>NC_030808.1:154331458-154993958 GCF_001704415.2 Capra hircus
TACTTAAAGTGAGAGCTGAGTGACTGAAAGCAGTCCATTATGGATAGGAGCGCACTGAGAAGAGGCAGGCAGCACGGGAGGCCAAAGGCAGAGAGAAGCTTGCACCACAATTCCAAAGTTCCCTGGGCTAGAGAAACAGCGTATCCTAACATTTAACATGGAATTCTGCACTTTCCAGGATGTTCTTTTCACTATTAATATACTAGCCCTAATCTTGCTTGGGAAATAGAAAATAAACTATTACCATATCAACTAAGGACAAACACAAAACTGACTAACATGGTGCATGTTAGCTCCTTACTGGACTAACAGACTGAACACAGATGTCGCCTGGACCGTCATATCTGGGACAAAAGAGAGGCAGAGAAGCAAGAAAGGAGAGGAAGCAAGGTCCGGAGTCCCGGCTGCTACTTAAAGACACCTTCAAAGTCACTGCTAAAAAGGTTGTCAATCTATACAAAAATCCTGAACTAAAGCCACACGAACAGGCCATTCCTTGCCTTTAAAAATGGTCTTTATAGAACTACAATTAGATTCTATTTTTCACTCATCAGATTGGCAAAAATCCTCAAGTCTGACAACACAGACTAGCAATAACGCAGGGAAAGACCAGCTCTGCCGCTACACACTGCTGGTGAGAGTAGACAGGTACAGAGCCAGCAAGGGGAACTTGGCAATGCTGAATAAAACTAGAAATGCATTTTCTCTTCATCCAGAAAATCCACACTGGAAATCATTCCCACAAATACATTAGAACACATACATATATGCACATGCCCACAAGCTCCAAAAATCAAACCCAAATCCCTAAGTCTTATATAACGTTATCCAGCAATAGAATTAACCTTAGTTAGTATGAGGCTATTCACAGGCTTTATTTAACCAACACGGTGGTAATCACAGTTTCCACCAGAAACAGTGACTTGTTTACCAGTCCTCTGTAGAAACACTCTGTAATTTTGGAACATACATCACACTAACAATTGTGAAATCAACAAAAATGTGAATTTCTAAACAGCCAGTCTCCCTATGGATTTCAGGTAAGGAATTTAGGATCTGTACAAGCTTATTCATTAGAATACTTTTCTAATTTACTTGTTTTAATTGAAGTATAACTGCTTTACAGTACTGTGTTGGTTTTTACCAAATAGCAACAGGGATCAGCCACAGGTTTACCCACGTCCCCTCTCACCTGAACATCCCTCCCACCTCCATCATTACAATATTTTTAATTAAAGCAAAATACTGGAAACCACCCAAATATTCAACAACAGGAGACCCACTGATACAACCATGAACAACTACTCTTTCCTTACTTTAAATCCTATCACTCAGCCTACTATGCTGAGTGTAGTATCTTCTGTTTGTAAGACACATGCTGTTTTTATAGACAGCTTTCACCTCACATGTCTCTTAAAGTAAAGACACTTCAAATAAAATCCCCACTCCACAGGAGCGTAAGTATGTCTGGTGAGAAAAGACTACACGAAGTAACCTAAGATTTAAATAACAACCCACGGTTATTATAAAGAGGTCAATACAAAAAGTCCTTTATCAAAGCCCATTGTTTACTATTTCACTAATCCATTCTTTTAAAAGGAACTCACCCAAAAACATCTTCTAAAAAAGCAACAACAACAACCATGGTTTATGTTAGCTCACAGAGGAGTAATTTAGGAAGCTCTACTCAGAGCTTCACAGGAAACCCATACCTAAGGCAATCAGTGAGGAAATAAATGCTCACTGACCAGAGCTGGTGCTTGTCCTGAAAGGACAGGGAGAAGGTTTCTTTTTTAAAAAAAAACAAAAACAAAAACTACCAGGAACTTTTATCCAGGAAGCTTAGTTTGAACACATTCTGGACAAGAAGAACAAGAACGTGTGATATTCAGGAACATGTTCTAGGAAATTAACAAAACTTGATGACAAATGAATACACAGGTTCTTCCCCCTCTCCCAGCATGGAGAACTTTCCTGCCATCTGGGTGCTGAGTAAAAGCTTTATACAAATGGGAGCCAAGCTAGATCCAAAAGGGTGTTTGGCAAGGTGGATATTAGAGAACACATCGACTTCCTCCATAAAATCTTTGCATTCTAGCATCACTGACCCCTTCTCCTTATAAATACTACAGCTATTCGGTAACTGTCTTCATTTTAAATAGTTAGCAGTGATGTTTTCCCTTACTAACACAAGTTGGTAGTGAAGGTATAAGCTGAACTATATAAAGTTACTGATATTTAAGCTTTTCACCTACCAAAAGGCGGCGCTCTCCAATGGCCTGAACTTCCTTTCCACGAGCCTCTTCTCTTCCTGTCTGGTCAGCACCCACCCCACTCAAGTCCTCCCCGCTGTTTCCCACGACACGCAGCAGCGACCGAGCCTGCCTCCACACCACCTCACACACTCCACACCACCTCACACACTCTCCACACCACCTCACACACTCCACGCCACCTCACACACTCTCCACGCCACCTCACACACTCTCCACGCCACCTCACACACTCCACACCACCTCACACACTCTCCACGCCACCTCACACACTCCACGCCACCTCACACACTCTCCACGCCACCTCACACACTCTCCACGCCACCTCACACTCTCCACGCCACCTCACACACTCTCCACGCCACCTCACACACTCTCCACGCCACCTCACACACTCTCCACGCCACCTCACACACTCTCCACGCCACCTCACACACTCTCCACGCCACCTCACACACTCCACGCCACCTCACACACTCTCCACGCCACCTCACACACTCTCCACGCCACCTCACACACTCTCCACGCCACCTCACACACTCTCCACGCCACCTCACACACTCCACGCCACCTCACACACTCTCCACGCCACGTCACACACTCTCCACGCCACCTCACACACTCTCCACGCCACCTCACACACTCTCCACGCCACCTCACACACTCTCCACGCCACCTCACACACTCTCCACGCCACCTCACACACTCCACACCACCTCACACACTCTCCACGCCACCTCACACACTCTCCACGCCACCTCACACACTCTCCACGCCACCTTACACACTCGCCACACGACGCCATCTGCCAGCGCAGGGCTGACCAGACACGCCTTTCTGCCTTCCTTTCTCTCCTGCCCCCAAACGCTCATTAGAATGCAACGGATCACAACCGATGTTTTTAAAGGAGAATCTTAAAACAGAGCTAGTTTATCAAAAGGGCAACTCCTTTTCAAATTTTATAATTATTTTTATTAAATAACTACTTAGAAAAACTTTTCAAAAATGACTGTTACAGATTATAAAATTCCTTAGCAGCAAGAATACTGGAGTGGGTAGCCTTTCCCTCTCCAGGGGATCTTCCCAACCCAGGGATCGAACCCAGGTCTCCCGCATTGCAGGCAGATTCTTTACCAGATGAGCCACAGCGGAAGCCCTAACAGCAAGAAATGACTGTTATTAACTGACCTTAGACCAATAATTTACATACAAAAGTGAGTTACACTCACTGACCATTTGTATTTTTTTCATAAGTATGAAAAGTAAGAATAGAAAAAGCATAAACAAGCAGAAGGAACATATAGTAAACACATACTTAGGAAAAGTTGAAGCAAACAAAAATTAAACTGCTTAACATGAATGAAAAGCATATTATATGTTGGTAAGTGCTTAAATTAGTAGTAAAACGACAAGTATTGATGCTATTTATTGGTGACAAAACTAGAAAAAGTGAGTGTAAAATCAGGAATTAATCACAAGAAAAATGAACAAATTTTCCATGAACAACTTTTAAAACCAGACAAATGTAAAACCAGTGTTTCAGGGAAAAGAACAGAGTGGTAGCTACTTATATCTCAGGGTTGCTTTGACACACAATGGCTTAAGTGCATTAACATTCCCAGTTACACCCAATTATCAACGGAATTAGAAGTTTGCGTGTCAATAAGTAGATGTTCATATGTATATATATAAATATAGAACTTTTATATAAAGTGTAACAAGGTGCACTGATACTAGCAAGCGTGAAAATGGAAACATATTTTGCTTACTTTTCACTGCAATTTTCACTGGTAGTCACCTTCTGCTCTTTTCTTTTTTGGTATCTGAGCATAAGTAACTGCCACAGAAAGTTAAAAACATTAGAAGGTAATATTTTACATGAAATAACTTGTCAGGCATAAATATTAGAAATTTAAGTAAAACAGGATACAGATACAGAGAAAGACACAGCCATGTACCACAGTAAAACACAGTGATCCTAACCCTTAAGGAAAGGTCAGTCCTGGCTTCCTGATTACCCAGCAAACTATGTTACAAAAACATTAGAAATTCTAATGATACAAACTCTTCTCTCTTGTGAATTAGAGTAACCCGTTTACATGGTTATAACAGCTATTAAAAAGCAAAATCCAACTGAGTAAATTTTAAAGATCTTACTGGTTTTATCCAACAAATATGAGTTGGGCACCATCCCATTTAGCAGACAGAAAGGAATGCCAAGGAAGTGTACAAAAATGAGAGATTTTTACAGGCGGAAGAAAGCAGGAACAAGGCGGTTTATCAGGCAAAGAAGAAGGCTGGTTATGGCAAGATCACCCCAACTTGGGGCTTCCCAGGTGGTCCAGCAGTGGTGAAGAACCTGCCAGCCAATGCCGGAGATGGAAGAGATGCGGGTTCAACCCCTGGAAGATACCTGGATCCCTTGAAGAAGGAAATGGGAACCCATTCCAGTATTCTTGCCTGGAATATCCCATGGTCAGAGAGGCCTGGCACGCTACAGCCCCCTGGGTCGCAAAAGAGCTGCGCATAACTGAGTACATATACACATTCTTCTTTAGGGGACAGCAAGGGTCTAGTGCTTAGTAGGTAATTCTTGATTGACTAGTTTAAGATTTCATTTCTGGGAGAGCCAAAACTATAATTAAGTTGTCTCAGTTTGGTTACATGGGGCTTAGCATAAATGACTCCATTTTGGGCCTGCTGTCTTGTTTTAACACAGCCAAATTCTTCTACCTATAAAAAATTATTACAAGATTAGACTTTTTTTCAAAAACCCTTAGTTTGCCAAAATTCTGTTTTAAAGTACCTTAAATCAATGAATATGACTTTATCCATAAGGAAAGTCAACTCTTAACAGTGAATCTTTAATAAAATTAAAATCATGTTCCCAAAACCACAGAGGATTTGCTTTCAGAATGATTATAACAATTAATTTGTTTATTTAAATTACAGTTTGATTTCATGGAAAATAAGAAACTCTACAGAAAACACAAACTTAACAGATTGCACAATATAAAATCATCAGCTTTCATTACAATTTAATATTAATAATGCCTAAGACTGTCTGAATGAAATAGAGGAAAAGCAACGTTAGTAGCACAGCATCAACATCAAATGGGCTTCTCCTTTTAAAGCTTTCAACAGTTACCCACAGAAGACGAAAATATACTGCAAGGGAAATCGACTTCAAGGTGGTCAAAAATTAATGGTCACAAGCAAGGTTGAATTCATGCAGTTATATTTGGGGATTTTTTACAAAGTCCTATAACAAATTAACAGTTATGAACACCAGGCCAAAGGTAAATGAGGAGCATAAGGAGAAAGGGTGCATTTCCCTGCTACGGGTTAGCAAACTGACTCTGCAAAGGGCCACACAGGCATAATTTTATGTTTTGTGGACGAGTCTCCTTCCTAACTTACTCAATTGGCTATACTTCAGTAAAGCTCTATTTACAGGCACTGAAAATTAAATTTCAAATAAATGTTCATGTGCCACAAAATACACTTATCTTTTTTCACTGAAAATGTAAACGCCGTTCTTGTTCTGCGTGCTGGGCACAAATGGATGGCACACGAGACGTGGCCGCGAACCAGACCTACGGCAGCCCTGTCCTCAGTCGTGTGCAGAATCCCAGCCTCTTAATCACAGTGCTGAAAAAGAAATTAGAACCTTCCCTAGACCATTTGAAGAATACACTAAATAATCTGATTTAATATTTCAATATAAAATGTTTAAATCACTAGCAAAAGAAGAATAAAAATTGTTTACAAATACCAGTAGAACAGTTGGAAATTTGCATAAGGAAGGAGTGAAAGTCGCTCAGTCCTGTCTGACTCTGCGACCCCACGGGTTACACAGTCCGTGGGATTCTCCAGGCCAGAATACTAGAATGGGTAGCCTTTTCCCTCCCCAGGGGATCTTCCCAACCCAAGGGTCGAACTCAGGTCTCCCACATTGCTGGCGGATTCTTTACCAGCTGAGCCACAAGGGAAGCCTGAAAATGAAATGCTTGTCTGCTGAAACCCAGGAAGGAAAGACAAAGGTAATCTTAATACATTGCAGAAATGTAGAGCCCACATATCCAGACCACGAAACAAATCTAGAATTTTCTAATGTCAAAAAATACTTGTTAGATAACCAGAAATTGAACTAAAATTCACTTCTCAATGGGTTACATAAGGAAAACATGGCATAACAAATGAAATAATGAGTAAACACATTAGGCTTTCCACATCAGTGCTGCCACAATTAAAAGTGATAGAGAGGTGTTACCTGCCTCCTGATGAAAGAACCCGATAGCACCTACAATCTTGCCTAAGAAATTAAGCCTAAATCCAGCCAAGCTCAGGTGGTACCTGCCAACCTGAAGAAAATACAGAACAGAATGTTCACTTGGACCATGAGGACTCTATGGGCCAAACAGCCCAGATTCTTCAGAAGATCATCTGTACAGAAAAGAAAGTACTGGAGGGAGGAACTACAGGCTAAGAAAGACTTAAAGGCAAAGACAGTTTTTTTAAAAAATAGGCAACACAAAACTGTTGTGCTTGGACAGGAATATGTGGGTGAAAATTAAGTAACTTATTATTCTTCAGAATAAGTCAGAAAAGTGGCCAATGTGGGAGAGAAAAGGATGCTTAAAACACATGGAAGGGCTTCTGCAGGGGTTGGCAAAGATCCCCTTCTTGACCTGGGTGATCACTACAACCATGTTTCTCTTATAACTCACTAGTATATACATTTCTTTCTATAGTTTTCTTCAGCAGGATTCCATTTTACAATGGAAAGGTTAAGGACAAATTAATTAAAGCAAAAAAAAAAAATCCTTAACTTTTTTCTTAGAAAGAGGAAAAAGGACATAATACCATATCCAAATAGGACTTTTTTTAAAATACAGGGGTTAAAAGGAGTACTATCTACAACTCTGTGCCTCAAAATGTGAAGATCCAAATAAAATTAAAAAGAACGATGATGAAATGGATAGTTTTTTAAACCCACACTCTGAACTGTGCTATAAAGAAACTGAAGACAACCCAAAATTTTAGAAGATAATTAGAAATGTAGTAAAAGATTTCCTTTAATATCACATCTCTCACTCCCAACCAAAGGCATTATGGGTAAATTTTAACAACCCTTAAAACTATTTCAAATCCTAAAAGATGATGCTGTGAAAGTGTTACACTCAATATGCCAGCAGATTTGGAAAACCCAGCCGTGGTCGCAGGACTGGAAAGGGTTAGTTTTCATTCCAGTCGCAAAGAAAGGCAATGCCAAAGAATGTTCAAGCTACCACACAATTGCACTCATCTCACACGCTATCTGGAGAAGGAAATGGCAACCAGCCGGGGTCCAGCCCCGGTTGGATCCAGGGTAATCGAAGGGTGAACGGAGAGTCCTGATAAACTCGTCAGCCAGGCTAGAGAGCCATCAGAGGAGTTTCTGGACTGAAACACTCTTGTTATGCCCAGGAGACTTATTAACTGGAGCTCTAAGTTAACTTTTTCCAGAGAAAGGGTGACGGGGGATAGCCCCGTTAATGTCAGAAGAGTTGGTGAAAGGCATAATACAATACGGCAGACAGACTCTGGTTTTGGGGTAAATGCTCGAGAAAGCCCAGGGAGGGTCCCTTGAGGCCTGATCTCGCCTTTGCCCTGTCAGGCCTCTTCCTCATGACCTTTTCCACGGGCGGGATTCTCCACGCTGGCTCCTGGCAGCAACCCGCTCCAGTACTCTTGCTGGAAAATCCGATGGACGGAGGAGCCTCGTGGGCTGCAGTCCATGAGGTCACGAAGGTTGGACACAACTGAGCAACTTCACTTTCACTTTTCACTTTCACGCACTGTAGAAGGAAATGGAAACCCACTCGGGTGTTCTTGCCTAGAGAGTCCCAGGGACAGGGGAGCCTGGTGGGCTGCCGTCTCTGGGGTGGCACAGAGTCAGACACGACTGAAGCAACTTAGTAGCAGCAGCAGCACATGCTATCAAAGTAATGCTCAAAATCCTCCAAGCCAGGCTTCAGCAGTGCGTGAACCATGAACTTCCAGATGTTCAAGCTGGATTTAGAAAAGAAAGAGGAACCAGAGATCAAATTGCAAACATCTGCTAGAACATAGAAAAAGCAGAATTCCAGTAAAATATCTGCTTCATTGACTATGCTCAAGCCTTTGACTGTGTGGATCAAACTGTGGAAAATTCTGAAAGAGATGGGAATACCAGACCACCTGATCTGCCTCCTGAGAAATCTGTACGCAGGTCAAGAAGCAACAGTTAGAACCAGACATGGAACAACAGGCTGGTTCTAAATTGTGAAAGGAGTATGTCAAGGCTGTATATTGTCACCTTTCTTATTTAACTTACATGCAGAGTACATCAAATAAAATGCTGGACTAGATGAAACACAAGCTGGAATCAAGACTGCTGGGAGAAATATCAATAACCTCAGATATGCATACGACACCATCCTTATGGCAGAAAGCAAAGAGGAACTAAAGAGCCTCTTGATGAAAGTGAAAAAGGAGAGTGGAAAACTTGGCTTAAAACTCAACATTCAAAAAACTAAGACCACATTCTGTAAAGCAATTATCCTTCAATTAAAAAATGAATAAATTTTAAAAAAAACTAAGTTCATGGTATCTGATCCCATCACTTCATGGCAAATAAATGGGGAAACAGTGGAAATAGTGGCTGACTTTATTTTCTTAGGTTCCAAAATCACTGCAGGTGGGGACTGCAACTATAAAATTAGAAGATGCTAGCTTCTTGGATGAAAATCTATGACCAACCTGGACAGCATATTAAAAAGCAGAGACATTACTTTACAGACAAACGTTTGTCTAGTAAAAGCTATGGTTTTTCCAGTAGTCATATACAGATGTGATAGTTGGACCATAAAGAAAGCTGAGTGTCAAAGAATTGATGCTTTTGAATTGTGGTGTTGGAGAAGACTCTTGAGAGTCCCTTGGAGTACCAGGAGATCCAACCAGTCCATCCTAAAGGATATCAGTCCTGAGTACTCATTGGAAGGACTGACGCTAAAGCTGAAGCTGCAATACTTTGGCCACCTGATGTGAAGAACTGACTCACTGGAAAAGACCCTGATGCTGGGTAAGATTGAAGGAGGGAGGAGAAGGGGACGACAGAGGATGAGATGGTTGGATGGCATCACCGACTTGATGGACGTGAGTTTGAGCAAGGTCCGGGAGATGGTGATGGACAGGGCAGCCTGGCGTACTGCAGTCCATAGTACTGCAAACAGCTGGACATGACTAAACTGAACTGAAAGTAGTTAACAGTTCCTACTATAAATAACCTGTAAGAAAGGGAGATATCCCAAGTTATTTTATGTTAGCATGACTTTGTAACACCAAAACGTGACAAAGAGAGCACAAGAATGAATGAGCTCACAGTATATTGTGACCAAGACGGGTCCTTTCTAGAAATGCAAGGGCAATTCAATATTATATGATCAGTTAATAGATTTTCTAAGTAGGCTAAAGAAGAAAATATCATAATATCACTTCATTAAATGTAGTAAATGTTTGATAAAATTTAATACTCATTCCTAATTTAAAAATAACCTAACGGGGGAAAAAAAACCAACACCTTCCATTCTTTAATAGAGCATTTGTTAGGGTGGAAAAGAAACACAAATAGCGGATATAATGGTAAAACATAAATACATTTCTCTTAACAGATAGTCAAGATATTGGCTATTTTGTTCAACATTGTTAAGGAGATTTTAGCTACCCCAATAGGTTAAATAAATAAAAAAAACAAGAAGTATAAAATTTAAAAGGAAGAAAAAACTATAATTTACAACTGTCATTTATGTACAAAAACGTTAAGTTAAAAATGTTTTTAATTTATAAAATGCTTAAAACTACAAACTTAAAAAATATATCCAAAACTGCTTGAAATTCAGTTAAGTATTAAAGCGAAGTGCCAGGGACTATGCTGAACACCAGACGAACCACAAAGAAAATAAAGGAGCTATCCCAGTACAATAGCAACGACAAATTTCACGCAGTGTGTAAAACACTGATGGAGAAAACGTGTGACTTGTTTGAAATGGCGTTTGATTAAATCAAGATGCACAACACGTTCCTGGATGAGAAGACTTGTTATTGGGAAGACATAAATTCTCCTCAAAGTAATTGGTACCTCTAATACAGTTCTAACAGATACTCCAAAGGGATTGTGAAGGCAGAAAGTGGCAGACTTAACAAACGTACTGAAGCCCTAACCTGCCTGAGCACACCTAGGACTTATTTAAGCAGCACACAATGAAGGAGACAGCTCTGCAAGATGGAGAAGCCACAGTTGAGCCATAGCTATCTAAAAGTGTACGGAGAGATAAACAGATTAACAGATCAAAACCAATTCCAGAATAGATCCACAGCATATTAAAATTTAGAATATGACCCGGGCACTTGTTGATGGATTGAATATGATAATTAAGAGTTTTCTGGTTGCACAACTGCAAAGAAAGATATTACTTACTGAAACCAGGAAAAGTACAAGAAGACCAAATGAAGCAAGAACAGAATAACTTTAATTGCAGATCTGCTGAATCTGAAGAACTACCATGAAAGCTTCAGTACAGAAATATCACGTACATAGTAAACGTACATAGTGAGGTAAGTGGATGTGGAGGTCAACAGTCCTCTCAGCTGGAGCTGTTACCTCAGTCACATGAAGTTGCTTCCTGAAGTCCTGGACAGATGATCCTGTCAAGAGGAATGTGTAGTGATGGAGAAAAGCACTGGATCTTGAGAAATGCAAACACTTAAAATCCAGGCAGCAGAAAAGAAGCTCAAAGAGATACGGAAATCAATCGAGAAACAATCAGGAATGCCGTATCACAGAAGTAAGAGCAAAAGAAAGTTCAAAATGGAGAAAAGTCCAGCCTGAAGTACTGAATATGTCTGCTGCGATTATCAAAGAACATTCTGCAGTCTGAGAAGAATTCCAGTGATGAACCTATATTTCAAAAGCACCTTTAAAGGGCTTAGATAAAATTTTTAAAGGAAAATAAGAGGAGAAAGACAGAAAGGTATTAAAAATGGAAGGAGGGTAATCCAGAAGAACATACAAACAAGAAAAGATGGCCATCTCTGGGGGAAGGACTGTAAGTAGTTCTGAACTGTACACACTTCCATATCGCTTAGCTACAGTATCTTTACCAAAAACATGGAGCACTTACACGGCAGCAAAAACTAAGAATCATTTATCTTGGGGGGGAGGGGATGGGAAAAAATGAATAAAACAGACCTCCCAGACAATATATTGAAAAAAAAATAAAGTTATTTAAAAGTCAAAAAAAAATTCACAAGGGCCCACATAGATCCACAGCATTCTAACTCTTACTACAGCCACATCCTATGACATGAAATGCTTTTATTCATTCCTTCCACCAGAGTTTATTATGACCCCTCACCGTGCTAAAAACACTAGAGGCAAAAATATAATTCAGATACTGCCCTTAGGCCACAAGAGCTGACAGAAAAGAACACAGAAATGCAAACAAATGCTTTTAATTCAGCATGACAAGAGTATAAACAAAGTGCCAAGAAAAGAGTCAGTTAAGGTATTTGATAGAAGAAAGACAATTTGAACTGACTCGAAGCAACACTAGGTAGGAGTTCCAGTCAAGGTCATCTTGTTCAGGAGAAACAGAGAGCGAAAGCAGAGCAGCGCAGGGGGATGTCTGAGAAGCCCGAGTGCTTCTAACGAACTTCAAGTCTTCATCCACCCACCCTCCTCGCCAGGCTTCTTGGCTCGCCATGGGTGCCCCACCATCAGTGACGAGCACCTCATCAAATCTGCATCTCGGTCTGAAGCACTCAGCACAGGTAAATGCTCTTTTTTTTTAAAGCTCTGTACTTAAAAGAAAACTTAGCATCCATACGTCAATTCATGAGTTCTTAACTCTTAAACACCCTTCTTACACATTGTTTTAACTTTGAACCTATCACACTGCATAGTGATACCCTACTACTGACTGAAAAAAAAGAAAATAAAGAGTCCGAAAATCCAATGAGGTTTACATCAGTATTAAGGAATAAGACTGATTTATCAACAGCTACATTTTGCTAGTATTCATGTACTGCTCTTTTAAAGAAAGAAAGAATCTTAGTAATGCCAGAAAAAGCATCAGTATTGCCATTTTCTTTGGAAAAGTTATATATGTACATGGTTGATGACTGAAATAAAGATCTTCCCAAGGGATAAAGTGGTAGCGAAGGGTTGGGCGAAAATAAAAAACCCAAAAGAAAATCTCTTTGCTAAAATAAAACAGCATTTCTGTTTTCACACACTATTTCTGTTAAAAATCACCAATCATTTATTTGTTCATTCATTCATTCACTATTTCTCCAGATAAAACAAAATGTATCTTTTGTATATTTCATATGCTTTAGAAACAAAGAAATCAAGTTATCATCTCATTCCTTTATAAAATATAACTGTCTTTTCTTTCATTTAAAATTAATTAGCAATTAATTTAATTTCACTTATACATTTCAATTTAGTTTTCTATTTTGTGTGGGAGTATGCCCATGTTACATTTGATAAATTTTCCTAAAAAATATATAATACCACAGTTTCACAAGGAATAGAAATGCTAAAATTCAAACTTTCAAACTACAGCTAGATGTACTCTAAATAATAATTTTCTCCTTTGATATTCTTTAATTACTATAAATGTTAACACAGCATTCTTCCTACATTGTAACATTATAGCACAAAATCTGAGATTCGTTTTTAAGCACTCAACATTCTAGAGGGAAAAGCCCATGAAACTAAAGCCTCATTACAGTGATCATTCCAGTTACATGGCCATTTCATACAATTAAAGAGTCCTGTATCACAGATCTGTAACAGTCTATTGTTACATGTGGAATCGTACACTCAACATTCAAACACGGCCCCATCATGACGAACTAGTTATGACACCAAAAGACATTCCTAAAAATTGGCAGGGTTTAAGTGGAGACAAACCAAGATATAAAAATGAAATAAAACAAACCCAAACAATGCTGCTTTCTGAAGGTAGCATGGGTAGCAGAAGGCCATACTGTTGGAGTCCTGATAAATAGCAGGAGGCCTCTCCAGAGTGAGCACTGCAAGCAGAAGCGGGGCTGAGCCTACCACTTAATTTTTGCTGTAAAACACTGACCAAGGTTTACGGCCTCAGAACCTGAAGAAATGGCAACCAAATGTACTTTTAAGTTAATGATATTAAGGCCGAGAATAAATTTCAAGCAGACTATAAAAGATTAAAAAATTACACTCTCAACCCTCTCTTCCTTCTCCCCTTGTCCCCCTCCACTCTGGGTCTCTCTCTCTATACATGTTTGCATATGTGCATTTGTGTAAGCAATTCATTTTAGGAAGCTGAATTACTAACACAGAAACTAATAAAGTCTTCTACAAGCAGACAGAGAAGGCCATTCTGTTTAGCTGACATTAACTTTTTGAATATGGAAACCTGGCAAATCAGCTTCACTAGGCACCAGAGTCTGCTCTTAGATATTTTGGTAAACAAAATATCTTGTCTTCCTGTTAAAAAATTCAATAGGCAGAGAACCAGTGTCTTTGAAATAAATAAGTGAATCATCACCCTATTATTTCTCAGACCTTAAACCATTATCATATATACAAACATTCCCTACATCGACATTTTTACCAATAAATAAAATTCTGATTCCCTGATGCTATCTTAGCAAAATGCACCAAACCTCATACCAATTATAGAACTGACAATACATACTCCTTAAAAAGAAAGAACCCTGAAATAATCCACTTGGTTTCTAAACAGATATCACTGTGTCAGACTTAACCTTAAACATTTCTACAAAAGAATGACTATCAAAATCAGTGAAATGTTGCGCAGTTCTTATCTGGGAGAATACCCTGACTGAAGCAGACCACTCACTAATAAAGTGCAACTTAATAAATCATGTGGAATCTTATTTTGTTCAAACCCTTACTAACTCCTAGCACCATCTGTTACCATCAAAACTATATGACAAGATATGATATATAATTAATAGGTAAACAACAATCTAATTAAAATGGACAAATACTCCATGTTCCTGCCATTTGGGAGCTCTAATTACAGACTAAATTTTAAGCTTGAATTAAATATTTAAGCTGGAAAATTAACTTTCCTTCTCGAGCCTTGAATACATTAATACAGATATGTGAAGCGACTTCCTGATGGGAACTTAAACATGTAATTTAGTTTCATCAAAGCAGTTACTAATTGTTAAGCAGCAGTACCTTACCATATGTACACAATAGCTATTCAGAGCTGAAAAGGTGGTTCCAAAGCACCCCTCTGCAACCCTTTCCTGACATAAATATAAAATGTATATACAGCACAGCAGTAAATACACACACTGAAAATAAATTACTTCGAGTCTTCAGCTTTCAATGCTTCTCGAAGACAATTAGAACTTGGTCTAAATAAACAAAATATACCTGTATTTGATAAGGCAAAAACGACACAAAAGTAAAAAAAGGCCAGAAGGACAAAAAGGATCCAGGTATAAAATTCTAGGATAACACAAAATTAATTAAAGACCCTGACCTACTGAATCAAAATAATGAGTTAAGACAGGATACTAATTCTTTTCTTCCTATCTGTTCCCTTCATAGACTATAGGAGACTTCGGTAATAATGTTCGAGGGAGCATTTAGGAAGATGACCACTTAAACGTGAACCTTTTTTTTACATGTTTCACTAATTTTTAATCATGAAGAAAAGATTCAGAAAAATGACCTTAACAAGCATCTGTTTGAGAAAATAAATTCTATAAGAATATAAGAAATATACTAAATTGCCATTTTATACTGAGCAAACAGAGAAAATGACAAATCCCTAAAAAGGGTATATATTACTGTTTTTAAAAATAAGTTATTCTAATTCTTCATAAACATAAAAAATGGCAGGTCAAATATATTAACACAGGTTGGTTATGAAAAGAGAACACTGTCATTAAATATGTCTTTGTTAAGCCTTAAATAGCAACTTCTAGGTTATATTAAAATTACTTTATTTTTATAATTACGCAGAAATAGTAATATAATGCTCTGCTTAACATTCAAGGCCAACGAAAGGTATGTAACGCCTACTTACATTAAATATCCTACACTTGAAATTTTCACCAGAATTTAAGTGATATAAATTTAATCATAAAAGATCTGCATCTAAGAATAAAAAAGAGCTTCCTCTTCTGCTCTGACAATGCATGCTTGGTCTCTAAGTCGTGTCTGACTCTTTGCAACCCCATGGACTACAGCCCATGAGGCTCTCCTGTCCACGGATCTTCCAAGCAAGAACACTGGGGTGGGCTGCCATCTCGTCCTCCGGGGATCTTCTCAACACAGGGATGGAACCCGTGGCTCCTGCACTGGCAGGTGGATTCTTCACCACTGGGAAGCCCACTTTGAAAACAGGAAATATATTTGCTATTTTATAACTCATCACTCTTATTCTAGGGTCTGCTCAAGAGGAAGGTTGCCTGTTTTTGTCGACCGATATTTCCTTATATATGTCCTTTCCAAAAGTTGCCAATACTGTACTAGTGCGGAAATTTTTGCCCATGTGAATTACAGAACGTTTGAACTCTAGAATATATTAGCGATGCCTAACTACGTGAATATGAAGACACTTTTTTAATTTCAAAAAATAAACAGATTTGTTATAAAGATGTAATGTACAGCATGGAGATATAGTCAATATTTTACAATACTTTCGTATGGAGTATAATCTATAATCCAATTACTATGTTGTATACCTGAAACTAACATAACACTGTAAATCAACTATACTTCAATAATTAATAAAATAGTGTATACATACATGTTTTAACGAACAAAGTTTCCATAAATTTTATACATGGAAAAAAAAAATCAAATATCTGCTCTAAAAACAGGTCAGTGAATATACTCTCAGTATCTGACAGAACACACAACCTAAATCCACAGATGAACATGCACTTAGAGGTGCTGTCATTTCCCTTGAGTTTCATGATGATGCGGCCACAGACTCACAAACACCCACAGAAAGAAAAGCAGAGCACTCTTTCAACAATCCTCTGAAGTGAGTATTTCCACGTTATCCTGTATCACACAAAGAACAGCAAGTGAAGGACAATCAGTAAGTATTACTGACAGGGAAAAACTTTCCTAAAAATTGATTTGATGGATATACAAAACATAGCATGGTTCTTGTCTAATACTAAATCAGTCAACTGGAAGAAAACAGAAGTTATTCCATAATGTAGGCTAGAAAAGTCTATTCAATTTTATTTAAGATCTGTTTGCTGTAAAAGTACATGCCATGGAATTTACTGATGACAACTATACAGATATGAAATTCATGACATATTGATTCAACATATTGAACTGGTTTTTAAAACCAATTTATATAAATGATTATAATAGTCTATATTATGTTTAGCCTTTGAGGCATATGGTAGTAAATTTGAATTCAATTTTAAATAAATTTACATAAATATAAAAAGTTCAGTAATTTTTATCTACCCTGCATATGAAACAGAACAAGTTAAAAAACAAGAGATTGTACTTTATAAATGCACTTGAGGCCAAAGTTCAAACAGGCCAGAACCCTAAGTTTATTTCTTACAAAGAAATCAAAAAATGACTGACTTTCATAAGACAAAAAAAGAAAAAGAAAGTCATCAATGGGGAAGGTACTACTGAATACTAAGTAGTAAATATTTATATCAATATGCATAAAAATATATATTTAGCAGTAAAAGATGATTTACACTTACTACATATTCTTACTATATATTCTACATTAAAATTAACATAATTCAAAAAACTTCACACTGATGTATGGTATACATATACTTAGATGGAACTACTAATTAAGACAGGAATACAGTAAATCCCCTTTGAAGAACTTATGCAATTTACAAAATGCAAGTATTTTTAAAGGCCGTCAAGTTTTCCTTGATAAGTACTACAAAGTCAGAAATTCAATCCTTTGCATAAAGACGGTTCTAAGATCCTATCAGGAGATCAGAGCTCAGGTTCTGATTAACTGGGAGACTGAGTCAGGAAACATCCAGGCTCTGGACCATGGGACACAGTGTGTGTGAAATTGAGCAGTCCTCATTATCAACATTTGCACCTTGACCTCTCATCTCATCCCTGTTCCATCAAATAATTCAATGCCCATACGTGCAGAAATTCTAAACACATTAACCCAAAACCAAGAGGACATCTAAATGTGGAGTTTCTCAGTCTAGAACCATCAGAGGCATTTCCAAATGGCTACCATCTGCCAGTAGCTTGAGAGGAGACTGCAGAGCAGACACAAGCCAAGCCTCTCAGAGCAGCGCATTGTGGGGACTCTCCTCCCCTCCTGTCTCAGGCCGCGCGACTCGAGCTCCAAACTCCAATCGCTAAGGCCAATCAATGTTCTGTTTATGACACTTTTCCTCCAACATTTTCTTCTGAAAATTTTTGAAATTCAGAAAAGTCTGCAAGAATGTTACAGTCAACATTCATATACTCACCACCCTAGATTCTAATAACTGATGTTTTAGTGGTTTTATAATTTACTTATCAAGCCATCAGACCATCACTTTCTTAAGCATTTCGAAGCTGCAGATGCTATGATGCTTTTTCAACATCTTATACAAATACTTCCAAATATACAGAAAAGGTGAACACCCCACCTAGAATCTTCAGTGCATTTTAGTATATTTGCTTTAGCACAACGTCCATTTATCTGTCCATCATTCTGTCAATTCATCATACTGCAGTATTTTAATTACCTCAATTACTGGTTGCCACTCTTGATTCCCTTCTGCAAAAGGACAGCTACTGAAAAGTTGTTTGTATCAAAACTGTTACCTTACCTTCACTTCTTTCAGCCCAAGAAATGTTTAGCTATATGTGCTTTGAATGTTTTTTCACTTCTCAATTTTCTATGGAGTATAAAGACACAAACCCTTTAGGAGAGAACTCATTTTTTCTCTTTTGCAAAAAAAAAAAAAAAGAAAGAAAAGAAAGAAAAAGACATTGAAACATTAAGGTTACTAGATAAACTGAAAAAACTCATAGAAAACCAAGTTCTTCAGGGAAAATAAACTGTGAGCTTTAATTAAGACACTTGACAAGTGGCTTTGAAACTTTACTTTGCAGAAAAGTTAAGACTACTGAAGCTAAGTATTTGTGATACTGTCATACCTATGCATGGTGTGGGATTCTGTGATGCACACATTCTACAATGCGATCACATGATGCATAATTGTCATTTTTTTTGTTGGTTAAAATTTCACTCTCAATTCACATGATGGAATTTATGTGTATTTTATGTGTATTTCCTGAAGTTTGGCTATTTATCTAAATGAATACACCACTTTATCTCCACAATCCTCTCTACCCTGAAGCTCTTAGTCCCTCTATCAGAACAAGTGCTTTCAAACTCAATGAAAGTGAGTCCTTTGACTTCAACCCCCTGTGCCCTTTCCAGTGTCCCTTCCTCCCCTATCAGACCGATCTAGACTATCTGAGGTCTTCCCAGTACTGTCCTCTCTCGTCCCGCGTCTATCGGCTGCGTCTTTCTTGAAAAGCCTCCGACACTAGCTCAGGCTCAGCTCCCTTCTCTGATTTCCCGCTCCACGAGCTGAAAGCGGAGAATACAATGAACCAACAGGAAGTCCCTCCACCCTTCGGCCAACTGAGGCACAGCGGCCGTTGGGAGGGGCACCCTGAGAGAACCTGCTGGAAGGGGCGCCTCCCACTGTCCTGCCTGCTGGCTCCAGCAGGGCGCTCGCCCCCACAGAGAGAGGGCCCACGGCTGCAGAGCGCCGGGCACCCACCGCGGTCAGGCAGCGCGGGCTCTTCCCCCACCCGCCGCCCTCGCCACCAGGCGGGCTGGGACGTGCCCAAAGGGCGCTGGTATCTGACTCTTCCCTGGCCTGCTTTCCCTCCTCTTCTCTCATCACAGACATCACATGTGCACTGTGGTCTGAAGCTTTCCCACCTCACTCCTGACCCCTTTCCCCCTGACCTCCCAAAGTCTCCCTCCACCCTAGTAAATTTCTGAAAACTTCCATATGCATCTCAGCATCTGCTTCTGAGCTGTCCCATGCACTACTTGACTGTTTCTACTATGATCAGTTAGAAATACTCACCCTCCTCCTATCAAAATGAACCCCTCCACGAGTCTTGGCCCCAAACTTGTTGCATCTTTTCAGACTTTAATCAACAATACGCCCAAACAGAGGTCATCCTCTTCCCCTTCAAAATGTTCCTCTTGGGCTCATCATCTATGGAAGACACCAAGATACAGCCAAGTACCTGTATTTTCATCTTGACTCTCTCACCTCAGACCGGTTAAATCCCAGGCAATTCTACCTCCTATATTAGACCCTTCTTCTCACTCACTCCCCACTCTGATTTACTCCTGACTCCCTTACTGCTGTCTCAAATCTTCCCTGACCAACTGCAACAGTCTCCTAACTAGCAGTCTGACTCTTGAGTTCTCCCTCCAATCACTCAAATGCTTAAAGGTCACTTAAGGGCTCTTTCTAAAATTCAAATCTGACCACACCACTCTCTGACTTAAATTCCTTCAGTAAGTCACAATGCCTAACACTGCAATCTGAGGTTCTTTCTACCCCATCTGTCTCCCCTGTTCTTTTCTTTTTTCCTCCAAGACAGAAAGCCCATATTCTTAATGTATATGACTCTTCAAAACACTAGATTTTGTATCTACAATCTCAGATGTCAACATTACCCAACAGGTGAACCTGAACTATGTGTAGTTCCCCAAATACACTTTAGCTTTGCAATCATCCCTGGGCCACCGCAGGCAACACTCCCCTCCTCCTGAACTGCGTACCTTCACACGCCTCACACAGAGCTCAAGCCTGTACCTTCTCTGGAGGCCTCCGGGGAACCAGCCCACAGTCCCACCTCCAAGCTGCTTTAACTATTTTTTTTCCTGTAGTCTACAATCTTTCCTCCACGACTCTATTATTTCATTCATCTCACTAGATGTTTATTTTTTTTAATGCCACTCCCTTCTATAAACTGCCAGTTCCTAGAAGAAAGAATCATATTTTAACTTGTTGATCCTAGAATACTGCTTGCAGTAATAAGTACATAAGCCAAAGTTTCTCTGGACAGAAATCTTTCCAAAAAAGGAAGAAAGAAAAGATTCTTAGTACCTCAATAAATCTGTGAATTATTTTACAAAAGAAATGCCATTCACACTTGGTTTTCATCTTCCCTCCTGTGATGGTTAATTTTATATGTCAACATGATTGGGCTAAGGCATACCAAGGCAGCTAGCTAGCAAGACATCACTCCGAGTGTGTTTGTGTGAGCTTCTCTGTGAAAGATCAGCATTTGAACTGGACTGAGTGAGGATACCAACATGAATGGGCATCACCCAACACATCCAAGGCCTGAACAGAGCCAGAAGGTGAAGAAGGCAAATTCGTGCTCTGAGCTAACGTAGAGGTATTTGGACTCAGACCTGGATTCAGTCCCTTCCTCCATCCCCCATGCCGTCACCCCAATTCTCAGGCCTTCGGACACATCATGAATCACATACAGCAGACGTTTCTAGTTCTTCCGCTTGCAAACGGCAGATGAGGGGACTTCTTAGCTCCTATGCTGCATCAGCTGATTTCCGTCTTTTATAAATGTAGATCCTTTCGGTTTTGTTTCTCTGGAGAACTCTGACTAATACAACCCACAGGAGGCCAGGCCCCTGCAAACTGTTTCACCAACATTTCTGGGAGTCCTGCTGAGTTTCACGTGTGTTCACGAGCCAGATCAGTCAGCTGACGGTCAACTCCCTGGACACATCCACCAGTCACCCCTCTCTGTGCCTCTCAGGGGGGTCTCTGAGGCGCTGGTTCCAGTTTCCCTGCCCAGGTGCTGAGGTCGCTCTGCCCTGCTGATCACGGGGCGGGGGACGCCTGTCCCCCACAGGCCCCAGCCTCTGCGGCCCGCCTCCCCGGCTCCAGGAGGGCCGCTGTCGCGGGCAGCATGGCTGTCGCCCAGGGAGCCCCCGCCCTCCTGGCGCAGCCAGCGCGTGCGCACCGCACTCAGGACACTGGCAGGGGAGAGCACTCCTTCCACTGGGCTCTCAGTTCAGAGTGCACACGTGCCGTGCCGCTTGTCCCCAAACATCTCATGATGCTTCTCCTTATTCTCCTGCTCTTTCTAAACGTCGTCTTCTCACAGCTCAAGTATTCTTCCAGCTCCACTGACACCAGGCCGGAAAGGTCAATACCAGAGAGCAGAACAGACCCCTGCCGAACTCCGAAACGTTCCTTCTCAGCAGCTGAGACGGCACCGCCACGTCTGGCTCTTTACTCCTTTTCTTTTTAGAAAATATTCCACTTTGTTCCTACACAGCAAAGACGTGGCTGAACTCCTTCAAGGAGCACAAGCAAAGCCCACACCAAGGACATGCTACTCAGAAGGAGTCTTAAACACTAAAAACATGCAGCTTTTGAAACATGCAATGCCTTTTCGTGCTCCATGCTTCTCATACTTAATATATTCCATTAAAAACTCTCCATTAAACTCCTAAATAATGTGTCACTCAGAGCAGCTTTACTGCTGACAAAGGAAAGCCTCCCTTTTGGGGAATTCTTTCACAAATTAACCTTTGTATCTGAACTCTAATATGATTAGGCCGGCAGCTTCCTGTCACCTGCCCCACAGTGTCGGGCAGTGGTAGGCCTCGCATTGGTTGGGATTCCAAAGGTGCTCCCAGATCAACGCCAGTGGGGAGACAGTGGCCAGAGAGAGGCCTGCGAGCTGGAACCCACCTGCCTGGGGACACCAGAAGCCCTTCCCTGCAAAGAGAGGGTCCGTTCTTCATGCCACAAGAACACAAGGGAAGAACAAGAACTCTTCTGGCAAGTTCCACACTGGATTCAGACTCTACATCAGAGAGTAATAGGTACCAACAAAGTAAGAAAGGTAAATAAGACAAAGAACTGACTCGGAAAAAAAATAATGCAAATTCTCTGAAAACAAAAAGCAAACTTTTAAAGAAAATGTTTAATGAATATAAATATTACCGATAGTTCAATTTCATTCAAAAATTGATATACACTTAGAAATTAAATCCTTGGCTTTATAAACATGATGAATAAGCAAATAATTTATGATTATATGTTTCTTACCACAAGCATTTTATGAAAGAAATATTTCCTGAAAGCTCCATTACTAACAAATTCCAAAGTGTTCAGTTACTAAAAATAGAGCTCCTTATTTTTTCTAATCCATTTTGATACTTTTAGCCATCTCGTAAATTGCATATTTTTTTGGATTTTAACAACCAATCCTCCTAGAATTTTTATATTATGGTAAAGAAAAAGTATGCGTGTATACACACACACACACACACACACACATATACACACACACACGTTTTAATTTTTATGACTTTAAAAATTAATCTTTACAACAAATACAACTCAATCTTTTAAAAAAAGATATTTGAGGGAGGGAGGGGAAGACGTTTTAAAAGAATAAAGAAAATAAAAATGAACAAGGATTGAAACATTATTGTAGATTATAGATTTCAGGTAATTTTAAGCACTGGATAATTTAATCTAGAAAGAAGGCCTCAATTCAGTTATAAATATATTTTAAATAACAGTACACTATTCTCTAAGAGAATCTGGATGGTGGCATTTTTGAAATAAGCCAGGACAACATGGGGGAAAACACCCTCTCCTTATGTGTGTTTATTCAGTTTGTGGGCTCCTACTGCAGGTGGCCATTGAGACAATAATATAAAAGACTTCTAAAACAAAATGGATAAATATGATCATTTATTTAAAATTCAGGCAGTTTTTTAAACTCTATTTCTATTCAGAGCATCCAATTATCTACAAGATATATACAGACTGCAATACAAGCCATTATGATTGATTGATTTTAAACAAAAATACTAGCACATACATACACAAAATGAGTCTTAACTCCCTTCAAAATATCCATTTTGGGCAGCTATACATCAATTCCACTGAATCTGAAAAGAGGCATTGCTAAAATACTTTGATTAATGGATCATGTATATATCTTCCCAAGGGGACTATTTCAAAGGGAATAACACACATTTAAATAAAGAGGCTCTGATACACTTATTTAAAAACTGACCTCACTAATTTATAGGCAAATGTAATATAGAGAACAACCTTTAAAAGACTTAAAGTTCTCAACAAATAAAATTCCCTTTGAAATTCACACATTCAAAATAAGTCTTCTCCTGCCACCCACCAGTAAGAAAACGGGTGCTGAGAAGGGCTAGAAAGGTAGAGGATTATAAAGTCAGATTAGTGTGAAAGGCCGTTGTATTCAATGCCTTTTGAGAATTAAGTTACCTACTGAGGGAAACAGGAAAGCCTCCGAATCGAGAGTAAGCATTCTGTAACGAACAGCACCAGACCCATCTAGGGCATCCTGTAAAGTCTGCAGTGCACGCATAAACTCCTTTCAGCCATGCATTTTCAGCTGTAGCATATACGGTGTATGTTCTAACTAATGAACAGCAGTCAATCATAAAAATGCAACCCATCCTGAAATAATAGTACTTGCAGAAAAGCAAACTACGTCAATTATGGTTTTGTACTTAAAGGACAGTAATTTTTTACTCTATGCGGTGATTTGAAACAGGTCTAATTAAAAACTAACTTGTAATTACTGTATCTATGCATCTATAGAAACATTCACATATTTTCAAATATATACATTTTCTTCAATTTGTCTTAATCTTAAAACTGTTCACAAAGTAGCTTTAATTAAAAAATTAATACAAGGCATGTAATTTTACCCTATTTTGTTTACTTGTTATGAAAATGGATACAAAATAAATACTTTGACCATAAGCCCGGGGTGTTCAATGCCTTCAATCAAACCAGGCAATTAATATGAAATTCTAAATACAGAATATAATGCCACATAAATAGTATAACAGCCAAGTCCTGTCGAAGAAGCCATATGTTTTTCCCCATTGTTCAAAAAAAGGAGATGACTTCCCGTCACTTATGTTTCTGATTAGCAAGGTGATTTATGCCACAATCACTAAAAATGCCAGCAAGTGAATGAGAAAATGCATAGTGACTGCAGCAGATGTGCACAATAAACAGGAGTCCCATTGTAATCTCTGGTGCTTGGTTTATATGAAGGTGATGCAGGAAACACTCTTGGATATGGCAAAGTCACTCTTTTTTTATGTTTGACTATAAATGATATGAAATAAATTGTGTGTTTTATACTTTATGGCATGCATACATTGATAAATTAGGTAGCGTTTTGTATCCCGACTTATCTACAAGACAAACCTGGCTAAGATCATGGGGATTAATTGCTTCAGAAGTGTGAAATGCAGCTTTTCCATTCTTTTCTGCACACTCAGTGAAGAAACAATGATTAATCACTGTTTAACTATTCTCCTGAGGATCTACAAGATTGCCAAAGCAGGACTTATCCTCATAAATCCAAAAAATACAGGTTTAGATTTGTTGCCAGCAACTGAAAGTACATGAACTTAAACCCATTTGTTATCAGATTAAAATCACGTCAAGGTTTCAGAATCTCATGGTTCACAATTCCCTTTTAATCAGTGACTTCAACAAGAAATTAGATTAGCACACAAGATATAACAAAAGCACATGTACTTACAAAAGCAATAATAACCTATTTTTTAATTATAAAATACCCTCAGCCTAATCATATCAAATATACTACTGAACTTGAGCTGATAACCTCCTTAGTTATATAACTAGTTCAATTTCTCTGTGCTATTTATAAAAACTAAAATAAATGTTATCAGACGAAAAATATTTTTAAATGGTTATTTCAAACAGAAAAATGACTACTTATTTCAAGAAATTTTATTCTTGACAGCTACAGCTGAAAGACAGTTATGTGGATAAAATTATTTAGTTTTAGTTCTAATAGTACTAACAAAAACATTTTTAGTCTTTATAAGACTTTATAAAACTAAAAATGTAAAATTTCAAACTTAAAGTCTATACTGTAAATGATCCAAAAATATGTAACATTTGAACAGAAGTACGTAAGAGAGGTTTCATATATATTCCAAGTAATTTAGGCTTTCAAGAATATCTTCAGTCAATATTCCCTACATACTGAAGAAATTAAGTAACTCAAGAAATTTGTAAAAATTTTAAAACATACTTTTAACAATAGAAAACTTATTTTGTCACAGTAATAAAATATTTGTATCATAATGGTCAAATCATTATAAGTTAAAGAATTTTTAAAATCCCCTTTAAATGGATTAGCTGTTCACAGACTACAAAGTTTTCTTAAACAGGAATAATCTAAAATAAAAACTTCAAACTTCTATGTAATATAGAAACATAGTCACTTCTGAATTATAAAGGACCCATTTTCAATTTGTCTAATTATATGTTCTGAAACTCCAATACTTTGGCCACCTGATGCAAAGAACTGACTTATTAGAAAAGACCCTGATGCTGGGAAAGACTGAAGGCAGGAGGAGAAGGGGACAACAGAGGATGAGATGGTTGGATGGCATCACCAGCTCAGTGGAGGTGAGTTTGAGTGAACTCTGGGAGTTGGCGATGGACAGGGAGGCCTGGCGTGCTGCGGTCCGTGGGGTTGCAAAGAGTCAGACCCAACTGAGCAACTGAGCTGAACTGAGCTGACTTATATGTTCATCTAACTTCTCCCTTCCAGTTCATGATGCTCCTTTCAAGCCTACCAGTTTCCAACAAGACTAGCAGAACTGCAAGGAAGAGCAGGTGAAAGTGTTGGTTGAGTTCACCGTTGCATGTGTCTTGGTAAAACTGAGTAAGGAGGAGAGAAAGCAAAGCAGATTCTGTATTTTCCACATTTCATTTTTAGCTAGAGTTGGCAGTTTCTCCATTATCAAAAAGTGAGTTACGTCTGCTGATATGTATGTGTACACTGAAAACCTAGAAAAATTCACAATGATCTTCACAAAAAAAATAAAAAGAAAATTTGATTTTCCTTACATTATCCAATTTAAAAGAACATTATAAAATGACATATTTAAAAGTTAGCTGAGTACCTGCCATAGAGTAAACAGTCAATAAATACTTATTGATCAGATGAACAGGTGAATTCAAATTGATTCTACTCCAAAGGCGGAGGAAGCAAAGGCACCCCACTCCAGTACTCTTGCCTGGAAAATCCCATGGACGGAGGAGCCTGGTGGGCTGCAGTTCATGGAGTCGCCAAGAGTTGGACACCAACTGAGCAACTGAACAACTTCACTTTTCACTTTCATGCACTGGAGAAGGAAATGGCAACCCACTCCAGTGTTCTTGCCTGGAGAACCCCAGGGACGAGGGAGCCTGGTGGGCTGCCGTCTCAGGAGTCGCACAGAGTCAGACACAACTAAAGCGACTTAGCAGCAGCAGCAGCAGCAGCTACTCCAAAGGCTGATGGCATTTTAGAGTTGATGAATAGAGCACTGTCCTTTCACCTTTTCCTGACACTCCCAAACTTCTTCTTCACTTAAAATTTTTTAATGCAATGAAAATATTGAAGAAAAACCATCCTTAAGTATTACTCAAAATATGCCACTAACATAAAACCTCACAGAGACAATAATTATTTTGCTTAACCTACAAAAACTATTAGGATAGACTTGGAGGTTGGGGAATGGCCTTCACTAATAGTTTGCAAAGGAACACAAGTGTGTCAGAATGAGATAGCTAGGATTTTTAAAAAACAAACCTGTACTTATAATGGGAAAGTCACTGCCACCGGTTTAAGTCAGCAACCTAAACAGAGAAGCAAAGTCACAGATGACAAAACGGCAGCCTACTGGAGAAATGTACATGAGACACCCAAGGAAGGAGATGGCAAGTGAAACAACATTAAATAATAAAGTCATTTAAGAGGGACTCAGCCAAGAAGACAGCGAAGGAGCAGTCTGTGACACACTGCAAAAAGGAGCACTCCCCGAAGACCCTCCTCAGAGGCATTAGCCCGTGAAGCACTGGGTGGACAAAGCACAAATATCACTTACATGTCACACGTCAGGCCACGATACAGTGTGGGCACATCCCAACGAAAAATGAGCGTGAACTCTCATTTTTGCTTAAAGGGAAATGCAAGAAGATAAGCCCTGCCTTCAGAAGGAATCAGGGTGAAGCTGCAAGGAGCCGAAGCCCCCTTACTTCCAGTCATTGCTCCTGTAGTGGCTAGTGCTCCCAGAGAGAACCAAGTACACCGATGGTGAGCCAGACACACCGACTCTCAGCGCACACACCCTCGGAAGACAAGCAGATGTGTGCACATAAAGGAGAGACCGCTCACAATGTCTTCCGGTCAAGGGACCAAGGAACTTGTTCCAGGATTTTGGAAAAGGTAGGGTCTGTAAAGAATAGAAATTAGTTATTTAAACCCAAGAGGGACTCACTAAAGGTGCTGTCAGGAAAAGTAAGCAAAAGGCTAGTCAGGTTTTTGGTCTCACAATTGCAACTGACCCTTGAATAATCCAGGGGTTAATCTGAGTATAATTTACAGTTGGCTGTCTGTATCCAATATTGCTAGGCATCTGAGAATTCAACCAATCACGGACTGTGTGCTCCTATTTACTAATTTCTATTGAAAAACACCACGTGCAGGTGGCCCCGTGCGGTTCCAACCTGCCTTGCTGAAGGGCCAGCTATATCTCTGCTGCCCTTCCCGGCCGTCACCCTCCCTAACGAAAGCGCCACTGCGCTGAACACAGCAAGCAAGCTGCGGGAACCCTGCCCCAAGACAGCATGAGCAGGCCCTACAGCCAGAGCGGAAGCAGCACTGCTATCAAGAACCGGGCTCCCGAGCAAGAATGAGGAGGACGACAGGGCTTTCTGGCAGTTCCGTGGCTAAGAGTCCAAGCTCCAAAAGCAGGGGCTGTGGATCTGATCCCTGCCAGAGAACTAGATCCCACATGCCTCAACCAAGACCCAGTGCCAAATAAATAAATACGAATATTAATTTAAAAAAAGAGTGAGTAGGAAGAGCAACATTATTCTATTTCAGAAACAAATGAGAGTGATCCCAGAGATCACATTTTAGCAAGTAAAAAATGCTGGAACTCTAAAGCTATCACTGTATCCCGTATTTCTCGACCTGGGCTGAGGTGACTGGAAGAGATATGAGTCCAAAGGAACACAGCAGACTTCTGACACTCACAGATGTTTGCATTCATGATTTCACCTGTGTTCAAGCATCCAGAACATGAGGTAACTTATAATTTTCCTGGTAAGTGAATCTGAGCCACAAGCTGCCTACGGCTAGTGTGAGAAAGCAGTTCCGCTTCTGATCTTAATGTAACTGGCAGTTCTCTGGAACATACCCCAGAAATATCTACACATTCGAGGATGTTCAAAAGTTTCAAGACGTGAATCACTCATAAATCCGTGTTGTATGTCTTTGTTACAGTAACATAATATTTTCAAAACACAAAATTCCTTAACTGGAAACCACCATTGATTTACATTGCCAAAATAAAAACCACGAAGGGGTTAAGCTGAAAAGGAGAAGTCTAAAGAAATGGAAGGCAGCTAGCCATGGTGAGCCATGCTGCTTCTGGTGTGTGACTATCCAGAAATGGAAGGCAGCTAGCCAGGATGAGCCTTGATGCTTGTGGTACGTGACTATCCGGAAGCAACACAAAGCTCCAACAAGGATTTTCACAGATGGGTCTGTGCCTGGGTATGCGTCCTTCCTTCCTGTTGCTGAGGATGAACCATCCATGCGCCCATCAAAGGCCAGTCTCTCCACAGGTTTCCCTCGCTTCAGCAACGCTCTACTACTTCCTGCGTCACCAGCTCCTTCCTCTCTCGGGCGCTCTCAATACTGACTCGTGCTGCTTCTCTGCTACGAAAATAAAAAATCCTCTCTGGATCAGCATCCCTGTTAAGCCGCCAGTCATGTTTCTCCTCCCAGTCAACCCTGAACCCGCTCCATCCACCTTGACCCCACTTCACCCTGACCCCACTCCATCTTGTATTTAAAACCCCTACACTTTGAACCCACTCCAGTAAGACTTCTGTCCTCCACTGAAACTGCCCTTCTCAGAGTCACTGCTGTCCTCCCATTGATGAATCCAACAATCAATTCACAGTTCACATTGGCCACACTTCAACACTGCTTGTCACTGACAATCACTCCACTTCCTTGATATATTTGCATCACTTGGCTTCCTCGGCTGTCAGATACTCCAAAAGCCAGCGTCTTCCTCGTACCTCACCGTTTCTCTTCCCTGGCCTCCTGCACTAATTCCTCTCCTCCAACAGCTTCATTTAAAGTGCCCCAAAGTGGAGGCCTTCAACCATCTCTAGCTGTATCTACCAGACTGCATCAACATTAGACCTTTAAAGATACCATCTATAGCTGATGACTTCTAGGGTTTTTTTGTTTTTTTTTTTTGGTTTTTTCCCTCCCATTTTTCCCCTGAACTCTGGGACAGGATCTGTCTCCCTGACCTCTCCACTTGAATGTATAATAAACATCTTCAACTTAGCATTTCCAGAACCAATCGCCTGACCTTCTCTCCCAAGTATGCTTCTCTTATAACCTACTCCCTCATCATTAAATTAAACTCTTATTCAGACCAAAGACACAATTGAAGCCATTCTTTGTATCTCAAATCTCAAAAGCCATAACTCAAATCCAATCCATCGATAAGTGTTGTTGTTCAAACCACAATGCTCTCTCACTTCCATTCTACATGGACCGTCTGCTTCTGCCCCTGCTCCCATTACAGCTGCTTCTCAACCTGGAAGCATATAATTCCTTTAAACTATAAATCAGATATTGATACTTTTTCCAATAGCTTCCAATATCATTCAGTATAAAAGCCAAGTACATATCTCTAAAGGCCTACATGCCCAGTCACCGCTCTCCTTTGATCCCTACTGGGCAACATTCAGAAAACTAAGATCATGGCATCCGGTCCCACCAATTCATGGCAAACAGATGAGGAAATAATGGAAACAGTGACAGATTTAGTTTTGGGGAGCTCCAAAATCACTGCAGATGGTGACTGCAGCCATGAAATTAAAAGACACTTGCCATCCTAAAGGAAATAAGTCCTGAATATTCATTGGAAGGACTGACGTGGAAATTCCATACTTTGGCCATCTGATATGAAGAACTGACTCATCTGAAAAGACCCTGATGCTGGGAAAGATTGAAAGAGGGAGGAGAAGGGGACAACAGAGGACGAGATGGTTGGATGGCATCACTGACTCAATGGACATTAGTTTGAGTAAGCTCAAGGAGTTGGTGATGGACTGGAGGCCTGGAGTGCTGGCCTCCATAAAAAAAGCTGAGCACTGAAGAATTGATGCTTTTGAACTGTGGTGTTGGAGAAGACTCTTGAGAGCCCTTTGGACTACAAGGAGATCCAACCAGTACATCCTAAAGGAGATCAGTCCTGGGTGTTCATTGGAAGGACTGATGCTGAAGCTGAAACTCCAATCCTTTGGCCACCTGATGCGAAGAGCTGACTCATTGGAAAAGACCCTGATGCTGGGAAAGATTGAAGGCGGGAGGAGAAAGGGACAACAGAGGATGAGATGGCTAGATGGCATCACTGACTCAAAGGACATGAGTCTGAGTGAACTCCGGGAGTTGGTGATGGACAGGGAGGCCTGGCATGCTGCGGTTCATGGGGTCTCAAAGATTCAGACACGACTGAGCGACTGAACTGAACTGATCCCTCAAGTTGCTGCAGTCACGCCGACCACTCGGTTGATTCTTGGACACATCAGTAACACTCCTCCATCAGAGCCTTCGCAGCTCTGCACGCACCACTTCCTCCCTCACCTTTACTGAAGTGACACCACTGTTACCTTCCAAGGGAGGCATTCCCTGGCCATCCCGTGTAATTTACACCAGTCTCCCTGTAAGATTAACTCTCTATCCTCCTCTTCTTGCTCTGTTTTCCTTCACAGCCCCACTACCTAACCAGCTACATATTTTCATTATCTTACTTCTTATCAACCTCTGTACTCTAAAAAGCAAAATCATTAACAATTTTTCTCTGTTTCATTTTCACTGTGGTATCTCTTAGAAAACTCTTCAATGAGTAGACTGGGTTCCTATTTTCAGGAAGAATAATGGATGTTAGAAACAAACTGAGCAAAGTCTTCAACATTCTGAGGAAAATTATTTCATATCTAGAAACGTATACCCAGTAAAATTGTCAATCAAATGTGAGAACCAAATTAAAAAAACACTCTGTTTCTAATATGCATAATTCAGAAAATTTATCTTTTATCATTTAACTTTATGAAGATTTGTTTCAATTGTAATAACAGGACACAACAAACATGAGTACTAACCCAGGAATACAATAAAAAGAAATCTGAAGACAATACATCAATTAAAGGCCAAGGAAATTCTGGTCCGTATCAAAAGAGAAGGTCCAGGTTAAGTGATGTTATTTCTTCAGCAAGAGAGTAGGTAACCTTACAAAAAGTTATTTTATGATTTAAAATCATACATTTTAAAGCCTAAAAGTACAACTGTGGTGTTAACCATAAATGGAGACACACAGACTGACTTCCTCTGAGCATTAAGCAGAAGGAATGGTAATTAGAAAGTCTGTTTAAAACAAAGAACTATATACACAAGCAGAATAAAAAAAGAGAGACACAGTAGAAATATGAAGCAAAATATAGTAGGATTTTGAGAAAATGAAGAACAGTAGAAATTCGTTCTCCTGGAAAACAATTTCTACTGGTCAGTTAATCTGGGACAGGAAGTAGAATTAAGAGATACTCTGAACCGATGTATAATCACTGTATAAGAAATAATGGAGATAAATAATTTCTCTACAGTGTTATTTTTCTGAAAGTCATTTATCAGTATCACATTCTAATTTTCAAATAAAATGGAAAATAACCTGTGTCAACCACATGTGGAGACACTGGAACCCTCCTACATTGCTTGTGGGACTATAAAACGCGGCAGCCCCTGTGTTAACAATTTGGTGATTCCTCAGAAAAGTGAATAGAGAATTACACCATCACCAAGCAATTATACTCCTAGGTACAGACCTAATAGAACTGAAAACAGGGGCTCAAATGTGAACACGTGCACATAAATTCTTGAGGCACTTTCCTCAAAAGCCAAAAAGTAGAACCAAATCCTGCGAGGCTCCTCTGTCCATGGAATTCTCCAGGCAAGAATTCCTGGAGTGGGGTGCCATTCCCTTCTCCCGGGGATCTTCCCAACCCAAGGACTGAACCTGAATCTCCTGCACTGCAGGCAGTCTTTCCTGTCTGAGCCACCAGGGAATCCGAGTATATTATAAATACAATGGACTATGACTCAGCTGTGAAAATGCATGAAATACTGATGTATAGCTGACACAAGCTGAAACATGGATGGAACTTGAAAACAGTCCCCAGGTGAAAGAAGTCAGACATTAAAGATCACATACTATACACAATTCCACTGAAGTGAAAATAAAAACAGATAGATCCTCAGAGACAAAATACAAACTGATGATGGATACCAGGTACTGGGAGGAGGTCAGAATGAGGAGAAACTGTTTAAAGAAAATTTCACCTCAATAAATTATTCTATAATCAAGATGTTCTACCATCAGATCAGCCTTACTATTTTCTTATGTCCACAGTCTTTAAAGATTTTCATAATCTTATTTCATACTGGACAGCTGTTAGGATCAAATATTTATGATTTTAAAGCCTCTTAGGATCAAGTCTCAAGTTCACTAATCATTTAGTTTCATGTCATTTTTCCCCTCCATTAAATTCAACTTCAATTTTTAAAACTATGTTATATTTTTCAAATACTACATCAGTTCATGACTACAAGGTAGGGGTAGGAGGTTTTAGCTTGTTTCTTTTTTATATTAATTTTTTAAATTAATTAAAAAAATAATAATGCACTCTAATATACAATTGACCTTAATACAATACAATAAAACTTAAGATATATCATGTGATTTTTAACTTTGATGTACTCCTGTCCACTTGCTGATACATGCCTTTGTTGCCTTCATTTTTTATATTAATTTTTAAAAATTGCCAAGACCAATGTGAAACAGTTTATCCCATCTGCCTCTATGAAGTTTATACTGAAATTTTTATGTTCAAGTCTTTACTCCATCTGGAGTTGATTTTTGTATATCTTGTAAGATGGGAGGCCAAGGTCATTCCTTTGCCTGTGACTGCCCAATCTTCCCAATACTATTTACTGAACAGACTACCCTTTGCCCAATCAATATTCTTGGATCCTTTGTCATAACTTAACATACCATCCAAGTGCGGTTTTATTTCTGGGTTCTCACTTCTTTTACATTAGTCTATATGGCCATTTTTATGCTAATACCATGCTGTTTAGATTATTGTATCTTTGTAATAAAGTTTAAAATCATGAAGTGTGGTGCTTTCCGCTTTGTTCTTTCTCAAGAGTGCTTTGTCTATTTAGGGTATTTTGTGGATACATACAAACTTTAGAACTGCTTTTCAAAAAAATGCCAGCTGACTTCTGATACAGAATTCACTGAATTTATAGATTGTTCTGGGTGCTACGAACATTTTAGCAACATAATTCTTCACTTCCATATGCAGAGAATATTTTTCCATTTCTTTGTGTATACTTCAGCTTATTTCATGGAGAGGGCAATGGCAACCCACTCCAGTACTCTTGCCTGGAAAATCCCACGGACGGAGGAGCCTGGTGAGCTGCAGTCCATGGGGTCGCTAGGAGTCGGACACGACTGAGAGACTTCACATTCACTTTTCACTTTCATGCATTAGAGAAGGCAATGGCAACCCACTCCAGTGTTCTTGCCTGGAGAATCCCAGGGACGGGGGAGCCCGGTGGGCTGCTGTCTCTGGGGACGCACAGAGTCGGACACGACTGAAGCGACTCAGCAGCAGCAGCAGCAGCTTATTTCATCAATGTTTACAGTCATCAGTGTCCATATCTTTCAACTCCTCAGTAAAATTTACTCCTGAGTTTTATTCTTTCTGACGCAACTGTAAATGGGGCTATACCCTTAATTTCTCTGACAGTTCACTGTTGTTGCTGTATTTCAGTCGCTAAGCTGTGTCCAGCCCTTTGTGACCCCATGGATTACAGCACGCCAGGCTTCCCTGTGCTTCACCATCTAAGGAGTTTGCTCAAACGCATGCCCACTGAGTTGGTGATGCCATCCAACCATCTCATCTCTCATGGTCTGTCACCCACTTCTCCTCATGTTATCAGTCTTTCCCAGCATCAGGGTCTTTTCCAAAGAGTCAGTTCTTCGCATCAGGTGGCCAAAGTATTGGAGCTTCAGCTTCAGCATCAGTCCCTCCAATGGACATTTAAGGTTGATTCCCTTTAGGATTGACTGGTTTGATCTCCTTGCTGTCCAAGGGACTCTCAAGAGTCTTTTTTAGCACCAACAGTTCAAAAGCATCAATTCTTCAACACCCAGCCTTTTTATAGTCCACTTCTCACATATGTACATGACTGCTGAAAAAAACACAGCTTTAACTAGATGGATCTGTGTCAGCAAAGTGATGTCTCTTTTTAATATAGTTATCTAGGTTTGTCATAGCTTTTCTTCCAAGTAGCAAGCATCTTTTAATTTTATGGGTGTAGTCACCTTCAGCAGTGATTTTGGAGCCCAAGAAAATAACATCTGCCACTGTTTCCACTTCCACTTTTTGTCCATCTATTTGCCATGAAGTGATGGGACCAGATGCCATGATCTTATTTTTTTAAATGTTGAGTTTTAAGCCAGCTTTTTCACCCTCCTCTCTCACTTTCATCAAGAGGCTCTTTAGTTCCTCTTTGCTTTCTGCCATTTGAGTGGTGCCACCTGAATATTTGAGGTTGTTGTTATTTCTCCTGTCAACCTTGATTTCAGCTTGTGATTCACCCAGCCTGGCATTTCATGTGATATACTGCGCATATTAAGTAAGGTGACTACATACAGTTTTAACATACTCCCTTCCCAGTTTTGAACCAGTCCATTGTTCCAGGTAGTTCTAACTGATGTTGCTTGATCTGCATACAAGTTTCTCAGAAGACAGGTAAGGTGGTCTGGTATTACAGTCTCTTTAAGCACTTTCCATAGTTTGTTGTGATCCACACAGTCAAATGCTTTAGAGTAGTCAATGAAGCAGAAGTAGATGTTTCTCTGGAATTCCCTTGTTTTTTTCCTATGACACACTGGATGTTGTGTATTTGATCTCTGGTTCCTCTGCCTTTTCTAAACCCAGCCTGTACATCTGGAAGTTCTCAGTTCACATACTGCTGAAACCTAGATTGAAAGATTTTGAGCATTACCTTCGTAGCATGTGGAATGAGTGCAATGTACAGCAGTTCTTAATCTCATCTGCTTCTGTTAGGTCCTTGCCATTTCTGTCCTTTTTTGTACCCATCTTTGCATGAAATGTTCCTTTCGTATGTCTAGTTTTCTTGAAGAGATCTCTAGTCTTTCCCATTCTATTGTTTTCCTCTATTTCTTCACATCATTTTCTTAAAAGCTTTCTTATCTCTGCTTGCAATTCACTGAAACTCTGCATTCAGTTGGGTCTATCTTTCCCTTTCTCCCTTGCCTTTCGTCTCTCTTCTGTACTCCGCAATCAGTACCTGGGAAGCCTCCATCCGCCTTACTGCCTCCCTCTTTCTTTGGGATGGTTTTGTCACTGCTTCCTGTACAATGTTATGAGCGTCCATCCATAGCTCTTCAGGCACTGTATCTACCAGATCTAATTTGTTGAATCTGCTGATCATCTCCACTGAAAACACTGTACAGAAATGCAACTGATTTTTGACTATTGATTTTGTATCCTGCAACTTAAGTGAGTGAGTGAGTGAGTGAGACTCTTTGTGACCCCATGGACTGTATAGCCTATCAGGCTCCTCCGTCCATGGGATTTTCCAGGCAAGAGTGCTGGAGTGGATTGCCATTTCCTTCTCCAGGGGATCTTCCCAACCCAGGAGTCGAACCCAGGTCTCCCGCATTGCAGGCAGACGCTTTACCATCTGAGTGAATTTATTAATTCTAACAGGTTTTTTTCTGGTGGTGTTTTCAACATATATATCATACCTCTGCAAATAAAAAGTTCTATTCCTTTCTGATCTGAATACTTTTTATTTCTTATTCTTGATTTCTCTGGCTAGCACTTCCAGTATTATGTCAACAAAATTGGTGAGGTTGTTTCTTTTAATATGAGGAACACCATCTTTTCCTCATGGTTATTCATTATAAAAACTGTGATATACAGCCCAAGTAAAGAATACTCAGCTCCTTGGGGATGGGGGTAGTGGGGTGGGCAGGGGAGCTTGGGCATTCTCGTCCACCTAATCTCAGGAAAAAGGCTTTCCGCTTTTCACTATTAAGTACGATGTTAGCTATGGTATTCCGTATGTGGTCTTTACTGCGTCTAGTAAGTTGCCACTATGCCCTGTTTCTTGAGAGCCTATACCATGAATGGATGCTGCATTCTGTCAAATGCTCCTTCTGCATCTACTGAGATGATCATATGATTTTCACCCTTCATTTTATCAATGCAGTGTATCACACTGATTTCAGGATGCTGAACCACACTTACATCCCTGCAAAGAGAGAAAAATCCCACTTGATCAGGTTGTACAATCTCAATGTATTATTGAATTTGGTTGAATACAGTTTGTTGAGCATTTCTGCATCTGCCTTCATCAGAGCTATTGGCTTGTAACTTTCTCGTAGTGTCCATGCCTGGTTTCAGTCTCAGGGTAATGCTTTCCTGATGAAACAGAAATGTGCCCTCCTCTTATGTTTTCTGCGAGAGTTTGAGATGGTTTGACGTTAATTCTACTTTGAGCATTTGGCAGAATTAATCAGTGAAGCCATCTGTGCCAGAACGTGGCTAGCACTTTCCTGATTCAATCTATCAGATTATTCAGATTCTCTCTTTAATATGATAGGTTGCATATTTCTAGAAACTTAACCACTTCTAATTCGTCCAGTTTGTTGGTGAATAATTATTCATAGTAGCTTCTTATAACTTCTGTATTTCAGTGCTGTTGGTTTTCCCCCCCTTGGTATATCCAGCTTAAGTTGTCTCTATTTCATCAAAAAAAAAAAAAAACAAAACTGTTTCACTGATATTTTGTTAATTTAATTTCTATTTCATTTATTTGTGCTCTTTGTTTTTCCCATTATTCAACTAATTTTGTGCTTAGTTTGTCCTTGACATGTAATCTGAGTTATTTATTTGGGCTTTCTTTTCTCTTTCTTCTCTGTGTGTAGTTTTTTTTTTTCTTCCATTGAATGAAATTAATTCTACAGTGTTTTACAAATTCTGTTCTTCAAATTCTATAGCTCCACAGTTTCCGAAACCCCCACACTCCTAACTCCACTGCTTCTACAATAGTCCTCGCCCCACCGCTCCGTTGCCTTTCCCCACTTCCCTCTCCAAGCCGGTAACACTGGTCTGTTCTCTACGAGACTGCTTCTTTGTTGCTTCACTCGCTGATTTGCTGTGGTTTTAGATTCCACATATAAGTGATCTTCCGCAGGGTTAGTTCTTCTCTGACTTGCTTCACTTGGAACAATGCCCTCCAAGTCCACCTCTGCTGCTCCAGACGGAATCTTTCATCATCTGCCAATGGATGACTAGCATTCCAGTGTGTGTGTGTGTACACAAAATATCTTCTTTCTCCAATCATCTGTTCACAGACACTTCGGTTACTTCCACATACTGGCAATTATAAATAATGTTGCCATGAACATTGGGGTGCATGTATCTTTTTTATAGTGTTTTTGCTTTCTCCAAATGTATACCCAGGAGTGGGACTGCTGAACCAAGTGCTAGTTCTTTTTTATTTTTTGAGAAACTTCCAAACTGTTTTTCACAATGCTTGCACATATGTCCATTCTAATCAACAGGGTACAAGTGTTTTCTTTCCTTCCACATCCTCGCCAACATTTGTTATTTGTGCTCTTTTTCATGACAGCCATTCTATCATGGAATTTCATCATGGTGGTATCACCACTGAGGTACTATCTCAAACAAATGCAAATGCTTTGACTTCTATTTCCCTGATTATTAGTGATGCTGAGCATCTTTTATGCCTACTGGTCATCTGCATTTCCTCTTTAGAAAAATATATTCAGTTCATCTGCCCATTTTTTAATCATTTTTTTGGTATGCTGAGTTAATTGAACTATTTCCACATGTTGGATATTAACCCCTTATTGGTCACATCATTTGCAAATATCTCTTTGCATCCAGTAGGCTGTATTTCTCTTCTACTGATGGCTTCCTTTCCTGTACAAAAACTTTTAAATTTAATTAGGTCCTATTTGTGTATTGTTGTTTTCCTTTCTTTGCTTTCAAATGAATCCAAAAACTACTGCTGTGGTTTATTTCAGAGAGTGTTCTGATTCTAGGAGCTTTATAATATCCGGTCTTACATTTAGGACTTTAGTCCATTTTTAGTTTATTTTTCTTTGTTGTGTTGGAGAATATTGTAATTTCATTCTTTGACATGTATCTGCCCAGTGTTCCCACCACTACTTATTGAAGAGATTGTCTTTTCTCCATTGTGTATTTCTGCCTCCCTTGTCACAGATCAACTGACCATAGCATGTGGTTTATTTCTGGGCTCTCAAGTATGTTCCACTGACATATGTATCTTTCTAAAATTATCATAGCTTTGTAGTATAGTCTGAAATCAGGACATGTGATTCCTCCAGCTCTTTTCTTCTATCTCAAATTCGTGTTATCTATTTGAGGTCTTTGGTGTTTTCATGCCAAATTTTAAATTATTTATTCTAGTTCTCTGGAAAACACCATTGATATCTCGATAGGAACTGCACTGAATATGGAGACTGCCTTAGTAATGGTCAGTCAGTTCAGTCGCTCAGTCGTGTCCGACTCTTTGCGACCCCATGAATCGCAGCACGCCAGGCCTCCCTGTCCATCACCAACTCCCGGAGTTCACTCAGACTCATGTCCATCGAGTCGGTGATGCCATCCAGCCATCTCATCCTCTGTCATCCCCTTCTCCTCCTGCCCCCAATCCCTCCCAGCATCAGAGTCTTTTCCAGTGAGTCAACTCTTCCCATGAGGTGGCCAAAGTACTGGAGTTTCAGCTTTAGCATCTTTCCTTCCAAAGAAATCCCAGGGCTGATCTCCTTCAGAATGGACTGGTTGGATCTCCTTGCAGTCCAGGGAACTCTCAAGAGTCTTCTCCAACACCACAGTTCAAAAGCATCAATTCTTTGGCGCTCAGGTTTCTTCACAGTCCAGCTCTCACATCCATACATGACCACAGGAAAAACCATAGCCTGGACTAGATAGACCTTCGTTAGCAAAGTAATGTCTCTGCTTTTGAATATGCTATCAAGGTTGGTCATAACTTTCCTTCCAAGGAGTAAGCGTCTTTTAATTTCATGGCTGCAGTCACCATCTGCAGTGATTTTGGAGTCCCCCAAAATAAAGTCTGACACTGTTTCCATTGTTTTCCCATCTATTTCCCATGAAGTGATGAAACCAGATGCCATAATCTTAGTTTTCCGAATGTTGAGCTTTAAGCCAACTTTTTCACTCTCCTCTTTCACTTTCATCAAGAGGCCTTTTTTTTAGTTCCTCTTCACTTTCTGCCATAAGGGTGGTGTCATCTGCATATCTGAGGTTATTGATATTTCTCCTGGCAATCTTGATTCCAGCTGTGTTTCTTCCTGTCCAGCGTTTCTCATGATGTACTCTGCATAGAAGTTAAATAAGCAGGGTGACAATATACAGCCTTGATGTACTCCTTTTCCTATTTGGAACCAGTCTGTTGTTCCATGTCCAGTTCTAACTGTTGCTTCCTGACTGGCATACAGGTTTCTCAAGAGGCAGGTCAGGTGGTCTGGTATTCCCATCTCTTGAAGAATTTTCCAAAATTTATTGTGATCCACACAGTCAAACGCTTTGGCATAGCCAATAAAGCAGAAATAGATGTTCTTCTGGAACTCTCTTGCTTTTTCCATGGTCCAGCAGATGTTGGCAATTTGATCTCTGGTTCCTCTGCCTTTTCTAAAACTGGTTTGAACATCTGGAAGTTCATGGTTCACGTATTGCTGAAGCCCGGCTTGGAGAATTTTGAGCATTACTTTACTAGAGTGTGAGATGAGCGCAATTGTGTGGTAGTTTGAGCATTCTTTGGCACTGCCTTTCTTTGGGATTGGAATGCAAACTGACCTTTTCCAGTCCTGTGGCCACTGCTGAGTTTTCCAAATTTGCTGGCAGTTAGTAATGGTAGTAACAGTCAATTTAACAACATTAATTCTTCTAATTCAAAAATATATTTTTCCATTTGTTTGTGCTGTCGATTTCTTTCATTGGTATCTTACAGTTTTCTGAGTACAAGTTTTTTATCTCCTTACTGAGGTTTGTTTCTAAGTATTGTACTCTTTTTGATGAGATGGTAAATGGAACTGTTTCTTCAATTTCTCTCTCTGATAATTTATTGCTGGTGTATAGAAATGCAAGAGATTTCTGTATATCAATTTTGTATCTGCAAATTTACTGAATCCACTGATGAGCTCCAGCAGTTTCCTGGTGGCATCTTTAGGATTTCCCATGTATAGCATCATGTCACCTGGAGACAGTTTAGGATTTCCCATGTCTAGCATCATGTCACCTGGAGACAGTGACAGTCTTGCTTCTTCCTTTCTAATATGGATTTGTTTTATTTCTTTTTCTTCTCTGATTGCTGAGGCTATGATTTCCAAAACTGAGCTGAATAAAACTGAAGATAGTGGACAGCCCTGAGATTTCCTTTCTTAATATAGGTGCTTATTGCTATAAAGTTTCCTCTTAGAACTGTTTAAGCTTTGAATACATTGGATTGAGCATAATTTTTTTTTCTTCTTTTTACTTTTCTGCATATACTAAAGTTTCTAAAAAATATATTACATTTTAAATTTTTACCTGTTTGTGATTTGTGAAAAGTATAAAAATGTTCAATAAAATCAGAAGGAACACGAGAATAGACCACTTTGGGGGAAAAAAATCTGTTATTCTCAGCTGATATAAAGGACTTTGGAAGTTTAAATATTGTAAAGCAGGAATGATGAGAGCATCAGCATGCTCAATTCACAGACAGAAAGCAAAGAACAGAGCTGTTAAAGATTCACCTTACTGTGAAGGAATGATTCTATTAAAGAGTTTCTTCCATTTATATTTTGAAACATGACCACTGGTATCTGTGTTCTTACTGCAAAAGAACCAATTAGTGCTCCAATATTTTTCAGCAGTTACACAGTTGCACAGTTCTTTCCCCAAGTCATCTGAAGACCTGAATCAAAAGAAATGAGAAGCACAGAGAAGACAACAGAAAAGCAGCTGGACTGAAAGAGAAAACAATGCCTCATTCCATTTATTTTCCCTACAGATCAGTCATAAAGTGATCTACAGTAGGACTTTTGAAATTGCAAAAGTGATTCATCATTGATTAGGGAAATAAATATAATTATGGGTATCAGTATATATTAAATGAAGTTTACAAAAAATGTAATAAAATAGAACACAGTATACATTCAAGGTAGCCAAGGCAGAATTGTTTCAACTTTTGTTAGCTTCATTTCTGCATTTATGCCTGAGGAAAATGTCTGATAAACACACTATGGGTTCTCACTATGGGTTGTGGTTAAAAAAAAAATGTAAATACTATCTATTTGATATACCTCAACTTTAAGTTTAATCATTCTAAGTTTGCAACTCCATCAACAAACTTAATGAACATCAGAATGTAGGTAAGTAGGTAGGAAAGTAGGAAAGAAAGAAAGAAAAAAGGTGAAGAAAAAGGAAAAGAGATAAAAATACAAAATGTAAAGTATTCAGTAAGAAAAGGGCTGAAAGTATTCTGGTGGGAAAATATTTTTAAAGCCCAGTGAAAGTTTAATTAAGAAAGAAGGAAAACAATGAAGAAAAAGAAAAGACCGGAAGTTGGTAGGTCAATAGATACATGGAAAGAAACTGTCAAGGAACTCTGTGTTACAGGGTAACATTATTCCCTGAATGAGTCTGCAATCTGAACTCAGTATGAGTGTACAGACACATACATACACGTATACACATACACGGAGAAGCTCCAGTATTCTTGCCTGGAGAATTCAATGGACGGGGAGCCTGGTGGGCTACGGTCCATGGGATCACAAAGTGTCAGAAACGAGTGAGCACAGAGTACACACACACACACACACACACACACACACACACACACCAGCACACATTTCTGTGCACAAGTCTATAAGACAGATCATGATAACTACCATAGGGTATCATTATGAAATCAATGTTTATCATCCCCAAAACTAAATCTTAATCCCCAGCGTAATGGCCTAGGAGTGAGGCCTTTGTGAGGTGATTAGGTCCTGAGGGTGGAGCCCTCATAAGTGGGATTAGTGCCCTTATAAACAGAGACCGTAGAGAACTCTTTATTCTTCCACCATGTGAAGGCACAGCAGGAAGACGGCCATCTGTGAACCAGCATGTGGATCCTCATTAGACACCAAATCTGCCAGCATCTTGATCTTAGACATCCCAGTCTCCAAAGCGGTGAAAAATAAATTTCTGTGATTTGTAAGTAACACAATCTATGGGGTTTTTGTTATAGAAGCCAGAACAGACTAAGACAGATGTTCATAGCACTGAATTTAAAGCGTGCATTTTGAAATGAGCATACACTTACCTTTAAGGACACTTCATTGGCGCACAAGCCTAGCTGACACTGGCGAATGCACGCTCCTGTCACCGCCCACAGACGAGGTCAGGCTCCGCACCACGGAAGGCTCCAGCCAGAGTCCTGGCTGGCCAACAGGGAGTGAACAGTCAAGAAACAGACCAGCTGAGCTCTGCCTCAGCTGAGCTTCAGGGTAAACAGCAAATACCTAGAAGAATGAATAAACAAAACAGCTTCAAATATGCCTCTCCCTAAGCAAAGGAGCCCTACATCAAAGCCATCAATGCAAAAAGCTGAAAAAATTTATGCCATAGTTTTGGCTCTTAGGAGACAAATGTTAGCTTACACATTAATCACCCTTTCCATCATCTAAAATAGAAGAAACTCACTTTATAATACTCACAGCATTATAATACCAAAAACAAAAACAAAAAAACAAAACCTAAAACACCTCAACATAAAAATACATCACCTATTACTTTGTTTCACTCAATGACATGAATTAAAAGTGTTCAAATAAGAAATACACTACTCTAATACATAATAAAATAATAAGTATTAAAATTACATAAAATAAAAAATAGAAATCTGACATTTTAAAACAAATGTGAAAAAACTCCACTGAAAATTAATTCCAAACTACTAGTAAAATGTAAAATTAGAATACATTTGTATCAGTGTGGCAAGTAAGTATTATTTGTGAATTAAAAATTAACTTCCATAGCCTTTTTGCCTATAGAAAAACATTTATCACCTTTAGTAATATACTTTAATACACTTCCACAAACCCTATCTGACAGAGATACATCTCTACATAAAATTTTCAAGAATAACAACAGAATTTCTTAAATATCTATCTAAAGTGAAGAACCTCTAAAGGATAATAAATTACCAAACAGTATCTTTCCTAGATTTCATTCTGTATCAGCTCATAGCTTATTGGTGACTCAGCATACGCACAAAAAGACAACAATACTTAGGCAATATAAAGTAAAATATAAATCAAAAACATGGAATTGAAAAGCATTATGATAACAGGTATATAGGAAACTTCTGGGATCGAAAGAAATTAATTACTTAAAACACATTTTAACATCATATGCTACTGAAAACAAATAACAAAGTATGATTTCTAAAGACTACAAATGAATGTAGCATTGACCTCTACACAGATTTACAGAAACTGTTTATGCTCCTGTAACTGAATATAACTCATGTTTTGTTTTCTTGTTAGATAAAGAATGATTTATTACATCCTGATGGAGCATTTCCTTATTTTAACTTTCAATCTTATCTGAAAAGTTACAAACAATATGTTTCTAAGTTATGTAATCTATGAATGGAAAACACCCAGATAACAGCGGCAGCGCCTTGGACAGCACTCTAGTCACATGGTTTTCTGTATGGTTGAACTAAAAATTGCCACACCACTGAAACAAAGCATGTCTCCATTTCTCATCTTTCCCTGGTAAAAATACAGGCCATTTTTATATTACAGATGTCTCTTCAGAGTAAAGACATTTGAGGATCTATCAATTATTCCAACATGTGTATTTGATTAATGTATGTTTAGGTAACAGTATAGATTGTCATACTACTGTGTCAACACTACTTAGAGAATGATGGCTATTTCTTCAGAAAGTACGACTGTAAACAAAGAAAAAGTAACATTACAATCAGTGTCCTCCAAAGTTGTGATTTTTTTTATTCCTAAATACTTATTTTACACTACAGTCAATTTTACATTTCCTATACTGCTTGGGACTATGATTCACTTTCTTGTTTAGCCAGGACATATTCATTAAAAGATTTCACTGACATACTATCAAAGAAGCCAAGAAGGAAAGACTACAGGGAAGATCAGGAAGCACGGATGGTGAGCTTACAGGAAGGGTGTATATTATGCCTAGACTCGTTCAGCAAGCCACATGCAACTGAAAGGATATACCAGTTTTCCTTCCAGTTATTCCCTACGGAATTGCATAAACATTGAGAAATCTAGAAATAGACATACACATGCACATATAAAAATTATTGTCAGTGTGTAAGTTACTGCTGCCCTGGGACTGCAATAATTTATGTAACATCTGTTTTCATATTTTTCTAATTTTTTTCCTAATTAACATGCATATTTAACGCATAAATGCTCAGACCACCTCTTTTTCTGCTGACTGTGCCTCTTTATTTTTGAAGTTGTGCACTCCTAGGGAGAATTCAGGATAGATGGAAACCAAAATCTTATTGAAAGCACTAATTTCACAATGTAAACAACAGTACTAAACCAATTTTCAAAAAAAGACTACAGCCTTAAGAGTTTTCACAAGAACATTTCAATCTGCTAACAATAGTCCTACAGTAAATTAAGGTCAAAATACCAAAAAGTAACACAAAAGCACTATTCCAATAATATATTAATCTTCTTCATTCTTTTTTCTAGCTTTTATAAGGGACTCCCCCCAAAAAAACTTTTATAACTTCTATAGTTTCTTGTCTTGGTAAATTTTGGTAGCATTTTCAAAGTTTTATGCCTTAGGCAAATAATATAAATAAATACATCCCATTTATTTATCCCATAAATAAAAACATTCCTTCCATTGCAAGGGCAGAGCCTACATCTTAAAGCTGTCAGCAGAGACTTCAGCAGTGGGTCTCAAACTTCAGTGTCTATAGAAATCTAAGAAGCTTCTTAAAATGGACATCCCGAAGCAGACCATCCCAAAGATACCAATACAGGAGCGAGGAGATGACTTCAAGCTTTCTCGAAGGTTTCAACCAGTAACAACTACGCTCCATTTTTCAGACGCACAATCTTTAAATTATTTGTTGAATATATGTAACACTTCATCTAGTCCAATTAAAGTGTACTAAACTTAATATAAAGATTTCAAATGTGTTTCTGAACTACTAGTATCAAGGTTCCTTTTCAACAGAAAGAGGAGTAATTAAACAAATGCAGTTTTAACTATACATAAAATGTCTCTACCAAATTTGATTTTCCTTAACACAAATTTTAGTCTTAAACTAAATCATTTAGGAATTTCCATGTCAAAAGACATAGCAATGTTTAAGGGAGATGAACGGTTCATAAGGAAAACACTGTTGCAGAAGTCAACTGACTAAATAAAATATATTGTTGATAAGTAAAAAAAAAGTTAAAACTATGTCAAAGTGTCTAATACAATAACAGTTATCAAAAAAATAAAATAAGTAAAGAGTTTACATCTAACTCTCAGGGATACAAATGGATGCTGAACACACACTGGCAGCAAAGCAGCATCAAGACAGAAAACACCAACTGTGCTTCCAGAAGCTTCAGACCGCCTGGAGAAATCAAAGCCCGCCCGTCTTCCTTCTCCATGCCCCTCCACTGCCACTACGCAACTGTGCTCTCCATTTACTGTCCCAGCAACCCCAATAACCTGATGGGCTGGAAGGGCCGCCTAAGTAGCATTCCTGAAAGACTCTACAAAATTCTAACACTCCAAACTTCCACCCAAGATTAATGGGAATATAATTCTTTTAATTTTGAAGTTTGAAGACAGATGTTATTCTTTCAAGGTTTATGTGTGAAGTTAAATATGAGCAGTTTAAAGTTTATTACATACTGTCTCCTTGTATTCATCTGAACCAAAGAAAACATCCACTCAGGCTTAACTACATGACTTACATCTTGAAGTTGTTTGAAAACATACTTTAGTGACAATAATATCAGTATTCTACCATTATACTGATATTCATACGGAGCATCTCATTTAATGCCACCTTACCTACAGCCATGAAATTAGAAGACAAATGCTTCTTGGCAAGAATGCTGTAAGAAACCTAGGCAGTGTACTAAAAAGCAAAGATATCACTTTGCCAACAAAGGTACATAAAGTCAAGGATATGGTCTTTCTAGCAGTCATGCACAGATGTGAGAGCTGGACAATAAAGAAGGCAGAGTGCCAAAGAACTGATGCCTTCGAACCGTGGTGCTGGAGAAGACTCTTGAGAGCCCCACGGAAAGCAGGGATATCAAACCAGTCAATCTTAAAGGAAATCAACCCTGAATACCCTTTGGAAAGACTGATGCTGAAGCTGAAGCTCCAATACTTTGGCCACCTGATACCAACAGCTGACTCGCTGGAAAAGGCCCTGATGCTGAGAAAGACTGGGGACAGGAGCAGAGGGTGTCAGAGAATGAGATGGTTGGATGGTGTCACTGAGTCAACAGACATGAACTTGGGCAAACTGCAGGAGATGGTGAGGGACAGGGAGCCTGGTGGAGTCCATGGCGTAGCGAAGAGTTGAACACAACTCGGCAACTGAACGACAACAAAACCCCCACCCTACCTGACACCAAAACAAACAAACAAAAACAGTTAATAAGGACTTAAGGGAACTAACTTGTCCAAGACCTGATCACTAAGAAATCCGAACCAAGAGGCCATATGGTCTTAACCACAGTTTCCTGCCACTCCAATTCAAATCAATTATAAGTGTACTACACCTGATCACTACTTACTGTGTTTATAACTTCCCTTAGTTTTACAAATCTTTATATAGTCAATGATCCTTAAAGCACTGACATAATCTAAATCCGTTTCTTTGATCTTTAAGGTAAATGAAATACTTCCAGGTTGTCCTAATTATAAAATGCATATTCATTTCCAAAATCCCTCTTCATCTTGGAACTCTTCTAACAGTGCATGATGCTTCTGCTTTGCTGTTGTTCAGTTGCTAAGTCATGTCTGACTCTTGCAATCCCCTGGACTGTGTATTTTCTCTCAAATAGTCAGGCTCATTTTTCACAAATAGTTGGTACCAAGTTAGACCCCACACAAACTTAAGCTCCAGGCAAAACAGACACCAATGTGTGTATACTTGAAGAAGAGAAAACTTCTTATGATTTGAGTATTATACCTTCTTATTTTTCTCTTGATGGCAACATAACCTCTCTTCTCTGTATCCTGATCCATTTAGGGTCAAGCTTGGATATCAAGTTCAAATTAGCTTACAAATAAGAAACAGATCAGTCTCAATCACCCTAAATAAACCAAAAGAAGTTGAGTCATTTCTGAGAGTTGCTTTCTGAGAGGTCCGTTTCCATATTGAGAGACCAGTCTAAATCCCCAAGATGAGTTAGAAAATTCCCAGAACTGTGGTTACCATAAAAAAGAGGCAGATTCAACCTGACTCAAAAAGATGAAAACTTCACTTAAGCATATGTTAGTTTTTGTGCATTTCTTACGGCAAACAGGAGGCATGGGACTTTTCGAAGTAGACATCCTTCACAGCACAATAAGGATACAAACGTAGTTTAAGTATTTCCTTCTTTTAAGTATGTTCCTGTAACTAAGATGAAAATAAATAAGATTTCTGAAGAAAGTATTTTAGATTAAACAGAGTCCAACTTTAAGCATCATCCATAGTTTTAGTCTGTATTCTAAATTCTCAGTTCCAGACTTATTAAATTATTCCACATCTCATTAACTACTCTTTATGTTATTCCATTTGTTTCAGAGTTCCTTTTTTAATCTATTGCCTTTTTGTAACATCACCTGCCTGACACCTTTTAGCCAATAAAAACTCTAATTTATTTTGTTCAAACTGCAGAGAGAAAAACTCAAATCATAGTTGATTGCACTGGAGGAAAACCTATGAAAAGAAGTCACTGTCCCAAGTTATTCCAGAATTCTGAGGAAGCTTTTGTTTTCAGAAAACAGAAGTGCACAAAACTAATTAAAACCAGAAGAGAACAGATAAGTTAGCTCTACAAAGGAGTCGATTATTTGACACGTGTATTTTTTCTTCACTGTGGCTTAAGACTACTTTACTACCAAACCACTGTCCCTTTATTGGCCTCCCCGCCTGTAAGCGCCTTCTCAAAAAGAAATAAAAGAAACCTACACTGGACAACGTTGCTACTGATTAGCAGCGTAGAAAAATACCCCAATCAATGACTGGGTAGCGAGTATTTCAGGGCTTCCCAGGTGGCACAGTGGAAAAGAACCTGCCTGTCAACAAAGGAGACACGGGTTCCATGCCTGAGTCAGGAAGACCACCTGGAGCAGAAATGGCAACCCACTCCAGCATTCTTGCTGGGAATATTTTATGGACAGGGGCCTGGCGTGCTACAGTCTTTATGGTCACACAGAGCTGGACATGACTGAGCGACTGGGCACAGCACAGCCCAGTGAGTGAGTGAGAAAGAGAATTCCAGCAGCAGGATAGACTGCTCACAACCGAGCTAGCACAGCAGCTGCACAGATGGAGGAGGCGAGACAGACACGAGAAAGACGGTGGCGCCCAGACACAGAGATGAGAAGAGAGAGCAGCTCAGCAAACGCCCGCGGCTCCCAGGCCAGCGGGTGGGCAGAGTGCTTGCGCCATAAAAGGAATTTTTAAACATTTTAAGGTGAGAGGAGAACGAGATAAGAGAAAAGGCTGATGAAGAGTAAAAGCACGCACTGCCGCATACTCACGACCTCATATGCACGCCTACCTCAGAGCCCTGCCGTCCTGAAAACGGGGTGCTGGGGACCACACAAGTAACAAATGAGTGGCCTCAATTTTAATTCTGCTCACTTTTGTAATGTTAAGCAAACCAACTTCACTGACTAAAATGAAATTTAGAAAACAGATCACGCCACTAATTCCTCATGTATTTGAGGTTTCATTTCATTTTAGAAAGGCTCCTCAGTCCTGGACACACCAGTTCAAGCCTAGAAATATCCCCAATTGGTACTCTCTTTAAAACTGTTGCCAAGTTGTGATCTCTATAATTCACATATCTCACTCTGAGCTACTTGTTGATATAAATTATCCAGCTGAATTTTAAATTTTGTATTAGGTTACTTGTTTAGTAAGTTTGAAACTAATAGTTCAGCAAAACAGATACAGAAAGATCACACATATATCAATGTGATAGGCATTAATTTAAGATTAAACTTTCTAAACTACTACTTTCTAAATAGTTTTCAACATGTCATCCCTGATAGACCACGCATACATATGCACTGGGGAAACAAACAGATATCTTTAATGGCATTCCTTCTCAAACATCCCCAAATTAGTGTTCAGGTTGGCCAAAAACACATCCTAAGCCTTATTAGTATAAATGTACAACAAATACAGAAAACTCTCAGAATAAGCCTTCAAAAAGAAAATTACTATTTCAAGAATAAATGATAATAAAACTTATAGAAAATTCAGATCTATGGCCTATTTCTCCCCACATCCAAAGCTGACATAACCACTTGCAAAGAGTTCCAAAGAAATTATCCAAACACTTGTTCAAAGCAATTCCAGAATTTCCTTATGAAGAACTCGTCACTCTTGCTAAAAGGATAGACTTGTTTTGGATACCTGAGTTCCTCAGTCAGAACATGTTTAAAATGAGGGAGTAAGTTTTAGATTTAAGCCACTTTTTCTAGCTGTTAAAAGAACACTGCTGACTAGAAAACAGCTCACAAGGTAACAAGATTCAATTATGTACATATTATGTTATTAATATGTATAAATTAGTTTTAGGAAACAGTTTAATTCTCAAGTATGAGAATTAAAAAAAATAAATACTAAGTTCAAAAAATACTGTGGTGTATTTTTTTTTTTAACTAAGAATTCTCTATTTTGACCCTAGCAGCTTAGTCTGTCAGAGAAGGCAATGGCACCCCACTCCAGTACTCTTGCGTGGAAAATCCCATGGATGGAGGAGTCTGGTAGGCTGCGGTCCGTGGGGTCGCTAAGAGTCGACACGACTGAGTGACTTCCCTTTCACTTTTCTCTTTCATGCATTGGAGAAGGAAATGGCAACCCACTCCAGTGTTCTTGCTTGGAGAATCCCAGGGATGGGGGAGCCTGGTGGGCTGCCATCTCTGGGGTCGCACAGAGTCGGACACGCCTGAAGTGACTTAGCAGCAGCAGCAGCTTCGTCTGTCTTGAGTTCTACTGAACCAAGATTTGATGCCTAGAAACCATGTAACATAACTTTTTTAATTTGCTAAGCTATGATACTCTGAGTTCAGCTTAGGCTTCCAGCTGTCCAAAACATCCATCTGTAGATTGATTCAGTTCTCTTCAGCACTAAGTTTACTTCTTTTACAAAAACTTCTCACCAAAGCAAGAACTATTTGCAAAGCAGCTGAGCTGTATTTTCTAATGGACTGGACTTCCAGGCCTTCACACTTAATAATGCCAGTGTGTCTGTATGAATGAGTGACTCACAAACTTGATTTTTTTTAATCTTTAATTTATTTATTTGGCTGTGCCAGGTCTTTGTTACGGCACTTGGGACTTTAGTTGCAGCCCGTGGGATCTCGTTTCCTGACCAGGGTTTGGACCCAGGTCCCCGTATTGGAACCACAGAGTCCCAGACACTGGATCATCAGGGAAGTCCCTTGATGTTCTTTTTAAACAATCAAGCTCTTAAACTATAACAAACATTAGTTACATAATATCATATACCTCTACAAAACCATACAATCCAAACATACATGAGCAAACTTTAAGGAGAATTTACCTAAGAAAATCCCAGAATTTTCAGGACTTTAAGTCTTAGCAGAAATGAATTATATGTACTAAAAATGTTTAGTTTAACCTGGCATTTTTAGCAACTAGAATTCTGCTGTTGAGAATTTACTGAACTTACAGCTCATTTTGATCATGCCAGGTTGCTTGGACACAGAAAACAGGAGCAAATATTTTTAAAAAGAAAAATGATAGTCTTTCAGGAACCAGAAAATGTGATCAGATAGGAGAACAAAGTTCACCATACGTGGAGGCTCATTTTATCAGCCTGGGTGATTAAAGATCAGATGAGTGTGCATCATTTTGGGGAAGCGTAACAGTAAACAGTAACACGTACATAATAACAGGCGCGACTGCGGCAGACAAGTCTTGCGAGGTTTCTGTGATTCATGCAAACAATGGGGGCAGGGGGCTTTGTTAACATCCAATAATGCAAGACGGGAATTATGTTTATACCACATATGATAATAGATGTTTTCATGATATTGAATAGACTTCTTCACACAAAGATGGAGATCATTCACCAAATTATTGTGACTACTGTATTATATCCTGAAAAGTAATGATAAATCATACAAGCCTGCTCTGTAATTCCTGGCCCATTTATCTTGCTAGTCTCCCTCTTCTAAACTGTGATCCACTAGAGCACAAGAAAAATGGATTTCTTATTTCATCACCACCCTACAGTCCATCTCCCTGCCCTTTCCTTCACAAAGTCAATCGTAGGTTTATTAGTAGGATTTAATTTTCACCAAGTATCTTTATTTTTGTACTCAAATCTTTGGTTACCTATGATAAATGAAATATGAGACTATTATAGTAAGTATAACATCAGAGAAAGGACTGACACAGCATTTTGGTAAGGAAAATCAGGATGAGTAACTATTAATTTATATGGAAATTTTTATTTCATAATTTTGAATATACAAATGACATTAAAATAATTAGCATAAGAAATGTTTGATTTACTGTAATTCAAGATGACAATCATATTCCTTCAGAAAAGTTAAATATAGCACTTTACAATACTAAAGCTTTGTAACAGTACAGCTCACACATTTTAAAAATCTTTTTGTTTAAATCACACATACACTTTTGACAAATGGGTAATTATTACACTGACAAAAACAACAATAATGACAACAAATAACCCCAAAGTACTAAATCATATCACGGCCCCAAAGAAGGATCCCAATACACACCAATGGCTTCCGATAAAACAGGAAATTCCAACTCTGGCTAAACTGCACAAAATAATAAGAAAGAGGAGAAAACTGAGAAGAAATGGCTTAATCAAATTCCCCTTCAACAGTTAATTTAATTTTACTGAGGAAAATGATTAACCATGCAAAAGCTACTATAGTTATTAGATTAACATCAAGTATTTTCCAGAATATCTTTTGGAAAGTAATATACAGCTAATACTCCACAGAAGTGATCAAAAATCTCAGGTAACTATTGATTTTAAAAGTAATCATTTTTAAAAATCATCATTATTTGCAAGACAGTTAATAGAGTATTATTAGGTTGAGGTTATTATAACCCATTAATACAAACTGCAAATTAACATCTCCTGTTCACTATGTAAAAACTCTGTGCTGCTGCTGCTGCTGCTAAGTCGCTTCAGTCGTGTCCGATTCTGTGCGACCCCATAGACGGCAGCCCACCAGGCTGCCCCGTCCCTGGGATTCTCCAAGCAAGAACACTGGAGTGGGTTGCCATTTCCTTCTCCAATGCATGAAAGGAAAAGTGAAAGTGAAGTCGCTCTGTTGTGTCTGACCCTCAGCAACGCCATGAACTGTAGCCTACCAGGCTCCTCTGTCCATGGGATTTTCCAGGCAAGAGTACTGGAGTGGGTGCCATTGCCTTCTCCCAAAAATGCCATAAACAGTAGTAAATAAAAATGGAATACAAACAGTCCATTTTAAAGTTTTACATAATGACTTATGGGGCTTTCAGCCTCCCTCCAACATGACCTACACTATTACTTGAACATCCATATAAATTAGAAACTGAATTATCAATTTTCTGTACTCATTCTAGTTAATAGATATTTGACACCTACATATATCAGAGATTGTGAAGGAAAAAAAATCAAATTTGAGCTTGAAGGGAAAAGAAGTAGAGTACATGTGCAAATTCAGAGCTGACCCTCTTACTCTCCAAATCCGTCTCAGTCTTACTGATTTCTGAAGAGCTGTCATCAATCCACAACCTTCAGAATTCAAAACAAGACCTATGTAATCAAGGAGCAAAGTGACTACTCATTTCTTGAAGAACAGACTACAAATCTTTTTATGTATGAAATGTTCTGGAGGTTTGCAGTTAGTAAAACATTCCATATCACACAACCCATTAGAAGCAAAACTATAGCATCATTTCAGGAGACTCAGAAAAAAAAATTTGACAATACTCAACGCCATTCATGATTTTTTAAAATCAAAAACAAATTTTAACCAGGAAAGCAAGAAACTACCTTAAAGTGCTGAAGTGAATGAATCGAATCTCTCAGAAACCCACAGCAAACACGCTGCACGGCGGTGACACTGGCACTGTCCTCGCTCCAGCCTGCGAGGCAGCTAGAGCCCGCGGCATCTTTGCTCCTAGAGAGCCCGGAGGCAGAGGGAAGTGGGGTCGAGCTGGGACAGAGCAGGCGCGGGCCTCCGTCACAAGGCAGGGGGCTGAGGCTTGGCTGCTGGCTTCACAGGAGGCGGCGGCCTTGGAGCCTGCAGCGCGGAGCCCCTGCTCCAGGCCGGACCGGCAGCAGCCAGAGCAGCCGGCCCTGCCCTGTCCTCACAAAGGCCTTGTGGATGAGAGCGGACTATCTAAACACTCGCCTCCCTTTTTTCTTTTCATTTTGTTCCGATGTTTTCACAGGTCTCACTTATAACCAACAAAGGTCCATTTAGTCAAAGCTATGGTTTTTCCAGTAGTCATGTATGGATGTGAGAGTTAGACCGCAGAGAAGGCTGAGTGCTCAAGACTTCATGCTTTTGAACTGTGGTGTTGGAGAAGACTCTTGAGAGTCTCTTGTACGGTAAGGAGATCAAACGAGTCAATCCTGAAGGAAATCAATCCTGAATATTCATTAGACGGACTGACACTGAAAATGAAGCTCCAATATTTTGGCTACCTGATGAGAAGAGCCGACTCATCAGAAAAGACCCTGAGGCTGGGAAAGACTGAAGGCGGGAGGAGAAGGGGAGGATAAAGGATGAGATGGCTGGATGGCATCACTGACTCAATGGACATGGGTTTGCGTAAACTCTGGGAGGTGGTGATGGACTGGGAGGCCTGGTGTGCTGCAGTCCATGGCGTCCTACAAAGAGTAGGACATGACTGAGCGACTGAACAACAGCACTTACACCAAAGGGAAATAATCTTCATTAAAATCCATATTTATTAAAAAAAAAAAAAAAAGATACTACTACAGGCTGCCAGGTCCCTGCCACCATGCAGCCTGCAATGGTATTTCTGCACTTATTCCTCACCTTTTGCTTCCCCGGCATTTTGCTTCCTACATCTGATTATCATGTGAAAATCTGGGAGGTTTCACTACTTGCTTCCAGCGGGTTCCTGCCCACTGTTTACAAACACCACAACATTGAAAAGGGCCAGTTCACCATACTTGTCACTTCCTATCACTGATTCTATTTACAATGCATGATGGATTTTGTTAAACTACACTTATTTTGCATTTTACAAAATTTTTCAAAGTATAGCAAAATACTAAACTAGCATTACTCCAGCTTTTCAAAAATTTCTCCTTTTGCTTATGGCACATTTTTCTTCAACATTGTCTTTAGGAAAAGCACAAATCCTTCTTTATATAATCCCTGCCCTTTCCAGGTTAAGGAAGCTGCGCTCTTAAACTGCGAAGATGACGCCCTCTCCCATGTCCTTGTCCTCCCGGGTGAGTCTGCAGCCCTGATAGCTAAGGTCTCCTTCCCGGCATTCTGACTTCTTTGTTTCTATAACTCTTTTCCCCCAACAACCATCCCCTCAGTCTCTGGCCCTTGTCCTGGCGCTGCCGCCTTATGAGCCTGTGCAGGGCTCTCCAAGATGGCTCTCTCTGGTCCTCCAGGCTCCTCTTGAGCTTCGCTCCCCTCCTCCCTGCCTGCTCCCCCAGCTGCTCCCCTGCTTAGCAGTCTCATTCAGACCCCACGCCTCCAGTTACCCGCTTCTGTCTTCATGTCTTCAGTCCTTGCCTGGATCTCAAGAACTAGACCTAACTGGCATGCAGGTAGCCCCCGAGGTCGACACTGCCCACAGGGTGGATGAGACCCCCGTGCTGCTCTGGGCGGCCCCTGTGCCAGCAGATGACAGCGTGCACTGCAGGAGGCGCACCACCTCCACACCCGTGCGATCAGCACTCTTGACAGCCTGAGCACTAGTCCTCTCTAACGTTACTTGTGTGTCTCCACTTTATGCATTCTGCCAAACGTGTATTCTTTACTCCTGAAGTTTCTTCTGGCTGGGATTCCCTTTCCTTTGGCTAGAGAAAACTAGAGAGAATAGACAGATAATCAACACAACCTAAAAATGCAGCAGATAAAGACCATGAGTGAAAAAGAAGGCTCAACGAAGATGCTCATGTCCAGCTTTTACAATGAGAGATATAAAGATACTAGTCACTTAAATAAAACTAGAGGCATTTGAGAGAGGAGTCAGAACTTACATTGTGAAGTGATTTGACATCTCAAAGTGGAAAGAGATACTAAACAGGCAGGCTGATGGGTAGATCTTCATTTCAGAAGACAGGTGTGGATTAGCAATGTTACTCTCAGAATAACTAATAATTTATTTATAACTAATGAAAATTCAGGCCACAGGTTTGCTTTGAAAGCTAATATACATAAAGCTCAAAAAGACAGACTAGAATTATAAAAGCAGCAGCCCAGGACATGCTGTTAGAAATGAAGTAGAAAAGCAGGAGCTAGAAAACTGAACAGGAACAAGCAGCAGAATGTGATCTTACAGATCTTACAGTAGCAGAAAAGCACAGCTAGAAGAAGGCTTGGTCTGCAATGTCGCCTAGAGGAAAAGGAAGACAGAAAGACAAAGATAAGAACAAAGGCATCCTGCGAGATGCAGCAGCACAGAGGTCATGAAGAGGGCCTTAGTTTTGACAAGAGGGAAACCAGAATGGAGCTGTTGGAGGAGGGAGAGCGGAAGGTGAGGAAATGAGGGTGAACAGCTGCCAGGCAGAGAGAACTCCTTCAAAATACTTGGCTATGAAAGGGAAGAGAGGTATTAGAGAGTGATATATAATTCACATAAATACACATGCAAACAAACAGACTGCCTCTCAAGCCATGGGAACAGCGCATTATTTCATGTATTTTTATCTTTTCTCACGTGGATACCTCTCAATGTAACATTCATTCCTACTATGGTCAAAAACAGAGAAGGCAGCTCGCTATGACCACTCTTACTTTTTTCCTGGACATATTAATAATTGAAATCAGAATAGAGAACACCACTAAAAACATAAAAAAATAAGAATTAGAAAAGAAAAAACAAAACCTATTTGCAAACAAAACCTGATGCAGATGAGATGGAAAACCCTAGAAAAATCAATGAAAAAACTCAAAAAAAACACAAAATAATTCAGCAAGGGAGCAAGATATAAGATAAACATGCAAAACCCTCATGCAAAATACTCACATATACAAATAACATCAGATAGGATATCTAATGAATAAGAAAGTCCATTTAAAACAGTAATAAATAATGTTAAATATAGGAATAAATGGAAATGTTCAAAACTTACATGAACAAACACTCTTTAAGACAAAAGTAGGCCTAAATGATAGGGGGGAAAAAAAATCTTGTCCTTGGCTGGCACATCTCAACATCAACATGTTATAAATTTACAAATTTAACTTGAGCTAGAGAATGTTATATTGAAGTTCAAACGGAAAATAAAAATTCAGGACAAGTTAGCACACACTGAAAAGAAACAGGCGGTGGCAACTCTCATCAAAATATACTACAAAGCCTCTGTACTTAAAACAGTGTGGTACAACGGAAGAGACAGACAGCCCAGGGAAACAGAACACAAAGACCCAAAACAGATTTAGCTATGATAAAGCGACACCTCAGAACACTGGCATGAGAGTGGGCTTCCAAACAAGTGGATAGGCGTTTGGGGAAAAGACAAAGGAGACAAAGCGTGGGTCTGCTTCTTACACCATACACAGAAATAAGCTCTAAACAGATCAGAGATTTAAGTGTGAATAACGAAACCAAACAAGCCGAGTATCTCCTTTAACCTGAGAGTTATAAGAGGAAAACTCTTTCTAATGAGAACTAAAATACAAAAACAAAACTTTTACATGACAAAAATACCAGAAGCAAAATTAAAATAGAGATGACAAACCAGAAGCAAACATTTGTAGTATAACTCACTGAATAAATGATTAATATCACTGCAGACAACTTTCTAAAAAAGACCTATAGAAAGTGGGTTTTAAACAGATGAAAAGACATTCAGCTCCACTCGTAATAAAATGAAATGCAAATTAAATGTACACTGAGATATCATTTTTCATCTATCAGATTGAAAACAATCCCAAACTTTCACGGTATACTGTTGGCAAGGCTGTAGGGAAACAGGCACTCCTGACGCTACTGGAAATGCAAAGTGGTAAACACCAGCCCAGCAAAGGAACCATGCAAGGATCTGATTAAACTACAGAAGCATTTACACTTTGAATCAGTAAGCCCACTTCCAGGAATTTCCCTGACGATACACCTGCAACAACGTGAAAATGCACATACACAAGTATATCCATCCTAGCATTATCTGCAATTGCACAATACCAGAAATTACTTTAAAATACACATGTAAGAGACTGGCTGAATAAACCATGGTTCAGTTCAGTTCAGTTACTCAGTCATGTCCAACTTTTTGCAACCCCATGAACCGTAGCATACCAGGCCTCCCTGTCCATCACCAACTCCCAGAGTTTACTCAAACTCATGTCCATCGAGTCGGTGACGCCATCCAACCATCTCATCCTCTGTCGTCCCCTTCTCCTCCTGCCCGCAATCTTTCCCAGCATCAGGGTCTTTTCCAATGAGTCAGCTCTTCGCATCAGGTGGCCAAAGTACTGGAGTTTCAGCTTTAGCATCAGTCCTTCCAATGAACATCCAGAACTGCTCTCCTATAGGATGGACTGACTGGATCCCCTTGCAGTCCAAGGGACTCTCAAGAGTCTTCTCCAACACCACAGTTCAAAAGCATCAATTCTTCTGCACTCAGCTTTCTTTGTAGTCCAACTCTCACATCCATACATGACCCCTGGAGAAACCATAGCCTTGACTAGATGGACCTTTGTTGACAAAGTAATGTCTCTGCTTTTTAACATGCTGTCTAGGTTGGTCATAACTTTCCTTCCAAGGAGCAAGCATCTTTTAATTTCATGGCTGCAGTCACCATCTGCAGTGACTTTGGAGCCCAGGAAAATAAGGTCTGACACTGTTTTCCCATCTTTTTGCCATGAAGTGATCGGACCAGATGCCATGATCTTAGTTTTCTAATGAAAACTAATGAAATGTATGAGAAGTCTCTAAAACTGATATGATTTCCAAGAGATAGATAAATGGAAACAAGCGAATTGCAGAAGAACATATGTAGTATACTACACTTTTGATAACAATGGGGAAATAAAAAATGTAAGAAAAATTACCTGCTTATCTGTATAAAAGGAAGGATGAACTGAAAAAAAAAAAAAAAGTTAGGTTGTTTACCTATAAAGGACCGAGTAAAAGGGGGATATGGAAGGACTTTTTCATACAATCTTATTTCTTTAAAAAGTCAATCATTTTCTACACATTCAAAAAATCAAATCAACAATCATATGACACTAAGAGGAAACTGAGCTGAGTGAACTCGGCCACGGTCACATCTAGGGGATAAGCAAGGAAGAAGTGATCCAAGTGACTGAGAACACGGCACCTGATTACACATACTTAGAACTGAGTGGGGTGAGGAGGAGAACTTCAAACGACCCTGGAACTGGCGAGGCTGCCGGTAAACATGCTCGTTCTAACACCATAATGAACCAATTCTGAGACAATCTTAGGTTACTGAGTTGCATGAAGAAGTTAAGTGTGTTAATACTTCTGGAAGCCAACGTTCTAGCTGTGAAAGAAGGAACGTGTAAATACGGAGAAGTGGAGACAAGAAAGAATGCTGTGGAAGGATCAGAGATACTGCTGTGAACTAAGATTTCTAAAGCGTGTATATGTGTGTTTATCAGTTTGGATGTCTGTACATATTTCTGTATCAATGCCGATGTGTAAATATACACACACCCATACTTTCCATGGGCACTCTCTCCTCTAAAAGGGCCTAAAGCCAAGACCCCACAGGGATGAGCACAGTCCACTAATACTAGTACCCCACTCAAAGCAATCAGAGTTCCTCAGGGAAATGGCCAAGAGCTGCCAGGGCGGAATAGATCAGAGATAAATCTGTGACAACTTGCTTTGCCAGAAAGTAAGAAAGCACTCAAAAATGTGATGGGGGAATGCCATGTACTTCTACTAAACCAAACTTGGACAATTTGAGCATCAAAATAAGTAATGAATTACAAACCACTGAAAAGAACATCCATGAGCTCATACCAATAATAAATGACTGAATGGGTAAGTAAGTGAATCAATCAGAAGGGTTTTCCTTACAGAAGAATGCTGTTACTGACTAGGAGGAGGGCTGAAATTGGAAAGTCAGCAGTTTACAACCACTATAGAGAAAACTACACCAGGCAAGAATCGTCAACAGAAGCTAAATCTAGATGAAAATTTTGATAAGGAGCAGGATATTCACATGATTCTAAAGTGTTTCCCAACTGATTGCTTATTACAGTTACAAGGAAAACAAAACAAAACAAAAACCTTGAACTCTATGGTGGAGAAATCTGGTAACATTCTGACTGATCAGGTGACATTCCCAGTGTGCCTCTATCTGTGACATCCCAAGGAGGACACCATGTCATTTACGCAGTCTTCTGGCTGGAACGCAGAACCCAAATCCAATCATGAGGAAAAGGCAGACACCCCAAATGAGGAGTGACAGAGACAAACGAAGGGCTGTATCACTCAAAAATGTTAACATCATGAAAAAAGAAAGGCTGCGTGACCCTTTCAGATGACAGAAGACAAAAGAGACAAAACAGCTACATACCAATGTCTGGTCCTAGACTGGATACTCACTGAAGGGAGAAATGCTTATGTGAGGAATATTATGGTTTCACATGAGAAATCTGGAATATGGAAAGCAGATTAGATATAAATATATTCAAGTTACTGAAGCTGAATATTATACTATAGATATGGACAAGAACATCCCTATTAGAATATACACTGACAGGCTTTCAAATATAAACGCAATCTTTGCTCCAAGTTGAGGGGAAAAACTGTCCACACGTCCACGTGTTTGAAGGGAGGAAGGGAAGAGATGCACCTGAACGACAGATGAGGTGAAATGTCCACAGTGAATCTAGGCAAAGAGAACACTACTCTTAAACTATCTGTTAAGCCACCATTTGCAATTTTTTCTACCATATTATTCCCACAGCAAGTTGAAGAGAGTGAGGTCTCATGACGTGAACTCATCAGAAGTGAGCCCTCTCGCTCTTACTCCAAAGTCTAGCACTGATTTCAACTATCACAGTATATTGCATTTGGGATGTTAGCCCGGGTGGCTCAAACGTTAAAGAATCTGCCTTCAATGCAGGAGACCTGGGTTCGATCTCTGGGTCGGGAAGATCCCCTGGAGAAGGGAATGGCTACCCAGTCCAGTATTCTTGCCTGGAGAATCCCATGGACAGAGGAGCCTGGCAGGTCACCAAGAGTCAGACACAACTGAGTGACGAACACTTCAGCTCCAAGATTTCCAAGGCTGTTTGGTCTCTCCTATCTCACCTCCTGCAATTCTCTGCTAAGATTCCGTCCTCTGTCCCCCTACCCTCAAACGCTACAGTTGCTTCTTGCCTCAGGCTCTCCAGCACACAGTACAATGGCCAACTTTACTTCTTACAAACACCCCTGGAAAATCGTTTAGCTGGAAACTCCTGGATTTCAGCTCTCATACATTTACTGGACTATACTCTACTTACTCCAACAGGCACCTGGCTTACTCTCGTTAGGATTTCAGGAACCATTCATTGAGCTGAAATATTGAACTTGTTTCATCGCTTGCTCATGGCTGTCCTCATTCTAGCAAATACTGAGAGTGCTCCTTGTCCTCCCTTCCACTTGCCCACCAAATCTGACTGGGATCTCGTCAACATTCACTTTCTAGAAGATGCTCTCTCAGTTTTCCCAGATCTGGAGGTGTCTGCCATGCTTAGCCCCTTCAGCAGACAAGGGCTGTAGCAGTATCATTCGCACAAGGAACAATAATGGAAAGTGTGTTTTTAGTGGCGTAACCATCATGACAATTTCAAAAGCTGTCTTCATCTCTTATTTTGATTAAGAAAAATAAACACTGGAAAGAAGCCAGTGTGTGCACATGCTGAAAGATAAGAATGGTTGTGTTATTTGTTTTTTTTTTTTAAAGAAAAAGGATGCCGAATGCCATGGTCAAGTAAATTTGGAAAATGCTACACGGAATAAAGCTACACCAGGTTCTTAAGATTTTTTAATACAAATCAATGTATGCTGTAATTTTCTTAAAGAGGAATAAAGTATACAGTGCTTTCTAAACTTCTTTGACCACAGGCTTTTCTACTGAGAGCCTCACCTGGGAAAAACATACCACAGACTATATACTATGGAAATGGTGCTACAATGTCACTGGGAGAAAGCACCAGATTATCAGGAATTTATCAAGATTTAAGAACCAAAAGAAACCAACTGCTTAACATTAGCAGAGTCCTGTGAAGCTTCCCACCTATAATACAGAGGAGCTACAGATCCCAACTGTAATTACTTAAAGACCAAAACCCTGGAGAGTTCTAGATCAAATATTTGCCTACTTCAGGGCCCCATGAAAATTCTAATGTCAACTTCCTATCGTGTCCTCCAACCCCCGAACTGCCAATGACCAACTAACTCCAATCTGCCTCTTCACAATTACAACACACACATGCAGAGAAAAGGAGAGGTTTTGGCTGAGAAGCTTCTCAAATTTTAATGTGTATACAAATTAGTTGGTAATGTCGATCAAAATGCAGATTCCGATTCGGCAGGCATGGGTTTAGGCCCCCATATTCTGCATTTCCAGCAAGCTCGCAGGTAACACCAATGTTGTCAAACAAGGGACCTCACTCTGGCAGAGTTCTGGGCACCTTACGACAAAAAAGAGGCCCCTAATTTCTAAGTATCCACTAGCTCTCCTTCAAACTGCTTTTCAAAAGTCAGATTCTCCCAGATGAAAACAATGAAGCTTTCAGTGATCTATAAAAACTGAAACTGTGTACAATAAAGAGAAGATACTAAAATCATTATTATCTGCTAACAATTATTTTTCTTTAGAAATGGCAGTCTCCTGCATGTTGCCATAAAAGTGCATGTATTTATACAAAAATCACTTAACTCTAAATCCTCATTCTACTTCTGTATGGAAATACCCACACCAATGACGCAAAAATGCACTGAAATCTGTGGTGGTCAGGAGTTGTCTCCACCTTCAGTAACTCACAGGCTACAAAGAGAAACTACTCTTGCCATGCCTCCACCCAAAAAAGAACGTATAAAGCCAGCATCTTTCTCAATGATTTACTGAAAGCAGCAGCTCATTTTAATAAAAGCATCCCAAAACATAAAATTGATTGAACCAACTGCTGTGGTGGGCATACACAACAGCTGATCAAAATCATTCAAGACTTTTATTCTTATAGATCTTCTTTCAGGCTTTGAGAATTTTTTCCCATTCTATACTTTAACCTTGAAATTGAACTAGAGAAAAAAGAATTGGTACATCTATAGAATATAGTTTTAATCTATAAAGTAAGTCAAGTCAAGACAATAATAAATAAGATCACATACAGCCTAATGCCCAAACCGCTTTTCTAGGATGTACTTTGAATAACAAAAACTAAGAATTTAAACTGAGCCACTTTTTGTGTTGTTAAAAATCGTGTGGCCTTTCCTAGGGACGGCACTGCCACCGTATCACATACATTACCCCCATTCCTTACAAAGGAAAACTCAGCACAGTTAGAGATTATTTCTCTTTATAACTGGATTTCCTTGATATTAAACATTTTAAGATTTTATTTAACTAAAAAACAAACACATTTATCCTTTCATTGCATGTTAAATGATGCCTTTATTTGACTTTTTATAAGGTAATTTTATAGTATTTTTGTCACAGTGAAGGACAAAGATAAGCCAACTGTTTAGATTCCTCTCCTTTATGTTGTGTCTTTGATCACTAACAATGCTGCGTGAACAGCCAACAGAAGGCTGACATTTCATAAAATATGCAGTGATAAAAACTAATACTGTAGCATCTGGGAGTGATATATAAAATGCAGAAATACACCTAATAACTGTGATCTTAAATTACAAGTTACTAAAAGCTAAATAAAAAGCATACCTAAGAATAAAAAAGTGGCAAGATTACAGAGGGGTTTTTTGCACTCTTTTTCTAAAAACAAAGTTTTAAAAAAATTTAAGTCTAGAACACTTTCCCTGCTATCCTATGCATAAAAGCCAGCTACCTTCTAAGAACAGGGTTTCCATACTATATACTTTTCAACAGTTGAAGAATACATTACAAAATTATCATTGAAAGGGTTTGCAGAAAATGCGAAGGAAATTCCTTCTTCTTTAATACTTAAAAAATGTCAAAACTGATGATGGAAAAGCACTATATCACTTTGAAGCCATGATGCTAAAGAGCATCACCAAAGTAAGTTTTAAAAACTATAATAATCTAAACAAACATACTCATAATCCCTGTACTAATCACAATCTAAAGCTTAAGTCCCTGGTACACAACAGCAAAGTAAATTGTGCTCAGATACGTTTAAATAATTTTAACTTTACCGCTAAACATTTGTTTGTTAACAGTGGGAAGCAAGTAAGGTACTCAATAAAGAACATTCAAAAGCAATCATGTGAATTATCTTTATAGCATTTGGTTTAATATTCCACCTATATCCATCAAAATCACAGTCCAGTAGAAGTGCTTTTGGTTTTTGTTTTTGTTTTTTTTTAACATATATGTTAAGGGGAAGTGAAAAAATAAAAGCCATATTCAGCACTTTAAGAACTCTGAATTATACTTTTAACTAAAGAAAACAGACAACAGTTAAGTATGTGGGAGGCAACTGTCCTTGCACTTATAATCAGCACCTGAATTTAGGGATCTCACTGCCTAGTGCACACCCACCCGCCTGTTATTTTTGCCATGGCTTTTTATGACACTTAATGGAGACAAATACATTTTTCCCTCCTCATATTTACATCAACACTATTTAATCTTTTTAAAGCTGTTATAATAGGTTAAACGGCAGTCTCAACATCACTCTTCATCTCCCACTGGACAAAGAATGACATTACAGGACTGAGAATAGAGAAGGCATATTTACATTCGTAATGTCCCTAACTATAACATTTATGTAAATTATGATTTTACATTTGCAAATACAATAATTTTTCGTTTCACTGCATACTTTGCCATTCTTTCAACATTAACTTTCTATGGTTATTACAATCTCAAAAAACCATACCTAGGAAACATGATGTCGTTCAAGCCACTGGAAGAAACATTTAAGTTAAAATAATAATGTGTCTAATAATGTATTTAACTTTAATCTCTTCTTCTATAAAAGAGAACTTTAGTATATTAAATATAAACTTTTCATAGATATTCAAGGATAAACAAATTTACTGTAACTGTTTAAATGTCAAAAAAAATATGAATCATCCTTTCCACTCTTTTGCCTACTGAATCTAGACTTACGGCATGTCAGTACTGTGTACACAGAAGAAAACAACTGTTTTACCCTCGGAAAACCTGAGAGTAGTTTACTGTATCAAAATTCATGTTTAAAGCAAGAAAAAGTATACATACCAATAACAGCAGAGGAAAAGAAAGAAGGCGATTCTCAGGGTTTCACTTGTCAAAAACGTAGCAAACCACAGTCCTCAATCGTAATTAAGTAAGTACTGCTAAGCTAGCTCCAGGATATTTCTCTCTCCCTTCCAGAATGGAAAGTCCATGAATACAGGGTCTTTACTTCTTTCGTTTAACCCATTATCAATACTTCTTGGGTAATCAATTAATATTTATGAAAATAATGAATGAGCAAATATCAATTTATCATCTGAGATTTGTAATGACTGATACTTAGTCCATAAGAGAGATCTAAGGAAACAGAACATGGTCCCTCATCTCTTCACACTTATAATCTATTAATAATTAACAGTACAGAATCTAGGCCCGACTACAAATACGTAATAGCGCAAAACACCAAACAAAAAGGGCCCTGTAATAGGTAACAAATCAAAACAGGACTTGAGAGAGGGTGAGATCAAGGTAAACCAAATTTTTCAGGAAGATTTCATGGAGTGTGCAGGACATGAGCTCCAAGTTAGGAAGAAAGTACACAACCTTTAGAAAAACATGTTTAGAAAAAATACAACGGGATCACAGGACAAAAGGAGAAGTGAGATGAGGAAGGCTATGCAAATCCAGGAAAATTCTCAGTATGCTGGCACCATTTTGACAGAAATGGGAGATTTTTTTGTTACTCACTAGTGGAACACATGGAGAAGGCAATGGCACCCCACTCCAGTCCTCTTGCCTGGAAAATCCCATGGACAGAGGAGCCTGGTGGGCTGCAGTCCATGGGGTTGCGCAGAGTCGGACACGACTGAGCGGCTTCACTTTCACCTTCACGCAGTGGAGAAGGACGCGACTTAGCAGCGGCAGCGGAACACAGGCTAAATAATAAGCTTAGGACAACTCCACCAAGGAACCTTGAAAATCAAGCTAGAATCAGTATTTTGTAAAACCCTATAAGGGAAAAGGGCTCCAGTGGTGAAGAATCCACCTGCCAAGGCAGGAGAAGGAAGTGGCAATGTGTTCCCCTACTCTGGCCTGAAAGACCCCATGGACAGAGGCGCCGGCCAGGCTTCAGACCACGGGGGTCACAGAATGTTGCAGCACATCCAGACAATAAGGGGAAAGAATCTGACAAAGAATGTATATATAACTGAATCACTGGGTTATATACCTGAAGCTAACACTGCAATTTTTAAAGAATATGAAATCAGGCTGGAGATTGCAAATTTCAATCTACAGAGTGGGGTTATTAAATGTTCCTAAGCAGGAAAGCAATGACAAACCTAGGCATTGTATTAAAAAGCAACAACATCACTCTGCCAACAAAGGTCTGTATAGGAAATGGATACCCACTCTAGCATTCCTGCCTGGAAATTCCATGGATACAGGAGCCTGGTGGACCACAAAGAGTCAGACCCAGCTGAGCAACTAATACTTCCAGTCTTTCAGTCTTTCCAGTGGTCATGTACGGATGTGAAAGCTGGACCACGAAGAAGGCTGAGCACCAAAGAATTGGTGCTTTTGAACTGCAGTGTTGGAGAAGACACTTGAGAGTCCCTTGGACTGCAAGGAGATCTAACCAGTCCATCCTAAAGGAGACCAGCCCTGGTTGTTCACTGGATGGACTGATGCTGAAGCTGATGCTCCAATACTTTGTACACCTGACGCAAACAGCTGACACACTGGAAAAGACCCTGATGCTGTGAAAGACTGAAAGCAGAAGAAGAGGGAAACAGAATGAGATGGTTGGATGGCATCACTGATTCAATGGACATGAACTTGGGCAAACTCCAGGAGATGGTGAGGGACACGGAAGCCTGGTGTGCTGCTAAAAGTCGAACAGGACTTGGTGACTGAACAATAACAACAAGGCAGAATAATGACAGAATAGAAACAATACTTTAGAGAAACTAATCTGACAACAATATATGGGATGGATTTGAGCGCAGAAAGGATATCAAATACTTCGGATACGAGCAGAGCAAAAACTTCTGAAGTATTCGAGGAATAAGGCTGTAAAGGAGTAGATGGGGCTGGCTTTTAAGAATGGTAAGGATCTGACAGGAGCAAACCCCACTATGACTATAAACTAATTAGATATGATGAGTAAGGGAGCGAATTCCTAGGTCTAAGAAAAAGATCCTAAAGATAATGGGAGGCAAGCTAAGAACAGCTAAATTCTGCTGGGACAAGAGGATGCGTTCTGTTCTTCCAAGCATTTCAACATGTTGGGAAGCAAAGTATTCGAGACAGTAGGAAATGGAGTAGAGACATGAGAATGTGGCAAAAGGCACAGAGGAGAGATTTTATTTGTTGATTTTTACCTTTTGATTTTATATTGGAGTACAGGTGACTTTTACCTTTTTATGTTGGAGTACAGGTGACTTTTTTACCTTTTTATTTTATGTTGGAGTACAAGTGACTTTTTTACCTTTTTATTTTATGTTGGAGTACAGGTGACTTTTACCTTTTTATGTTGGAGTATAGGTGACCTTTTTACCTTTTTATTTTATGTTAGAGTACAGGTGACTTTTTTACCTTTTTATTTTATGTTGGTGTACAGGTGACTTTTTAACTTTTTATTTTATGTTGGAGTACAGGTGGCTAACAGTGCTGTGTTAGTTTCAGGTGGACAGCAAAGTGACTCTGTTTCATCTATACATGGGTCTATTCTCTTCCCACTTCGGCTGTTGCACAACCGCGAGCAGGGTTTCCTGCGCTGCACAGTGGGTCCTTGCTGGTTGTCTATTTTAAGCTCCGCAGTGTGCATATGTTGACCCCGAGCTCCAGACTGTAGAGTGTGCTATGAGGGCGCAACAGTGCAGACCTGGAAACGGAAGGGAGAGGACGAGTAAAAAGCAGAGGCTGAAGATTCAGTCACACTATTAACGAACTCTATAATATACCTGGGGAAAGCAACTAAAATGAAAGGGACTGGCTGGCTTCATGAGACAGCTGAGTGCCGGATGACTCACGGAAGGACCACAGTGTCCAAAGAGCTCAAAGAAGCTTACCCAAGCAGCGCTGGAGAAAGTAAAAAAGAAACCATAATTTGTAAATTGTTTCTCTTTTTATTTGAATAAGGAAGTATCAGAATATAAACTAAGTACCTGAGGAAACCATAAAATGTTTAAACACATTACTTCCTATTGTATTATTTCACTAAAAGAAGAGGCTAGGACATTTTTCTTTTAAAGTGTCCGAATTCTAGAATACACATAAACGCCCACAGAGGCCAAAAGCAAAACCATACTCATCTATTCTTTACCCTTTACATGAACCAGAGTACACCCCTCATTTTTTCACATCTATATTACTTCTAATTTTTTTATTTCATTTTCTGAGGTTTGGGTCAGTTATCTACATAAAGTAGGTATTATGCTTTGATAATTACCAATTTCAATAAAATATTTCAATGAGAAAAAAATTTAAATATTGTACATATTTTTACAACATATACAGTCAACCTATTTTGAGGCTAATTTACAAGGTAGAGTTTCCACAAGAACATAAGAGAAAAGAGAAGCATAAGGAAAAGAGAAATGAAGACGAATGCTCTTGCCCCCACCCAGAACACCACATGCAAATACTGATGTGTAATACGGCTGCTAAAAGTTGTCTTCCAGAGTATACTTTATCTGAAGAATCCCGAGAAAAATTTAATTGTGACAAGATCTAGGGATTCTGATGGGTAGAGAAAAGCTCTCTAAGGTCTGATCTTCGTTGTGATACATAAAGCAGAGACGTGTTCATTCATCAGCCAAAGCAGCACTTGCTCCGAGATGAGTACGTGAATAAATGCAGGCCACGTGGGCGTCATGCTCGACTAGAAGATATTTAAGCTAATCAATAAGTCAGAAATGTTCTTAAAAATGCTAAGTGGTTGTTTATGTGTGTTAGGCTTTCTGTACGACATATTAATGTACTTTTCGTGTATGATATAGTGAACTCGGTGATGATAAATACGTGCTGTGTCTGCCGGCTACATTTCCACCGACAGCAAATGGAGTGTAAAACTGGCATGGTAAACGGAAAAGAAAGAAATCAACTTTAGAGGTATGGAGCATGGGTTTTATGTATTAGGTATTACTTAAGTAAATCTAAACTCTGATGGATTCACTATTAAAGACTCAACTATCTATAAATCACCAAGTATCCAATATCTACTTAGCTTATTAAAATAAGATAAAGGATTAAAAATCATAAATTGGTCTCTTTTAGATTGTCCAAACAAGAAATTAATCTATTTGAATACAAAATTATATTCTGTGCTTTGGGAAAAATTCCAGATGACAAACTTAGTTGAAGAATAGACAAAAATGGCAATTTGGTCTTTAGACAGACATAAAATACATGATTGTTTTCTTCAATTAATGTAGTTTAATCAACTAAATTAAAATTCGCAAAAATGTGAAACAAAAATACTCAAGTACTTACTTTATTAAAAAGGCAGCAGTACCAACAAAATTTGTTTCTAGAATATAAAACCACACCCTCTGAAAAAATAATAAGCTATTTAAATGAATGCAATGCCCAGGGACCTCCTCAATATAAAACAAAGTCTCAAGATGGGGAGTGGGCACTGTGGGGAGAGCCGGTCTTAATCCCTCCTCTTAATCCCTCATGCAGTAGTCTAAGGACAGCATTACAAGCAACAACAGAAACTTAGACACAACTTCCTGAAGTTGCCGTGCCACTAAACACTGAGGAACCAGAGTACGGCAGAATTCAAAGGCAAAAGACTAAAAGAATGATGGAAGTCATCACACCACTAAACATGCGGCTCCTCTATCTACAACAAATAGGCAAAAAAGAAACAACATACCTCCTCCTTGCTGGCTTCTGACAAGTCAGGAAAAGGGTTCACGACCATCGTAAAAGTGTCAAAGGGAACCCGGACAGGGAACAGAAAAGGAAAGAACTGAAACATACATTTTAAAGAGAGGAAAGAAGAAAGTTGAGTATGGGGTTTAATTTGTATTTTAAGTAATTCTACTGGCAGCTCAAATTGGATAACCCTATAATTAAGTGGCCAAACTGTGACATTCCTAAGAGTTAAAAGACCTTGTAGGAGGCAAAACACTTCACCAGTCCCTCCAAAGATGCCTCTGTCTTACTCCCTTAGACCTGTTACTTCACAAGGCAAAAAAAATTTGAAGAAATGATTACTGATGAACCTTGAGCTGGAGAGATTATCCTAGATAATCCTAGTGAGCCGAATCTAATCACATGAGTCAAAAGGAAAGATGCAAGGAGAGAAAGGTCAGAAAGGTATCAAGGAGGATTCCAATAGCTGTTGCTGGCTTTGAAACGGGGGGAGAGGGCCATGAGCCAAGAAGTAGCTCTCAAAAGAAGCTGGAAAGGGCTCCTGGAGCACAGGAAACAAACAAAAGAATGGAGACCTCGGTCCTACAATCACATGGAAGGGAGTTTTGCCAACAAACTGAAAGAAGAGGAAACAGATTCTCTGACCCTGATTTTGGGCTAGGGAGACATATACTGGACTTCTGAACTATACGACCATATAATTAAAACTGGGTGTTGTCTTAAAACAATACCTTTGCGATAATTTATCTGGGAACAATAAAAAAACAAAAACAGGGATGCTAAAAATAAATAAGGCAGGATAGCAGGCATTCAGACTAAAATTGAAGAAAGTAGGGAAAACCATTAGACCATTCAGGTAAGACCTAAATCAAATTCTAAACCATTATACAGTAGAAATGACAAATAGATTCAAGGGATTAGGTCTGATAGACAGAGTGCCTGAAGAACTACTGACAGAGGTTCGAGACGCTGTACAGGAGGCAGTGGTCAAGACAATCCCCCCAAAATAGAAATGCAATAACACAAAGCGGCTGTCTGAGCAGATCTTGCAAACAGCTGAGAAAAGAAGACAAGCTAAAGGCAAAGGAAAAAAGGAAAGATATACCCACCTGAACGTAGAGTTCCAAAACATAGCAAGGACAGGCAAGAAAGCCTTCCTAAGTGATCAGTGCAAAGAAATAGAGGAAAACAATAGAATGGGAAAGACTAGAGATCTCTTCAAGAAAATCGGAAATACCAAGGGAATATTTCATGCAAAGATGGACACAATAAAGGACAGAAATGGTATGGACCTAACAGAAGCATTAGATATTAAGGAGAGGTGGCAAGAATACACAGAAGAACTATACAAAAGAGATCTTCACGACCCAGATAACCATGATGGTGTGATCACTCACCTAGAGCCAGATATCCTGGAATGTGAAGTCAAGTTGGTCTTAGCAAGCATCACTACAAACAAAGCTAGTGGGGGTGATCAAATTCCAGTTGAGCTATTAAAAGTCCTAAAAGATGATGCTGTGAAAGTATTGCACTAAATATGCCAGCAAATTGGGAAAACTCAGCAGTGGCCACAAGACAAGAAAAGGTCAGTTTTCATTCCAATCCCAAAGAAAGGCAATGCCAAACAATGCCCAAGGTGAGGTGAGGTGAAGTCGCTCAGTCGTCTCCAACTCTGTGCAACCCCGTGGACTATAACCTACTAGGCTTCTCCGTCCATGGGATTCTCCAGGCAAGAACACTGGAGTGGATTGCCATTTCCTTCTCCAGGGGATCTTCCCGACCCAAGGATCGAACCCGGGTCTCCCACATTGGAGGCAGACATTTTAACCTCTGAGCCACCAAGAAGGTGCCCAAACTACCCAAACTACCAGGAAGGTGCCCAAACTACCGCACAATTGCACTCATCTCATGCACTAGCAAAGTAATGCTCAACATTCGCCAAGCTAGGCTTCAATAGTATGTGAACCGTGAACTCCCAGATGTTCAAGCTGGATATAGAAGAGGCAGAGGAACCAGAGATCAAATTGCCAACATCCTTTGGTTGTTGGCAAAAAGCAACAGAGTTCCAGAAAAACATCTACTTCTGTTTTATTGACTATGCCAAAGCCTTTGACTGTGTGGATCACAACAAAATGTGGAAAACTCTTAAAGAGATGGGAATACCAGACTACCTGACCTGCCTTCTGAGAAATCTGTATGCAGGTCAGGAAGCAACAGTTAGAACTGCACAAGGATCAACAGACTGGTTCCAAACAGGAAAGGAGCATGTCAAGGTTGTATACTGTTAACCAGCTTATTTAACTTAAATGCAGAGTACATCATGAGAAACACTGGGCTGAATGAAGCACAAGCTGGAATCAAGAATGCCAGAAGAAATATCAATAACCCCAGGTATGCAGATGACACCATTCTTATGGCAGAAAGTGAAGAAGAACTAAAGAGAAGCTCTTGATGAAAGTGAAACAGGAGACTGAAAAAGCTTGCTTAAAGCTCAACATTCAGAAAACTAAGAGCATGGCGTCTGGTCCCATCACTTCATGGCCAATATATGGGGAAACAATGGAAGCAGTGACAGATGCTACTTTTGGGGGCTCCAAAATCACTGCAGATCGTGAGTGCAGCCATGAAATTAAAAGACACTTGATTCTTGGAAGAAAAGCAATTACCCAATCTAGACAGGTATTAAAAAGCAAAGACATTACTTTGCCAGCAAAGGTCCATCTAGTCAAGGCTATGGTTTTTCCAGTGGTCATGTATGGATGTGAGAGTTGGACTATAAAGAAAGCTGAGCCCTTAAGAATTATGCTTTTGAACTGTGGTGTTGGAGAAGACTCTTGAGAGTCCCTTGGACTGCAAGGAGGTCAAACCAGTTCATCCTAAAGGAAATCAGTCCTGAATATTCATTGGAAGGACTGATGCTGAAGCTGAAACGCCAACACTTTGGCCACCTGATGGGAAGAACTGACTCTTTGGAAAAGACCCTGATGCTGGGAAAGATTAAAGGCAGGAGAAGGGGACGACAGAGGATGAGATGTTCAGATAGCATCACCAACTCAACGGACAGGAATTTGAGCAAGCTCTGCGAGCTGGTGAAGGCCAAGTAACTCTGGCATGCCACGGTCCATGTGGCTGCAGCGCCGACATGCATGAGCGACTGAACTGACTGAGCGGGCACTCCACGGGCTTCCCAGGTGGCACTCCATGGGCTTCCCAGGTGGCGCAATGGTAACAAATATGCCTGCCAATCTAAGAGACACAAGAGACGCAGATTCGACCCCTGGGTCAGGCATCAGGAAGATCGGCTGGAGCAGGAATCCGTAGCCCACTCCAGTATGCTTGCGCGGGAAGGTCCATGGACAGAGGAGCCTGGCAGGCTGCACTCCATGAGGCTGCGAAGAGTGACAGGGCCTAGTACGCACATGCGTGCACGCACATGCATGTGCACACTCACACACAGAGCAGGATTTCAAAGGACTGTCTCAAAGAAATTGGGCGGATGATTACCCACCGCAGAGCTAGCTCCTACAAGCACAACTAACTCACCAATACATGTTTCTGAATAGAATTATTTTATCCAATAAAGAACTCAAACCTCTAGCTTATCAATGAAAATTTTTAATCCAAATCATATTTAGTTAACAAGTCTTAACTAATTTCCAGAAAAGAAACCCCACAAGAAGCTGCAAATAGTCATCAAGTATGTTTATTCCCCCAGGAAAATAAAAATGTCAATTCAAGTGTTCGGTTCAGTCTAGTTGCTCAGTTGTGTCCAACTCTGTGACCCCATGGATTACAGAACGCCAGGCCTCCCTGTCCTTCACCAATTCCCGAGTCTACTCAAACTCATGTCCGTCGAGTTGGTGACGCCATCTAGCCATCTCATCCTCTAGCATCCCCTCCTCCTCCTGCCTTCAGTCTTTCCCAGCATCAGGGTCTTTTCCAATGAGTCAGTTTTTTACATCAAGTGGCCACAGTACTGGAGTTTCAGCTTCAGCATCAGTCCTTCCTAATCAAAGAATATTCAGGACTGATTTCCTTTAGGACTGACTGGTTTGATCTCCCTGCTGTCCAAGGGACTTGCAAGAGTCTTCTCCAACATCAAAGTTCAAAAGCATCAATTCTTTGGTGCTCAGCTTTCTTTAGAGTCCAACTCTCACATCCATACATGACTACTGGAAAAACCAAATGCTTATAATTCATTTGGTAAAGAATCCGCATGCAATGCAGGAGGCGCCGGCTCAATTCTTGGTTCAGGAAGATCCGCTGGAAAACGGATAGGCTACCCACTCCAGTATTCTTGGGCTTCCCTTGTGACTCAGCTGGTAAAGAAACCGCCTGCAATACAGAAGACCTAGATTCGATCTCTGGCTTGGAAAGATCCCCTGGAGAAGGGAAAGGCTACCCATTCCAGTATTCTGTCCTGGAGAATTCCATGGACTGTACAGTCCTTGGGGTTGCAAAGAGTCGGACATGACTGAGTGACTTTCACCTTCATACTTGTGACACATTTCAAGTATTAACATCTACTAATTTCCTTTATTCTGTATTATATCATATCTTTCTGTTTTCCTAATAAAAAATTTCCTGTCACTAATAACAATTCACAATGAAATAAAACAGAGAAGGAAAGTTCCCTTTCCTCAGCATGTTAAAAGTTATTCTATTAAAAAATTCACTAATTTAGCCAGAGGAGGTCAGAGAACATGGAGCAGTGGAAGAGGTAAGCATTAGACTGAGACTTAGGCTCTACTTTAAGATGGAAAAATAAATAAAAATTAAAAAACAAGAACAACAAAAAAAAGAATGCTCTTTATCATTGAGAAAAAGGAGCCAGAGGTCCAGAAAAAAACAAAAACACAAGTTACTCCTAAAGAGATTTGCATTTTGTTAAGCTTGAAAGACTATTTCTGGAATAATCTACTTAAGAATAAAGTCATTGTGAAACTGAATATACATTTTTTAAACTCAATGTAATTGTCACTAAATTCAATTTAAAATTAAATATAAAATTATTGGACATTGTACATATCTCCCCCATTACATATTATTTAAGAAGTAGCTTCCTTTCCATACTTCGCATAGAAAAAGCGAAAGACAGTATTACTTACTCAGTTGTCGTCCACCTGTTTGCAACCTCATGGAGTATAACCTGCCAGGCTCCTCTGTCCATGGAATTCTCCAGGCTAGAATACTTACAATCATTACTAATTTCTATTTCTGACATTAGATGACAAGAAAAAAAATTGTCAACTGAATTTTTCTCTTTTTAAATCTGCTAAGGTCCTCCAATATCTAGCATAGAACCCAGTTCATATTAGGTACTCAGTACTCACAAGCATCACCAACTCAATGGACAGGGGTTTGGGTGGACTCTGGGAGTTGGTGATGGACAGGGAGGCCTGGCGTGCTGCGGTTCATGGGGTCGCAAAGAGTCGGACACAACTGAGTGACTGAACTGAACTGAACTGAATCACTGAATGAGTCAGTCTCTCTCAACCGTGATGGTTAATTTTATGTGTCAACTTGACTAGCCCAGATATTTCGTTTAACATTATTCTATATGTTTCTGAAAAGGTATTTTTAAGATGAAAGGGAAAAATACACCCAAATAAATGCAGAGTTCAGAGAATAGCAAGGAGAGCTAAGAAAGCCTCATTAAGTGAACACCACAAAGGAATAAATGAAAATAATAGATTGGGGAAGACTAGAGATCTCTCCAAGGAAACTGGAGACACCAAGGGAACATTTCATGCACAGATGGGTGCAATAAAGACCAGAAAGAGCAAAGACCTAACAGATGAAGAAGCGATTGAGAAAAGGTGGCAATAATGAACAGAAGAACTGTACAAAAAACTCTTACTGACCCCGATAACAACATAGGTGCGTTCACTCACAAAGACCCTGGAGTGTGAAGTCGAAGGGACTTAGGAAGCAGGACTAGGAACATACTTAGTGGAAGTGATATAATTCCAGCTGAGCTATTTCAAATCCTAAAAGATGCTACTGTTAAAGTGCTGCACTCAATATGCCAGCAATATTTGGAAATATCTGGAAAACTCAGCAATGACCACTATCTTGGAAAAGGTCAATTTTCATTTCAATCCCAAAGAAGGGAAACGCTAAAGAATGTTCAAACTACAATACAATTGCACTCATTTCACATGATAGCAAGGCAATGCACAAAATCCTGCTTCAACAGTACATGAAGAGAGAACTTCCAGATGTACAAGTTGGGTTTAAAAAGGCAGAGGAAGCAGAGATCAAATTGCCAGCATCCACTGGATCACAGAGAAGGCAAGCAAATTCTTCACCGACTGTTAAAGCCTTTGACTGTGTGGATCACAACAAGCTGTAAAGTGCTTAAAGAGACGGGAGTGCCAGACCACCTTACCTGGCTGCTGAGAAGCCTGTGTGCAAGTCAGGAAGCAAGGGTTAGAACCAGACACAGAACAGTGGGCTGCTTCAAAACTGGGAAAGAAAAACTGTCAAAGCTGTATATTGCCACTCTGCTTATTTAACTTATATGCAGAGTATATCATGCAGAACACCAGGCTGGATGACTCACAAGCTGGAATCAGGATTACCAGAAGAAATATCAATACCTCAGATATGCAGATGACACCACCCTTACGGCAGAAACTGAAGAAGAAATAAAAAGCCTTTTGATGAAAGTCAAAGAGGAGAGCGAAAAAGTTGGCTTAAAACTCAACATTCAAAAAACTAAGATCACAGCATCCGGTCCCATCACTTCGTGGCAAGGAAATGGGGAAAAAGTGGAAACAGTGAAAAACTTTATTTTTGCAGGTTCCAAAATCGCTGTGGGTAGTGACTGTGGCCACAAAATCGAAAGATGCTTGCTTCTTGGAAGAAAAGCTATGAAAAACCTAGACAGCATTTTAAAAAGCAAAGACATCACTTTGCTGACAAAGGTTCATTCAGTCATGGACTAAAAGCTATGGTTTTTCCATAGAAACCAATCGATGTGAGAGATGGACCATAAAGAAGCCTGAGCACCAGAGAACTGATGCTTTCAAACTGTGGTGCTCGAGAAGACTCTTGAGAGTCCCTTGGACTGCAAGGAAGGAGATCAAACCAGTCAATCCTAAAGGAAATTAGTCCTGAATATTTACCGCAAGGACTGATGCTAAAGCTGAAGCTCCAATGCTTTGGCCACCTGATGTGAACAGCTGACTGACTGGAAAAGACCCTGATGCCGGGAAAGACTGAGGGCAGGAGAAGGGGATGGCAGAGGATGAGATGGCTGGATGCCATCACCAACTCAATAGACAAAAGTTTGAGCAAGCTCCAGGAGATGGTGAAGGACAGGGAAAGTCTAAAGGCTGCAGTCTGTGAGGTCGCAAATAGTCAGACAAGACTTAGTGACTGAACAACAAAAACAACATTTAAATCAACATACTAAGTAAAACAGAATTTATTTTGGAGATGTTGGTGATGGACAGCAAGGCCTGGCGTGCTGCACTCCATGGGGTCGCAAATAGTTGAACATGACTGAGCAACTGAACTGAAATAAAGCAGATTACCAGAATTAATATTATCATACTGGCTGTAGTCCTTTATTTTAAAATAAAGGACTGATCTCCCATGTGGAGGAAATTCTGCCAGCAGACTGCCTTGGGACTTAAAATGTAACATCAACTCTTGCTTGTTAGCAAACCTTGCAGATAATGGGCTTGTCAGTCTCCACAATTATGCACGTCAATTCCTTAAAATCTCTTTCTATACACACACACATGCACATACGCACAGCTTATTAGTTCTATTTCTCTAGGTAAATCTGACTGATATATCAACCTTATCAATGAATTGGAGTTAGATCATAGCCGATTCCCCATCTCTAACCAAAGATAACTTTTTGAGTGTATGTATATTTATAAAAAGAGCTGTCCAAAAATGAACCACAGTGGTATCTAAAGAAGGTTTCCTAACAATATTTCATAAAAAGGATGTTTTTATTGGAGGGGAGTCAATTTTGTTGTGCTAAGTTCAAGTGTGTTTAAACATACTTAGAAGGTTACTAAACTGCTAACAAATACCATTCTAAGACAGTCCATCTCTTTATCTTGGGTTACATCAAATGCTACTCATGAAGAGAGAAGATACAGAACTTTCAGTACGCATCCCAAACTCTCTATTCCAACAACAGCAGGTAGGTTTTCTCACATGGTAACTCTGGTTGACCAGTAATGGCTCCCTAAATTAGAGAATATTATGGAACTATCTTATGGCTAAGCAAGAACAAATACCATGAACAGATGTCTGCAGTAAGCAAAGAAAAGGGGATGCATGCAAGATACACGTATCTGCCAGCTACACACTCTGGAGAAGTCTACGCTCTGCTGACAGCCAAGTTACACAACTGGTCCTCCTCTGGACCATGGTGGGGTTTATAACACAGGGGACACATGTATGGAGCTAAGGAGGAAGCTGAGCCCATTGTGTATCATGACAGCAAATTCTGCACTTTCACAGCATACCTTCTGACTTTTGCACTTTACAGAGTTAGAATTTTCTCATTAAATCAGGTGGCAAATCCCACAGACAGAGGAGACTGGCCGGCTACAGTCTATGGGGTCGCAAAGAGCTGGACCCGACTGAACACACACAAATAGATCACAGAAGGCAGATAATGTAACATTATCCGTTGACGAGAAAAGTAACCCAGAATTAGCTGTCTGAATCAGGTGTGTGCATGAGTGTTCGGTCACATCTGACTCTTTGAGATGCTATGGACTGCACCCCGCCAGGCTCCCCCGTCCCTGGGACTCTCCAGGCAAGAACACTGGAGTGGGCGGCCAGTTCCTTCTCCAGGGCATCTTCTGAATCCAGACATCGTGCACTGGCAGGTGGATTCTTTCCCCTTGAGCCACCTGGGAAGCCTCCAAAAGCAAACCAGCATCTGAATTAAGGCAACTAATTACGAGAGGGAATCTCAGATCTGGTCAAAACCTTCCAACCAAAATTTCCTCTTGAATCGGACCTCTTTTAGAATTTGGCTAATGTTAAAGTTCTATGGCTGAGAAGGATAATGCAATAAAAGAGAGCACTATAAAAATTAGAAGACAAAAAGAAGGAAAATATAATACCTAATATTAAGATAATTTAGTCATTACACCTTTTGAAGAATTCTGCATTTAAAAAAGAACAGGTGTTAGTCATCAAAAACTATTTGTCATTTGATTCCACCACAGTACCAGCTAAAAAATAAAACAAAACATTCACAATTTTCTCTTTAAAGCAAAAATCCAATGCTCTTTTGTCAAACAAAAAGGAAATATTTTTAAATAAAAATTTTTTGCGAAGAAACAATTATCGGAGTTTCATTATCCTTATATCTAGGATAATGCAATCAATTAGGTATTAAGCCCCTACTATGTGAGATTCTCATAAAGAAATACAGTAACTCCCATTAGGCACAGGATAGTCTGACAGAAAACACAAAAACTCATAAATAATTCACACCTAAAACATTGGTTATATAATCCTATACTCACACTTTACCATTTCTATGCCTCTCTTTCATTTATTTAATTACATTGACAATTATTAAAAGTTAGAAGTATGTACATGAAATAATCATATGTGACAGCAAACTTTATGCATACATGGAGGGAATGGTTCAAAAAAACCCATCTAGAAAGACAGTTAAGGTCCTACCACTAAGGTATTCTTGAGGGAATTATTATTTTAGAGGATACCAGGGATCCCATCAATGCATTGATTACTTCTTTAAAGGGCCAAATCAATACCCTTGGTCCGAGAGTACGCATTGTACCATTAAAACTTATTCACAAACTACATCCTGAGCACCATCTGCACTGTGAGCAGACGGTAGTGACGCAGGACAGAGGGGGTGAGCGCACGACTCCCAGAGCCCGAAGGCCTGCGCTTGCGTCCTGGCTGTATGTTTCAGGAAAACTTACTCTACATTCTCTGCGTCTCGTGCAGTGGGGACCGAGCTCACAGAGCGGCTGGGAGGACAGGATGTGAGAGTCTGCAGACAGTGCTCGGAACTGCCAGTGCTGACAGTCCGTGAGCGCTCACTCAGCATCACAGTCTCTCCACCCTCCTCCTATCACCACTAGCCCTTCTGTATTCTGCTCTTTCCAAAGCAGTAAGGCCACCTTCGCAACATTTCTTGGCATCTGCTTCCCAGAGCATTTTTTCTCTCCTTACACAGTTTGCTGGAATATTTTATTTGTGGCTGGCTCTGACTTTATGTTAATTGTGCTTTTTGTTTCCTGCAAAAAATGCAGTGCCTTACTATTGCTGTATTTAGAATTGTAAATTTCAAAATCTATAAATAAAAAGTTAAAATAAATAATTTTACAGGAAGCTAGTCGTGATTATAAATGCAGACTAATGACTTCTCCCCCACAAAAAAAAAAAGAATAAAAAGAAATGATCTGAAATAGCCCCAAATCCACTGCTTGCAAATAGTATTACATGGCATTACTTTTTTATTGGTTCAAAATCAGGTAGTAGTAATTGTTAAGTAAGATCACAATGACTTCGTTTGTACAGATTTGAGGTTTGTGATATAAAACTACAGGTATTTGGTGAACCGTATTTTAACATTTAAATACTTTTTAGATTTCTGTTTTTCCAATACTACAATGAGCTTCCCTTGTGGCTCAGCTGGTAAAGAATCCGCTTGCAATGCAGGAGACCTGTATTCGATCTCTGGGTTGGGAGGATGCCCTGGAGAAGGGAAAGGCTGCCCACTCCAGTATTCTGGCCTGGAGAATCCCATGCACTGTGTAGTCCATGGCGTCACAAAGAGCCGGACACGACTAAGCGACTTTCACTTATTACTACAACTCACAGTACCTTTCACAGGCATTTTTTCATCAGAAGATCAGAGCCAACTGAGTGTGACCACTGTGTTCTGGGAGGTGGCGTCCTCAAATCTGAAGTGGAGTCAGGCCAGGCAACTGGCCCTGGCGCTGGGTGTTATCATAGATATATCATCATGTTTAGACGATGCAATCCTCACAAATTCTTATTCTTAACTTCAGTATTTCATAGATGGGAAAAAAATAAGATTCAGAAAGACAAACTGACTTGTTTAAGAGCAAAGAGGGTATCTGGCAGAGCTAGGACCAAACCCCCGTAAGTTTTCAATCTGCCCTAAGTTTTACACCAGAACGAATGCTTGTATCATGTAACATTAAAACCACATATTCTTAATATAAAGCCTATGTTCCTCATAGAAAATACATTAAAATTACAAATACTTTCTTCCACCTATAATTAATGGTTCCTTTAGACGCTACAAAAACTGTTAAGACATTAAATGAGACGAAGCAATTTCAGTTTCCTGTGGATATTCTGTAGTACTTAAAGGCAGAAAAAATTAACCTTCTCTTCTTTTCCCAGTCAAGTGCACATGGTTACTTTTCCAAAGAGTTACGAGTAGGCTAACTAAACTTATTTTTTAACATAGATTCACAAATAATACTAATAACTCTATTTTGGAAATGTTTTCTGGCTAGAATAATTTTAACAAAACTGCCAAGAATTAATGGAACAGGAGAATGCTTCATTCACTCTCTCTATTCCTCTATCTCAACTTCTCAGGAAAAACCCAATTGTCAACTCTCTTAAGAGACGTTCTGGGGGCTATGCATACCCTGCCATCACCAGAATCCACCTGCTTCTAAACACAATGAAACAAACCCAGGTACGGAAATATTCACAGTATCGTTAAACTGCCAAATGTGAAATTGGAGATGCCCTTTATAGCAAGCACAGATTTGTTAAAAAGAGTTAATTCTCCAGAAAACTGCCACTCTGATGGCTTGGATTCTCAATGTTCAACCCTAGCGCTGCATTACTGTAGACATCTAAATTTTACATTTAATCTGGAAATGCACCTCATATAGTGTTCAGTGTTCATTCATCAGTCAGCCAATATTAACATCAGGCACCACCCTAGACAAGAATTTTTCTTATAAAGAAAGAGAGCCACTGACCTCAGGAAGTTTAGTTTGGTAGTGGTATTTACAGCAGCAGGCATAAACCTCCTCCTCCTCTGTGCAACTATAACTAATGTCTTCCATACACAGATAGTAGCATTATCGATTTTTATTGAGAAAGTCTACTATGTGACTCTAACCTCAAATGGATGACAAGTGATCTATTATTTACAAATTACAACAGAAAGTTCATTCCATGGCCCACTTCCCAAATATTTCTTCTCTCATAGTTGAAACCCATTTAAAATAGTTTGTACAAAAAAGGACAAATGTTTGGGACACCACATAACTTGCATTTTACATCCTGGAAGCACGGCCACATTTTTGTACGTGTGTGTAAAGTCACGATGGCACACAACCCAGATGCCCTATTTGTTTCCTTTCAATGCCACTTTTAGACTTAATCTGTTTCCGGTCCTGAAATTCTTCCATACACTAGTCCACCAGCCCACTACAGCAGGGACTGACTGGCAACTCTATACGACCTGCACAACTTGGATTATTTCTGTAACTGTTATTAAACGATGAGCAGGAGAAACATAACAAATGGTAGTCAGCAACAAGGTACTGAGCAAAACAGGTTCTAATAGACGTCTACCCAGAACTCCACCCAAGAAAATTATTTCTAAAACCAAAAACACTTCCTTACAATAATGGAGCATCTTTTCTTTTATGGTTTCACAGGGTAACTATGACAGCACACTATCAGAGCTGCAGAAGAATGGGCTTTTAAAAACTTCTCTGAAATAATTTTATGCTTATAGAAAAGTTGCAAATATAGTAGAGTTTCCATATACTGTTCAACCTTGGTTCCCCTAATGTTAAATCACATGTTAACTCCACTACAGTTATAAAAACCATAAAATTAATACTGGTTCAACATTGCCAGCTTTCTCCTCTGTAAATTTACTATTTTTCTCTTTGTAAGTATTAAACGTTTTGGAGAGATTCATTTAGACTATGCAAATATTCTGTTTCTCCTCAAACTTTCCCCCTACTTTTGGTATCCATGCATGGACCTTGCCTGTAACAACTACCACTGTGGTCTTTACCATGGTGATTTACTTTCTCTCTCATTCCATCTACATTTATTAATTGTAATTCAGAAGAAAAGTTTTAAACTATTTCAAACACCAAGGTCAAATATAAATCAAAGAAAAAAAAAACAATAAATGTAGTGGCCAATAGTAGCCCATCTTAAGTTAGTGACCTTAACTCACCAAGTCAGATGCCAAGCAGCTCCTTTCTGAAGCATCCATGTTTGAGCAAGCTGTTAATGACATCTGTCAGCAGCTGTAGTGTTTTGTTTCATATAATTGTAAGCTCATTTTTTATCGCAAGTAATGCATCACGATGCACATTTAAGGTTTTCCAAATAAAGAGTCTTGAGTAATCTATTCTGAAGTAGCTAATACCGCAGCACATTTGACACTAAGGGGTAAGCAGTCCTTGGAAACCAAAGTAACCAGGACAGCAGAGTATTCTGCCCCTGCAAACCAGTCTCATTCCCCATGAAGCCGCCCCACATAAGCATAAAATTACTCTGGTAAGGAGGCATCTCTCAAAACAGTGCATTCCAAAGCTCTGCTTTTCAAGACTATTGTTCCTGTGATAGGATGAGGACCGACCACCATGAAAACATAACCTTCTTCATTTACTCTTTCACAAAAGGAACACCTGTCAATTTCACTCTAAGAGGCTTCAAGCTTATTTGTAAAAGTTTCCAGAAGATGCCCTATTAATCAAAACTTATTCTCCTTGTTTGTTCATTAAATACAGCAGTCTTACTGAGATCAAAAAATGTCAACCAATTATTGTATAAGAGAAGTCCTCCTTTTTAATGCTGAAAGCTACTCAGAACACACAGATTATAACAGGCGACTGAACACACTGCTGCTTATTCCCACGTATATCTCAACTGTCATAAGCATATTTTTTACCATGTAGTTTTTCATACTAAAACCCCAGTAAACTGGCAACTAACAGAGTGGCTGACACATAACAAATGCGCAAGTATGTTTTAGTGAGTAAGTTACCGGTGAACAATTCATACACAATGTATAACCGATGCACAGCCGTAATTCCTTCTGGACTACTTCCACTGCAAGCTACAAGTCCAAACATATTTCTTCTTCTGCACACTCAGAAATCTATACATTTTAGTTATTTCTTAGGAAAGACATGAAAATGACTTAGAATATAGTCTAAATGACATGGAAATACATCCTTGAAGTTTATTACCCCCAAACTGCATTATATTTGTAAAGGACAATGAATCATACTTTAAAGTGATTTACTTACACAATGGATATTTGGGTGATAAAAATAGATGAGAAAACAGGAAATCTCACTCACATTCTTGATTTTACAAATTACTGTCATGATGAGTCCTGGAAACTATTATAGGATTATAGTGGTAGGATTTGTATGACTTTGTTTTTTGTTACAAACCTTAATTTATTAAACAACAACAACAACCCTTGGTCTAAAGCTTAGCCATGAACAAGATTTAATTTAAGAGTCTTAACTATTCCATGGAACACTGGATAAGTTGTAGTGGTCATTTTCTTCATATTCTTTGAAAATAAAAATTACTTTAATAGATAAGATTGCTAGCTTATGCTTAGAACATTATTCCTATAACTGGAAATGTATTTTAGCCTAGAGTGTAAAGACGAAGGTTGGTGTGCACTGGTTAAGTCTATGTTTAGGAAAGAAAACTGCAGTCAAAGCTTCCTCTTTGCTCAGATCCCAAAGGACTAGAGGGTAATTCTAACCAGCAGGGGGAGATGAGGAGGAGAGTAGTAAGACAAAGAGCAGGCTATAGGCAGGAAAAGCAGTTATAATTATAGCTGGGAACACAGAATTTGTTAAAGGAAGTCTACTGTATAATTATATTTGAGAATTTAGCAAGATGCCCAGAGGCTGATTCGCAGCTGTCAGGAACTGGTATCTCTACTTCTGTTCATGCAGCGACCACGTCGGCTACTAAATCCACTATCTAGACTTGACATTTAGAGTAAAGAGACAGATCTTCTCATGAGACTTCTGTTTTCTACAACGGATGAAGGCATCCATTTCAACAAAAAACTCTCTCTTCACCTTCCTTCTCAGACCTAGCTCTCCTCTCTCTAGCCTCTTGTTCTCAGAGAACCAGATATTCTTATAGCAAAGCTATTATCTCAACCCACATCTCCTCCCTGATTTCTCATCAGATCAAGAAGCAATGTGACTATAACCTAAATGCAAAATTCAATAGGCTCACAACAAATTCACTTCCCTCCCTGCTCGTCCCTCTCTTTTCACCCTATTCTCTCCAATGGCATCAGAATTTACTCAGTTAAGCATAAAACCTCAAGATTTACCTTTGTTTTTTCCTCTGTGACCTCCTAGCATTCAATTCATCAAATCCTATTAACTTCTGGTAAAATTCTACCATAGTGGCATAGAATGTGACTTTATTTGGAAATGTGTTTACAGAGGTAATCAAGTTAAAATGAGATTATGAGGGTGGCCCTAATCCCACATGACTTGTATCTTTATAGAAGGAGGGTATCTGGACAGGGAGAGACTCTCAGAGGGGGAGGACTACATGGAGACATGGACGGGAAAGACGCCAGCCTAGGAGCATCAAGGACTATGGGCAAAAGCCAGAAGCTGGAAAAGGCCAAAAATAATTCCTCCCTAGAGCATTCTTCTCATGTTCCTAGAGAGAACAATGGCCTGTCAACACTTGATTTTGGAAGTCCATCCTCTAGATCTGAGTTAATAAATGGGTTTCAAGCCACCTAGTTTCAGGTACTTTGTTACTGAAAACGAATGTAACATTCCCAAGTACTTCTGAACTCAAATATCCATAACTTTGTATCTCCAAACCTGCACCTTATCTCTGGAAAGCACCCAACCCTCTTAGCTAGCTGTGACATACTCCTTTCCCAATTTGGAACCAGTATGCTGTTCCACGTCCAGTTCTAACTGTTGCTTCTTGACCTGCGTACAGGTTTCACAGGAGGCAAGTCAGGTGGTCTGGTATTCCCATCTCTTGAAGAATTTTCCACAGTTTACTGTGATCCACACAAAGGTTTTGGCATAGTCAATGAAGCAGAAGTAGATGTTTTTCTGGAACTCTCTTGCTTTTCCTATAATCCAATGGACATTGGCAATTTGATCTCTGGTTCCTCCACCTATTCTAAATCTGCCTTGAACATCTGGAAGTTCATGGTTCACATACTGTTGAAACCTGGCTTGGAGAATTCTGAGCATTACTTGGCTGGTGTGTGAGATGAGTGCAATTGTGCAGTAGTTTGAACATTCTTTGGCATTGCCTTTCTTTGGGTTTCGAATGAAAACTGACCTTTTCCAGTCCTGTGGCCACTGCTGAGTTTTCCAAATTTGCTGGCATATTGAGTGCAGCACTTTCACAGCATCATCTTTCAGGGTTTGAAATAGCTCTACTGGAATTCCATCACCTCCACTAGCTTTGTTCATTGTGATGCTTCCTAAGGCCCACCTGACTTCACATTCCAGGATGTCTGGCTCTAGGCGAGTGATCACACCATTGTGACTATCTGGGTCGTGAAGATCTTTTTTGTACAGTTCTTCTGTGTATTCTTGCCACCTCTTCTTAATATCTTCTGCTTCTGTTAGGTCCATACCATTTCTGTCCTTTATCGAGCCCATCTTTGCATGAAATGGTCCCTTGGTATCTCCTACTTTCTTCAAGAAAATTTTCTTGAAGAAAATCTAGTCTTTCCCATTCTATTGTTTTCCTCTATTTCTTTGCATTGTTCACTTAGGAAGGCTTTCTTATCTCTCCTTGCTATTCTTTGGAACTCTGCATTCAAATGGGTATATCCTTCTTTTCTCCTTTGCCTTTCACTTATTTTCTCAGCTATTTGTAAGGCCTCCTCACACAGCCACTTTGCCTTTTTGCATTTCTTTTTCTTGGGGATGGTTTTGATCACTACCTACTGTACAGTATCACAAATCTCCGTCCATAGTTCTTCAGGCACTCTGTCTATCAGATGTACTCCCTTGAATCTATTTGTCACTTCCACTGTATATTCATAAGGGATTTAATTTAGGTAGAATCCGCCTGCAATGCAGGTGACCCCGGTTCGATTCCTGGGTCAGGAAGATCCACTGGAGAAGGGACAAGCAACCCACTCCAGTATTCTTGGGCTTCCCTTGTGACTCAGCTGGTAAAGAATCCACCTGCCATTTGGGAAACCCGGGTTCGATCCCTGGGTTGGGAAGATCCCCAGGAGAAGGGAAAGGCTACCCACTCCAGTCTTCTGGCTTGCAGAATTCCGTGGATACAGTCCACGCGGTTGCAAAGAGTCAGACACGACTGAGCGACTTTCACTTCGCACTTCACTTAATGGCCTATTGGTTTTCCCTAGGTGTACCATATGGATCAATATTTATATTTTTCCATCTTTTTTTTATTGAGGTACAGCTGATAAACAATATTACACAAGTTTCAGATGTACAACACAGTAACTTAATTTTTAATATTTTTATGTATTGCATTTATTACAATATTGCTTCTGTTTTTATGTCCTGGCCTTTTTTGACCACAAGGCGTACAGGATCTTAGCTCCAAGACCAGGGACTGAATCCTGCATTAGAAGGTGAAATCTTAACCCCTAGACCACCAGGATGATCCCAGTAACTTACAATTTTTAAAGGTTATATGCCATCTACAGTTATAAAATACTGGCTCTATTCACTATGTTGTACAGTATATCCTTGTAGCCTATTTTATACACAGTGATATTGGTATATACACCAAAATGACCACAGTTAGTCTAGCTAACATCCATTAGCACACAGTTGCCAATTTTTTTCTTGTGCTGAGAACTTCTTAGATGTACTCCCTTTGCAACTTTGAAACACAATACAGTACTATTAGCTATACAGTACCCATGCTGTATCTAAAGAATTCTTAAATATCATTTAAGTTTTTTTAGCTCTCTGTAATTCATAAACATTTTTATTTAAAAATTGAACACTCAAAAATGTAGTATATTTCAAATTCTTAAAAAGCAAGAATGAGTTTCCCAAAGGAGAAAAAAATTGTTCACAAATATACACGCCTTGTTATCAGCAAGCATCACCGACTATAGACACTCCAGTTCCCAAACGTGCAGTCCTGAGTTTACCTGTCATCAACGCAGCTGCCCAAACCTCAGCAACAGTCTGAGGAAGCTTCACAGCCAAGTGACACTGCAAACAATTAGACAATTAACTAACTGAGGAGCTAGACATAAAGGAGAGGAGAGAAAAAACCTGAACTGCAAGGAACGAGAGTTTTCTGTTTAAATCTGCTGCCCTAGTCTACACACTAGAAATGGAGGGACACTACTCTAGGGTGAAAGGTTTCCTCTCTGGAGTTCTCTCTCTACCACTGACACATTGCCTGGAAGTGGGGGCCCTCAGAGCGCCGTTTGACTTTTGAGAACTGCTAACAGAAACAGAAAGTTTCCGTAGCTTCAGTTCAGTTGCTCAGTCATGTCCGACTCATTGCGACCCCATGAATCGCAGTGCGCCAGGCCTCCCTGTCCATCAGCACTAATCCATCACCTCCACCAGCTTTGTTCATGGTGATGCTTCCTAAGACCCACTTGACTTCACATTCCAGGATGTCTGGCTCTAGGTGAGTGATCACACCATCATGATTATCTAGGTCATGAAGATCTTTTTTGTACAGGTCCTCTGTGTATTCTTGCCACCTCTTCTTAATATCTTCTGCTTCTGTTAGGTCCATACCATTTCTGTCCTTTATCAAGCCCATCTTTGCATGAAATGTTCCCTTGGTGTCTCTAATTTTCTTGAAGAGATCTCTAGTCTTTCCCATTCTGGTGGTTTCCTCTATTTCCTTGCATTGTATGCTGAGGAAGGCTTTCTAATCTCTCCTTGCTGTTCTTTGGAACTCTGCATTCAGATGCTTATATCTTTCCTCTTCTCCTTTGCTTTTCGCTTCCCTTCTTTTCACAGCTATTTGTAAGGCCTCCCCAGACAGCCATTTTGCTTTTTTGCACTTCTTTTCCATGGGGATGGTCTTGAGCCCTGTCTCCTGTACCTCAGTCCAGGTACAGGTACCTCCTGTACCTCAGGAACCTCAGTCCAGAGTTCATCTGTAGCTTCAAGCTGTTCTCAAATGTTTTGTCCATTAATTTACTCATTTGCCATAAAAATTCCAAGCTTCCCTCCCTACTACAATGAAGACCACTAGGCTACAGGACCAGCGTGAACAGGAGATGTCTACTGTCAGATCGAGAGTAGACCCTGAGTTTTATCCTATAGCTTAGAGCCCAAGAAGACTGAAAATGCAGGAGCTGAAACTCACACCCACGCCAGAAGCTCACGGCCCCTCTGACTCGCTCTGAAAGCCTCAGGTCTGCCAGAGCTTCTACCACTGGGGAGAGGGAGATCTCCTGGGGCAATGAGCTTGGCATAAAAGACCGGTATTTTTGGAACAAGACAACCTAGGACCAAAGATTTTATTTTAAGCCACAGAAGAACTAAGTCATACTCCTCTTTGGGGGAAATACATTCAGGCACTACGTACAGGTTTCCCAGCAACTCAAGATTAAGGGAAGCTGGACTAAAGGCCATCCATCATAGATCTCTCCTGTTCTTCAGTAGAGGAACTTCCTTTCTCACTCATCATCTTAGCAACTTTTTAGTAGAGTTATCACTCCTCCTTTCTCTATCTATATGGAAAAGTATAAAGCAATTTAAAAAATCAAGACATTACATTTATCTATCTTGTGAAAACAAGTCATTACAAAAGAAGGTTCAAAACTATATAAAAGTCTCAAATGTGAAACAAAAAATATACTTAAAAGTATAAAAAGCTTCCATACACTGTGTTAGAGATAGTTGCTCAATTATGTCTGACTCTTTGTGACCCTATGGACTGGAGCCCACCGGGCTCCTCTGTCCACGGGAGTCCCCAGGCAAGAATACTGGAGTGGGTTGCCCTTTCCTTCTCCCACAGGATCTTCCCTAACACAGAGATCGAACCTGGGTCTCCCACATTGCAGACAGATTCTTTATTGTCTGAGCCACCAGAGAAGTGCCCCATACACTGTAGTACAGGCTATTTGTTATAGGCAATTCCTTAAACTAGTACATTTCCTGTATAGTGCACGATAAATTATCCAAAATAAGGACAGAGCAATACAACATCACCTGATAATACATAAAATACAACAAAACTCTAGGACTCTAGCACTGTATCTTATCATTATAAATGGGAAAAACAGGTAAAAGTCTGTTAACAATCAAATCCAGAAAAAAACAGCTTAATCAGAATGACAAATACTTCCTGGTTTTAAAACATAACTCACTCTGACACGTAAAATCGACAAAGAATATTTCTACTCTGAATTTTGTGGTACCTTATTGTTCTGTAAGAATATAAAAATCAATCAAATGAAAATCAGTAAAATTAAAGAATACTTGCACCAGAAAGCTTGCTAGAATGACCCTATGATCCAACAATTCAATAACTACCTGTACGTGCATGTTTATTCACAGCAGCAGCGTTCACAAGAGCCAGAAGAGAGAAAGAGCCCAGGTGCCCATCAGCCGAAGAACAGATAAAGGAACTGTGGCACACACACAATGAAGGGCTGCTCAAGCACAGAAAGAAAGGAAGCGCCAGAGAAACGCTGAAAACGGACGAGCCTTGGAAACACTATACTGGGCGAAAGAAGCCGGAAACCAAAGAACACTTATTGCATGATTCCATTTATATGAAATATCCAGAATCAGTAAACCATAGAGGCAGACTGGGCATGGGGGCTGGGAGCATGGGGGAACTGGGAGCAGCTGAGCGCAGGTTTCCTCTGGGGTGATGAAAATGCTTCACAACTAGAGGCACTGGGTTATACAACACTGTCACTTCAAGACAGTCAATTTCATGTTACGTGACTCTCACCTGAATTTAAAAATTAACTGGTAAGTAAATAAGCAGCCTCCTTACCAGTAATAAGACAACATGTACCACTTGCAGGATACACTGACCTGACCTCTTCAGTCTGCTTCCCAAGAATGCTTAACACAACTGATCCTAAGAGAGCCTAAAGTGAAAGCTGCTCAGTCGTGTCTGACTCCTTGTGACCTCACAGTCCAGGGAATTCTCCAGGCCAAAACAAGCCAAACTGAGAGACAGTCTACATTAATGATCAGTACTCTTCCCAAGTCTCAAGGTCACAAAAGACAAGGAAAGAGTGAAGAATAATCTGTGACACTCCAGGGAAGGCTAGAGAGACACGGCAACAAAATGTAATGTGAGTTCTGAGGCTGGGTCCAGGAACAAAAAAGGAATTAGAGAAAAACTGGTGAAACCTGCAAAAAATCAGTGATTTAGTCAACAGTACTATATCAGTGTTACTTTCTCAGTTTTGGAAACTATACTATATGGGGTTATATAAAGTGTTTCCTGCAGGAGGGCATGGTAACCCATTCCAGTATTCTTGCCTGCAGAATCCCCATGGACAGAGGAGCCTGGCGGGCTGCAGTCCACGGGGTCACACGGAGTCGGACATGACTGAGCAACTAAGCACAGCACAGCAAAATGTCTCCATTAGGAGAAACTGGGTGATAAGTACTATTTTTGTAACTCTTCTGAAAGTCTAAAATATTTCAAAATAAAAGGTAAAAGGGGACTAAGGAGACTTCCCTAGAGGTTCAGTAGTTAAGACTGCACTTCCAGTACAGCAGGTATGGGTTCAAGCCCTATTGGAGGAAATATCCTGCATGCCATGAGGAGCGGTCAATAAATAACTAAATAAAAAGAAGGGAGGGAGAGAGAAGAGCTTCTTTTAGCAACCAACTTTAACTTCCTCCATGAACATCTACATTAGGAAAATGTTGAAATACATTAAATGAATTTAAAAATTGAGAGCTTTTTCTAATGGTAAGACAATTCATAAAATTCCTATCTGCTTCACAAACATACGTTTATTTTGGCGGGAGGAAGTATATTTCTCAAACAATCAAATTGGAATAATTAAACTTAAGAAATGAGGTTAAATAAAATTTCAACTAATACTGACATTCTAAACGGAAGAATTCAAAATTAAAACATTCAAAGTCAAAGGAGAATGCTAAAACATTGTTTTAATTCCTATAGGTCACAACTGCATTTTAAATGTAATACAGAAATGAAGAAAGCACGTTTATTTTAGCAGAATGATTTGAATACTAACAAATCAGTTTGCTAATTTAATCAGATGTCATTTTACTTTAAATCTGTAACTGTCTCTTTAGATTCATTGCAACAAAAGATTAAAAAGAAATTTTATATATAATTAATTTAAATCAGCTTGTCTGGACATAAAACTCTTAGCTGCCCATCCATTATGTAGGAGGCACCTTCCTATGAAAAATTATTCTATTGAAAATGTATACATTGACCAAAGAGATCCATTTTTTAAATGAAATGCACCAACATTTTCAATGTTATTAATCATTTTATATCCTGGCATCCAAATACTGTATTTACTATAATACTAAAACTCTAAGACAACTATCTTCAGTAAATATGCTAATTACTGAAGAGATACAGACATTTAAATAAATAATCAAGATTCAAGAACCACACGCTCTCATAGTGCTCAAAAGGAACCAACCCTGCTGACGCCTTGCTTTCAGACTCCTAGGCCGTGGAAACGTGAGATAATAAATGTCTACAATGCAGGCCATCCAATGTGTGGTACTTTGTTCTGGAAGGCCTAGGAAACAAATACAGCTAACGGGCAGCCAATAAAATAGTGTATCCCTGCATTCACCCAACAGCCTTTGGTGGAAGAGTGTTCAGACCAAAGCGAGCCGGCTTCTCAGCCACTGCAGACGAGCACGCTCTCCTTGACACGGCAGCCACATCGTTGTCCACCAGAAGCTACCCTGAACCCAGCCCCGGGGGCACGGCCGTGCAGCCCCGCGCCACAGCAACAGCAAAGGCCCGCCCTCAGCCGGGCGGCAGACCCATCAGGAAGGAGGACCGCCACCACCTGGCTTCCGGCGGCGGCTGCTTCAGGCTCTTGGAGCCTCTCTAGCTGCTGGAGCTGGAGGCCTCTGAAGTAGCCCCGCCTGCTGCCTCGGCTCCTGCAGCAGAAAAGGTGGCAATGCAAACGGAAACGCTGTGGAAGCAGAAACCTCTGTCAGTGGCCAGACGGGAGGATGCCATACAGAGTGACAGCTAGAGGCCTGCTTTGGCACCTTCCCTTAAAATCGAAATTACTCCCTGTCATCTTAAAAGCAAGCCTTGTTCTCAGGTCTCCATGAAAGCCCTACTTCCCTTCCTGCTGTGCAAGTATCTTTTAAACCTGAGCTAATTTCAGGCACCCCTTGCAAATACAATCCAAAGACAAACAGAAATAAACACCCAAACCCAGACCCCACTCTCCGGGATTTCATTCCAGTACAGGTCAAATACTTTTTAAAAAAAAACAGAAAGCATAGTTCTGTGCTGAATGCATTTTATATCCTCTCATATTTTTTTTTTTACTAGAAAAGGATGAACTGGATAGGAATTACAGTTCAATTATTATCAAACATACAGAGATATATATATATCAAAACACACACACACACAACCACATTCGAGTAGGGAAACATTCAAGCTCCTGGACCCACAGTGCCGCTGAGGTGAAGTGTGGACTTGTCGGAGCAATGCAGCGACTGGCTCTCAAAAGGCGTCGTGCAAGAGCAGCCATTCCCCTAGGGTTGAAAAGGCTCGAGATCTGGCCTTTAGCCACGCTGGCTAGAAAGGGGATTCTGACATTACAGAGAGTCAACTAACTGAAACAAGTACAGATATTTTAGAACAAAAGACAGGAGAAGCAAGCACCAAGACCTAACAGCTCCTAGCATGTAACACTGGTAACAGGAGCAGTTCTAGGAAACGTGCACATATCATCTCATTTAAACTCAGCACAGCTCCATGAAGCAGGTAGTAGCACCACCACCGTTTTACAGATGGAAAGACTGCACCACAAAGAGGGTGAGATATTGCTGAGGATACACAGCCAGCCAGTAACAAAGCCATGACTCAACCCTGTCTGCTCAAGTCTCTTTCTTCATTGCTATTCCACCTGTAAAGAAAACACAGACTATCTGCATATATATATGTATCTTTTATAGAGGTAGAAACCAGAACATTAAAAACCTCCCAGCTGGTGCTGGGATGCGTGCTGCCAACGTCAGCCTCTGAGCCTTTCCTTCCACAGAGACGGCAGACCAGTCTACTCCCCACCCTGATGGCCACGCTCCTTCTTCAGCCGCATCCACACAAGTCAATCAGGAAGCAGCCAGGCCTGCAAACCCCTCAGGCATTCTTCCTCTTCAGAGACTCTGCCTATCTGCTCTGCTCCTCCCTGTGCAGATTTTTAAACTTTAACTTGTTGCCTATTACCAGGTGTGTGATTAAAGCCTCTCTGCAACTCCAAGTTATTATCAATAATAAATACATATTCAGCAACTTTAAATATTGAATGTTTAGCTGTTTCACATAGAAACATCAATATGCTTAAATAGGTTTCCATGGTTATTCCATTAAAGTTCATTCATATAATCACACAGTTCATGCACAGGTGCCACCATATGCAGTATCCACACACAAAAACGTAAAGCCCACGCTGCCGCCCTGCCCTTCAGGAGCTCAAGATCCAGGAGAAGCAAGTTACGTGTAAAACAAATTACAAGTGCTCTTAGGGAACAGCTTAACAGCAAAGTAATAATCCAGAGGGAACATCATGGGGTAAAGCTTCAAGATGAACAGTACAAGAAGTAAAGTGGATTAAAATGGGGTAAAAACATATCAATGCAAAAACATATCAATGCAAAAAAAGTAAAAAAGAACAGAAAACAGGAGATTCCTCGCCAAGGAAAAGGCAAGAAATTCAAAATTATTAGATTGCAGGGGGCAAGAAGATCTGATGACTAAGGAAATTACAACCTTTGTCACCTCTGGTATCAGAAACAGTTACAGTTCTTATTACAAGAGGAGTTTTCAACCAAGATAGTATATCAAAATTTTAGGGACAGAATTTTAAAACACACACACAAGATTCAGATTTGCCCATCCTTGGGAAGTGAATATTCCCTGCCCTAAGAATTGCCTCTGTAGGAGAAGAGAGGGGAACTTTTCACAGGAACAAGGTGATGAGATCTGGCATTAAGAAAGACTATCTTGATACTATACACTATACATCCCTACTTTGAAATACCATGAGGCTCTAAAAATAAAATGTGAGGATCTTGGTGTTCATGTAGAAAAGTGCTATGATAATCCTATTTTTTTTTTTAAAAAAAAAAAAGCAAAGTGAAGAATAATATGTATCACATGAATATTCTGACACTGGAAGTCCAAATAAGCGCAACATAGGGTTCAAACCAGTAAAGAAAGCTGAGCGCCGAAGAACTGATGCTTTCTAACTGTTGCGCTAGAGAAGACTCTTGAGAGTCCCTTGGACTGTAAGGAGATCCAACTAGTTAATCTTAAAGGAAATCAACCCTGAATATTCACTGGAAGGACTGATGCTGAAGCTCAAACTCCAACACTCTGGCCACCTGATGGGAAGGACTGACTCATTGGGAAAGACCCCGATGCTGGGAAAGATTGAAGGTGGGAGGAGAAGGGGATGACAGAGGATGAGATGGATGAGATGACAGAGGTTGGATGGCATCACTGCCTCGATGAAGATGAAGTCTGAGGCAGCTCCGGGAGTTGGTGAAGGACAGGGAAGCCTGGCATGCTGCAGTCCATGGGGTCACGAAGTCGGACACGACTGAGCGACTGAACTCAGAAAGCATACAGAGTAGTGTGTGTATGTGTGTGTATGTCAACCCCAGTCTCCTAATTCAGCGCTCCCTCTTACCCTCCCCTGCTCTTATCCTCTTCGGTAACCACCGTGCTGTGCTCCGTCTCTCGGTCGTGTCTGACTCTCTGCGATCCCACCGACTGTAGACCATCAGGCTCATCTGTCTGTGGAATTTTCCTGGCGAGACTACTGGCGTGGGTTCACATCTACTCCTGAAGGGGACCTTCCTGACCCAAGGATCAAACTGGCATCTTTGGCGTCTCTTGCATTGGCAGGTGGATTATTTTCCACTGAGCCACCAGGAAACTCTTGGTAACCATAACACTGTTTTCTATGTCTGTGCATCTATTTCTGTTTTGTAAATAAATTCATTTGTATCATTTTTATATTTCAAAAACAATATACTAGAAAATTTTTTTAAATGAAACTTAGCCACATATAGCAAGGCAAGCCACTGACGACCATGGGTCCAAAGAACTGTAAAGTACTACTTTGGGGGAAAGGACAAGTATAGGGATAACATATATGACACTATCCTTAGAAAACATCACTAACATTTATTTAATAATGCAATCTTCTCACACTTTAGCTGGTCTATGTAATACTTATTATTGTCATTGTTCAGTCACTAAGTTATATACAACTCATTGCAACCCCATGAACTACAGCACACCAGCCTTCCCTGTCCCTCACTATCTCCCAGAGTTTGCTCAAACTCATATCCACTGAGTCGGTGATGGACAACCATCCATCCCTCTGACAGCCCCTTCTCCTCCTGCCCTCAATCCTCCCCAGCATCAAGGTCTTTTCCAATGAGTCAGCTGTTTGCATTAAATGCCCAACGTATTGGAGCTTCAGCATCAGTCCTTCCAATGAATATTCAGGTTTGATTGACTGGTTTGATCTCCATGCTGTCAAAGGGACTCTCAAGAATCTTCTCCAGCACCACAGTTCAAAAGCATCAATTCTTCAGCGGGCAGCCTTCTTTATGGTCTCACATCTATGTGTGACTACTGGATAAACCACAGTTTTGACTAAACAGAACTTCATCAGCAAAGTGGGATCTCTATTTTTTAATACACTAAGTTTGTCATAGACAAATATGACAAATACTTTTCTTCCACAAATAAAAAGTAATTTTCCAGTCTCTAGTTAACAAGAAAAGCCAAAGGGACTATAAAATACCTAACTAGTATTTCTTCCCACAAAAGGATTCTAATTTCTGTTTCTGTAAATAGGAGAATAATTAATTAAAAGGCATGCGGTCTGTACAGGACTAATAAAACTCAAGAAAAGAACTTGTAGTCTGTGATGAGGAGAAAGAAAAGCCCTGCTCTCTCTCTGCTGGAACTGGAGCTGTCTGTTTCTGAGTGACAGCCACCCTGAGACAGTGGAGGAAGCCTGCAGACAAGCGGAGACACAGGAACCAGAGCGGGTGCCCTGCCCACACAGTGCTCGCAGACTGACCCTGGAGCCTCCCTCCCTCTGCAATGGCCACTGGGGGAGAAAATGAGCTTCATTCTGGAAGAAGGCAGATTACTTGGGGCATCTCCAATTCAAAGGTGTATTTGAAACTAGGAAACAACACTTCATAATTTATATACAAATTACAACTTTAGAAATATAATGTAAGCCTTCTTAAATCAATTAAGAGTTTAATCACAAAAATATAAATGACTGGCTAACAGGCAAATAAATAATGGGTATAGGCTAGTTTTGCTTGATTGTATAAAACTGTTTACAATACATTTCTCAATAAAGAAAAATTGAATTATAACCCAAGGGTGGCTTAATTTGTACAAATTTTGAATAATGTCACATATATTTCCAAAACAGATGCTTAGAGACTCTACAAGGACACTCGGCTCAATCAGAAGCCAGATTAAAGTTCCATCTGGAGCCTAATGGCTCCACGGTTCCATTACAATTACGCAAGTACCAAAGTGAGTCTTAATGGTTGTACCTCACAGAAGCTCTCTTGTAGATATACACCTTGCCCGCAAACTAGAAAATCAGGTCCCAAAATAATTTTGTAGGTATGCATGCATATATACATACATCTACACACACACACCACATGCAAGATTCAGTAAGTATCTAAATGCTGCTGTATGTTTCAGTAACACTCAACTCACCTGACTGTTACTGGTTATCCAATAACATCTTTTGATTTTGGACACAGTTGCTGGGTATTGTTGTCACCTTTGCTTGACATGGAAAGGACAATATTCGCCTCCCCCCTTAATCAGCTTGCAACGTAATTCAGGTATCTAGAACACTCTCCTCATATTCTTCTTTTGCAGACCCCATTACAGGCATTATTTTTAATCAAATCAGAAAACTGAGTGAGGCCACCTTATCTCATTGCCATGTTCAGGAGTTGTCAGACAGGCCCGGAAGTTTACAGCAGGTAAGTACTAAGAAGAACCCAAAGATCAGCATCTAGACCAGTGCCACTCAGGAGCATCACCCACAGTCCACAGTTGGGAGCATGCCTTATTCCTTTAAAACATTTTACCGCTACTGATAGGGTGAGGAACTTGCACTTTACTTTGTTTTTTTGGGGAGGGGCCCAAGTTAGCAGGCTGAATTCCACCTGAAAATACCTTTGCTGACCTAGAAAGTTTCGTTTTAATTTGGGTGCTTTTAGGTACAACCCAGGCCGTCTGATTTGCTACATCGGCAAGGTATCTGCATCTGCTGTCCGGTAGCCTCAGAAGGCAGCTCAGTGTCCAGCTCACTGCACCAGTGTTTCGCAAGCTGTGTGGCGCCACTTTTGTGCATAATGCAAGAATCTGGTGAGCCGCACATGACAGGTGTTCCCCCCAATAACCAGGCATTGCACACGTGACGCGGCGTGCCACCCAAAACGGAGAGCACAGGTGCATCTGCAGTACACACACACACACACCTGCACATGACGCTGTGTGTGTGAGCACTGGGCTATGATTTAAAGTTTCTTACTGTGGTTCATGAACAAAGCAGCTGTATGAACATCCCTGTACTAGACCAGCAGCCTCATCCTACAGACATGGCAGCAGAGACTGGAGGTCACGCCAGTTGGTAGCTCTTCTGTACATTCCTGACTGTAAGTGTGTGTGCACATCAATGTCTACAAAACCAATAAAACACAAAACACAGAATTCAAACTGAAAAATTAACATTTAAAAATCCTAAATTGATTATAAAACTGTTAATCGCTCAGTTGTGCCCAACTCTGCAACCCCATGGACTGTAGCCCACCAGGCTCCTCCATCCATGGGATTCTCCAGGCAAGAGCACTGGAGTGGGGAGTTATTTCCTTCTCCAGGGGATCTTCCCGATCCAGAGACCGAACCCTGGTCTCCGGCATTGCAGGTGGATTCTTTACATCTGAGTCACCAGGGAAGCTCATAAATTGAATAGAATTTTACATTAAAAACTTTAACACTAAAAGGGAAAAAAAGGTATGTAAAAAGACGTTACTTGTTACATAAAACGTAAAATGTCTATATGGTCTAAAAACAAAGAAGCAAAGACAAAGCAGCACCTCAACTGGGTAGCGAAAGCCAAATAAAAATAAAAATGAGATACGGCAACCAGAACACAACCAATACTGCAGGAAGGGTCTATCTTCCTAATACATAATTTAGTACTTAAATACGAGGGAAAACACCTGAATGAGAGACAAACAATACGAAGGAAACAATTATAAAATAAATACAAATGGTCAATAGCATTAAAATTGTACACTAGAGCAAGATACTATTTTTCATGTATAAAAATCAGCAAAGAGTTTTCTTTCTAAATATTAATACCTGCTGTTGACGTTTAAAAAAAAAAAAAAACAACCATCTCAAAAATCACTGATTGGAGTTAAACATGTAGACCGTGGCAGTAAGATTCAGAAATTGTCATAACGTAATTACCCTTCCATCCAGTAAGTCTACTTCCAGAATTTATCCTATGGAAATAATACAAACATTATCAAAAGTATTTTGAATGTAGTATTATATTAAATAGTGAAAAACTGTAATGACCCATTGAGTCATCAGTGAGAACTGGTTAAATAACTAACGTTTATCCACAGAATAGAATGCTATGCAACTATTAAAAGAGATAATATAAATCTGCATTTCTTGCCCATAATATACTGCTAAATGAAAAAAGTACTAGATGTATAAGAACATATGTTTATATTTTAAAAATTTTAAACACATTTAATCCCTCTTTACCAGTAAATAATTTTCACACTGAGTTTTCTAACCATTTTCTTTAAAGAAGAAACAACTAAAATCATCACAAAGAAAAAAGAGAAGAAATGAAGGGGAAGAGGGAGAGAAGGAAAAGAAGACAGAGGCAAGCAGACAGCCAAAAGGAAATGTAGGAAAACCGGACTGCAAAGCTGAGCCATCCAGAGCCACTGGCCTTCTGAAAGAACTCCAAAACTAGCAGGCCCTAAAGGGAAAAAAAAGTTTTTGGCAAGGAAAAAGCAGCCCCTAGCATCCACCAGCAGGGCTCGGGGCAGGTGGTGGCCACAGACCTCCTGGCGACCCTGCGGGCACTCCGTGAAAGTGAAAGTGGAGGCAGGACTCAGAAAAGGCCTTTCTATCCAGGAACTGACCTTCACAAGGCCCCCTTGTGAGGCAGTGGCAGAGTTAGCAGCAGTCCCAGGCTCAGGGCCAAGTCACAGCAGAAAGGGCTGGCCTCGGAGCCTGCTCACAGAGGGAGCTGCCTGCAGGCAAGGAAGATGAATCAACTCCCCTTGAGAGGAGGGAGGAGGCTGGGGTATTGGGTCTCGATTTTACTCCTCAAAGGACCCTTATGCCTCCGTGCAGACAGGGAGACTCATCTTCAGCCGTCTGGCCCACCAACTGCAGGGGACAAGCATCTGCTGTGTAGCTCAGCCCCACAGCCCACCGTCGCTTTCTACACACATACACAACGCAGCGAAAACAATCTGAAGCACTGCTCCGTTTCACAAAGGTCTCAAGCAATTTAAAAACTAGAATGTAAACTTTAACACTCACCTTCTCAAGATAATTTCCCAAGTCTACCGCTGTTCTCTATTATAGAGACATATATGCATGTGTGTATCTGTGTGTGTGTGTGTGTGTATAGATATATATATATATATATATATATATATAGAGAGAGAGAGAGAGAGAGAGAGAGGCAGTCCTCACCTGGGCAACAAGACCAAAGACATTTCCTTAAACACTGCTACATGACCATTTTCCCTTCCCTGAGACATGCTAATAATCAAAATGTCAAAAAGCAAGCATTCTTTTTATAAAAGAATAATCTGTAAGAAAGTAGAGGGCTATCAAATATTCATAAAGATACATGAAATAGTTCATTCACACAGCTTTTCCTCCCACACCATTCATAAGCTAACAGCATGGGTTAAGGATGTTAAGGGGAGGTGTCAAATGTGAATCAGGAAGAGGTAATCTGGAAGACAGGCCATGACACGTAAGAATGCTGACAATCCACAGGTGTATGAGTAATGGACTCAAAGACATCTTTCTATTGAGAAGGTTCCATTTCAAATTTTCCAGGAAACAGCCTTGCATGCCACCTCTCAAAAAAAAAAATACAGAACTTCTATAATTTGGCTGAAAACAAGTCAATATGACATATGTGAAAACGGAAAATCTAACCACTATTTAAAACACAGCTTGTGATAAAAATCAATTCTAAATACTAACCCATAAACTTAACACAAATTTAAAATATAATCCGTATTTCTAATTTTCAAGTGCTATTTTTCAAAATATTTCTTTTAACAAATATCTGCTAGTCAACAATAACATAAGAACAAAAATCTTTGAACACTATTCTTCACTCTACCACCTATTACTTATGTTACATTAAGAAAATCATACATCACATCTCATCCTAAATAAATGATTTTTAGATACAGCAAATATAACATGTAGAGAAACATACACTCTTCTTACAATCAGGTTGACTACCAAACACCATTTTTACAAGTGACATTACTTGCTTACATGAACAAAGCTAAATTTTTCAAGAGAATTACAGATGCTGATGGTGCTGGTACAAACTCCATGCTTCTGTGAAACACTGACAAAGACTATGAGAGAAAGAGAGAGATCTGCTCATCCAGGGAAAAAAAAAGTGATTTCTAATAAGATACCACTACAAACAGAGCAAACACACTGAGGAACAAAAACAAAACAACGCAATGGCCAAAGCTGAAGTACCAGAACACTACACTGTATCAGGTATAATCGGAGCTCCGACTATAAACAACAGACACGTTCTGGTTAGTCTACGTCAAAAGGAATTTACTGGCTGGGTACTGGGTGGCCCAAAAGCTTGAGCCATAGCTGGAGAATCAGACATACACTAAGGAAGGCAGGTCACAAGTCCTCCCCTACAGCCTAGAATGAAGCCCATAGCATCTGTTACTGCATCCAGTCACAGGCCAGGAAGGAACGCCTCATTAGCAGCCCTTAGACCCCACGTCCATGATCCTTCCAGATGCAGCTGTGTAGCATGCAGAAGCACCACGTGGCAGCCTTTAAGCATCCTTAGTCAAGGGAGGTGACAGGCAGCCTCCTACCTAAACTGGAAAGAGCGTCAAGGAAGGCCCCAGGCAGCTGAAGCCACAATATCCTCTATTAAGATGAAGGTCTGATAGTGGTCACACCTGAAGTGCATTTATTTTGACATTGCATCTTGCTCTAATCTACAGAAGTTCACAAATTGAAAGTTCATAAAAATTCATTCAAATCTCTTTATTAGATTTGCTTGTTATAATTCCCAATCTATTTTCAAGGCAAAGGGAAAAATTTACCCTTTCTAAGTGATTCTATCAACCAATACAAGACTGAGTAATTTAGATGGGGTCTAGCAAGTTTCTTAATGCACTATAAGTAATGCCTCTTGCTTTATATTCTACCCGTCTGCTAATCTGGTTTCTTGCTTGCCTTTTTTGCTGCAGCTGTGCACCGGGTTAACTGTTTCAATGGTTTTCCTACAATAACCCACAAATTTTTTCCTGATCAGTGTGCTGTATGATTGGTTCTTTGTTCCTAAGATAATTATTTTACATTTGTCTACACTGAACTGCACTTGCCATCTGCTGGCCCAATCACCTAAACAATCCAAATCTTTCTGAATCTGATTGCATTGTTCCTCATTATTTCCTCTAGCTCCAATTTTAGGATCATCTGCAAACTCTGAGATCTTTTCTTTAAAGCTTGGACACATTTTATTTTAATATAGAGAGTTGTTGTTTTTTTTCCAAGTGACCCTTTAGACCCTCCAGCTGAAATCTTCTTCCAACTTGAAAAGTTTCCATGAAGCTTATCAAACGATACCTTCCAATTATACAGTCAAGGCGCTGCTGGGAACAAAGCTGACTAGAACCTGCTCTGTGTCACCTCTCCTCCCTTCCACTGCGCTTGTGCTTAGTCGTGCAGTCGTGCCCGCCTCTCTGTGGCCCTGTGGACTGCAGCCTGTCAGGCTCCTCTGTCGGTGGGATTTTAAAAGTGCATATGTCTTCATATGTATCAATATTTTGAAGAAATGCAAACATTGTTTTTTAATATATAAATTTATGGTAATTTTTCTGAAATAACTTTCCTAAAGCATGCATGGCAAAATTTTCAACAACTTCCTGCATGTAAGACATTTAATTTACTCATTCAAAGAATATTTACACACACATTAGTTATGAGCTTGAGGTACACTGCAGCCTTATAACCTTGGTTCAATTATTTATATTCCAAAATTTCAGTTTCCTCCTGACAAGATTAACTTCTAAAGACCTAATCACCTGAGCAACATGAATTACCCATTATCTAAAAGTTACCATACCAGAGCCACCATGGCTAAGATTTTTCTACTTCAATTTCCCATGCTACTCTGAATTATAAACCTTCCAATAAGTTAGTATTTCTTTCGCGGTTTTTAATATTTTAATATTGTACATAGAAACCAATGTAGCCAAAATACCCTTCAAATTAGGTTTACTTGACAAATCTGAACAGAGTGCATTTTCATTGATTAATCATGACGCAAGGGGACAGGCACGTCTTTAGACCTGGGAAGAATCATTAGCTCCATAATCTTCCTTCACAAAGGAAAGGTTCTGCTGGTTGTTTCTATGGGGTGGGATTGTGTGTACTTTTTATTTTCCAATTTTTCTGTAATTCTCTGCAATTTTTCTGTAGCATATTGTCCTTCTGATAAAAAAGAGACAGTGAAATGTTTACCACCATATTCTGAACAATAACTGAACACTTCGCAGCAGCAGCATTAAATGAAACACTATGTCAAAACACTTGAATAACAGAAAAATTAAATAACAAGTATTTTATTTATATTAAATAATACATAAAGGATGTAAAGGACACATTAAAGATTTCTTAATTTATTAAGCCCTCCTTTTTGAAAGAGCTATTGATTTGGAAGTAATGTTTCTCCTTATAAGGCACTTTTGAAAATCCATTAAGAAAAATTATTTTGATATGGTCAATCTGCAAATAATAACTATTAGGTTGTCTTTAATCTAGGTTTGAGGATGAACCCTCTAATAACTGATTAGTCTGAGTTTCTTTTTAAACAATTACTAAGTGACACTAAGTTGTCTGCAGGGATATTTTACTTAAAGTAACACAAAAATACTTAATGAAACTTAATAAACCACTGACTTTTATTTCAGTCTCCCATTCACTAAAACTTTGCTACTCGAGTAATACTCCATATAAATAAAGGACTTTGACAAACTGCGTTGAGTTGTATTAAAAGTCACAACATTCCACTTATTATTTTAATCTACCTGTTATCTCATAAAGGCATTTCAGTGAAAAACTACATGCATCTTAAACCTCCACATGCCTCACAGCATAGGAAAAGAAATGTGTATGAGTAGCGATTCGCTTCCAGAGGCACAACATCAAGAGAGTTTAATAAACATTTACATATTTTAATACCAGCTTAGCTTTTCGAGATTCTAGTTTGACTTTTTTATTCCTTGATTTTATGCTCTATGCTATAGACTGTATTTAAATTAGTAGCATCCCATGGTAGCCTGAAATTCAAGTCCAACTGAAATTCATTTGTGAAGCATCATGAAATATACAGGATAACTGAAATAATACACAATTATGTTACATCTAGTCTGTTAATCTCCCTACAAGATGAAACTAATACTCTCCTGTTAATACTCTTCCAAAGACTCTTAACGGTTTTCAACTGAATGACGTTAGAAGGAAAACCTCCTGGTCAAAATGAATTTGACTAAAGTCAATGAGAAAAGGTTACAAACCGTCTTTCACAGGCCACATCAACAAACTGCAGGAAGTAGTGTTCGTAACCCAAAAATAGAGCATGGAGGCAATCAGATCTTGATTCAAATCCCAGCTCCTCCACCTCCAAGCTGCTTAGCTGAGCACAAGCGGACTAGCCTCTTCAAGGTTCAATTTCTCCATCGTAACCAAGCACAGAATGATGTTTAACTACCAAGGTTTGTTAAAAAGTGAAATAATGTATAGAACGCCAAACATAAAACTAAATGTTCAATAAATGATAGTTGGTGTCGGGGAGACCCCCTGGAGAAGGAGATGGCAACCCACTCCAGGATTCTTGCCTGGAGAATCCCATGGACAGAGGAGCCTGGCGGGCTACAGTCCATGGGGTCGCAAGAGTCGGACACGACAACTGACTAAACCACCACCACCTTCCCTAGCAGCTCAACTGATAAAGAATCTGCCTGCAATGCAAGAGACCTGGGTTCGATCCCGGGGTCGGGAAGATCCCCTGGAGAAGGGATAGGCTACCCACTCCAGGATTCTTGGGCTTCCCTGGTGGCTCAGCTGGTAAAGAATCTCCCTGTAATGAGAGAGCCCTGGGTTCGATCCCTGGGTTGGGAAGATCCCCTGGAGAAGACAAAGGCTACCCACTCCAGTGTTCTGGCCTAGAGAATTCCAAGGACTGTATGGTCCATGGGTCCATGGGACACGACTAAGCGACTTTCACTGCACTATCTGGATTGAAATTCTAAACCTAATTAAGATGTAACATAAACCTACCTCCTTAGATTCTACAGACTCTAAGAAAAAGGGAAATCACTATTTCCTTGGCATTCTATAGGATCCTTTGTAAAACAAGCATAAAGTGAAAGTGAAAGTCACTCAGTCATGTCCAGCTCTTTGAGACCCCATGGATTATACACAGCGCATGGAATTCTCCAGGCCAGAATACTGGAGTGGGCAGCCTTTCCCTTCTCCAGGGGATCTTCCCAACCCAGGGATCAAACCCAGGTCTCCGGCATTGCAGGCTGATTCTTTGCCATCTGAGCTGCAGGGGAAGCCCAAAATAAATGAAAGAACAGTTATTTACCGTCACAAGATTGTTGTATTAAAGTACCTGTAAAATGCTTAAAATGGTATATGGCCTATATTGATAAGTTCTAGAAAACAGTGTGACCTAATAGGAGGAGTAGTTGCTCTCAGAGAACAGGCACACATCGGCTTAATAAATGTCTGTGAAGACAAATGAGTGAGTAAAAAGGTGACTGAAGGAATACAACTTATCAAGATTCTTTCTTCGTACACAATCTTAAGGATCCCCTCAAAAATCCCGTATTTTTATGTTAAAGCTGAAAATCTGAGTGAAAACAAAGTGACTCTGATGTATTTTATAAACAAATTTCATGTTCTGGGTTTGAACATAAATAATTATTAAACTCTGATGGAAAAAGAAGAATTGACCATAATTCTAAGCATGAAGCATGCCCATTAAATGATGTGTATGATTTATTTCTGAAGGAGTTTTATTAGAGTAGCCCTATTTTATGATGTTAGAACCAGGCCAGTCTAGATTAAGCTTTCCTGCTAGGTCTTTTTACGGCTTCCAGGATCTCAGCAGCTTGCAGGGAACAGTGCAAGGAAGACCCTCACAACCTTTTAGGGGTGCTTTTCAAAACCCAGGCCACTAAAAACCAAGAATGATGAAAGGGGGCCGCTCAAACGGCAAGAGTGGTTCTCTGTTAAAAGGTACTGTATCAAAACGATGATTTGATCTCTAGCATGCTAATCATCTCAGTAGAAGTAGTTTTCTTTGTTGTTGTTTTTTTAAGCCTGAGAATAATAAAGAAGCTCAATTCTTCAAATATTTAACAAAAAATAAAGACAGTATCCCTGGCAACAGTGGAAGGTAAGTTCCAGTTTCCTTGCCACGTCACAGGAACCATTCTATGGCACTGGAAACAACAAAAAAGGGCAACAAAACTGACTTTTAAAAAAGTCATTTCCTTTCCAAACTGATAAACTTTGCACAAACTTGCCTCTGCCCATGGACTAAACAAACCGCAGCCCCAGCATCAAGGGAGGTGTGCACACATCTAGCAGGTGCTGCCGTTTATCACAGAACCGTCCAAAATAATTGGAAGTGACAGCCAGCACCACCACAAATGATTTATTAGTCTTTCACTCAGCTCTTCAGCTTCCTCGGGGCCAGAATAAATAATTTACCAACTCTGTATCTTCCAATCATTAATTCTTCCCTATGCATCCAAACTGCATTTAACTCTGCTGGGTTCAGTGGAATAAAACATACGATAGGAATATTTTTCCAAAGACAGAACTATCTGACCATCTGAAAAGGCAGATTTGTCAGTCAAAATGTACAGTCCAGTGAAGAAGAGTCTCGGGGCTCAAAGTCAGCAACTGCAGGGGAGCTGGAGGGAATAAAGGCAAGAGAAGAGGAAAGGAAAGCAGAGCCCGGGAGAGAGCTCTTCCTGCCGAGGGCGGCTCCAGGGACGCTGGACGGCAGACCTGGGCAGCCACCTAAGCACACCGCCACGGGAGACCACCAACCACGGGCACAGAGCATTCGCTAATTACTGCGTCCCCTAAGACACCCCTAAGTGATGGGAAGCACACAGTTCTCCCTCAAAAAAAGGTTGAAACTTTAAAACATGAACACACGGGATTTTTTTCATGCAAATTAGACTTAATACAGGGCAGCTTCTTTAAAATATTTTAGTAGCTATCTTGAATGAGTTTATGAGACAACTACATACCCCTTGAAATTCATAAAAGAAAACACAGGCAAAAATCAAAGAAATAAATACTCCAAAATTTTTGACAATGACGGTAAAAGGTATGTCCATTAATTATGTAGAAAAAACATAGAAAACAAAAAAAAATTACATCTTAAATCCACTTTTGATGTACGCTAGTCTAGTCTCATTAAATCAGTATCTATGATTAAAAGAGAGATCATTTTTTGGTACATAATGTATTACATTGTTAGAGCAGCATCTGTTTATTGCATAGCATAAACATTTTTCAGCTTTCTGAAACTACTGATAGGCAAGAAGTGATATGGACCTAATTCTTTTTTATTCCAAGAAGTACTCTCAGTGAAAGGGTTAATAACATTAATATTCTAATATCTGGCATTCTATGAAGCACATCGAGCTGGTGGACGCACAAGGAATTTCACAGAGTATTAGCTTTCTCTTCAGTAGTTTGAGAGAGAACCACAATTCAAATTTTAATGTGCAATACAAGGCTTTGTATATGTCTGAATATATGTCTTCTACCAAAATATGAAATGCATTAAAATAAGTCCAACTAACGAAAATTATAAATGTGAAAAAGAATGGAATTTAGATAAAATTTTCAAATAATTTCTTAAAAACTCAAAAATGTTCACAAACAAGAGTGCATCATTTTCAAGACTCAATACTTTACTGTCATTAACTGAAACAATTATATAATTACCTAGGCACAAAAGCGTATTGTTTACATCAAGTCAAACCACGTCATATTTACACACAGACCAGTGCACTTGTTGCTATGGCAAAATAAACCCTCAGATGGCAGAGGTCCTAGCCTCCCACAGGGTAAAATAAAATAAAAATGTTGAAACTGGAAAATAAAACAAAAGGCATCTTTTTTAAACAAATATCAAAAAGACACAATAGAGACACTGTGTTTTCTCATAGGGGTAAGGGGGACAGGAGGACATTTTGAAACGGAGCAGCAGGACATGTGGCCAGCAGTGCCGTCGGTTTTAAACAGCAGAGGGACCTCAGCAAGGAAAGGGGGAGCGCTGCACAGCCTGCCGGCGCCACATGGCGAGGACGCTGCCTCACGCCCGCTCTGGGACACTGTGGCCCAAGAGCCGATGGCAGCCTGTCGGACGAGGCCTGCCGAGCAACAGGGATATCTGTGGAATATCTGGGCCAAGTTTCATGATGCTTCAAAACACCCATCCAAAGAGAGAGACCCAAGCTGTGGTACCGATGTCGTGCTGCCATGGAATATTAAAGAGCAATTAAAATCAATAAACTAGATGTTTCAAAGGCAAAGAACAGCTCAGAAACAATGTTGGGTAAAAAAAGATTAAAAGGCAAATTGCATAAAGTCTTACAGAATATTTCAGTTTAGCAAGAACACTTAATGAACACACAAATGCTAGCCTAAAAGCATGGACAGGAAAGATATAAACCAATTCCAGGATGGTGGTTATCTCTGGGAAAGGAAGAACTTTAAAACGTTTTTTACAAATATATACAGTAAACATTAGCATATGAATTCTGCATGGTAAATATCAACACAAGGTTGCCAGTTCTATTTATCCTCTGTATTTCTGTGACTATTTAAATGATTTCTTATATATTTTAAATTTAAGACATAATGTACATAATTTGTTTCCAAAAAAAGTAAGAGAATTTTACAATGTTTTACCTGAAACATGAGGGTCTACCTTTTTAAAAATCATGGCTTTGGTTGGTCTTCATATTAAAAAATTTTTAAATTCCAATCTAAAACACTAAAAATTCTATCCTCTTTTGACAAGTGATTTGGCTTAGTACCAATTTCAGATCATTAGTTCTCAGGAGACTCCAAGGTTTTATTTCGAAATTAGACTGAAAGAATTCACCACAGAGAGTTCCGAAATAAGTTAAAAACACTCTTCCTGGGGGGCTATGAATAACCGGTTCCGTCATTTGTCTTAGAGCAAACAGGCTGCAGCGCCCGACTCGACTCTTCTGTTCTAACTCGCCAGTGGGAACCCATCACTTCATCAGTATGTTCCTTCTCATTTTCTCTGTTTATAGAAGGTATTAAGCTTCTATCTAAATATACATACATATTCCTAGTTTAAGCCTTTATATGTATCAAATAAAATTTTACTCTAAAGAAATCAGAACCACAGTGACAAGCTTTCTAACTTGTACGAAAATTACTTGCAGTCGAATTTCAGTTCAGCCTCATTTCTTCACAGGCCTTTGGAAATATGACAGGTCATCTATAGCTAACTAGAAACAAGCTGCCTCCCATTTACAATTATACTTGTACAAGAAAACAAAAGTTTAATACACTTTATGTCACCATGAAGGAAACATTAAAGATACTGCTAATTTTCACAAAAAACTGATCAATATTCTCTCAAAGTAGCAACCATCTGATTTAAAGAATTACTGGCTTGTTATCTTAAACAAGAAATCATATTCAACTTATATTGATGTTTTCTATTTGAAGCGTGTCATACAATATTGTAATTTATCTCATAAATCTACTAGAGTGTGATCAAATCCTATCAACTCTGATTGGCATAAATTTGAAACAATGAAGCAATCACATCTGTTCTAGTTTGCTAGACAACATTTTAAAAGTTTATACAATAACAGTTACATTTTTTCTCCATAAGCCTTTCCTGTACCTCACTTGAGCTTTTCCATAAAGTTTTGTTTGTGTACTAGGTTCAGTGGGATTCAGACAAAAGATAAGAAACAGAGACAGAGGAAGTGTGAGAGATTAAATGACAGAAATGGTTGAAGTATGAACTTCAAACACTCTAAAAATATTTTAACAAAACTCCAAATGAATTACAAGGCATCAAGACAGAAGAAAATAAATTCATTTGAATAAAAATAATATAATCTAACTTTATCCTGAGACTACTCCTGAAAATATATGAATGTTGAATTAATTAAAAATGCATGGACATGACACAGAATTCAAACCACGCTTATGGACTGAAACATACAACAAAATCTACCACCAACTTCCTTGGTGCAAAATCCCTCATTTTTGAAACTTAAATGATTTTTATGAAAACATTATAATAGTATGTATACAAGTTAGCAGGTGAAAAATACAATATCCCCAAAGTACCTCTGGGTAATTTTTTAAATACTTCTAATTAGCAAGTGAACTCAAGGATAAAAATGACTAGACCCTAAAGATATATGGGGTAAATGGGCTAAAATGAGAAAGAAATATTAAAAATAAAATTTAGGACACTGTTAAGTAACTTCAAGTTATTGATCCTTATTGATTTATATCATCATGACTAAGATACAACTTAAGAGTATGTGAATATTCTACTAACGATGGCTAAATTATTATTACAAAATAAACTCCATCTGGGCCATTCACTGGCCATTAATTCCAGGCAGTGCTGAGACAAGTCTGCTCCTGCTGAACTCTGTCCTGGCTGCCCCTGCCGTGCACACATCTTGCCTCAGAAGCGACACCTCCTCAGCTTCCCTTCATGCCAATCACACACGCTCCATACATATTTGCTGATGGACTTATCTCAACAATTTCATTCTCTACCGTTAAAACTGAAATAAATAAAACAAAACAATACGATTGAAGGAAAACTTCCCAGAAAGACACAACAGATAATTCTGCTGGTGAAACTTGACCCCAAGACAGTGACAGAGTTTCTTGACGAAATCTTCTGTTAATTCAGATGTTTTCCTTTTGTCTGTGGATATGGCAGGTTTTCACAAAACAAGTACATCCTATTTTCTTAGAATTTTCACTTGGAATTACTAGAATTCTTGCTGGCAACCCACTCCAGTACTCTTGCCTGGAGAATCCCGTGGAGGGAGGAGCCTGGTAGGCTACAGTTCATGGGGTAGCAAAGAGTCGGACACAACTGAGCGACTTCACTTTTGCTAACCAAAGATGGCAAAACTTTTTTCTCCATTCTCATTTCATTTCTATGATTTTGTCATATTATCTTTAATACATAAAACTATTTACTAGTCATCCATTTTTTAGTATCTTAAAGCTTAATTTTTAATTACAGGCATAAAGAAATCAAAATTCTCATGACCACGCTAATTTAGCTTCAGTATAAAGACATTTTTGATTAGGAAACTAACAATACTAATATTTTACATTTAAAAAGGTAAATTTCAATATATCTTCTGAAAAAACAGTACTGTTGCTATCTATCACCAATTTCATTTCTGTATTTTATGTTTTCATTCAAGGAGCACAATGCTTTGCACACAAAAACTGGTAAAAATAAGTCAATTCCTGTATTTATTACAAAGATAAGCAATGAACTAATTATTACAATATGGTATAATAAGTGTTTTCCAAAGGTTTGCAGGTGAGGAGACATCACTGAGAAATAAGGGGAAGCTTTCAAGAGCTGTGTATTGCAGGCTGAGTTAGCCACGAAAGCGGTAAAGAGTGAACAGCATATAGAAAGACTGACTTAACAAAGATTAACCACCTGGGCTTATTTTCTTCTTCCTCCCCAGACACAAAAGAGATCTTATTTTTGGAAAATCAGTAACTTTTCAAAGTAAGTATCTCATAAGAGAACTTACAAAAGATACTGAGGAAAAGGTGAGCCCTTTTGCCCACAGCTCAGGAACCTTCAACCCCACACACCCCACATCTACTACCCTGGAGCTGAATCTCCAAATACAAGAAATGGAAAAAGAAAATCAACTCTAAAACATGGGAGTGGGGGAAGGGGGTAAAAATCACTTCAGTTCAGTCATTCAGTCATGTTCGACTCTTTGCAATCCCATGGACTGCAGCACACCAGGCCTCCCTGTCCATCACCAACTCCAAGGGTTTACTCAAATTCATGTCCATTGAGTCGGTGATGTCATCCAGCCATCATATCCTCTGTCGCTCCCTTCTCCTCCTACCTTCAATCTTTCCCAGGATCAGGGTCTTTTCAAATGAGTCAGCTCTTCGCATGAGGTGGCCAAAGTATTGCAGCTTCAGCTTTAGCGTCAGTCCTTCCAATTAACACCCAGGACTGATCTCCTTTAGGATGGACTGGTTGGATCTCCTTGCAGTCCAAGGGACTCTCCAGAGTCTTCTCCAACACCACACTTCAAAAGCATCAGTTCTTTGGCGTTCAGCTTTCTTTATGGTCCAACTCTCACACCCATACATGCCTATTGGATATGACTATACAGATGTTTCTTTCACAAAGTAATGTCTCTGCTTTTTAATATGCTGTCTAAATAAAAAGCTGGTCATAGCTTTTCTTCCAAGGAGCAAGCGTCTTTTAATTTTGTGGCCGCAGTCACCATCTGCAGTGATTTTGGAGCCCAAAAAAATAAAGTCTGTCACTGCTTCCATTTCTGCCCCATCTGTCTGCCATGAAGTGATGAGATCAGATGCCATGATTTTAGTTTTTTGAATGCTGAGTTTTAAGCCAACTCTTTTCACTCTCCTCTTTCACCTTCAAGAGGCTCTTTAGTTCCTATCTGCCTTCTGCCATAAGGGTTGTGTCATCTGCATATCTAAGGTTACTGATATTTTTCCCAGCATTCTTGATTCCAGCTTGTGCTTCATCCAGCCTGGCATTTCACATGATGTACTCTGCATAGAAGTTAAGTAAGCAGGGTGACAATATACAGCCTTGACATACTCCTTTCGCAATTTGGAACCAGTCCGTTGTTCCATATCCAGTTCTAACCGTTGCTTCTTGACCTGTATACAGGTTTCTCAGGAGGCAGGTACGGTGGTCTGCTATTGCCATCTCTTGAAGAATTTTCCACAGTTTGTTGTGATCCACACAGGCAAAAACCTTAGTGTAGTCAATGAAGCAGAAGTAGATGTTTTTCTGGAATTCTCTTGCTTTTTCTATTATCCAAAGAATATAGGCAATGCTCTCTGGTTCTTCTGCCTTTTCTTAATTCAGCCTGTACATCTGGAATTTCTCGGTTCACGTACTGTTGAAGCCTAACTTGAAGGATTTTGAGCATTACTTTGCTAGTGTGTGAGATGAGTGCAATTGTGCGGTAATTTGAGCATTCTTTGGCATTGCCTTTCTACACGATTGGAATGAAAACTGGCCATTTCCAGTCCAGTGGCCACTGCTGAGTTTTCCAAATTTGCTGGCATTATTGAGTGCAGCACTTTCACAGCATCATCTTTCAGGATTTGAAATAGCTCAGCTGGAATTTCATCACCTCCACTAGCTTTGTTCATAGTAATGCTTCCTAAGGCTCAGCTGACATCACACTCCAGGATGTCTGGCTCTAGATGAGTGATCACAGCATTGTGGCTATTTTTTATGTATAGTTCTTCTGTGTATTCTTGCCACCTCTTCTTAATCTCTTCTGCTTCTGCTAGGTCCGTACCACTCTGTCCTTTACTGAGCCCATCTTTGCATGAAAGTTCCCTTGGTACTATATACCTACTACACTTCAATTTTAAAAGATTAAAAGCAGCAAGTATTCCTTGACCAAAGATGCCACAGAGATTGGAGAGAATTCCCATGACAAAGATTTAGTCTGCAGGTTAACAATCTCTACATTGGACCAGTATCAAGAGACTGCTGCACATTTATCTCTCAAGTTACGCTCATATGCACTATCAACAGTTATCACTTTGAAGATAAGTAAAATCATTTATCTAAACAAAAACACAGGTACACACACATTTCTACCTGAGATATGGTTTAACTGTATTATTTTATAATTTGGTTTGACTTAAAAAGCCAACAGAATGAGTGTATAGTTTCTATTAAGCAAGGAAATGATTTTGAGATATTAGCAACTGCTCAAAATGTCTGTCAATGATTACATCAGTTATCTATTTCAGAGTTACACCACTCCCCCATAATTGGTTGGTTATCATTAGTTATTTTTCAGATTTTAAGTGAAAAAGTAAGCTCATTCTATTTGGGTGACTTGTAGACAGTATCTCATTTTTCAATCCCATTATTATGGATATTTTATATGCAGCTAATTTTCACTTACAAATTATCAAAGAAATCAGAGTTAGCCCCTATATTTCTAACTAGACAAGTGTTTTTGCTAAAATATTTTTCTGTGAATTGTTGGCTTTGACATTTTTTTCATCCATATAAGAAGCTCCAGTCCAATCTGTTAGTATCATTTAAGCTTAAGAGTTAAAAGAACTGTAAAGAATAAGTGCACATTTCCAAGACAACGGTTCCCAGTCCCACACATCCAATGCCCCTTTCATTCCCTCAACTATCCTGAACTGCAATTCAGAGTTGATAAAATCTAACTACACACAGAATATTTTTCAAAAAATCAGTACTGATTCCTAACCACAACAAATGCTTAGGCATAACTATTCAAGAGGGAATAAAGCAGTCCCATATTTGTACCTATATATAAGTTTGAATCAAAAAGGAAAAAGACTACAAGTTATTCTCTATAAAAAGTACAAAAAAAGAAAAGAGAAGAGGTATAGGAGAATTCTAGAATAAAAATTAGGACTGCGATAAGTGATTATAAACAAAAATTAAATTGAAGGTGATAAGACAGAAATAAGCTTTAATGAAATAATGATTGAAATGTTAAGATAAATTATATATTGTTAAAAGGAGAAAACTACGAAATGTGGTATTAGTGCAACTGACCTGGGTTTTATTTTTAAGTGTAGTGTCAAAATAATTATTAATATTTATGCTAAGGTTCTTACCCTGCAGGTACAACCTACCCCAGAAAACCTACACCTTCCTAAGTTATTAAGTCTCCAGTAGTTAAAAATACTGCAACAGACCATATACTTCCAAAATATAGAACAACGAGTGGAGTAAGTAAAGAAATGTAAAAAGTTATATAAAAGTTGCTTATTGGGGTTGGTACCAAAGTAACACTGGTACAACACAAACATACACCATAACAGTAAAGAATTTTAAAACACATGTTTACCAACGTATTCGTCATTCTAAAAACAGACCTTTACCACTTAGGACGGCGATCTTGAAATAGCTTTAAACATTCCTTATCAACTAATAAAACTCAATTCATTTAGATGCAAACAATTTTAAATTGAGTTTGTCTTTAAAAGAGTCTTATATACTCTCTATCACATATCTGCAATCAGAGCTTCCAGGAAACTGCATTGCTGAACTGAAAACTTTTCGACTAGATTATCTAGTTAGAAATGCTATAAATCAGCAAGTGGAAAGAATGTGTGAAGTAAGTACAATTTTGAGACAACTTCTTCACTCTACTTAAGGTTCCTGATTCCCAACCATTAAATGTCAGAAGCATTCCCACAATTTTTGTGACAAGTGACAGCTCTCCTCCTTAACTGCCCAAATTCTCATCAGCCTATACCACGCTTGCTTGGAAATCATACTTTTAACAGTCTAATAGCAAAAAGAATGCTACAGTGGGCAACAATATCAAAAAACGTGCTTCAAACACAGAAGGAAACACTTTTATCAACTAAAAATTATAACTTGTCGATTTTATCCTCTTCCAAGCATTCTTTCTTCAGCCTATATTTTTTGGTATGGTATACTGAGGCTAACTTAAGGAGATCTGTTATCCACTCTAGGACATGCACATATTCTACTTATATAAGGTTTTTAATAGAAAGCTTTCCTATATAATGGCCTTTTCAGTATTTCAACTTCTACTTGGCTAAATTAAGGTCAAAAGTAGAATCTGGTCACTGGACTGTGCGTGCACAGGCACACGACGCTTCTGCAGCTTCACGCGTGTGCTTTCACTTTGCTTTTGTTGTTGCAGTCTTGTCTGGTGTTGAGCGTTTCACTAAACAGCATCAATACTAAGGCAATGCATTAGTCAGAACAGGATGCAGTCTTATTAAAGACTGCTATGTGTCAACACTATCTAGTGCCCTAAAAAGAAACCCCTGGAGGACAAGAGGCCCCTTTTACCCTGCAAACTCTAAATTTAATAAGGTTCTATTTAATTAGTGCAGAATTCAAATACACTGTATTCATGCCAAATTTTGCAACCACATGGGAGGTAGGGGAAAGATACTTCAAACACTTCCATGGGAACAACCTTAGGTTGCTGTCTTAAAATATCAGTGCAGGACCCAAACTACTTTACATGCTATCCACAAAATGGATGAGGTGTGAAAGACATTCTGTGTTTAACATGACCTTTGGCTGTACTTTCACTTGTTATAAAGGAGCTATTCTCAGAGCCAACACATAGGCCATGTTACTACCCGTATAGTTACAGGACTATTTCACCAAGTGCTTCATACTGTGACAAACTTCAGACAGAATATATGGAAGCGCTTACCTTTGCTACAAGGCATAATAGGCTTTTCTGAACAAAAAGAGTGATGAATGTATGAATGAGAACTACTGCATGAGAAGTTTTTCTTTTCAATATACATTCAAATACGAATATGCCAGTGTGGTTGCCTAGGTTCAACTTAACAAGTCATTTATACTCTAAATGCCAAAAACAACCCTAGAAATTTAAGGTTAATATCTAGTAATGAGTTTATTAAACACATGTCAAGAGGGAATTAAAAAGAAAACTATGTAAAAACTAAACAGTTTCAGCAACTCTCTTCTACAGACCCTCATATACCCACAGACTCTCACCAAGGAACACAGCTGTTTTCAGAAATCCATCGTTTTGACAAAACAGCCAACTTATCAATATAAATGACATGCAACATATTTTAAAGGAAAAAAAGACTACTGGATCATATAATTTAAAAAATTATAAATTCTGAAGGTCTAACAAATAGAAATAGTTTTCCATATAATGTCAAATTTATCAGAAGATTTATAAAGCTGAAACAAGTATTAAAAGTCCTGTAATGGGGCTTCCCTGGTAGCTCAAAGGTGAAGAATCCACCTGCCAATACAGGAGACACCAGTTTGATTCCTGGTCTGGGAAGATCCCACATGAGCCTGTGAGTCACACCTCCTGGCTGGTGCTCTAGAGCTCAGGCCACAGCCACCGAGTCCACGACCTCAGCTACAGAAGGCCACGTGCTCCAGAGTCTGCTCTGCAGCCAGAGAAGCCATGCGAGCAGGAAGCCTGGGCAGCAACTGGAGAGCAGTCCCCACTCGCCACGACCAGAGGGGAAAAGCAGCCCACAAAGCAATGAAGACCCAGCACAGCCAACAATAAATAAATAAAATTATGTTTCAAAAATCCCACAAGGTGTGCTATGAAGAAAAACTTTAGAGCTACTATCTATTCTACTATGACCATGTTTTCCATACTCATCTTTCTGTTCCCAACAGCAATACCTCTTTACTTTCACCTTTTAGGTTTTTTTATTTTATTCCATTGGCTCCAAAAGCTATAAAACATCAGAATCACATTTTATAAAAGTCATAAACACAAACTGCCTAAGTTGGTTAACAAAAACACATAAATACTGGCCATAATAGAAGTGTGTTTTATCGCAAAATATTTTTTTAAAGTATTACACATGAATTAAGACTTCTCTTAAATATGCATTATCAACACTATAACTACTCAGTAAGAATCTGAGACGTTACTAGGGTCACCACAGGTCTCGATTCACCCAGGATGGTACCAGTTCACACCTACTGTTCTGGCATTCGTACAACTGCAGTTATTTATGGTACTCACACTGTCACCCAAGATTTGACTTAACAGAGCCCTGGAAATGGCCGTGGGCTTAAGAGTCAAAAGAAGTCGTCTGAGCATTAGATATCCAGCAGGCAAACATTCAATCTCCCTGAGGTAGTATGAAAAATCAAATCAGGAAATTCAAGAAGCTCCATACTACCTACTGGTTTAAAAAAGATGACCAAAAGTAATACAAAGTGAAGATAGCTGGCGAGAGAAGCCTATCAGAGACATGAACAACCACAGCCTCTAAAACAACAAACAGAAGCAACTCAAGTGAAAACTACACTATACCAACTACACGTTTGGAACCGTAATGGGCTAAGAAGGGCCCTGGGAATCAGACTAAATTAGTACCAGTTTCAGCGCCATTACTTACTGTCAGCTGTGTGGCAATGAGCAAGTTCCTAAGTCTGTTTCCTCATCCAAAATGAAGATGATAACCACACTTTCCTCACTTGGAAGAGTAACAAAGAATCCATGTAGAGACAGGAGCGCTGCGACCAGCACAGTGCCTGCACGAAGTACATGCTCAGTAAACGCCTGCTATCCCCATGGCAGGCTCCCCTGCTGCCTCCTCTCAAAAACTAGTCCTCCGAGAGTATTCAGGAGGCAATGCCACACACCTGTGCATGGGTGTGCACACACGTGTATCTGAAGCTTTCGATTAACATCACTTGGATGGCACAGCTCGTGTTCGCAGATGCATGGTGCAGTGCGGGCTATTACACTAGCACTGGAGGCCTTACCTGACCCTGGGGAAGGCTGCTTTTGTCTCTGAAAGAAGTCCACAGTGGCATCTTGAAGCACATTTTAAAATAAAATTCCATATCTAACAATATCTGTAGTTGTTCATCTCCAGGACAGAAGAGTCAAAGATATGTATAATACACATATTTTAAATTCACAAATATGAATCAAAGGAAGACACTCCCTTAAGGCAAGCATATGAAGGCACTAAAGCAATATCCCAATTAAATATTCATATAGTCAATATTTCAAAACGAGAATTCTGGGTTTACATATGCACATTTTACAATTCTATAGTGAAACCTTTCTACAGAGGTCATTCTCCCCATATTTCACAGCATATATTTCAAAATGTACAATGTTGCATCCCTCTGAAGTGTTAAAACTGTGAAGTACACAGTAACTCACTGCAGGCAAACCCAGGAGGAAAACCACGTTGATACCCTTAACCCAGACAATTGCTTTAACCTACTGATTAAACCCATTCAAAAAGGAACACATATAACATGTTCCATCTTATGATTATGAAACAGCATCAGAACGAAGAAGAAATATTTCATTTGGTGAAAAATAGAAACTTTACATATGAGTATCACTATGAGGTAAAGTCAGAGAAACTATAGCTTACATTTATAAAGACCTCTGTCCATTTTTAGCTCATTAAAATAAAGGGATTTAAAACTTTCCACAAGGAATATGGTATAAAATAAATGTCATGAAAAATGATATAAAAATTCATATAAACATTATGCTGCTTTCCAAATACACATATAACAGGAATTTAAAAAAAAAAAACAAACCCTGTATCAGTCAACTTTATATCTTAGGGATCCAAATCTAAGTTGGACATCATTTCTCTGAACTTTCCTAAAAACATTCCAGTAGTAAAACAGCTTTGCCATTAAACTCCATCATCTATTCTAAATCAACCGACCTGCTCTTTAGAGCTACCAAGGATAATGAAGACTGAAGTTTACATGTTCTGTCTCAGTTTACAGACTGTAGGCTGTATCATTAATCTGTAAATGACTCTACAATGAGTATCCACATAACAAATATTATATCAGCAGTAACCCTAAACAGGTAAATTTAGAGCTAAACAAAGCATAACTGAACTTTTATAACTACTATAAATTACTTAAAAAAAAAAAATCCCTGGGCATTGCAATGAATATACTTTTGCCTTAGAGCTAATACTTTAATTTTAAAGAACCACAAAGAAAAAAATCAAAACTAGTCAGTAACAATGCAGCGTCTAAAAGCAATAAACTCAAAATTAAGTTATAAATAATTTAAAGCATGTCATGAAGATGTATTAATAATTCATCAGATAAATAATTTACTAAATAATCAAATAAATAAATAATGAAATACATAAATAAATCAGCAAATAAATAATTCTGCAAAATAACCTAAACAATAAGTCACCCAAACAAATCACAAACCTACAAAACTACAATGATTCTTTGGATTCTGATAGTTTTAAATAAGCAAATGTACATAAACTAGATCAATCCTTGTTAGAATTAGAAATATTTTTCAATGCTATTGGTAAAATCCTCATCTCAGTACATAAGAACACATTTTCAATTTTTAAAAGACTGCACAGGATTAGTTCTTATAAATTATTAACACAATTATAATATATCCTCCTCTACATTTTACATATAATATCTCTGCCTAACATATTTCCCCCAAACAACTGGATACTTAAAATAGTCTTAATTTACAGTTCTTTTTCAAAGCAATACTTACGGTACAATAGTGCTATGGTCTTTCTGATAGCCTTCCTATCTTCACCAAGTCTCTGGAAATTTTCTGCAGGGGTAGAAAAATAAGAATAACCTCAATTATTATAGATGGCATTTCATTCACTAGTGAACAATGCTTTATGATTCTACAAAGTAGCGGTGGGAAGTGGAGATTAGTACTTGCAAACTTTGCCAAGGTTTTAGAAGTCTCTAGTAGACTAAACACAAGCCAACAGAGGCCAGAGTCCTCTCCTGGAGCTGGCACACAATCTGTTACAAGTGGCGGGATTTCAGACGTGAAGACAAAAACTTCCAAGACAAAGAGACTGTCTGACATCTAATGCTATCAACAATGTGAGAAGCTCACGGTCCTTGAAAGAACACATGAGGTCACTTAACTGTTACAGTCTGAATGCAGCAACAACTTAATGAGAGCACCACTAACAGTCAAAACACAACTGACCACATAAACCAGTCTTCATTTAACATTTCAGGTTTTTATCCACCCACAGTATTATGGGCTCTTGAAGTCCATCAACAGCAGATCCCAGGCTGTGATAGCCTTTCCCACGGAAATAAGAACTCTGTAATGAGCGTTTGACACTTTTAAGGAAATAAATCCAAACAGTGTAACACAACATCTGACAAGAAGGAAACTAAAAGTATTTTCTACAATTTATCTCAATGAATTTTCCAATCAAGATAGGTAATATTTTTCTATTTCATAATCAGGGAAAATGAGACTCATATACTGCCTGTGATCCCTGGTTGGCAGGAAGAGTCTAACTGCCTACACAACTTCACGTGAAGGGTCGGTGAACTACAGACTCCTTAAATTTGAGCCTACCCTTAAAAACATAGCGAATCCTAAAGCATTGTAAATTCATTAGAGCAATGGTTTTGCCTCCCAGAGGACATTTATTGGCATGTCCAATAAAAAGAATATTTATTGGCAATAAGCAGATAGAGATCAGGGATGCTGCTAAACGTCCTAAAATATAAAGGGTGGTCTCCTACAGCAAAGCATTATCTGGCCTAAAATATTAATAGTGCTGAGGGCAGGAGACTCTAGCATAGAGTAAAATGTCCATAAGCACTGTGCCGTTTTCCTACATAATAAAATAACATTTTCTTCAGGGATGTAATCTTTTTTTATATGAATAACATTGTATGTAGAGGATACACTAAATAAAAATGCATATACTGTGGAGAATGTGTATACGGGAACTCTCTGTACTTGCTAATTCTTTTATAATATAAAACCTACAATTTCTCAAAAAAAAAAATTTTATTAACTTTTAAAAATATGTATTCTTCAGTACGTATTTTTAGATCATAAGCTCCTTATTGCAAAATTCAGGCTTAAACTGAACTGGGGAAACCACTAGATCATTCAGGTTTGACCAAAATTAAATCCCACATGATTATACAGTGGAGGGACCAAGAGATTCAAGGGATTAGATCTGGTAGACAAAGTGCCTGAAGAACTACGGACAGAGGATCATACCACTGTATAGGAGGGGACTAACCAAAACCACCCCCAAGGAAAAGCACTAAAAGAAGGAAAAATGACTGTCTGAGGAGCCCTTACAAATAACTGAGAAAAGAAGAGAAGCGAAAGGCAGAACAGAAAGAAAGAGATTTACCCAACTGAATGTAGAGTTCCACAGAATATCAAGAAGAGCTAAGAAAGCCTTCTCACATGAACAACACAAAGAAATAGAGGGAAACAACAGAAAGGGAAAGACGAGCGATCTCCTCAGAACTGGAGATCCCAAGGGAACATTTCATGCAAAGATGGGCTCAGTGAAGGACGAAAAAGGGCAAGGACCTATCAGAAGCAGAAGAGACTAAGAAGAGGTGGCAAGACTACACAGAAGAACCTACAAAAAGGTCTCAAAGACCCAGATGACCAAGACAGTGCGGTGCTCACCTAAGGCCAGACATTCTGGAGTGTGAAATCAAGTGGGCCTTAGGAAGCATTATTATGAACAAAGCTAGTGGAGGTGATGGAACTCCAGCTGAGCTATTGAAAATCCTAAAAGATGATGCTGTGAAAGTGCTGCACTCGATATGCCAGCACTTTGCTGAAAACTCAGCAAAGTGTCACAAGATGGGAAAAGGTCAGCTTTCATTCCAATCCCAAAGAAAGGCGACGCCAAAGAATGCTCGAACTACCTTGCAGTCATGCACGTTTCACTCGCTAGCAAGGCTATGCTCAAAACCCTTCAATCAAGGCTTCGACAATAGTGAACCAAGAACCTCCAGATGGGCAAGCTGGATTTAGAAAGGGCAGAGCAACCGGAAATCAAATTGCCAATCAACTAGGTCACAGAAAAGGCAAAGGAATTTATTTAAAACAAAAAAAAAGGGGAAAGAAATCTACTTCTGCTTGACTACGCTAAAGCCTCTGACTATGTGGATCATAATAAACGGGAAAATTCTTAAAGAGATGCCTCCTGAGAACACTGTACGAGAGACAAGAAGCCACAGTTAGAATGAGACACAGAACAATAGACGGGTTCAACGTTGGGAAAGGAGTACGTCTAGGCTGTATACTGCCATACTGCTTATTTAACTTCTATGCAAAGTACATCATGTGAAACGCTGGGCTGGATGAATCACAACCTGGATTGTGACTGCTGGGAGAAATATCAACAACCTCAGATATGCAGATGATGCCATTCTAAACAAGAAAGGGAAGAGGAACTAAAGAGCCTCTAGATGAAGGTGAAAAAGGAGAGTGAAAAAGCTGGCTTAAAACTCAACATTCAAAAAACTAAGATCAGGGCATCCAGTCCCATCACTTAATGGTAAACAGATGGGGAAAAAGTGGAAACAGTAGCAGAATTTATATTCTTGGGCTCCAAAATCACTGTTGATTGTGACTGCAGCCACAAAATTAAAAGACGCTTACTCCTTGGAAGAAAAGCTGTGACAAAATTAGACAGCATATTAAAAAGCAGAGACATCACTTTGCCAACAAAGGGCCAACTAGTCAAAGATATGATTTTTCCAGTAGTCACGTACAGATGTGAGAGCTGGACCGTAAATACGGCTGAGTGCCGAAGAACTGATGCTTCCAATCTGTGGTGCTGGAGAAGACTCAGATGGTAAGGAGATCAAACCAGTCAGTCCTAAAGGAAAGCAACCCTGAATAGTCATTGGAAGGACTGAAGCTGAAGCTTCAATACTTTGGCCACCTGATGAGAAGAGCTGACTTATTAGAAAAGACACTGATGCTGGGAAAGATTGAGGGCAAGAGGAGAAGGGGACGACAGAGGATGAGATGGCTGGATAACATCCCTGACTCAGTAGACTTGATTTGAGCAAACTGCAGGAGATAGTGAAGGACAGGGAAACCTGGCATAATTGCATTTCATGGGGTTGCAAAGAGTTAGACACGACTTAGTGAGTGAACAACATATTCTTTCACTAAAGTTATGGATAACTGTCTTAGAATCAATACCCCCAAAATACATCTAAAGTTATAAAAACAATTTAAATTTGTCAAAATTTTCCTAACAAAGTTAATGAAAGCATTAAGTCACAATTATGACCTAACTTTGTCTAAGTGACTAGCCAAGATATCTGTAAGTATTACAAATTCATAGGGCTGTAGAATATTAATACACTACCATTAATTTAGTGATTTTGCCTAAAAGTCATATGTTTTCTGCAATCTTTGTGATAATTATTAAAATCATTTGAGAACAAAATTCATTAATATATCATCAAAGAACTCCAGAAAATATGTATCAAGTAAATTTTCCACTCAATACCAATTAACCTCTCCAATCTCATGGCTTAACGGCAAAGAATCTTTCTGCCTTGCAGGAGATGCAGCAGACATGAGCTCCATCCCGGGGTCTGGCAGGTCCCCTGGAGGAAGAACCGGCAATCCACTCCAGTGTTCGTGCCTGGAAAATTCCATGGACAGAGGAGCTGTCAGGCTGCAGCGCATGGGGTCACAAAGAGTCAGACGCAACTGAGTGACTGAGCATCCACACACCATCTCAGACAGAGCTGATACGGTGCACGTTTCCTCATATTGGGCCTACTGCACTACACACAGAGTATCAATCAATGGCATCCTTTATCAGCGAGGATTAGATTACATCCTTCCCTAGCCAAAAACAGTTTAATAATTATAACGAGTTAAATGAGAGAAAAAAAAACTGAGGGAGAGAATTTCTCCCATGTAAACATCTTGAAGTGGACAATCAAAGGCTGATGTGGCAGCTCTAAGTATCAGGGGTCCGAATTCCTTCCCTCTTTTCGCTCTACCATTTACTGTTGTATTAAAAGTCACCTTGTACTCTAAGAAGGCTACAGGGACTCCAGCTACTACCCCTATCTCGCAAGTAGCAGAAAGAAAGAAGGGGAAGAAAGGCCCACCCATTCTCTTTAACGGTCATATTTCACAGTTTCAACGGTCATGTTTCAGCTCGTCAACTATAATCTAGCCCCTCTGCCCACACGCAACCATGTGAGGGACAGGAAACCTTCTCCAAGCGTGGTGATCGACAGAACCGAGATTCCTGGGCTTTCCTCGTGGCCCAGTCAGCAAGAATCCACCTGCCAGTGCAGCGGGAATGGTTCCACTCTTGTCCAGGAAGATCCCATATGCAGCAGGGCGGCTAAGCCCACGTGCCACAGCTGCTGAGCCTGTGGTCTGAGTCCTGCGAGAGGTCACCACTGAGCCCACGCATCCCAGAGCCTGTTTCTCACAACAAGAAACCACCACAGCGAGAAGCCCACACACCAGCCACCAGAGAGGAGCCCCACCTGCTGCAGTCAGAGAAAGCCTGCGGGCAGCAGTCAGGACCCAGCACAGCCTCAAGAAACAGGTAATCCTTTTAAAAACACTGTGATGTTTCTTATTAAGAAAGAAATTTTGCAGGGCAAATTATGAGAGGCAGTTTAAGGTGGAGATAACACTTCAAAGAAAATGGGAGATACACTCAAATTTTTCATTTACAGTGGTTCACAGCAAATACAAATATGTATGCATGGGTGTATGTGCGTATATATATTTATGAAAGAAAATCTGAATGTTTAACAATAGGCGAATGGTAAATAGATTTGAGGATAATCTCAAAACAGAACGCTCTATAGATACCAAATATTATAGATACAGAGGAATGTTCACAATATTATATGAAAGAAGAGGCTACTGAACAGTTCATATAGAATAGTCCCTAATTAAAGAAATATGCATACAAACACACAGCCTGCACGCACGCTGCTGCTTCAATAGTGACCAGCTCCTAGCCCACCAGGCTCCTCTGCACGTGGGAGGCAAGAAGACTGGAGTGGGTTGACCCTATCTTCCCAACCCAGGGGTTGAACCCGCATCTCTTATTTCTCCTGCATTGGCAGGCAGGTTCTTTCCCAGTACTGCCCCCTGGGAAGCTTTATACACAGAATATACTGATATGTACACAGAGGCACATTTTGTATCTATGTGCATATAGAGAGAGGTTTCCCTGATGGCTCAGCAGGTAAAGAATCCACCAGCAATGCAGGAGCCACGGGCTCAATCCCTGGGTTGGGAAGATGCCCTGGAGAAGGAGACAGCACCCATTCCATTATTCTTGCCTAGAAAAAACCATGGACAGAGGAACCTGTTGGGCTACAGACCAAAGGGTCACAAAGAAATGGACACAACTGAGCGACAAAGCACACAGAGAGACAGACAGAGACCACATAAAAAGCACGAGAACAGAATTAAATGGCAATAGTGGTTTAGGCTACGGGAAGCAATACGCTTTCATTTTCCCCATACCTTTCATTGCTTTCTAATTTTTCTACAACGAACACACAATATGCCTATAATTTTGTTCATGAAGATTTTGGCCTAGATGAAGAAAACCACCTTAAAAAGGCAATTAGATTCAAGCTTTAAGTTGCTCCTTGGAATTTCGTAATAACAAAAAGAGGAGGAGGGAAATCTATAGCTGAACTGTATTTTTCCCAACAGGGGCAAAATACATGTTTCTCCTGAGTTGGTGGTAAGACGCTAACTTCTTTATGCCCAGCTTGTTTTCAACTTACTGACACACACATATCACATTTGTCAGCTCCACACAACTCACTCCTAAGCAGATGCTGTATCCATCACCCCTAAGAATCTATCCCACGATAGTGATTGCTTTGTTCACCTCATTCTGTAGAACTAATCATTTGTACTTTCAGTTCAGTTCAGTCGCTCAGTCGTGTCCAACTCTTTGCGACCCCATGAATCGCAGCACGCCAGGCCTCCCTGTGCATCACCAACTCCCAGAGTTTGGGCATCTACAAATCCCTCCACTTTTTACATTTCTATTTTTCTTAGTTCTACTCCACTCTATTATAAACTGGATCCATCTAACAGAAATTACATCTTTCTCATATATTTGTAACTATTTTGCATTGTCTTGAATGCAACCACTAATCTATGGGCCATGTCTATAATTCCATCATTTCAAAAATGTATATAAAACTATAAAACACTGGTGAAAGAAATCAAAGAGGACACTAATAGATGGAGAAATAAACCGTGTTCATGGGTCGGAAGATTCAATATAGTGAAAATGAGTATACTACCCAACACTCTACAGATTCAATGCAATCCCTATCAAGCTACCAGCGGTATTTTCACAGAGCTAGAACAAATAATTTCACAATTTGTATGGAAATACAAGAAACCTCGAATAGCCAAAGCAATCTTGAGAAAGAAGAATGGAACTGGAGGAATCAACCTGCCTGACTTCAGGCTCTACTATAAAGCCACAGTCATCAAGACAGTATGGTACTGGCACAAAGACAGAAGTATAGATCAATGGAACAAAATAGAAAGCCCAGAGATAAATCCACACATCTATGGACACCTTATTTTCTACAAAGGAGACAAGAATATACAATGGATTAAAGACAATCTCTTCAACAAGTGGTGCTGGGAAAACTGGTCAACCACTTGTAAAAGAATGAAACTAGAACACTTTTTAACACCATTCACAAAAATAAACTCAAAATGGATTCAATATCTAAACGTAAGACCAGAAACTATAAAACTCCTAGAGAACATAGGCAAAACACTCTCCGACATAAATCACAGCAGGATCCTCTATGACCCACCTCCCAGAATACTGGAAATAAAAGCAAAAATAAACAAATGGGAACTAATTAAAATTAAAAGTTTCTGCACAACAAAGGAAACTATAAGCAAGGTGAAAAGACAGCCTTCAGAATGGGAGAAAATAATAGCAAATGAAGCAACTGACAAACAACTAATCTCAAAATTATACAAGCAACTTATGCAGCTCAATTCCAGAAAAATAAACGACCCAATCAAAAAATGGGCCAAAGAATACAGCATACTTGGAGCTGGTGCATGGGGATGACCCAGAGAGGTGTTATGGGGAGGGAGGTGGGAGGGGGGTTCATGTTTGGGAACGCATGTAAGAATTAAAGATTTTAAAATTAAAAAAAAATTAAAAATTAAAAATTAAAAAAAAAATGGGCCAAAGAACTAAATAGACATTTCTCCAAAGAAGACATATAGATGGCTAACAAACACATGAAAAGATGCTCAACATCACTCATTATTAGAGAAATACAAATCAAAACCACAATGAGGTACCATTTCACGCCAGTCAGAATGGCTGCGATCCAAAAGTCTACAAGCAATAAATGCTGGAGAGGGTGTGGAAAAAAGGGAACCCTCTTACACTGTTGGTGGGAATGCAAACTAGTACAACCACTATGGAGAACAGTGTGGAGATTCCTTAAAAAACTGGAAATAGAACTACCTTATGACCCAGCAATTCCACTGCTGGGCATACACACCAAGGAAACCAGAACAGAAAGAGACACATGTACCCCAATGTTCATCGCAGCACTGTTTATAATAGCCAGGACATGGAAACAACCAAGATGTCCATCAGCAGACGAATGGATAAGGAAGCTGTGGTACATATACACAATGGAGTATTACTCAGCCATTAAAAAGAATACATTTGAATCAGTTCTAATGAGGTGGATGAAACTGGAGCAGATTATAGAGAGTGAAGTAAGCCAGAAAAAAAAAAAAAACACCAATACAGTATACTAACACATATATATGGAATTTAGAAAGGTGGTAATGATAACCCTGTACGAGAGACAGCAAAAGAGACACAGATGTATAGAACAGACTTTTGAACTCTGTGGGAGAGGAAGAGGGTGGCATGATTTGGGAGAATGGCATTGAAACATGTATATTATCATATAGGAAATGAATCGCCAGTCTAGGTTCGATACAGGATACAGGATTCTTGGGGCTGGTGCACTGGGATGACCCAGTGAGATGGTATGGGGAGGGGCGGGGGAGGGGGATTCAGGATTGGGAACACATGTGCACCCGTGGTGGATTCATGCTGATGTATGGCAAAACCAACACAGTATTGTAAAGTAAGATAAAGTAAAAAAAAGAAAAAAAAAAGTTGAAGTAAAAGCACACACAAAAGAATGTATTATCAATTCTCTTGACACTGTAACCTCAAAGTGGAACCTTCACAAAGGTTCTCAGACTGAATTCACACTACTTGCATAATCCAATAAATCTCATATGAAGACCTATTTAAAGGGATCTTAAATGGTCAGTATCCCTAGACACTGGGGAAAGCATAGGTAAATTCTCAAAGACAGTAACTTCAATCCAAGCCTCAAAGAATCCAGTAACTTTCAAAAATACTCAAAAAAAAAAAAAAATCACAAAATAAGACACTATGAATGAGGGCCAACATAAGAAATAGAATAATTACACTACACATACTTCAATTATTGGAAAGACTATACAATAAGGATGGTACAAGTAACAGAAACACTTATAATATGAATGTGAATTAAATAAAATCTCAAGAAATAAAAAACGGTGGTAAAATTTTCAACTGAGTGGAAAAGTTAAACAGTAGAATCAATACAAACAGAAAGAATTACTAAATGTAAAGACTTTTAAAACCTATCTAAAATGCAGTTCAGAAAGACAAACAAAGAAAATAAGATACATAAGAGCAGAACAAAGAACAGAGTCAGGAGGTCTGACAAGACGCTTGAAACTGCTGCTGATGAAGGGCCCTTTTCTGAACAGCCGGTCTACTGAACAAAGCTTCTGTAACACACAGAAAACGTGAGTTTCTTTAAAAACCATATGCTTAGATGTCATGATAATATCAACCTGCTATTCAAAGCATCTATTTACACTGAATTTATCTTGATTCATTAAATACCAATGATACCAGCTTGCAGACCACCACTGACCTGAGGTCGCCTTTGAGTAGCAACAATCTAAAATAAAATAGATCAAACACAGAAAAGAATATAAAAGACAAAAGAAAATGTAGCTGCCATTCAAACAGATGATGAAAATTTTCAACACCAATTGAAGGTACAAATGGACAATCCACAATGCAAGAAAAAACAGGAAAAGATACATGTGAATATGTGGGTAACTCCTGACCAGGATAGGGGCTACACCTAACATAAATCACTGCAACACAATTCCAAACCAGCATTTCTATCATTTTTTTTAAACTCTTAGGGCTCAATCAAGCTCTAGATGTACTCTAAATAAACAAAAACAAAGACAAGTGGACATAGTAAACAAAGCTATCAGAGATCAAGTTTCAAGATTCAGTGACTTCCTCTCAGTCCATACTGAGAGGAAACACTCTGTCCACACTTCTCAAACTGTGTTTACTTCATTAGTTATTTCTAATGTGTAACTAACTATATAAAAGAAAAAAATCCAAACTTACATTAGCAGAGACTGAAAATGCTTTCAATTATATGGAAATGAACAGCCTTCCAATTCCGTTAACTGTTCCTTTGAATGTGAGGTGAGCTTTAGCATACGTTACCTATTACATCCTCTAATCATAACAGGTTTTTTTAATCTCTAAAGGCAGTTCATTTAAAACATCCTGCTCAAACATCTACCACAAACCAAGTGTAAATTCATACCTACATGGCAAAGCAGGAACTACGGAATCACAGCTCCTGAGAAACAGTCGTAACTAATATCTGTACGAATCTTTGGTCACTTTTCAAATACTTGACACACAAATAACTGAAGCATGATACACTTACGGGTTTCATAGAACAAATATAATAACGGTGAAAGCTTGCCCAGTGAAAGAACATGGTGAACAGCATCAAAAATATATAAGAAAAAACATAGAAATTGAATGTAACAATATACACCAAAAAAGATAACCAAAATCCAATCAAAGGCTGCTTCTTAGCATCATTCCCCATTACATGAAACTGGAAGGACAATCATTGGGCACACACAGCTTATAAATGAAACGAAGTGATGTATTGACCTGTTTGATTCAGTGTCACTAAATTCAAACAATTTAGCAAGATATTTAATGTAATTGCTTATTTGATCTGAGTAAGCTTTATTGACTATGTCAAAGCCTTTGAGTGTGTGGATCACAATAAACTGTGGAAAATTCTTCAAGAGATGGGAATACCAGACCACCTGACCTGCCTCTTGAGAAACCTATATGCAAGTCAGCAAGCAACAGTTAGAACTGGACATGGAACAACAGACTGGTTCCAAATAGGAAAAGGAGTATGTCAAGGCTGTATACTGTCACCCTGCTTATTTAACTTATATGCAGAGTACACCATGAGAAACACTGGGCTGGAAGAAGCACAAGCTGGAATCAAGATTGCCAGGAGAAATATCAATAACCTCAGATATGCAGATGATACCACCCTTACGGCAGAAAGTGAAGAGGAACTAAAGAGCCTCTTGATAAAACTGAAAGAGGAGAGTGAAAAAGTTGGCTTAAACTCAACATTCAAAAAACAAAGATCATGGCATCTTGTCTCATCACTTCATGGGAAATAGATGGGGAAACAGTGGAAACAGTGTCAGACTTTATTTTGTGGGGCTCCAAAATCACTGCAGATGCTGACTGCAGCCATGAAATTAAAAGACGCATACTCCTTGGAAGGAAAGTTATGACTAACCTAGATAGCATATTCAAAAGCAGACACATTACTTTGCCAAAAAAGGTCCATCTAGTCAAGGCTATGGTTTTTCCAGTAGTCATGTATGGATGTGAAAGTTGGACTGTGAAGAAAGCTGAGCACCGAAGAACTGATGCTTTTGAACTGTGGTGTTGGAGAAGACTCTTGAGAGTCCCTTGGACTGCAAGGAGATCCAACCAGTCCATTCTAAAGGAGATCAGTCCTGGGTGTGCATTGGAAGGGCTGAAGCTGAAACTCCAATACTTTGGCCACCTCATGCAAAGAGTTGACTCATTGGAAAAGACTCTGATGCTGGGAGGGATTATGGGCAGGAGGAGAAGGGGATGACCGAGGATGAGATGGCTGGATGGCATCACCGACTTGATGGATATGATTTTGGGTGAACTCCGGGAGTTGGTGATGGACAGGGAGGCTTGGCGTGCTGCAATTCATGGGGTCGCAAAGAGTCGGACACGACTGAGCGACTGAACTGAACTGCAGATTCATACGGTGCTACCTCTGAGGTTATGGGGAAAGAATTCAAACTGAAAAAAAAAAAAAAAAAAAAAACTGGGCTGAGTAGTTAAAACTAGATCAAGTAAAAGTAACTATAACAAAAGGCTTAGAATGGCAAAAATTGTCAACCCTGTATTTGTTGCTCTTATTGCTGTTGAGTCACTAAGTCATGTCCAACTCTTTATGACCCTATGGACTGCAGCATGCCAGGCTTCCTTGTCTTCACTATAATCTGGAGTTGCTCAAACTCATGTCCATTGAGTCATGATACTACCTAACCATTTCATGTTCTGTCTTCCCCTTCTCCTCCTGCCTTCAATCTTTCCCAACATTAGGGTCTTTTCCAATGAGTCAGTTCTTCTCATCAGGTGGCCAAAGTACTAGAACTTCAGCTTCAGCATCAGTCCTTCCAATGAATATTCAAGACTAATTTCCTTTAGGATTAACTGGTTTGATCTCCTTGCTGTCCAAGGGACTCTCAAGAGTCTTCTCCAACACCACAGTTCAAAAGCATCAATTCTTCGGCATTCAACGTTCTTTATGGTCCAACTCTCACATCCATACATGACCATAGCTTTGACTAGACGGACCTTTGTTGGTGAAGTGATATCTCTGCTTTTTAATACACTGTCTAGGTTGTCATAGCTTTTCTTCCAAAGGGCAAGTGTCCTTTACTTTCATGGCTGCAGTCACCATCCCCAGTGATTTTGGAGCCCAAGAAAATAAAATCTGTCATTACTTCAATTTTTTCCCCTTCTGTCTGTCATGAAATGATGAGACCAGATGCCATGATCTTAGCTTTCTTAAGATTTTCAAACCAACTTTTTCACTCTCCTCTTTCACCCTTATCAAGAGGCTGTTTATATCCTCTTTGCTTTCTGCCATTAGTGTGCTATCACCAGCATAGGTGAGATTGCTGATGTTTCACCCAGCAATCTTAATTTCTACTCGCGATTCATCTAGCCTGGTACTTTGCATGATGTAATCTGCATATAAGTTAAATAAGCAGGGTGACAATATACAATACAGCCTTGTCTTCAGTTCAGTCGCTCAGTCGTGTCCGACTCTGTGTGACCCCACAGACTGCTGCACAATGGGCTTCCCTGTTGTTTACCCACTCCCAGAGCCTGCTCAAACTCATGTCCATTGAGTTGGTGATGCCATGCAAACATGTCATCCTCTGTCATCCCCTTCTTCTCCTTCCTTCAATTTTCCCAGCATCAGGGTCTTTTCCAGTAAGTCAGCTCTTTGCATCTGGTGGCCAAGACATTGGAGCTTCAGCACCAGTTCTTCCAATGAATATTCAGGATTGATTTTCGTAAGGATTGATTGGTTTGATCTCCTTGCCGTCCAAGGGACTTTCAAGAGTCTTCTCCAACACCACAGTTCAAAAGCATCAATTCTTCAGCACTCAGCTTTCTTTATGATCCAACTCACATCCATACATGACTACTGGAAAAACCATAGTTTGACTGGACAGACCTTTGTCAGCAATGTTTCTCCTTTTTAATATGCTGTCTAGGTTTGTCATAGCTTTTATTCCAAGAAGCAAGTGTCTTTTAATTTCATTGTTGCAGTCACAATCTGCAGTGATTTGGGAGCCTAAGAAAATAAAGTCTGTCACTGCTTCTATTGTTTTGCCATCTATTTGCCATGAAGTGATGGGACTGGATGCCATGATCTTAGTCTTTTGAATGTTGAGTTTTAAGCCAGCTTTTTCATGCTCCTCTTTCACTTTCATCAAGAGGTGTTCCTCTTCTTACTCCTTTCCCAATTTTGAACGAATCAGCTGTTCCATGCTCAGTTCTATCTTCTGCTTCTTAACCCGTATACAGATTTCTCAGGAGACAGGTAAAGTGGTCTGGTACTCCCATCTCTTTTAAGAATTTTCCAGTTTGCTGTGATCCACACAGTTAAAGGCTTCATCATAGTCAATGAAGTAGTAGTAGATGCTTTTCTGGAATTCCTTTGTTTTCTGCATGATCTAGTGAATGCTGGCAATTTGACCTTTGATTCCTCTGTGTTTTCTAAATCCGGCCTGTACATCTGGAAGTTCTCCATTCACATACTGCTTAAGCCTAGCTTAATGGATATGAGCATTACCTTGCTAGCACATAAAATAAGCCCAACTGCACAGCAGTTTGAACATTCTTTGGCTTGCCCTTCTCTGGGATTAAAATGAAAACTCATCTTTTCCAGTCCTGTGGCCACTGCTGTGTTTTCCACATTTGCTGAGATACTGAGTGCAGCACTGTAGCAGCAGCATCTTTCAGGATTTAAATAGTTCAGCTGGAATTCTGTCACTCCCTCTAGCTTTGCTCGCAGTAATGCTTTCTCAGGCTCATTTGACCGCATACCCTAGATGTCCAGTTCTAGGTGAGTGACCACACCGTCATAGTTATTCAGGTTATTAAGACCATTTTTGTACAGTTATGCTGTGTATTTTTGCCACCTCTTCTTAATCTCTGCTGCTGCTGTTAGTTCCTTGCCATTTCTGTCCTCTGTCATGCTCATCCTTGCCTGAAATGTTCCCATCATATCTCCAATTTTCTTAAAGAGAGAGTCTTTCCCACTCTATGGTTTTCCCCTATCCTTTCGCATTGTTCATTTAGGAAGGCTTTTCTCTCTCCTTGCTATTCTCTGGAACTCTGCATTCAGCTGAGTTTATCTTTTCCTTTCTCCCTTGCCTTTCGCTTCTCTTCTTTCCTCAGCTGTATGGAAAGCCTCAGCAGACAACCACGTTGCATTCTTCATTTCTTTACTGCTGGGTTGATTTCAGTCCCCACCTCCTGTATACTGTTATGAACCTCCATCGTTAGTTCTTCAGGCACTCTGTCTACCAGATCTAATCCCTTGAATCTATTCATCCCCTCTACTGTATAATCGTAAGGGATTTTATTTAGGTCATACCTGAATGGCCTATTGGTTTTCCCTACTTTCTTCAATTAAATCCTGAATTTTGCAATAAAGAGCTCATGATCTGAACCACAGTCAGCTCCAGGGTCTCGTTTTTGCTGACTGTATAGAGCTGCTCCATCTTCAGCTGCAATAACATAATCATTTTGGTACTGACCATTTGCTGATGTCCGTATGTAGAGTCTTCTCTTCGGTTGTTGGAAAAGGGTGTTTGCATGTTCTTTTGACAAAACTCTGTTAGCCTTGGCCTGCTTCATTTTGCACTCCAAGGTCAAACTTGCCTGTTATTCCAGGTATCTCTTGACTTCCTACATCTGCATTCTAACACCCTATGAGGAAAAGGACATTTTTTCGTGGTGTTATTTCTGGAAGATTTTGTAGGTCTTCACAGAACCAGTCAATGTCAGCTTCTTCGGCATCAGTGGTTGGGGCACAGACTTGGATTACTGTGATGTTGAATAGTATGCCTTGGAAACAAACCAAGGTCATTCTGTCATTTTTGAGGCTGCACCCAAGTATTGCATTTTAGACTGTCTTGTTGACTGTGAGGGCTACTCCATTTCTTCTAAGGGATTCTTGCCCACAGTAGCACATATAATGGCCATCTGATTTAAACTCACTCGTTCCTGTCCATTTTAGCTCACTGATCCCTAAGATGCTGATATTCAAGTTCGCATTTCCTGCTCGACCGCATCCAATTTGCCTTGATTCAAGGAACTAATATTCCAGGTTCCTACACAACACTGTTCTTTGAAGCATCAGACTTTACTTTCAATACCAGACATATCCACAACTGAGCGTTATTTCCACTCTGGCCCAGCTGCTTAGCTCTTTCAGGAGCTGTTAGTAACCGCCCTCTGCTCTTCCCCAGTAGCATACTGTACACTTTCCGACCTGGGGGTTTCATCTTCCAGTGTCCTATCTTTTTGCCTTTTCTTACTATTCATGGGGTTCTCAAGGCAAGAACACTGGAGTGAGTAGCCATTTTCTCCTCTAGAGGACCACGTTTTATCAGACCTCTTCATTATGACCTGGGTCTCTTCACCCACCCCTCCTGGGTTGCTCTGAAAGCATGGTTCAGAGTTCACTGAGTGTTGCAAGCCCCTCTGCCACAACAAGACTGTGATCCATGAGAGGGTATCCATACTTAACCCTGAAGAACCAAAAGTTCAAGCCATTCGGAAAAGCTCAGGGGCAAGGTCCTTAAATAACAAATTCTCCCCAAACTATGCCACAACTGTCTTGATTCAAAGCCTCAGCAGATAAAAGAGACACAATATTTTAACTTGGTAATTTATAATAAAAATGGATTTAATCTGGAAATTTACAGTGAAGTTTATTTTTAAAAATGCATTGCAGCTAGACATAAACATCAGGCAATGGAAATATTCAGCCTTATAATTTAAAATTCTGAAAGCTCACACCAAGCTTGACCAACACTAACCCACTCCAATACAAAGAAGAACTAAAATGAAATATCCCAGTGTCTTTTGAGTTTTTATTTTGTATTCTCCTTAGCTGCTTTAAGTCTTCACTGTAGAGAGAGAAAGGCAGGTTTTAAAAACACACCTACATGCATATACACATCCATGTAAAACTGCCCCCATAACTGCAAACTCTTCACTGGGCCTTCTTGATCCTGACTGAAAACATGACAGTGAGTAACCAAACTTTTAAACTTTATGCACTTCCTTTAAGAATACACTGTTTAGTAAAGGAAAACCACAAAGATCAAAATTTATCATCACAAACTTTGCAAATAGCTAAAATTGGGGGGGAAATAAAGGCAAGCAGTATACTCCTGAATCCGTCAAAAAAGGACTTGAGCTTCTCACAGGGAAACGCTAACGACTCAAATAGTGTCTGAGTCTGAAGATTAACTGATACCTGAAGATTAACATCCAAAGGCACACAGTCACAAATTTTCCCACCGAGACATGCCTAATAAGTACCCTTGTAAACAATGAACTCATATATATGGGAGTCTGGAAATGGAACCCCAAAATTGTTATCAATAACCATTAATATTCTTTGGCACTGTTATTTTTAAATGACTGTGTTCATTCTTTCCATTATACAATATCCCAGTAAAATTCCACTTGAAAAGAATATATCATGTTTATACTGCTTCTTCACATATCCAACATTAAGAAGGAGATAAAGGATCTTATCCTTCTGCTCAAACCAGAACTTCACACCTCTGTTGGAGGACCACATACTTTAGACCAGAGGGAAAGATAATTCTAGTAAGCCTCCAGGTTTATTCTGCTATTCTGTTCCATAAACACTGGATCCACCAAAGAATCAACTCTACCTTTATACACACATACAAAGACATACACACTATCAGAAAGCTTCTCTTTTAAAACTTTTCGGACTACATCAAACTAAAATGCTTCTGCACAGTGAAGGAAACCAACATCAAAATGAAAAGGCAACCTACTGAATGGGAGGAGATATTCCCAAACAATATTTCTGAGAAGGGGATAACATCTAAAACATATCAAGAACTCTTCCTGCAAAAACAAACAGCTGCGTAATTCCACGGTGGTCCAGCGGTCAGGACTCCAAACCTCCCCTGCAACGCTCAACCCCTGGCCAGGGGAAAAGATCCCACACGCGGCACGGCATGTCCAAATAACAAGCAAAGCACAAAGCCCAATTAAAACATAGGCAAAGGACCTGTTCTGCCCAAAGTTTTCACTCGTCTCAGGTTCAAAAGAGTTGTTAACAAAATACGCCACTTGTTAATACAAATAAATTATACAAATTTCTATTAGAGAACTATGTAGCTTACTTTCAAAGTACTAACATTAAAAGAAAAGAGAAATAGAAAGAGCAGAGAATACATCACCAATTCGGGTTCTGACCAACGTCCAGTCTGGGACAGTGCTGGGAGTCCTGTGTCACACTATACCTGGAGTCCCAATCGGGAAAGGGTCCCAGGCAGCATGTCCACTCAGGCCGTGAAAGCTCAAAGACTGCTTGGGGTTTCCTCTTATAATCCCAGGAAGGTCACAAACTGACATCATCATCCATCTGTGACCAAACCACAGCTTTGGTTTCCTGTTAATACTGTTTGTTTTGTTGTGTGAACTTGGAATGTAGTTTTGCTTGGGGCTCGGTTGGTCAGCCCCCTCCAGGTCTCAGGAGTCTCAAGATTTCTCCCCCGTCTTATCTCAGGTGCTGCAAGCCTTCCACTCACAGCAGGCCGGCACTCTCAGTCACTCCCAGTCAGGACAGTGTCCAGGCAGGTAAGAAGCAAGGTCAGAGGCCTGCTCTGCTTTGTCTCTGAAATCTAAACAAGACTCTTCATTTCACTTCCCTAACAAGATCTAAAAACACATTTTTCTGAAGAAGACATATAGATAGCCAAGACGTACATGAAAAGGTTCGGCATCACTATCATTACAGAAATGCCAATCAAAAATAATTAACTATCAACTCACAGGTGTTACAATTATCAAAAAGATAAGAAATAATAAATGCTGGGGAGGATATGGAGAAAAGGAAATCTTCATACACGATTGGTGGGACTATAAATTGGTACAGCCACTATGGAAACAGAACACAGTGTCCTCAAACAGTTAAGAACAAAACTACCATACGACCTGGCTATTCCACTCCTGGGTATTTACCTGAAGAACAAGAAAACACTAATTCAACACGATATGTATATCCCTATGTTCACTGTAGCATTATATATAACAGGCAAGATATGAAAACAACTGAAATGGCCACTGACAGATGAAAGGATAAAGAAGATGTATCTCTCTCTCTCTCAAATACACACACACACACACACACACACACACACGGGAATACCACTCAGTCATAAAAAGAATGAAATCCTAAAAAAATTTTTTTTGATTAAAAAATGAATGAAAATCATGCCATCTAAGACAACACAGATGGACCTTATGAACACTGTGCTAAATAAAAGAGATCAGAGAGAAAAGGACAAATACCATACGATTTTACTCAAATGTGGAAAATGAAAGAAAAAAGTAAATAAAATAAAACAAAAACTCACAGATACAGAGAAAAGATTAGCAGCTACCAGAAGCTCAGGGGTAAGTAAAACGAGCGCAGGGAGTGAAGCGGACGTGATGGATGGAAAACTAAACCTGTGGTCATGATCACTTTGCGGTACATACAGATGTCGAATCACAATGCTGCATACCCAAAACCTAAACAATTAAATAGTAAGTTTTTAACAGACTCTATTTCTTGAATATCCATTCTTAAAATTTGTATCCTACAAATATTATGGGTAACCATGGGAAAACTCCTTTTTCAGCAATTAAGTCGGCAAAATCAATCAGGCCTTAGGAAGGATCATTTCAAAAGAAACCAGCGAAGGTGATGGAATTACAGCTGAGCTACTGAAAATTCTAAAAGATGATGCTGTGAAAGTGCTGCACTCAATATGCAAGCAAATTTGGAAAACTCAGCAGTGGCCACAGAACTGGAAAAAGGTCAGTTTTATTCCAATCCCAAAGAAAAGTAATGCCAAAGAATGTTCAAATTACCACACAACTGTACTCATTTCACACACTAGCAAAGTAATGCTCAAAATTCTCCAAGCTAGGTTCCAGTAGTACATGAACTGAGAACTTCAAGATGTACAAGCTGGATTTAGAAAAGGCAGAGGAACCAGAGATCAAATTGTGAACATCGGCTAGATCATAGAAAAAGCAAGAGAATTCCAGAAAAACACCTACTTCTGCTTCATTGACTATGCTAAAGCCTTTGATTGTGTGTATCACAATGAACTGCGTAAAATTCTTCAAAGAGATGGGAATACCAGACCACCTGACCTGCCTCCTGTGAAACCTGTATGCAAGTCAAGAAGCAACACTTAGAACTGGACATGGAACAACTGTTTCCAAATTGGGAAAGGAATACGTAAAGGCTGTACACTGTCACTCTGCTTATTTAACTTACATGCAGAGTATATCATGCAAAATGCCAGGCTGGATGAAGCACAAGCTGGATTCAAAATTGCCAGGAGAAATATCAGTAACCTCAGATATGCAGATAACACCACCCTTATGGCAGAAAGCAAAGAAGAACTAAAGAGCCTTTTGATGAAAGTTCAGTTCAGTTCAGTCACTCAGTCGTGTCCGACTCTTTGCGACCCCATGAATCACAGCACGCCAGGCCTCCCTGTCCATCACCATCTCCTGGAGTTCACTCAGACTCACGTCCATCGAGTCAGTGATGCCATCCAGCCATCTCACCCTCTGTCGTCCCCTTCTCCTCCTGCCCTCAATCCCTCCCAGCATCAGACTCTTTTCCAATGAGTCAACTCTTCGCATGAGGTGGCCAAAGTACTGGAGTTTCAGCTTTAGCATCATTCCTTCCAAAGAAATCCCAGGGCTGATCTCCTTCAGAATGGACTGGCTGGATCTCCTTGCAGTCCAAGGGACTCTCAAGAGTCTTCTCCAACACCACAGTTCAAAAGCATCAATTCTTCGGCGCTCAGCCTTCTTAACAGTCCAACTCTCACATCCATACATGACCACAGGAAAAACCATAGCCTTGACTAGACGGACCTTAGCTGACAAAGTAATGTCTCTGCTTTTGAATATGCTATCTAGGTTGGTCATAACTTTTTTTCCAAGGAGTAAGCATCTTTTAATTTCACGGCTGAACTCACCATCTGCAGTGATTCTGGAGCCCCAAAAAATAAAGTCTGACACCGTTTCCACTGTTTCCCCATCTATTTGCCATGAAGTGATGGGACCGGATGCCATGATCTTCGTTTTCTGAATGTTGAGCTTTAGGCCAACTTTTTCGCTCTCCTCTTTCACTTTCATCAAAAGGCTTTTTAGCTCCTCTTCACTTTCTGCCACAAGGGTGGTGTCATCTGCATATCTGAGGTTATTGATATTTCTCCTGGCAATCTTGATTCCAGCTTGTGTTTCTTCCAGTCCAGCATTTCTCATGAAAAAGCTGGCTTAAAACTCAACATTCAAAAAACTAAGATCATGGCATCTGGTCCCATCACTTTATGGCAAATAGATACGGATACAATGGAAACAGTGAGATATTTTATGTTCCTGGGCACCAAAATCACTGCAGATGTTGACTGCAGCCATGAAATTAAAAGACACTTACTCCTCTGAAGAAAAGCTATGGCAACCCTACTCTGCATATTAAAAAGCAGAGACATTACTTTGCCAACAAAGGTCCATCTAGTCAAAGCTATGGTTTTTCCTTATTCACGTATGGATGTGCGTGAGAGTTGGACCATAAAGAAAGCTGAGTGCCAAAGAATTGATGCTTTTGAACTGTGGTGTTGGAGAAGACTCTTGAGAGTCCCTTGGACTGCAAGGAGATCCAACCAGTCTATCCTAGAGGAAATCAGTCCTGAACATTCACTGTAAGGATTGATGCTGAAGCTCCAATACTTTGGCCACATGATGCAAAGGTCTGACTCATTAGAAAAGACCCTGATGCTGGGAAAGACTGCAGGCAGGAGGAGAAGGGGACGATAGAGGATGAGATGGTTGGATGGCATCACTGACTCAGTGGACGTAAGTGTGAGCAAGCTCCGGGAGATTATGACGGACAGGGAAGTCTGGGGGTCACAAAGAGTCGGACATGACTGAGTGACTGAACAACAACAAAGACACTCAGAACCTATGTTAAAAAAAAAAAAAAGTTAACCAACAGCTTTTCTTGAATATGCATCCTTATAATTTATTACACATTGTATTATAGAAAAATAATGGGTAACCATGGGACAGCTGTTTTCAGCAATTAAGGATTAACTCTAGCAATAAACTGCAAGTATTAGCAAGAAAATCAAATGGAGATAGCTCATGCCTTGTTTTCACCTATGAAAAAATCTCTAGAAAGGTTGCATGACTTACTTCAAATTCTATAGTTAGGAGTCATAACTTTATAATTATACATTTGAGCTTAAATTATCTTAAATTAAGTATTCTGAATTAAAATTACCTGCATGATTTTTATAATTAAGCTATTCTTATAATTGTATAAAATCCTTTAACAAAAAAATTAGATCTAATCTAAAACTTTAAGAAGTTTATTTTTTTAAATAAAGTCATTAATTTTCAGTCACCTTTTCATTGGATTGACATTTAAAGAGATAAGCCCTCTCTAACAAAGGTAAGTAAAATCCATTAACTAAAAGGTTACTTTAAGTTTTTTAATTTAAATTAGTTAGTTTTTTAAACTTTGGAGTAATTTTTGGTAAATGTTTTTTTGTGTAAAAATTATGAACTTCTATATAATTATAAATGCAGTTTTACTCTAACATTTAATTTGACATAATCAAAGATATTTTAAATACTTATTATAACGTTTAATTACACTGTATTTGAGACACTTACTTTTCACATCACTGTATGAAAAAAATTACAGGCCATGTGTTCTTTCCACTTCATTTTACTGCCAATGTATTTATCATATATGAAAAGTGACCCTTGTGCTCTGAGAAAGAACATACTGACTATGACATTATATCCATTTCTCTTCAACAGCAGTTGTAAAAAGTTTTTAAGTATAACTTATTCAGAAAACATTAGATACGATTTTAAACATATTTTACGGGTAAAGTTGATAGAATCACTTAAGACACCTAAATTCAGTTCCTGAACAGTTACTGAAAAGATTAAACTACTGTAATCAAATATTTATACAACATTTTTTTTAAAAATCAGAGCAACAAAATGTCAATAGGAGAAATAGTTTTTGTTCTTGTTCAAGATCCAATTATTTCTATATATTCTAATGCCAAAAACATCAGGTAAAATAAATAATTGTTGGGAGTTCTTTATGATGCCTTTAACTTTTGGGAATTAAGCACAAACAGGGGTTAATGGCAGTCAATAAATAAATCTTCTCCACAGCTATACAAGTAAACTAAATAAATAACGAACACCAAAAAATACTTACACTTCACTTTACAAGAAGACTAACTTCCTGGACAAGAAGAACGGAAAAAAGACAGAGCATGATATTCTGTGTGCTGTGAGACCTGAATGCAGGGAAAGCTGCAAACGGAACTCATGGACAGGCTCTTGAGAAATACTCGAACTATAAAAAACAATGATAATACTATTTCAAACATGCAAGTCCCTCCAACCAAAATTTATAACAAATGGCATTCACACGCTGCATTCAGTTCACACGAACATCACGCCACAGTTGCTTCACTTTTGTTTGATACAGAAGAACAGGTAGAGGTCCAGCCACCGCGGGCCTCCTGGGTGCTGTTCGCCTGCTCCCACCTCGCGGGCAGCCGCCAGCATGAGGTTTCCACAGAGCCTTCTAATTCATTTCTTATTTTCATTTACATATTGAAATAAGAGAGTTGCCGCTTTTTTTCTTTAATTTTTCATAATGGTATCAACCTGACAGTACCTGGCGTCTTTTTCATTCATTTTTTAGATCTAATAATATACAGACAGAATTTTTTCCTTTTAACTTCTATAAAGTATGGATCCCATAGGCCTATCACATTTTATTTATCCTTTCCTCCACTGACAGACATTCACGTTGTTTCCAATTTTGCACAATTACAATGCTTTATGAGCATTCTTGCAAAAGTCTCTATGTTCACATACAAGAACATAACATGTTAACTGTGTTCTGTAAAGCCAGGTTTCTCAACCTCCACACTCTTTACAAAATCTGGACTCATAATTCTTTATTGCGAGAGCCTGTCCTGTGAACTTACAGCATACTTAGCGCATTCCTGATCTCTACCCATCAGCTGTCAGCAGTCCCCAGATGCGGCAACCAAAAACACTGCTAGGCGCTGTCAAGTGTCCCTGGACGATAAAACTCGCCTGGTTGAGAATCACTGCTCTAAGGTCTATATGAGGTAACTTTCTGAGTTATAAGTACATTTTCCATTTCACTACATATTGCCCAACTGTTCTCCAAATAGCCGCATCCTTTTTTACGCCCGTCAGTGTGATACCACCAGTTTCCAAACACCCTTGTCAATACTTGATAACGTATGATGGTTTAAATTGTTCCAATAAATCATTAACTTTCCAAAAGGAAACTACCATTTTAACTATTAACTCCAAGAGTAAGTGGCACACATGTGCTGCTACTAACAAGTTATGAAAACTCAAAGTTTAAACGGAGGAAGTGACCCACAGTTTATTCCCTTCTATTTTGCTTTGCCATTTTTTCTTGACATTGATGCATATTATTAGCATATAAATTCTGACTTTATAAAATTTATTTTCCCTAGAAGCTTCAAAATTATAATGCCTGATTCACATTTCTTCAAACTTTCAAGACCACACACAGAGTTTTAAACAACTTTAAGTATTCTGATTGACGTCATCACTTACAGAAGGTTCCTCACTCTCACACTTATAAATTGCTGGTCTCTAAATACAAAATTAGGCTAGAGAGACACTTTGGAAATATCTACCACCAAACTCCCTATCTGTGAAAGAATCTATATTAAGCAAATTGATTCTTAAACTGAAATCAGAATGAAGCAAAATGCTGGACTTTATATGCTAGCTTCCACATCCCATACCAAATATACAGAAATTCAGACTGGAATTCGTAGCTCCTGATTTCCAGGAGTTCCTCTTCTACTTCCTCCTTCTCCTGTAAAGAGCAACTGTAGTTTATGCTCAGTCCTATGAGACAGCTTTATTATTTTTTTACTGAAGTATAACTGACATATATTAGCGTTGTATGTATGCAACGTAATGACTCACTATTTGTATACACTGCAAAATGATCACCACAGTAAGTCTAGTTAACATGATCACTATACAGTTACAGAATTTCCTGTGTTCATAATTTTTAAGGTTTACTCTCTTAGCAACTTCCAAATATGCAAAACATTAACTATAGCTGTCATGCTTTAACTCACATTCTCATGTCTTGTCTACTTTACAGCTAACTAGGTGTTTGTACCTTTTGACTCCCTTCATCCATTTTGCCCACCCTCAGCCCTAGCAAAACAGCATGCTCTCTGTATCTACAAGGCTGTTAAGATGCCAGATATAAGTGAGATCTTACGGTATTTGTCTTTCTCTAATTCATTTCACCGGAGGTGATATCTCACTGTTTTGATTTGTACTTCCTTGATGATTAATGATGTTGAGCATCTTTTCATGCACCTATAAGCCAACTGTATGCCTTCTTTAGAAAAATGTCTATTCAGATCTTCCACCCATTTCTTAATCAGGTTGTTATTGCTGAATGAGTTCTTTACATGTTTCAGAATTCTCCTATCAGAAATATGATTTATCCTATTGGAAATACTTCATCCCTTTGGTAGGCTGCCTTTTCATTTTGCTGATGGTTTCCTTCACTGTGCATAAGCGTTTTAGTTTCACTTGTTTATCTTTGCTTTTGGTGTGAAATCCAAAAAATTACTGCCAAGCTTGATGTCAAGGAGATCACCACCTATGTTTACTTCACGTCTCACAGTCAAGTCTTTAATCCGTCCTTTGTTGCTCTTTAATATAAACTCTCCTTTGAGCTAAGCCATCTCATATAGGTTTCTATCACTGCCATCCAGAGAACCTAGTCTAAGAGAGTTGCACACTAAAATGATAATGATTTCAAGCAAAACTAGATGGAAAACCAGAAGATACACCAGAAACTAAGAAGACCACAAAGACAGAAAACAGAATAATTTTAACTGAACTTTAAAAAAGAAGAAGAACCTACCACAACTGCTGCAAAATGCAGGAGCTTCCCTGAGAGTGGCCCAAACACAGTTAGCTGATATTTGAAGGCAGAGGCCACCTGAAAGCCCAAGAGTATGAAGAGTAAGAACCTCCAGGCCAGTTACCTCCACAGACCCCTCATCCCTACACCCCAAAGCAAGGCAGCCAGTAAGAGAGGCTGTTACCCAGAAGAGTAGTGAGGATGGGCTCTTGGTTAACATCAATGATAGAGGCCTGGAGCCCAAGCTGAAGAACATGTACCCCAACACTCCATCATTAAAGGCTTAGAGGAACTGCACAAATGATCAAGTCAATGTTTCAGGAAGATTAACCCTGTATCAGCAAGAAGGATAAACTCAGTAGACGAAACTTCACAGTTCAACTCTCATTTCCATGCAAAGAGTTGGACATGAGGGAGTGACTGAACTGAGCTGAAGCTTTAAGACTAGAAAGAACTTGTTGAATGACTTGATGTTACGAGAGAGAAAAAGATAAAGGTGGTACAGCCGCGTAGTCAACTCTTTGCGACCCCATGAAACGGCCTCCCTGTCCATCACCAACTCCTGGAGTTCACTCAAACTCATGTTCATCGAGTCGGTGATGCCATCCAGTCGTCTCATCCTCTGTCGCCCCCTTCTCCTCCTTCCTACAATCTTTCCCAGCATCAGGGTCTTTTCCAATGAGTCAGCTCTTTGCATCAGGTGGCCAAAGTATTGGAATTTCAGCTGCAACATCACTCCTTCCAATGAACATCCAGGACCAATCTCCTATAGGATGGACTTACTGAATCTCCTTGCAGTCCAAGGGACTCTCAAGAGTCTTCTCCAACACCACAGTTCAAAAGCATCAATTCTTTTGTGCTCAGCTTTCTTTATAGTCCAACTGTCACATCCATACATGACCACAGGAAAAACCATAGCCTTGACTAGATGGACCTTTGTTAGCAAAGCAATGTCTCTGCTTTTTAATATGCTATCTAGGTGGGTCATCACTTTCCTTCCAAGGAGTAAGCGTCTTTTAATTTCATGGCTGCGGTCACCATCTGTAGTGATTTTGGAGTCCAGGAAAATAAAGTCAGCCACTGTGTCCACTGTTTCCCATCTATTTGCCATGAACTGATGGGACCAGATGTCATGATCTTAGTTTTCTGAATGCTGAGCTTTAAGCCAACTTTTTCCTCTCCTCTTTCACTTTCATCAAGAGGCTTTTTAGTTCTTTTTCACTTTCTGCCATAAGGGTGGTGTCATCTGCATATCTGAGGTGATTGATATTTCTCCCAGCAATCTTGATTCCAGCTTGTGTTTCTTCTAGTCCAGCATTTCTCATGATGTACTCTGCATAGAAGTTAAATAAGTAGGGTGAAAATATGCAGCCTTGACGTACTCCTTTTCCTATTTGGAACCAGTCTGTTGTTCCATGTCCAGTTCTCTAACTGTTGCTTCCTGACCTGCATACAGGTTTCTCAAGAGGCAGGTCAGGTGGTCTCGTATTCCCATCTCTTGAAGAATTTTCCACAGTTTATTGTGATCCACACAGTCAAAGGCTTTGGCACAGTCAATCAAGCAGAAATAGATGTTTTTCTGGAACTCTCTTGCTTTTTCCATGATCCAGCGGATGTTGGCAATTTGATCTCCGGTTCCTCTGCCTTTTCTAAAACCAGCTTGAACATCTGGAAGTTCTCAGTTCACGTATTGCTGAAGCCTGGCTTGGAGAATTTTGAGCATTACTTTACTAGCATGTGAAATGAGTGCAATTGTGGGGTAGTTTGAGCATTCTTTGGCATTGCCTTTCTTTGGGATTGGAATGCAAACTGACCTTTTCCAGTCCTGTGGCCACTGCTGAGTTTTCCAAATTTGCTGGCATATTAAGTGCAGCACTTTCACAGCATCATCTCTCAGGGTTTGAAACAGCTCAACTGGAATTCCATCACCTGCACTAGCTTTTTTCATAGTGATGCTTCCTAAGGCCCCCTTGCCTTCACATTCCAAGATGTCTGGCTCTAGATTAGTGGTCTCATCATCATGATTATCTGGGTCGTGAAGATCTTTTTTGTACAGTTCTTCTGTGTATTCTTGCCACCTCTTCCTAATATTTTCTGCTTCTGTTAGGTCCATACCGTTTCTGTCCTTTATTGAGCCCACCTTTGCATGAAATGGTCTCTTGGTGTCTCTAATTTCCTTGAAGAGATCTCTAGTCTTTCCCGTTCTATTGTTTTCCTCTGTTTCTTTGCACTGATGGCTGAGGAAGGCTTTCTTATCTCTCCCTGAGATTCTTTGGAACTCTGCATTCAGATGGGTGTATCTTTCATTTTCTCCTTTGCTTTCTCCTTTCTCCTTTGTGAAAAGAAGGGAAGCAAAAAGCAAAGGAGAAAAGGAAAGATATACCCATTTGAATGCAGATAAAGACTACTTCATTCATTTGTTCAGAAAATACTTACTGTAAGCTTTATTACTGTATCACCGCTGCTGCTGCTGCTAAGTCGCTTCAGTCGTGTCCGACTCTGTGCAACCCCACAGACAGCAGCATACCAGGCTCCCCCGTCCCTGGGATTCTCCAGGCAAGAACACTGGAGTGGGTTGCCATTTCCTTCTCCAATGCATGAACGTGAAAAGTGAAAGTGAAGTCGCTCAGTCATGTCTGACTCTTCGCGACCCCATGGACTGCAGCCTACCAGGCTCCTCCGTCCATGGGATTTTCCAGGCAAGAGTACTGGAGTGGGGTGCCATTGCCTTCTCTAGCACTCACTCAACATTATTAAATTAACCTTAGGACAAAGAAGTCAAAAGGAATCCTAAAAATTTGGATCTGAGAAGGTAGCATGAGGTAAATAAAAAGTGTGGGTAATGCAGTATGTGTTAAAATACATAATTATTTCGGCTTGAAAAATGAGTCTTGTCCTGTGAGTTTTACTTTTATGTAAAAATAAAAGCATTCTTATACCAAACAAATTTGTAACAGTCCTTAACTTTGCATTATGAAATATTTGAGATGTGTAAAAGAATACATGTAATTCATATTATAAAGCACAATAACAAAATGAGTATGATGAACTCATCTCTGAACCTAAGGAGTAAAATATTACCAATCTCTTTAAGTTTCGGATGTGTTTCTCCCCATTTTCAACCTTCTGCCCCACATCCAACAAAGGAAATTATTACTCTATATTTTCCTTTAATCATACCCTTCCTCTTTCTTAATATTTTACCTTCTATGTACAATTAAACAGTATGTTTAGTTTTTAACTTGTTTTGAAGTCTCTAAATACTTAAATACCAAAAATAGCACTATGCTATGTATATTTTCTGTGAACACTAAACAGTGATTCTCTAAATCCTGTTTCTAAGATAAGCATGAAGCTGTAAACCATTCATCTGCAGTACTAAACAGACTTCAATGTATGAATATACCACAACTTATTCATCTTTCTACTGCCAGTGTATATTTGAGTATTTTCAGGTTTTTGCTGTTACAAACGATGCTTCCACAAAACATTTTTGAACACATCTGCTGGTGCACACATCCAGGAAGTTTTCTAACATATCCAGGAAAACTGTGTCACAGGTTACATGCATGTTCAATTTCACAGGTAATGCTAAATTATTTTTACTTTATTATTTGCAAAGACACTATTTAAGTTAGAAAACCAGGGACTTCCCGTGGAACACAGATAATGTAAAACACATGCCTAATTAAATCTGAATCACAGGTAAGTATTCAAATCCATATTAAAAATAATCATCACCATTCTGTCACTGTCCAGCATCACAAGTTAACATCATATGAACATCTCCCCGAAATTGTCTGCTTCCTCTTTTCTCTTCTCAGTGGGCATATCAACATGTCACTGTCTTAGACAAGATTCTCTGGGTGTCAACAAACAGAAACCTATACAAAGGTTCAGTTCAGTTGCTCAGACGTGTCCAACTCTTTGCAACCCCATGAATCGCAGCATGCCAGGCCTCCCTGTCCATCACCATCTGCCGGAGTTCACTCAGACTCACGTCCATCGAGTCAGTGATGCCATCCAGCCATCTCACCCTCTGTCGTCCCCTTCTCCTGCCCCCAATCCCTCCCGGCATCAGAGTCTTTTCCAATGAGTCAACTTTTCGCATGAGGTGGACAAAGTCCTGGAGTTTCACCTTTAGCATCATTCCTTCCAAAGAAATCCCAGGGCTGATCTCCTTTAGAATGGACTGGTTGGATCTCCCTGCAGTCCAAGGGACTCTCAAGAGTCTTCCCCAACACCACAGGTCAAAAGCATCAATTCTTCGGTACTCAGCCTTCTTCACAGTCCAACTGTCACATCCATACATGACCACAGGAAAAACCATAGCCTTGACTAGACGGACCTTAGTCAGCAAAGTAATGTCTCTGCTTTTGAATATACTATCTAGGTTGGTCATAACTTTTCTTCCAAGGAGTAAGCGTCTTTCAATTTCATGGCTGCAGTCACCATCTGCAGTGATTTTGGAGCCCAAAAAAATAAAGTCTGACACTGTTTCCACTGTTTCCCCATCTATTTCCCATGAAGTGATGGGACCGGATGCCATGATCTTCGTTTTCTGAATGTTGAGCTTTAAGCCAACTTTTTCACTCTCCTTTTTCACTTTCATCAAGAAGCTTTTTAGCTCCTCTTCACTTTCTGCCACAAGGGTGGTGTCATCTGCATTATCTGAGGTAAAGGTTAGCCCCACGTAAATACGTTAAAAAGAAAGTAAGAAAAAAAAAAAGAAAGAAAGGTATCTGATAGAACTGATGAACAGGAATTATTATAATTGGGGCTGGTAATCAGGAACCAGGAGGCTACCCAAAAATAAAGCAATTCATCCTCCTTGGGATTACACTGTCTCTGTGAGTCAGTCTGTCCCTGGCAGAGGGTTCATTCTGCTCTACACACACGAGTCCCCTCTGCCAGGACCTCTATCACCATAGGTAAGCATGGCTGCTCCAGCTGCAGTTCACGCATCTTTCTAGAAGACAAGCCCAGTAGAATTCACCCTGCATCTTTGCCTTCCAACAATGACAAAATGTTGAAAAACTCCTTAGCCCACTTTAGCACAGAGGCCTACCCCCGGGTACAACAGCCACGTATTAGGAATGTGAGGGTCCCACTTACCAACACAGCTGCAGAGGTCCACTCGTGAAACAGAGACCCCTTCTCAGACATGAGGGGCCTCAGCCCAAGCAGGCATCACAGAAGACTTCTACAGCCGCCACCATGGGAAACCACTGACAAGTATAGTAGACACACTTGGACAGTGTGTTGAAAAGCAGAGACATTACTTTGCTTACAAAGGTCCATACAGTCAATGCTATGGTTTTTCCAGTGGTCATGTATGGATTTTAGAGTTGGACAATAAAAAAGGCTGAGCACCAACGAACTGATGCTTTTGAACTGTGGTGCTGGTGAAGACTCTTGAGAGTCCCTGGGACTCCAAGGAGATCCAAACAGTCCATGCTAAAAGAAATCTACCCTGAATATGCATTGGAAAGACTGATGCTGAAGCGGAAACTCCAGTACTTTGGCCACCTGATGCGAAGAACTGACTCTTTGGAAGACTCTGATGCTGGGAAAGATTGAAGGCGGGAGAAAAAGGGGACGACAGAGGATGAGATGGTTGGATGGCATCACCAACTAGATGGACATGAGTTTGAGTAAACTCTGGGAGTTGGTGATGGACAGGGAGGCCTGACATGCAGCAGTCCATGGGGTTGCAAAGAGTCAGATACGACTGAGCAACTGAACAACAAATAAGAGAGTGAAACCTAAAGGTCTTCCTTGTAGCTCAAACGGTAAAGAATCTGCCTGAAACGCAGGAGACCCAGGTTCGATCCCTGGGTCAGGAAGATCCTCTGCAGAAGGGAATGGCAGTCCACTCCAGTACTCTTGCCTAGAGAATCCCATGGACAGAGGAGCCTGGCAGGCTACAGTCTGTGGGATCACGAAGAGTCAGACACAACTGAGCGACTAACACTACTCCTACTACTACAAGAAACCTACCCCTCGCTCCACACCACAGCTCGCTGACTCCTGTCATCAGCAGTCAGAAGTGAAATGCGCAAAGGAAGTACCCAGTAGTCATTCTGAGAGCAGATACCAGCTTATTGCTACATCATCCTCTACTCTCAGGGCCAAAAGTTACTACCTTTTATGGTTCTCCTATTAAACTCTCTTTCCAGTATATGATGCAACTAACTATCCTTAACTTGAACCTCTCTCTTATCTGGCAAAATCATTTCCTGGTTCTTTTCTGATCTCTCAGTTTCCTTGCTCACTCGTTTTTTTCTGCCCACCCGTTAAATATAAATAGCCCATAGCTATGACACCAAAAGCATGAGTAACAAAAAAATACATAAATTAGCCATCACCAAAATTTAAATTTTCATGCTTCAAAAGACAAATTGGCACTTCAACAAACTGAAAAGACAGCTCACAGAATGGGAGAAAATGGTTCTAAATCATGTTTAAGGGCCCTGAATGTACAATATATAAAGAACTTTTACAGTCCAATAATAGACAACCCAAATAAAACTTGGCCAAATCTGAAAAAAAAAATACAAATAGCTAATAAGCATATGAAGAAAAACATTCAACTTCCTTAGCCATCAGGGAAATGCAAATCAAAACCACAATGAGAAGTCAGCAAAATGGCAAAGTAGGGAGGCTCCACATTCTCTAATCTGACAGAAACAAAAAAAAACAAGTAGTAACTGTCAGAACCAACACTGTTAAAACTATGGAAAACAGCAAAAGGTTTACAACAGCCAATACTGAATGAAGGAAAAGGCAGTTTCCCACCAGCAGGGCAGCTCTGCGGGGTTTCCGAGTGTGGGCCCATCCCTTTCGCAGGGGCAGCCCTCACTCGCATCTGCAGCCTGGATCCCTAGCTCCATGGAGAGCAGAACAGAGCTTACTCACAAATGAGTGTGTCCGCTCTCATCTGTCTGGGAACCCCCTGAAGGACTAACGGAAGGCGCTCAGCTCTCTTTCACCTCACATGGAACTAGGGCTGGAAAAGCAAGAGTCATTTGAAAACACGGAGAGGAGAACAAGGATGAAAGATGCCTGTGACAAAAGCTTCCCGTCCACACATACAACGGATCACCCAGATGCAGGAGCAAAAGCTGGGGAGGGGCGTCCTCTTTGACAAACTCAGTACAGATGGTGATTCAGAAGACAGTGTGCATGTCCACAGCTAGATGCAACCTCAGAAACACCTGAGAGAACGCTAAGCTCCTACCTTGCATTTATCACTGAGCTCCATGCAAGCCTGGCTAAGGACTGAGACTGCCCCAGAACGGGGCTGACCTACAAAGCCAGGAGAGACAGTCTTCTACTTGTTTGTTAAGGACTCTGGGGGGAAGGGGGAATTAAGTCAGCTCCTGTCACTCAAAGCAATCTGTCAAAACACTAGCTGAACACAGGCAAAGGAACGGAAAATGTACCAACCACACATGACAAGGAATCATCTTTGCAAAGGATGGTTTTGGAAAATCACTAAACAAATTACAGCCTTCGAAAGTGGAGAATATGATTCACAGAATTATCACATTATAATATTCATGTTTAGATGTCAACAAAAAAAAAATCATAAGACATAAAAAGAAACAGCAAAGTATTCCCCATTCAAAGAAAAATAATTTACTGTAATGTCCCTTAGGAATTCCAGACATCATGCTTATTGGGCAAAGGATACATTTAAAAAAGCGTGGAAAAAACATGAAACATGAAAAAGAAAAAACAATCTATCACCAAAATTAATAAAGTATCAATAAAGAAATATAAATTATAAAATGGAACCAAACAAATTTTGAAGCTGAAAATTACAGTAACTACAATTTTAAAAAAAAAAGGGCACCAGAGTCGCTCGAGAGTGATTTCAGCAGGCAGAAGAAAAATCAGTTAAAAAGGACATTTGAAATTATTGAATCTGAGGCAAAGGGAAAAGGTATGAAATTAAACAAAGCCTAAGGAACCTGGTGGGACACCACCAAGCTGACCAACAGAGACATTAGGGGAATTTCAAGGAAAGAAGAGAAAAGAAAAGGGACATGGGAAGTCTTTGAAGAAGTCAAAAATCCTCCCAAACGAGATGAATTCCATGAATCCACAAATTCAAAACCCTCCATAAACTCTAGGTAAGATAAACTCATTATAATCAAACTGCTGAGTGCAAACACAGAGAGAGAAATCTGAAACCTGCATGAGAGAAAGGATTTGCCAAATATAGGAAATCCTCAAGAAGATAAAAAGTTGGTATCTCATGTCAGAAAGCAAGGAAGCCAAAAGGTAGTCAGATGACATGCTTATGTACTGAAAGAAAAAAACGGAAGTAATGAATGAAAGCGACTAAACACAGAGCGGATAAACACCTTGCTGTACAGCACAGAGCTATATTCAACATCTTATGGTAAGCCATAATGGAAAAAAGAATATTTAAAAAAGAGTGTGTGTATAAATAACTAAGTCACTTTGCTGTGCAGCAGAAATTAACAATGTTGAAAGTCAATTATACGTCAATCTTTAAAAAACAAAGAAAAAATCTTGTAATGGTTCATCTATGTGTCAACTTATCTGGCCTCCAGGACACACAGACATTGGGTCAGATGTTATTTTGGGTGTTTTGGGTGTTTCTGGCCAAGGTTAACGTCTAAATTGGTTGCCTGAGTAAAACAGATACCCTCAGTAAATGTGAGTAAGCCTCATCCAGTCAACTACAGACCTAAACACAAAAAGGGCAAGTGAGAAGGAATTCCTCCTGCCTGACTGCATTGAGCTGGGACTTCAATCTTCTCCTGCCTTTGGGCTCAAACTGAAACAATGGTTCTTCTTGGACCTCACGTTTGCCAGCTCTCAGTGCTGCAAGTTACATGACCGGTTCTCCTGGTCCTCAGGCCTTCAGACTAAGACTGGAACTGCACTACTGGCTGTCTTCCACCTTCAGCTTGCAGAAGATAGATCTTAGGACTTTTCAACCTCCATAATTACATGAGCCTCTTCCTATATATATATATATACATATACATACATACCACATCTTATCGGTTCTTTTTCTCAGGAAAACCCTGCTTGATAACAACTGTCAAGCAAGAATCCTATACCTGGCAAAACTGCCTTTCAAAAAGAGAGAAATAAAGACATTGCCTTAGGGGCCTCCCTGGTGGCTCAGATGGCAAAGAATCTGCCTGCAAAGCAGGACACCCTGGATCAGGTAGATCCCCTGGAGAAGGGAATAGCAACCCACTCCAGTATTTTTGCCTGGAGAATGCCACAGACAGAGGAGCCTGGCTGGCTATAACCCATGAGGTCATGAACAGCTGGACATGTCTGAGGGACTAACACTTCCACTTTCACAGAGACATTCCCAGATAAACAAAAACTGGCAGAGTTCATTACTACCAGACCTATCGCATAAGTAAAACCAAAGGAAGTCCTTAAGTCTAAAAAAAAAAAAAAAAAACCTAGAAAGTAACACCACGCCATATGAAGAAATAAAGATCTTCAGTGAAAGTAAACACATGGGCAAACACAGAGACCACTATTACTGTATCATTGATTTGTAACCTCACTGTTAGAAAATGAGAGCCGACTCACTGGAAAAGAACTTGCTGCCAGCAAAGACTGAAGGCAGGAGGAGAGGGGACGACAGGGGATGAGACAGTTGGACGGCATCACCAACTCGATGGCTGTGAGTGTGAGCAAGCTCCGTGAGATGGTGAAGGACGGTGAAGCCTGGCGCGCTGCAGTCCAAGGGGTTGTAAAGAGGTGGACGCGGCTAAGCGACCGAACAGCAAACTTCACTGTTATATCCTCCACAATTTAAAAACAAATACATGCTTGTAATTATGTGTTTATGTTGCTGACTAACAATGTATTCAGCATAAAGATTTAATTTGTGACAACAACAACACAAACAACTGGAAAACCGAAGTGGTACAGAAGCGCAGGTATACAGGCTACTGCAGTTAAGCTGCTATCAATTTGAACTAGATTGTTACAAATTTAGGATGTTAATCATCCTCATGATAACCACAAAGAAAAAAACTAAAAATGTAGGAAAAGAGAAGAAAATCGAAACAGTTCACTCCAAAAATCAATTGAACACACAAAAAAAGACAGTAAACACATAAATTACCTAAACTAACTCAAGAAGAATTAGAAAAAATTCAATGATCAGAATTACTAAAGAAGTAGCATCAATAACCAAAAACTTCCCAACAGAGAAAAGCTGAAGAACAAATGGATTCACTGGTGAATTATACCTAACATTTAAAGAATTAACACCAATCCTTGTCAAACTCTTCCGAAAAAAGTAAAGAGGAGGGAAGACTTCCTAACTCATTCGGTGAAGCCAGCATGACCCGGATACCAAGGACAAAGGTGTTACAGGAAAGAGAACTGAAGGCCAACACCCTTTGTGAATATTAACACAAAATCGCAATAAAGTTCTAGCAAGCTCAACTCAACAGCATATTAAAAGGATTACATATTATTACTAAGAGGGATTTACCCCAAGAACTCTAGGATGATTCAACGTAAGCAAATCAATGAAATTCAGTTTAACAGTGTGAGAGGGAAAACACACACACACACAGTCATATCAATTGATGCAGAAAATGCATTTAACAGCATCCAGACCAAACCATCATGATAAGAGCACTCAGAAAACTCGAAGTTGTAGGGAACTTCCTCAACCTGATAAAGGGCACCCACAGAAAATCCAGAGGTAAGAGCACATTCCATAGGAAAGAGTTCTTTCCCCTAAGATCAGAGGAAAGACTAGGATGCTGGGTTTACTGCAATTCAGCCATGCAGTAGAAGTTCCAGCCAGAGCAATTAGACAAGAAAATAACAACAGGCACTCAATTTGGAAGTAGAACTGTTGCTGTTCAGTGAGATGGTCAGACACAATCTTTTCAATCTGAAGGAATCCACAAGAAAGGAACTAAAGCTAATTTCAGCAAAGTTGCAGGGTACAAGATTAACACACAAAAATTACTTGTGTTTCTATATACCTGCAATGAATGACTTAAAAAGAAATTAAGAACAGTGCAGGTTTCCCCCACTATCCACAAACAGATCATTCCCATGAAAGCTTTCATAAGCTAAAATGGCGCAAAGCAAAAAAGCAATTACCTTAGGACACATCTTGCTAACAACACAGAAGATAAATCAAGATAAAGCAGAGTTTAAAGCCATGACGGCTTGAGGCTGAGATGCTGGGTGTGGCCTTCCTTTACCTTTCTCCAGACAATACAAGAGCTTGCACTTACTGGAGAATAAAATTTACCTCGCCACAGGCTGATTCTCAAAATCCTCTATAAAGTGGATCTGAACCACCTCAATGTCACTTCAAGTCATTCTTGAGCACCAAACATCAGCGTTCCAAAAGGGTTCATTATTCCCTTCAGCATTCTATGCCTCTCTCACCCAGGAGCTTTTTCTTACACTTTCTCTACTTAGGTCCTCACCCTCCAGGACCTATGTGTCTTTATTTTTCTCTCAAAGTCTAAGGTGTCTAAGATCATCAGTCTAAGATGTCATCAAATTTTAAGACATCTGCCAATTTTAGGGATGCTAGAATGTGGAAAACATATAAGGCTAGACTCAGTATCTTCCTCCTCTAAATTCCCTCAATACAGTGACTGTATTTCTATTTAACTTGGTCTCTTAAAGCTTTGTATTATGACTTAATGTCTGCTGACCCCTATTAGGTTACAGGCCTCTTGAGAACAAAATTTCCATGCTGCCCATCTACGACACAGTAGAAATTTCACTGAAGTTTGAGTAAGAAAATACAGACTGCATTGTGTAAAGGAAGGAAACAGCACTAATGGCACCTATCTCACATTTATTAGCAGAATAAATTAGAGAATATACATTAAAATCAATGTGTAAAGTGGATCTTATTCAAATGTAGGATTTTGATATTTTAAAAGATACATTTACTAAAATGAAATGTCACACTGCCAATCTGCCACTCTCCACTATCAGAAGCTGCGTTAGAGATTACAGGAAACTGTTCTCCAGGGCCTTCCACAGGAAATCACTGCCTGGCTCCAGGAGGGCAAAGCGCCCCAGGCACTCCAGAGCCACCGGCCTCAGGCCAGGGGCGGCTCCCAGGCCTGCTTCCAGAGAGCAAGGTCTGTGAGTGGCTCCCGTCTGTAGCCCTGGGAGTCTCAAGGCGAATGAGTAGCAGAATACCCAGGGAGTATGTGTAATTTGAAAATAAAACAGCAGCTTGTTCTTTTCTTTAAAAATTGTACTACTTATCCTGAATCTGCAAATAACAGAAAGGGTATATTCAAATGAGACATGGAGTAAGAACTGGGACAGCAAGAGGCACTTGGATGAAACAAGTGCCCTTAAGACATACAGACGATGGAGAGTGTATGTCCTCCTCGGTGGCCTGGACCAGTGTGCCAGCCCCTCACCAGGCCTCCGCCCTTTACATACCACCCTCCTCAACTCACCTTCCACACCAAGGGAGACATACAGCTGACACAGAGTTCAACAGGCCACTCCACTCCAACTTCAGTAACTCCCTGTCGGCTTGAGAATGAAAAGAACCTGGGGGCCCCGGCTCTCCAGGATCATTTTATGAGCTTGACTTTATGCTCAGCAACACTGACTGAAATTTTCCATATGTCCGTCAAGCTTTCAGACTTTGGAGCCTTTGCTCAAGCTTCACCCAACAGCATCCCTTCTGTCTCACTCTATGGGTTCTGAGCAATCCTTCGGAGCTCAGGCCAAGCTTCCTCACTCATGAAAATGTCCATGAACCACAGGACCACATGAACAGCTCCTGCCTACGTGCTCAGTCAATCAGTTGTGTTCAATGGACTTGTGACCCCATGGACTTGTAGCCCGCCGGGCTCCTCAGCGCCGCCCTCAAGTTTCTAAAAACCATGTCCCCCTCTATAATTCACCACACATTCCACTGAAATTTTAAAATGAAAGTATCCTTTAAAAGAAAAATCTCTTCCAGTAGATTATGCCACAAAACCAAGAACGAAGTGTTTTCAACTTTACAGTTCATTTCCCTAACACAGTGCCACTCAAGAACTGCTTTAACTGAACCAAAATGCTGATCTTAATGTTAGTTTTAAAGGAATTCTTTCTTTCCACTGCTACAAAAGAAAAACAAGAGGGTTTTGCTTAGTTTTAGTTTTTTGTTTTGGGTTTATTTTTGGGGGGGTGGAGAGCTGTTCTTTAGCAAAGTCTTCTTGGCAAATGCTCAGGTACACAGATATATTGATGAAATGGCAACCCACTCCAGTATTCTTGCCTGGAGAATCCTAGGGACAGGGGAGTCTGGTAGGCTGCCGTCTATGGGGTCGCACAGAGTTGGACATGACTGAAGCGACTTGGCAGCAGCATACAATAGCAAGACAGTTGTTGAGCGGGTCAACTAAATGCTTTAGATACATTCTGAAATGTATCTGAATTAATTACCCTGTGCTGCTCTGTATCAGAGGCAACTGCACTTCCAAGCAGCCCTGCCCTCTGGCTTCTGGGAAGATCTGGGGAGGCCCAGCGGGGAGGCCCTGATGGGCACTGGACAGAAGAAGAGGGAAAAGGTGGAGTGCTTCTCCGGAAACAGGCTGCACAGAAGCTTTCTTTCCCAGGACTCCCTTCTCCTGGAGACAGCCCTGCCCAGGGCTGCTCCAGCTCCACACATACAGTCCCAGCCAGGACACAACCGCCTCTTCTCACAATCCTCCAGTCTTAGCGGGATCACAGACGCTTCCAGAGTGCTTCATGTCTGTCTTTCAACTGGCCTTCTGGCTTCACACCAATTACCCCTGCATCTGGTTCCTGGATTAACGTTCCTCTTGAAAGACCCACTGCGGTCTTTATTTTCTGGATGACTCCTGACTGGTTCTGTTTTAAAATGTCATTTAAACATGTATATCAAACAGTACAGCACCTCAGCATACCAGGGCATAAAAACTTTTAATCCTGAAAAAAGCTTATTACACAAAAATATTATTCTAAATACAGTTACAGGGGGTAGGAAAGGAAAAAAGGAACCATGTACTAATTCCTAAAAGTAAAGAATCTCGCATTTTTTTCATACCAAAGTGTTCCTCACTGGAATGAAGTCTTTCCTTAGCTGCAATGTTTGCCTGAATTAAGTCAATCACTCATAATAAAAATGTCACTTTTTACAAACTTATTTAGTAAAGGGAAAATTGGAAAGATTATGGTAGTTGGAGTCACTGCAGGCCAAGACATCTGTTCAAAGGGAAAAAAATGTTAAAGACCTCCTGTCAGTGGCATATCATTCAAATCCACAAAATTCTGTCCTTTTTAAAGATGAATCCAGTTAAAAAATAAACCTTTAACCATTAATCTTATTTCATAATTTTTAAAAGATCATAAAGTATTCTTCAAAAATATGCTTAAACATACGGAATAAGGTAAAATTTATAAACTGTTCAGTGTTAACAACTGATGACTACAGGACTTCATGACTTCCCTTTCACGCGATCATTAAGCGAAATTCCTGAAATAAGAGTCAACCTAACTCATCATCCATAAATATTTCAGGAAATTAAAACACTTTAGAGTAGAGAGAATATTATTCTATTAAACAGTATTTCTTAATCACTGAATTAGCTTGTTCTTTATCTCCACAGAAAAATACCTAATACTGCACAACAATCCCCAATCATAAACCAAAATATCAATTTAATGTTGCAGACTTTAGAAGAATGAGATCTCTAAAGAGGGGTGTGCACATGTGCTCACTCGTGTCCAATTCTTTGTGACCCCACAGACTACAGCCTGCCAGGCTCTTCTGTCCATGGAATTTCCCAGGCAAGAATCCTGGAGTGGGTCGCCATGCCCTCCTCCAGGGGGCCTTCCTGACCCAGGCGTCCAGCCCACAGTCTCTTACATCTCCTGCATGGCAGGCGTATCCCTTCTGACTAGCGCAGCTTGGGAGGCCCAGCAAGCATTTCCAAAGCAACTCTGCACTGTCAAGGATTTTATGTAAATCACCTCATTTTACCTGAAACCCCTTAAGGCACTATCACTATGAAGAAAGGGAAACTCAAAAAGGAACAGAATTGCTGCACCAAACAAGAGAAGCAAAATTCAAGTTTGGTCTTGTCTGGCTCTAGTGTCTGGTTGCTCCCTGCTTTCTCTGAAACAGTATTATCAAACTTTCACATTGTTTTAATATAAATAGTCAGTTCAGTTCAGTCGCTCAGTCGTGTCCAACTATTTGCAACCCCACTGACTGCAGTACAACAGGCCTCCCTGTCCATCATCAACTCCCAGAGCTTGCTCAAACTCATGTCCATCTAGTCGGTGATGCCATCCATCCATCTTATCCTCTGTCATCCATCATCAACTCCCAGAGCTTGCTAAAACTCATGTCCATCTAGTCGGTGATGCCATCCATCCATCTTATCCTCTGTCATCCCCTTCTTCTCCCGCCTTCAATCTTTCCCAGCATCAAGGTCTTTTCCAGTGAGTCAGCTCTTCTCATCAGGTGGCCTAAGTATTGGAGTTTCAGCTTCAGCATCAGTCCTTCCAATGAATATTCAGGACTGATTTCCTTTAGGACGGACTGGTTGGGATATCCTTGCAGTCCAAGGGACTCTCAAGAGTCTTCTCCAACACCACCTTTCAAAACCATTAATTCTTTGGCACTCAGCTTTCTTTATGGTTTAACTCTCATATCCATACATGACTACTGGAAAAACCATAGCTTTGACTAGATGGACTTTTATTGGCAAAGTAATGTCTCTGCTTTTTAATATGCTGTCTAGGTTGGTCACAGCTTTTCTTCCAAGGAGCAAGTAAGTGTCTTTTAATTTTATGGCTGCAGTCACTATCTGCAGTGATTTTGGAGCCTAAGAAAATAAAGTATCTCACTGTTTCCATTGTTTCCCCATCTATTCGACTGAAGTGATGAGATCAGATGCCATGATCTTTGCTTTTTGAATGCTGAGTTTTAAGCCAGCTTTTTCACTCTCCTTGTTTCACCTTCATCAAGAGGCTCTTTAGTTCTTCTTTGCTTTCTGCCATAAGGGTAGTGTCATCTGCGTATCTGAGGGTATTGATATTTCTCCCGGCAATCCCGATTCCAGATTGTAGCTAGCACTTCATCCAGCCCAGCATTTCTCATGATGTACTCTGCATATAAGTTAAATAAGCAGGGTGACGATATACAGCCTTGACTTACTCTTTTCCCAATTTGGAACTAGCCCATTGTTCCATGTCCAGTTCTAACTGTGGCTTCTTGACCTGCATACAGATTTCTCACGAGGCAGGTCAAGTGGTCTGGTATTCCAGTTTGTTGTCATCTACACAGTCAGAGGCTTTGGCGTACTCAATGAAGCAGAAGTAGATGTCTTTCTGGAACTCTCTTGCTTTTTCAATGATCCAACTGATGTTGGCAACTTCATCTCTGGTTCCTCTGCCTTTTCTAAATCCAGCCTGAATATCTAGGTCTCAGTTCACATACTGCTGAAGCCTGGCTTGGAGAATGTTGAGCATTACTTTGCCAGAGTGTAAGATGAGTGCAATTGTGTGGCAGGTTGAACATTCTCTGGCTTTGCCTTTCTTTGGGATTGGAATATAAATAATACTTCTTGAATAAAGAGAAGAGAGAGCTTGTAAGCATCCACAGTGTGCAAGCTCTGCACATAAAGAGATCACAGGATATTACCTCAGAAAGGTTGTAAGTAGTTACCAATTATCAAGCACTTCTCACTGAACAAAAGCCCTAAAATAAGAAGCATCTCTGAGCCACCCTCTCACCTACTCCCTTAGCTTTGTACATGACTTCTTATCATATGCTGACAGAACAACCTTGATAGACATTGGTTATTTATTCCTCCTAGTTTTCTGATTAGGGTCTGAAAACTCAGTAAAATCTGAGTTATTATCCTAGGTCTTATATGCAAATTTTGACATCTCCTTTCTATTCGCTATGTAGTCCTTGACATCCTACATAGTACTCCATTTTTCAAAACACCCATTCCACTGAAGGCACCACACCCCAGTACACATACATAGAACTAAGACAAAAATGTCCTGGTGACCACATTTACCAGACAAGGCAATGGCAAGCCACTCCAGTGCTCCTGCCTGGAGAATCCCATGGATGGAGGAGCCTGGTAGGCTGCAGTCCATGGGGTCGCTAGGAGTCGGACACGACTGAGCAACTGAACGATTTCCCTTTTCACTTTCATGCATTGGAGAAGGAAATGGCAACCCACTCCAGTGTTCTTGCCTGAAGAATCCCAGGGACAGAGGAGCCTGGTGGGCTGCTGTCTGTGGGGTCGCGCAGAGTCGGACACGACTGAAGCAACTCAGCAGCAGCAGCACCAACCACACTGCGCAGCATGCACTGGACATTTCCTAATTTATTTTAAATGCTGGAAACAACGCACTGAATGCACCTCACAAACCACTACCATGCAATCCTAACACCACTCTATAACCTAATCCCATTAAGGAAGTGCTCACATGACCTGAGTGCTTTTCTTTCCTCTTCCTCTCCAAACTGGAGGAGAAGTTACTGAGAAAAAGGAAAGGAAAGGGAAAAGGCACCACATGTCCCAAGGGTTTACTCTAAAGTATGATGGGTCATGGGATTATTTGCATTAACGTACTTTAATACTACGGTGAAATTTATTTTTTAATAAAAGTTAAAATTTACCATTTCTAACCATTTTAATTGTAAAATTCAGTACCACTGAGTACATTCACAACGTGCCACCATCACCACAATTCATTTCCAGAACTTTTTCAACATCCCAAACAGAAACTCTAAACCAATTGAAACAATAACTCCCTATTCCCTCTCCCTGGCCCCTGGTAACCTGTAATTAATTTCTATAATAACATTTTATAAACATATAGAAAAAAGTGAAAATAAAATAAAGAATCTCTATACATACCTGACCTCTGCTCAACAAACTAGTTAATTTTGCTATTTTTATTCACCAGTCCCTAGCTTCCTATCATTTTACCCCAACTTAATTTTAAAAATATAAAAACTATAGACTTTTACACAACCACAATGTCATCACAGCTAACAATATTAACAATAATTTCTCAGTATCACGGAAGTTTTATGAACAAATATGAAAGTTTTATAAACATATTTAATTATCAAAAATATTTCTCACCAAATTTCATTGATTTTCTCAACTCAGCAATGATTTCTGAATAATTTCCTGCATAACTATTACATTAAAAAAATAATTAATATTCAACACCAAATGTACCACAATATTTCAACTGAAAACTTTCTGTAGAATTCCACAGTAGTTACTAATATTGCTAAGGCACCAAGGAAAGAAAGTACTGTTTTTTCATTAAAAATCTAAAACATTACCTAGTGTCCTGAGTGGAATGTTTCCTCTGCAAAACACCACAAAAAGTAACCTAGTAAAACCTGATAGTGTTATCTATTTTATACAAGCAAAGATCAGTAAGCAGAAAAGTCTCATTATCTGGCATTCCTTTAAAAAATGGACTACCACATGAATTTAACAAAGGAACATTTCACACAAAGATGGCTACAATAAAGGACAGAAATGGTATGGACCTAACAAAAGCCAAGATATTAAGAAGATGTGGCAAGAATACATAGAACAACTGTACCAAAAAGCTCTTAATGACACAGATAACCACAATCGTATAATCACTTACCTAGAGTCAGATATCCCAGAATGTGAAGTCAAGGCTGCACTACTATGAACAAAGCTGGTGAAGGTGGTGGAATTCCAGAGAAACTTTCAAATCCTAAAAGATGATGCTGTTAAAGTGCTGCACTCAATATGCCAGCAAATTTGGAAAACGCAGCAGTGGCCACAGGGCTGGAAAAGGTCAGTTTTCATTTCAATCTCAAAGTGCACCATCAAAGAAGGTTCAAACTACTGCACAATTGCACTCATTTCACATGGTAGCAAGATAATGCTAAAAATCCTTCAAGCTGGCTCAACAGTACATGAAATAAGGACTTTCAGATGTTCAAGCTGGATTTAGAAAAGGCAGAGGAACCAGAGATCAAATTGCCAACATCCGTTGCATCATGGAAAAAGCAAGAGAGCTACAGAAAAACATTTCCTTCTGCTACACTAAAAGCTTTGACAGTGTGGATCACAACAAACGTGGAAAATGCTTAAAGAGATGGTAATACCAAATTATCTTACCTGCCTCCTGAGAAACCTATACCCAGGTCAAAAAGCAACAGGTGCTACAATGTTACAACTACACATGGAACAAGGAACTGGTTCAAAATTGGGAAAGGAGTGTATCAAGGCTGTATCAAGGCTGCCCTACTTCTTTAACTTATATGCAGAGTACATCATGCAAAATGCCAAGCTGGATGAAGCACAAGCTGGAATCAAGTTTGCAGGGAGAAATATCAGTAACCTCAGATATGCAGGACACCACCCTAATGGCAGAAAGTGAAGAGGAACAAAAGAGCCTCCTAATGAAGGTGAAAGAGAAGAGTGAAAAAGCTGGCTTAAAACTCAACATTCCAAAAGCAAAGATCATGGCATCCAGTCCCATCACTTCATGGCAAATAGATGGAAAAACAATGGAAACAGTGAGATACTTCATTTTCTTGGGCCCCAAAATCACTGCAGATAGTGACTTCAGCGTATTAAAAAGCAGAGACATCACTTTGACGACAAAGGCCCATCTAGTCAAAGCTATGGTTTTTCCAGTAGTCATATATGGATGTGAGAGTTGGACCATAAAGAGGTCTGAGCATGAAAGAATGAACCCTTATGAACTGTGGTGCTGGAGAAGACTCTTGAGAGTCCCTTGGACAGGAAAGAGATCAAACCAGTCAAACCCAAAGGAAATCAACCCTGAATATCCATTGGGAGGACTGATGTTGAAGCTGAAGCACCAATACTTTGGCAACCTGATAGGAAGAACTAATTGGAAAAGCCCCGATGCTGAGAAAGACTGAAGGCAGGAGAAGGGGACAACAGAGGATGAGATGGCTGGATGGTATCATCAGCTCAATGGACATGAGTTTGAGCAAGCTCCAGGAGTTGGTGCTGGGCAGAGAATCCTGGCATGCTGCAGTCCATGGGGTCACAAAGAGTCGGACACAACTGAGCAAATGAACTATAAGTAACTTAAAACTAGATTGCTTTTGTTTAACCTACCTTAATAGTATTATAGAAAATGATTATATGATTGTACCTAAAAATCTCTAGTGCTGCAAAAAAGTCAAACTAGAGTACTCTGAATAAACATGAATAAATCCTACTTTACAGACAACAGTGGTAATTTTTCTAGTCATGAGGAATGACTGATTCACATAGAGTTTGATATCATGAAATAACACTCATTTTCAAAATATAAAATACTGGAAAAAATAAAAGTCAAAACAGGGGCTGATTCATATTTAACCTATAATCTTTCACATGATACAACCTCTAGTTAAGAAGAAATTATCAGTCTATAGAATATCAACAACCAAATATGAAACATAAAGTCAAATGTAAACAAGAAAAAAAATGTCTACAGGAGTTTCATACAGTGTCTTTTTAATCCTGCATATTTTTAGTAATGCAAAATATATTAGTTTAGAAAGTATAAGGTTAACATTCTTCAAAGTTTATGATTAAAAGGATTACCTCCAAGATCAAAAGCAGCCCTGCACAAATACCAATAAAACATGATATAACTGCACGAAAATTTGCTGCTGCTCAACTTCTGCACTGCATGAGTGTCCTAAGTAAATCAAGAAAACTAAAATATTTAGGATGCTTAATATGAAGCTTATGTATATATTTAAATTTGTATCACTATCGTTACCCAATACCCAAAGTATTTGATTGAAAATCTAGAATTTCATAAAAGACAAAAAATGCCTGATTTATTTTTAGTCTGTCTCTGTAACCTGAATAAACTCAAAATCTACAAATAAAACATACGACTATACCAACATTTTAAAAATGATGTCACACTCCAAAAATAAAAACTTCTGAATTGTCATCATTATAAAATTTCTTAATTTTGCTATGTGTGGTTTTAAAATGCAATCAACTAGTACATTCTACATAGTTATCACTACTAAATGAGAGAAAATTGAATAAAGAAAAAAAAACACAAAAATAATTTTCAAGGTGTTCAAGTAATTCTACATTATAAAAGACTATTTCATGCCTTGACTATAAAGAAAAAGCGGCAGAGAAAGGGGACTCTAGCCCTACACGTCTTCCGGCGGTCTGACTTCCCAACTCAGACAGCAGTGACCAGGGCACTCCGATGGCCCTCACTCCACATTGCTGAAGGCCAGTGAGTTTATCTAACTTCTGAACACTGACACGGAGAGCTTTTAGCACTTATTTTATAACCATCTTTCGACCGAGTTAATAGCATATTCAGGTTTGCCATGAAGTGTGGGCTTCCCTGGTGGCTCAGATGATAGAAGAATCCACCTGCAATGCAGAAGAGCCCTGGGTTCGATCCCCGGGTAGAGAAGATCCTCTGGAGGGCGTGGCAACCCGCTCCAGTATTCTTGCCTGGAGAGTCCCAAGGACATAAGAGGCTGGTAGGCTACAGTCCACGGGGTCGCATGAGTCAGACACAACTGAGCGGCTACGCACAGCAGAGCACACAGCTGTCACCATGAACTTTAACTCTGGGAGGCAGAAAGTAAGCAGATAAACTTTATACACATGCACTCATATGTACATATGAAAGTGAAAAAAGTGGAAGTGCTAGTCATGTCCGACTCTTTGTGACCCCATGGTGCAAGCAAGGGCTCCTCTGTCCATGGGATTCTCCAAGCAAGGATAATGGAGTGGGTAGCCAATCCCTTCTCCAGGGGATCTTCCCAAAGCAGGAACTGAACCACGCCTCCTACACTGCAGGCAGAATCTTTACCATCTGAGTCCCGATCAGATCCTTCAGTCCAGATCAGATCCAGGGAAGCCCAATCCTTGCCTCTTACCTGCTATGAAGAATGGGAAGCTGCCTAAACTGCAGGCAGCGGACACAGCTGATGTGATGCAAAATTAACCACCAACTCAACAGGTAAAGCCACATTCTGATAATTTCTTAACTTCAAAATTTTTATTTTCATTAGTTAAAGTGTCCATGACTCTTCATCATGAAAAGTATTATCAACTTATCTACATCATTTGTACAATAAACAACTTCAAATTCCTTGCCAGATTCAGCTTACAGTTCTGTCACTCAACAGTACCGGGTGGAAACCCCTAAGATCCATGGACTGTACTCAGGGCGTTTTACAGACACTGCTATATTCCCCATGATACACCTGTAACATAGTCTTATCCTCATTATACAGGTAAGAAAACTGAAGTGTCAGAACGGGTAACTCACACAACGAGGACTGAATCACTAAATGATGGAGCCAGATTTTAACGTAGGCTCATCCAAATAACTTTAAGGTCTATTTGTTCTTCCCACTATTCTAGACTCTCATTTATACTAAACTTGTACAGGTTAAAAAAAAATCTTCCCCACCCCCCCCCAAAACAAATCTCCCACTATGTTTTTCCAGAAATTTGTATTTGGGGTTGAGAGATGAGAATAAAGTTGTTTCCAGGAATTATTTTTTAAAATACCAAGACCCAACTTTCTCCAAATTATTCTTGATTTAGCTTTCAGTATTTAAAATATGAATATTAAAAGTTACATTGTTGATTCAGCAAGACTTAAAGGTATGCATTTATCACCACAAAAGTTTTCCTATAACAATATTGAAGATTCGGAACACAGCAGAGTTCAAAAAGTTAAAGCATTATATCAGTAAAAATATTGGCAAACAGTATCTGTTTATTAAGTATAAACACAACAATTTTCTAAAATAAAATAACTATGTGGAGCTCAGAACTGCTGAGGTCTACTAAAATCCGTCATTCTAAACACTAGAAACAATCACAAAAATATCTATCCATATTCTCTTTATAATCACAGAATATTATTACACAATTCTGTCTGACAATGTCATTATTTCACCTTTACTCTTAAAATGGATTTTCACTGGGTACAGAACACAAAGATGGCAATTTTTTCCCAGCACACTGAGATATCATTCCAGCATTTTCTGACTTCCATTTCAGCTCCTGAGCAGTCAAACAGCCACAGCTACTTTAAAGGTGATCTGTAATGCAGAGTTCCAAAGAACAGCAAGGAGAGATAAGAAAGCCTTCCTCAGTGATCAATGCAAAGAAACAGAGGAAAATAATAGAATGGGAAAGACTAGCAATCTCTTCAAGAAAAACAGAAATACCAAGGGAACACTTCATGCAAAGATGGGCTCAATAAAGGAGAGAAATAGTATGGACCTAACAGAAGCAGGAGATATTAAGAAGAGGTGACAATACATAGAAGAACTATACAAGAAAGATCTTCACGACCCAGATAACCAGAATGGTGTGATCACTCACCTAGAGCCAGACATCCCGGAATGTGAAGTCAAGGAGCCTCAGGAAGCATCACTACGAATAAAGCTAGTGGAGGTGATGGAATTCCAGTTGAGCTGTTTCAAACCCTAAAAGATGATGCTGTGAAAGTGCGGCACTCAATATGCCAACAAATTTAGAAAACTCAGCAGTGGCCACAGGACTGGAAAAGATCAAGTTTTCATTCCAATCCCAAAGAATGCTCAAATTACCAGACAATAGATGTACAAGCTGGATTTAGAAAAGGCAGAGGAACCAAAGATCAAACTGCCAACATCTATCGGTTCATCGAAAAAGAAAGAGTTCCAGAAAAACAACTACTTCTGCTTTATTGACTACACTAAAGCTTTTGACTGTGTGAATTACAACTGTGGAAAATTCTTCAAGAGATGGGAATACCAGACCACCTGATCTGCCTCCTGAGAAATCCGTATGCTGGTCAGGAAGCAACAGTTAGAACTGGACATGGAACAACAGATTGGTTCCAAATAGGAAAAAGAGTATGTCAAGGCTGTATACTGTCACCCTGCTTACTTAACTTATATGCAGAGTACATCATGAGAAACACTGGGCTGGAAGAAGCACAAGCTGGAATCAAGATTGCCGGGAGAAATATCAAAAACCTCAGATATGCAGATGACACCACCCTTATGGCATAAGGCAAAGAACTAAAGAGCCTCTTGATGAAAGTGAAAGAGGAGAGTGAAAAAGTTGGCTTAAAACTCAACATTCAGAAAACTAAGATCATGGCATCTGGTCCCATCACTTCATGGCCAATAGATGGGGAAACAATGGAAACAGTGACAGACTTTATTTTGGCCTCCAAAATCACTGCAGATGGTGACTGCAGCCATGAAATTAAAAGACGCTTGCTCCTTGGAAGAAAAGCTATGACCAACCTAGACAGCCTATTAAAAAGCAGAGACATTACTTTACCAATAAAGGTCTGTCTAGTCAAAGCTATGGTTTTTCCAGTAGTCACGTACAGATGTGAGCATTGGACCATAAAAAAAGGTGAGCACTGAAGAACTGATGCTTTTGAACTGCGGTGTTGGAGAAGACTCTTCAGAGTCTCTCAGACTGCAAGGAGATCCACCCAGTCAATCCTAAAGGAAATCAGTTCTGAACATTTATTGGAAGGACTGATGCTGAAACTCAAACTCCAGTACTTTAGCCATCTGATGAGAAGAACTGACTCACTGGAAAAGACCCTAATGCTGGGAAAAATTGAAGGCCGGAGGAGAAACGGACGACAGAGGATGAGATGGTTGGATGGCATCACCGACTCGATGGACATGAGTTTGAGTAAACTCCGGGAGTTGGTGAGGACAGGGAGGCCTGGCATGCTGCAGTCCATGGGGTCGCAAAGAGTCGGACGTGACTGAGCGACTGAACTGTCTTTGTTCACTGCCATCTTTTAAGATGTTCTCTTCATTGCTGGTGCCTTCTGTACCACTATGATATGTCCAAGTGTGTATTTCCCATTAGCTATTCTGCTTTTCTCTCTCTGAACTTTACTCAATTTGTTGCCTGATGTTTTTTATCAGCTCTGGAAAATCCTCAGCTATTATATTTTAAAGCACTCCCTCCTTTCCCAATATTTCTCCCTCTACAACTAGAAAACCAGTGAAATACTGTCAGACCTTCTCATTCTGTGTTCTATAAACCTTAATCCCTTTCTTTTTACCCCCTTCCTTGTCCTCTGTGCTACATTCTGAAATATTTCTTCTCTCCCATGTCCAGTTAATTAATTCTCTTTAGTTGTATTTAACCTACCATTAACCCATAGTCACTGAGTGTTTCATTACAACTAATAATTTTTTATTTCTAGAAAGTTTGTTGAGGTCTTTTTCAAATCTGCTAGATTTCTCATTCCTTGCAGATTATTTTCCATCTTTTTCGTAAACACGATAAACAGCTGTTTTATGATCGCTCTCATAATTCTGATATCCGTGGTTTCTGAGGGCCGCCTTCTGCCAGCTGTCTCTGCTGTTTCTCACCCATGGTGCCTTGCTTCCCTGTGTACTTGGTTATATTTGACTGTGGGCTAAACCTCTGGAAGACTATGTGTGGCAATCCCTAGGACCTAAGACTCAAATATAGTCTACATGAGAGGTCTTTTATTTGCTTCTCCCAAGCACCTAGAACCACTTTAAATTCACAACTTGAGGCGAGGCCTGTACCACAGGTGACACTGAATATGAGCTGCAATCAAGAAGAGAGAAGACCTCTGGCTAGGAACAGGCGTTTTTCTCAGCTCCCAGGCAACTATTCTTGCACCCTCCTATGAGCAAGAGCATGGGAAGGACTTCAATCTTGGTTTAACCATACTCTACAGACACAGTCCTTAGGAGTCAATTTTATAGGGAAAGAATTTCCATTAGACTCAACTCCTCCCTTTCAGCCTAACTAGGTTATAATTTCTATACCCTGTGCCTTATAAGGCCTTCAAAATCAAAGTAAAAGTTCCCTAGAATAGTTTTAATATTCTGTTTTCAATTCTCTGAATTCCTACTTTCATGAAGATCTTGAGCTGGTAATTTCTTACTCTCATGTCAGCTTTTTAAAAAGGGGGGGGGGGGGAACCTGTTTCCCAGCATTTCTAATTCTTTTCAAGGCACTGTTTTGTTCATATAACCTAGCTGAACATTATCCTGTTTTCAGTTTTCATAGGTTTCACAGTTTTATATTTCAATCACTACAAGGTTCACTTTGTGGGAACCTGTAACACTGAATCCTGAAGCCGAGGAGCAGCCTGTCTCTGTCCACTTTGGTTCTCTGGTTGTCAAGGACAGGACTTGACGGACTCTAAACCATGTCAACTCCATTTTATTAGAAGACAATTAAGAGATGGAGATGATTCTGACATTAATTCCCCATACATCTTAGTTGCTAAGGAATTTATTGGCCTACTGATTTTTCCCCACCAGCAATATGTACAAGATACAAAAATTCTGTATTTGAAACTACTGGAAGATTGACCAAAGATGTAAGAACATAACAGATAAGGAGAAGTGAGTTCACTCTTATTTCTGCTAAGAAACAAAATCCTAAAGAAAAGACTAACATATGGAGCTAAACAAAAATGTAATAATTCCTCATAAAAATTTTTTAAATGATAAGCAAAATTGAAAGACAAAACATATTTATACGTAAAATCTATAGCACACAAAAAGCTCTTGAAAATCAGTAACAAACATCCCCCCCAAAGTGAACAAGGAGCGTAAATAGTCATTAAAGGAATTATAATAAAAAGAACCTATCAACTTTTGCCAACAGGTTAGCCAAAAACAATGATTTACAAGTCCTTTTGGTAGCAAAATAATGGGCAAATGTAATTTATACCCTGAACTAAAAACTGGGATACAAAATAATATTACCTATTAGGCAGTTTGGCTATAGGTATCAAAATCTAAATTACACATAGATACAACAATCTCATTTCTAAAACATACGTAGAAATATATCAGTGTATGAAGACTTCTGAAAATTTTTTAAAACATTTTAAAATTTCACTTTATATTTTATTTTTTAAATTGATATCATGGTTCTTTTGGAAGGCTGAAAGTACAAACAAATTAACTCATCCAAAATCTTTTATAGAGTTTTTCTTTTTTAGGTCTATATAGTAGACCCCAATTCCCAAAAAGAGTAGTACCAAAGAATGTGCTAACCATCGGAAATGCTAGGAAGGTCATATTTAAAATCTTGCATGCTAGGCTTCAGCATTATGTGAACCAAGAACTTCCAGATGTCCAAGCAGGGTTTAGAAAAGAAAGAACAATAAGAGATCAAACTGCCAACGTTTGTTGGATTATAGAGAAAGCAAGGGAATTTCAGAAAAACATCTCTCTCTGCTTCATGGACTACGCTAAAGCCTTTGACTGTGTGGATCATGAGAAACTGTGAAAAGCTCTTAGAGAGATGGGAACATCAGACCACCTTACCTGTCTCCTGAGAAACCTGTATGAGGTCAAGAAGCAACAGTCAGAACCCTGCATGAACAACTGACTGGTTCAGGATTGAGAAAGAAGTACGACAGGGCTGTCTGCTGTCAGCCTGTTTATGTTACCTATACACTGAGCGCATCAGGAGAAATGCCAGGCTGGATGAGTTACAAGCTGGAGTCAAGACAGGCGGGAAGAACAGCAACAACCGCAGATATGCAGATGACACCACTCTAATGGCAGAAAGCCAAGAGGAGCTAAAGAGCTTCTTGATGAGGGTAAGGAGGACAGTGAAAGAGCCGGCTTAAGAATAAATACTTTAAAAAGAACTAAGATCATGGCATCCGGCCCCAATACTGCATGGCAAATAGGGGGAGAAAAGGTGGACACAGTGACAGATTTCCTCTTCTTGGGCTCCGAAATCACTGCGGATGGTGACTACAGCCATGAATCAGAAGACGACTGCTTCTCGGCAGGAAAGCAATGACAAACCGAGACGGTGTATTGAAAAGCAGAGACGTTACTCTGCCGACAAAGGTCCACACAGTCAAGGCCACTGGGTCTTCCCAGTGGTCACATACAGTTGGGAAAGCCGGACTGTAAAGAAGGCAGAATGCCAAAGAACTGACACATTTGAACCGTGCTGCTGGAGAAGACTCCTGAAAGCCCCGTGGACAGCAGGGAGACCAAACCAGTAGGGAAATCAACCCTGAATATTGACTAGAAGGACTGATGCTGAAGCTGAAGCTCCAGTATTTTGGTCATTTGATGCGCACAGACGACTCACTGGAAAGGCCCCTGATGCTGGGAAAGACTGAGGGCAGAAGAAGAAGAGGGCTTCAGAGGATGAGATGGCTGGAGGGCATCACGGATGCAACGAACATGAACTCTGGCAAACTCTGGGAGATGGTGAGGCCTGGCACGCTGCAGTCCATGGAGTCGCAAAGTCAGACACGACTGGGCGGCTGGACAACAACAAGGTAGATTAATTAAACATGGTCACAAATTTTTTGTCACCTTCTCCACCAGGATATGGAATTTAATCCTCCTCCCACTGAATCAGGGCTATTGTCTACTTAACCAATAGAACACAGGAGAAGTAACGCTCATCAATTTTAAGCCTAATTTTTAAAAGCACTGGCTGCTTGCACTTCCTTCCTTTTAGAATGCTTGTTCCTGGGACACTCACTCTCAGAGCCTACAAGCCACACCAGGCCACACACAGAGGCCTCACGGCAGTGCTTGATCAACAGCCCTCCTTTAGCTCCCAAACAGCAGCCATCGTCAACGGCCAGCCTTGTGAGTGAGCCAGCTTAGACGTGGAAACTATGACCTCCAATGAGCAGACACCAAGTGACAGAGATAAGCCCCCCCTACCAAATCCTTTACTAATTACAAAATCATGAGTAAATAAACGTTACTGTCGTCTTAAGCCAGTCAGGTTTGGAGTAGCTTATCATACAGCAGTAATAACTGCAACAACCTCTTACTCACTGCTCTATTTTCAGCACCTAGACCAGTACCTGTTACAGGACGTCTCCTGTTAATAGACACAGCACCAGGAGCAGGAGTAAAGACGATATGCATGGCCTTGGAGCTCACGGAGCACTCAAAGGGAGACACAGGCTATTAGGTAAAAAGACAATCCTAATACACAACAAATTTTATAGAACAGTACAGGTTATTTGGCCAAACAGGAAGGGCACAACACAGGCTTAGTGGTTTAAGGAAGCTTCCTTGAGTAGTGGCTTTTACGGACTCACTGGAGTCCGTAAGACTGAGAGAGAATATTCCAAGCTTGAGGCAAGCAAAATCATAAACAGTTGCAAAAATGCAGTTTCAGCACTTGACAAAGAAATCACAGAGTAGAGGTGAGCGGAAGGAGCAGACACAGACCGAGAAACAAGCGACGGAGAGCACAGCCTGCCCTCCGACCGGGACAAGCAGGCTCTCTGCACGTCTCACCCACAGCGGGTGGAATTCGCAGGCACCTCAGGCAGACTGCCACTGACCTGCGCCTCTGCGAACATGCGTATGGGCTGGGGGTCCTGGAGCCAATCCCGGACACTGAGGGGACTGCATTAAAGGGTTGTGCGCTGTAGTGTAAGAAAATCAGACAAGATCATCCGGCCACAGGGGACGCCAAAAGGAAACCTGCACAGACACAGGCAGAGAAGCTCTGAGGTCAAGAGACCGCACAGCAGTGCAGAAGCACTGGGAAGAGACGGTGCACTCGAGAGGCAGGAGCCAGAGCCTGGTACCTTCATGTGAGGACTGGGGAGAGGGGAATACAGTGTACCTGCCAGGCTCCTGGCTGATCAGAACTAAAGAGACAGTGATGCCCTCCAGTGAGAGAATACACGTGGCAGGAGGAGGAGGTTTTCTACAAGACGACGGTAAATTGAGTTGCAGACATACTGAAATTGAGCTTTCCCGGGCCACACAAAATGGAGTTCTCCAGGAGGCATTCAGATCCCCAGGACTAAAGCTCAGGGAAGAAATCAAGCTGGAGCGAAAGTAACAGCCTCTGCAGAACACTAGTCTCTTGCTGCAGCCTCTGGAGTCCTCATCCCCCAGCCCAGCTACATCTCTACAATTCTCCCCTACTTGACTCTACAAAGCATGCCTCCTTCATTTCACTAAGCCTTCAAAGCAGTGGTTTGATTTTATGAGGAAACCCAAGTTTAATCAAAGTCTTGCCACATCCTTTGCAAGGCAGGATGCATGAAGGCCACAGTTCAGGGCACTCTGTGGTAGTTCTCATGACGACAAGCTAGAGGGCCTGCTCTGGACGTTCCCATGACAGCACGTGTTTCTGGGTCAAAGGAAAAGGGGGGCAGGGGAGCTACTGCATGAAACAAAGAAAACAAGGTCCATCCGGAGAGTGAAACGGGAAGCCAAAAAAGCATCAGAAGGACAAAATCAAAGAGGTTCACGGAGTAAATCAGAACTCAGAAAGGGGGGCACAGAAGGAGGAGCTGGGGGCACGGCCCCATCCCGGGGTCTCCCACTCCACCTGCCTCTCCACCAACCCCGCCGTCGCTGCCTCCTGGTCTGCTGATCACTTCCCATTGGCCTCCACCACACTCGGTTTGGACAATCCCAAGCATTAGGTTGGAGAACTTTAAGTAGACCACAGAAAGATCGTGGCTTGAAAAGAAAACTCACCATAAGGAGTAGAAAATTACACACCTGACCAGAAAAACAGAAACTCGTGATGCTTGATGCTCAGGCCAACACAGTGATGTGCAGTTTGATCTCTCTACAAAAATGGTTTATCTACCTGGAGAAGTTAAGAGAATCAACTGAAAAGCTGTGATGATGAAGAGAATCAGAAAGTGACTGGTTGCAAAATACATACACACAAAACATCAACAGCTTTTCTATCTACCAGCAATTGTCTGCTTCAAAAGATACACACACACAGGAAAATTCTATGCACAGCCACAAAAAGTAAAATACCTGTGTGACTGAACAGAAGACCAAATGACGAAGTTTCTGATCTCCATGGAGAGAGAATCAGTTCAGTCCAGTCCAGTCGCTCAGTCGTGTCCGACTCTTTGCGACTCCATGAATCACAGCACACCAGGCCTCCCTGTCCATCACCAACTCCCAGAGTTCACTCAGACTCACATCCATTGACTCGGTGATGCCATCCAGCCATCTCATCCTCTGTCGTCCCATTCTCCTCCTGCCCCCAGTCCCTCCTAACATCAAAGTCTTTTCCAATGAGTCAACTGAGGTGGCCTAAGTACTGGAGTTTCAGCTTTAGCATCAGACCTTCCAATGAACACCCAGGACTGATTTCCTTTAGAATGGACTGGTTGGATCTCCTTGCAATCCAAGGGACTCTCCAGGGTCTTCTCCAACACCACAGTTCAAAAGCATCAATTCTTCAGCGCTCAGCTTTCTTCACAGTCCAACTCTCACACCCATACATGACACCGGAAAAACCATAGCCTTGACTAGACAGACCTTAGTCGGCAAAGTAATGTCTCTGCTTTTCAATATGCGGTGTAGGTTGGTCATAACTTTCCTTCCAAGGAGCAAGTGTCTTTTAATTTCATGGCTGCAATCACCATCTACAGTGATTCTGGAGGCCCAGAAAATAAAGTCTGACACTGTTTCCACTGCTTTCCCCATCTATTTCCCATGAAATGATGGGACCGGATGCCATGATCTTCGTTTTCTGAATGTTGAGCTTTAAGCCAACTTTTTCACTCTCCTCTTTCACTTTCATTAAGAGGCTTTTTAGCTCCTCTTCACTTTCTGCCATAAGGGTGGTCTCATCTGCATATCTGAGGTTATTGACATTTGTCCTGGCAAACTTGATTCCAGCTTGTGCTTCTTCCAGCCCAGCGTTTCTCATGATGTGCTCTGCATATAAGTTAAATAAGCACAGTGACAATATACAGCCCTGACGTACTCCTTTTCCTATTTGGAACCAGTCTGTTGTTCCGTGTCCAGTTCTAACTGTTGCTTCCTGACCTGCATATAGGTTTCTCAAGAGGTAGGTCAGGTGGTCTGGTATGCCCATCTCTCTCAGAATTTTCCACCGTTTATTGTGATCCACACAGTCAAAGGCTTCGGCATAGTCAATAAAGCAGAAAATAGATATTTTTCTGGAACTCTCATCCTTTTTCTATGATCCAGCAGATGTTGGCAATTTGATCTCTGGTTCCTCTGCCTTTTCTAAAACCAGCTTGAACATCAGGAAGTTCATGGTTCACATATTGCTGAAGCCTGGCTTGGAGAATTTTGAGCATTACTTTACTAGCGTGTGACATCAGTGCAATTATGCAATAGTTTGAGCATTCTTTGGCATTGCCTTTCTTTGGGATTGGAATGAAAAATGACCCTTTCCAGTCCTGTGGCCACTGCTGAGTTTTCCGAATTTGCTGGCATACTGAATGGACCACTTTCACAGCATCATCTTTCAGGGTTTGAAATACCTCAACTGGAATTCCATCACCTCCACTAGCTTTGTTCGTAGTGATGGTTTCTAAGGCCGACTTGACTTCACATTCCAGGATGTCTGGTTCTAGGTGAGTGATCACACCATTGTGATTATCAGTTTTTCCTAAATATGAGCTACAATAATGTTCAGTGCCCAAGTGGCTCAGTGGTCAAGAATCCACCTGCCAATGAAGGAGTCATGGGTTTGATCCCTGGGTTGGGAAGATCCCCTGGAGAAGGGCATGGCAACCCACTCCAGTATTCTTGCCTGGAGAATCCCATGGACAGAGGAGCCTGGTGGGCTACAGTCCATGGGGTCACACAGTTGGATACAACCTAGTGACTGAGCATGTGTAATTTCAGTGCATCACTTCTTGTCAGAAAGACTGAGAGGAAGCTTGGTGTCCAAGAATGGAGGAGTACTCACAGTCCATTCGAACAATGGAAGAATATGACGTGATGAGAAACTGTGTGGGCGAGCTACTAGAAGATCACCAATAGTAAAAACTAAATGAAAACCAAACACAATCAACAGAATACCAAGAACCATTTTCAGTTAAAGAAAATGGGAATTATCTACATGTATGCATGTTTATCTGTGTATAGCTACAATATACATACACACAACACACGATAAAGAAACTGAAGAAATCCTAAATTAGTTAAGAGAAATGAAGACTGGAGAAAGGAGGCAATTCATCCCAAGCCTTCATATACCATACCGACCAACCTATCCAAATGAGCATTCTTATCACAAGACTCTTGGACTTCATGCAGAAAAATAAGTCCAGGGCTTCCCTGGTGGCTCAGTGGTGAAGAATGCTCCTGGAATGCGGGAGACACAGGTTTGATCCCTGGCCCAGCAGATCCCACAGGTCACACAGCAACTAAGCCCTGTGCTACACCCACTGGGCCTGTCCTCCAGCGCCTGGGGATTGAAAGAACAGAAGCCCACGGACCCTAGAGCCTGTACTCCACAACAAGCGAGCAGCCCCTACTCACCGCAGCTAGAGAATGGCCTGCACAGCAGCAGAGTCTCATCAGAGCCAAACATAAATAAATAAGATGTTAAAAAAAGAAAAAGAAGTCTAATTTAATGAATGCAGCAGACAAAACCCAACAGAGTAGTACCATCTTCCATCTCCTACCAAATCCACTTTCATTCCCAAATCCAACCAAGGGTCCAGGGCAATCTATCCACTATCTCACCCCAAGACGGCAAGAGACGCAATGTCAGTAACTCCTCTTGGATTTCTGAAACTCCAAAGGCAGCATCTTGAGAACCTCTGAAGGGGCTGACTCAGTCCCCACTGGCTGTCAGCAAATGGAGTGCATGCCTCGGCAGCCAGAGCTTGTGAGCAGGCTCAGTCTTCACGCAGTGCTGAATCACCATCAATCCCATCAGAAGGCAGGTGTGCCTCCCCTGAAGAGAAGGGAGCTTACTCTTCACTCCTCTAATTATTCTGAAGACACACTATTTACAAGTGGAGACCTCTTACTTTTAGTTCAACCTTTTTATCTTACTTAGGGGCAAAATGTTTAGTAATACTAAAACATCAAACATTTCCACTAATCAATCTGTTACTTGGCTTTCTAAACAGTACTTGGGCTACAAACCTGACTTAATTTCCAGCCTCTCTCGAAACACTATAACCCTAACCCTGAAGAGAACTTTAAGAATTATCCAACAGTCCAGGTGACTTTAAATTTTCTTTTTTCCATGTGGGCCATTTCTAAAGTCGTTATTGAATTTGTTACGATACTGCTTCTGTTTTTGGTTTTGGCTTTTTGGCCGCAAGGCATGTGGGATCTCAGCTCCCGAACCAGGGATCGAACCTGCACCCCTACATTAGAAAGCGAAGTCTTAACCACTGGACCGCCAGGGAGGTCCCAGGGGATTATTTTTCATCACTCATTTTTATACAATTTCCACAGTAAGCATCACTTTTTGTAACGGGGAGGGGACCTTTTTTCTACAGTCATCTAGATTACCATACTGTGATTACTTGACCTAAGACAGTCACTCACCACAGCACTTTCTTTAGACAGATATACCACAAGTAGTTTATCATAATTATCACAAACAACAAATCCAATCAATTTTTTAAAAATAAATCATTCTTCTAAATGAAGACTTTATGACCCATAAAAGGTCAAGATCAGCATTCTTGTCAACACAAATTTATGAGAATTTACAATCATCTGTAATGACTATTTCAAATCATTTTGTTTCAAAAATTTAATCCAATAACCACCTTTCCTAGGCAATTGAGTTTTAAAAAAAAATAATAAATCTGCAATTACTAAACATTTTCATTGAGTCAACCACAGATACCACATGCAACAGAGAAAATGACTGAATGATATTATCTTTAGATGTTTTTCACTGGAACAGATTTAATGAGCAACCACTGCATGCCAGACTCCATACTAAATACTAAAGATATGAAATCCTAACACACAGACCCTATACTTGTAGTTTTGCTGGAAAAATTAATGTGTATGCTATGGACTGGCTGTTCCTACCTAAAGGAGGTTTCAAGACATACAGCATATGCAAAAAATTAACCATCTAAACTTTAAAAACTTACTTCTGATACACACATGCCACTACGGGTTTCAGATAAGGGGCTGTAGATCAGGTTTAGAGGATGCAAAGAAAGATGGATTTTATCAAGGAACCAACAAGCCAACCAAGGAAGGTAAAGTTATATCAGAGAAGCCTTCAGAAACAGGTTATCTTGTTCTGTGCTTCATAACACTACACTCGAAAATTTAAAATTGATCCTTTCACACCACCACCAAAGTTTATTATTTCTGCAGTTTTACTCCCTTGTTTTTAAAGATCTGAGCTGCCAAACCTTATTTATCCATAGTTAATTCACCAAAGGGACAAAATCATTACTATATCAATTTTGTATTTTCATCCAGAACTTTCTATTTTCTTGGCCCACACAATGTTATACCTACTACATATACAATTTCCATTAAGTTCACTCAAGCAGTCAGTCTTAACTATGTGGATATGATCAACCACTGCAGAGTAACCACAATAGAATATAATCTCTAACATTTCTATTATAGCATTAACCACATGCCAGATACTATCTAAGCATTTCAATGTATCTACAGTTGGTCCTCCATATATTCTGGCTCTGCAACTGCAGATCCAAGCAATCACAAATCAAAAATATTCAGGGGGAAAAAAAATTCCAAAAAGTCCAAAAAAGCAAAACTTGACTTTGCTGGATTCTGACAACCAGCTACATAGTTCTTACACTGTATTAGGTATTATAATCTGGAGATGATCTAAAGTATCTGGGAAGATGTGTGTGTATTACATGCAAATATTATGCATTTTATATAAGCAACTTGAGCGTTCCCAGAGTTTGGTATCCAGAGAGGCCCCAGAGCCAATGCCCTGCCAATGGTGTACGACGTTCACGTATGTAGGAGCAGCACAGGTATAGCCCACATATATTGCATAGTTTATATGTATACACACACACACACATAAACACACATGTACTCATTTATTCCTCTAAACAACTTGGTAAGGTAGCTTCTTTCACTACCCTCGCTTCAAAGATAAGAAAAGTGAGGCTCCGCCCAGCCAAGCTAACTGGCCAGCAGGGCACTGTGAGAAGCACCTGTAAAAAACAAGCGCAGGAAAGCACGCCCGACACGGATCTGCTGTTACACTGAGCTCCCTCTCAACACTCACGATTACCCCGGTTAAAGAAAATTAATGCCTTGGAAATTGGCCACAGACCCTCTCCCCACACTCTGCCTCCCCAGTTACTTTTTCCTCCCACAACTGGGCCCATTCCCAGCCTCTCAGTTCCCAAACTCTAGGACACGCACGCCCAGCACTGCCACTCGAGTGGCCTCTAAGAGCCCCTGGCCGGGTGGACGGCACCACACCCAGACCAGCGATGACATGGGGCAGTTCTCAGTGGCCTGAGACAGGAGGGGAGAAGGGACGAATGATACGCACTTCTTTACAAAACACAAACTACTCAATTTGAAATATCATTCACTATTCTGGCGTTGTCCTTCTTACCTTCTCAGCGTTAAACATGATAATGATGACCAAAGCTTATTTTCTAACTGTCCTTACTGGGCACATAAGAAGTTTGTAACCCAGTCAACCCTTCAATATTAGAATAATAAATCTACTATACATGGACGTTGGGGAGAGGAGACAGGCACTGGCAGGAAATGAAGGATAAAAGGAAAGAGACACCACTTTCACTTTTAACAATGACACACACTTAAGAGACTAGCATGGCAAACAAGCACAAACCAACCATTGCAAATTTCAATATCTTATAAAGAAAAAATTACAAGCATTGAGGCAGTTAATTTTGAGGTGGGTGAATAAAAAAAAAAAAGAGTGACAAATCTGAATTTTAAAATAAAGTCATCCTCATAGTTTTCAATAAATAGTACAATAAGTTACCTACAAACGAAAATCAAAGTCAACCTCTTAATTCTCAATAGTACTACTAGGAAAGGGGGCCTTAAAAGGGTATCACTAATTTATTTCTTTCTAAAATGCAGCAAAGAAAAGGCTGTTAAAAGCATGGACTCTAGAGTTGGTCAGAACCCCAGCTCTGTGTTGGCATATGACTTTTACTCTCTCTCTGCTTCAATTTCCTTCAAGGTTCTTGTGAAGATCAAACGAATTAAAATTCATGAAGTGCTCAGGACAGTTACCTGGCACTTAAGAGTACTCTCACACCAAACCACCCACAAATGGGCCAGCGCTAACCCCAAACTCCAGACTCACCCACCACCGGGGGGCTCAAGGACATCTTGGGCTCCAGCCCCACCTGCCAGCAGGCCAATAGCAGCTTCAGAACGACCCAGACTCCACAGCGAGCTGTGTCAGGAACTGCTCCCACCCTTACTGCTGGGCACACACCAGTTCCCAGACCCAAAGCCCTTCAACCGGAGAACACAGAACCTGGCTCCATCCAGCAGTAGCACAGGACTGGTCCCAGGAGCCCCTGAGAGCCCCAACACCACCACCAGCAGGTTGACCCAAGCTCCAAGACACCCTGGACCCCTCAGCCAGTCCCCCTGCGATATAGCACCCCTGGAACACCCCAGACCTCAAAGCTAGCCATGTCAGGAGCCAGCCCTGCCCACCAGCAGAGCCCAGTGCTAGGACCCCTGGACCCACACTCACCGGGCACCCAGCTCCACCCACCAGTCAATCAGCACTAGCTGCAGGACCTCCAGGAACCCACAGCCAGCTGTCTCATGACACAGCCCCACCAACCAGGCCAGGGGCCATCGTGCCTACCAGACACCAAAAGCAGTCAGCTCATCACCAAAGAAGGATGCACACAGCCCACAGAGGGGACGCCTAGAGCATCAGCTCTGGTGACCAGAGGGAGTGCAGGGCAGGGACACATGATGTCTCCTACAGAAGGGCTCTTCTCCAAGATGGGAACTGCACCCAACTTATCAGATACACAACAGCAGCAAACTGGGCAAAATAAAGGTGATGGCAGAACATGTTCCAAATGAAGGGACAAAATAATACCCCAGAAGAACTCAGTGAGGATAAGCAACCTACCCAAAAAAGAGTTAAGTAATGATCTTCTCCACCTAGGGATGGAACCCAGGTCTCCCACACTGCAGGCAGACACTTTACCATCTGAGCCACCAGGGAAGCAATGATTACACAGATGATCAAATAACTCGGGAGACCACTAAATAAACAGAATACAAAGTCAGAATGTTTTAACAGAGTTGGAAAATATAAAGGAGAACCAGAAATGAAAAATCCAATCACTTAAATGAAAAATACAGTAGGAGGAATAAACAGGAGACCCAATGATACAGAGAAACGGACCAGTGAGCTGGAAGTCAAAGCAGTAGAAATCACTGCCAGGAAAGTTTAAGAGACTGCTAGAAAACCATCATGGAGAAGGCGATGGCACCCCACTCCAGTACTCTTGTCTGGAAAATCCCATGGACGGAGGAGCCTGGTAGGCTGCAGTCCATGGGGTCGAGAAGAGTCAGACATGGCTGAGTGACTTCACTCTCACTTTTCGCTTTCATGCATTGGAGAAGGAAATGGCAACCCACTCCAGTGTTCTTGCCTGGAGAATCCCAGGGACAGGGGAGCCTGGTGGGCTGCCGTCTATGGCGTAGCACAGAGTCGGACACGACTGAAGCGACTTGGCAGCAGAACAACATCAAGTGTATCAACATTCATATTAAACTGGTCCCAGATGGAGAAGAGATAAGGAAGAAAATAAAATGTTTGAAAATATAATAGCTAAAAGCTTTCCTAACCTGGGAAAGGAAAGAGACATCAAAGTTAAAGCAGCATTGGGAATCCTAAATAGCATCAACTTAAAGAGGATTATACAAAGACACACTGTATCTAAAATGCCAAAAACTAATGATTAAGAGAAAATATTTAAAGCAGCAAGGAAAAAGCAGTAAGTTATATGAGAAAAGTCTGCTAAAGCTATAAGCTAACTTTTCAGCAGAAACTCTACAGGCTAGAAAGAAGTGGAACAATATATTTAAAGAGAATCAATACTCTACCTGGCAAAGCTTTCATTCAGATACTATGGAGATACCAAAAATTTTACAGGCAAGCAGAAGCTAAAAGAGTTCAGCACCACTGAAGCAGCTTTACAAGAAACCTTACAAGGACTCAACTAAGCAAAAAAAAAAGGGGGGGGGGATTACAAACTAACACATGAAGGAAATTGCAAAAGGAAAAGTTGTTGGTAAAGGCAAATAAACAGTAAAGATAGCCAATCAACCACTTATGAAGCTAGTAGGAAGGTAAAAGGACAAAAATTGTTAAAAATCAACCACAACAGTTAAGGGATACACAAAACAGAAGGATGTAAAACATGATGTCAACGTCACGAACAGTAAGCTGAGGGTTAAAAATACCGGGTTGTTAAAATGCATTAGAACCTAAAAGATCATCAATTTAAAATAATCATAAATATACGATAAAAATGTGTATACATATATAGATACAAACACATAAACCTTACCTTACTCATAAACCAAAAGTCTATTCTATATACACATGCAAAGACTCACAAAAATAACACTAAAGATAGTCATCAAATAAAAAGGAGAAAAAAAGAAACAAAAAACTTATGGGAAAAAAAAACAAACAGAAAACTACAAAATGGCAGTAAGTACACAACTATGAATAACAACTTTAAATGTAAATGGACTAAATGCTCCAATTAAAAGACAAGGAGTGGCTGAACAGACACAAAACAGGACCCATGTACCTGCTGCCTAAAAAGAGACTCATTTCAGATGTAAAGACACACATAGGCTGAAAGTTAAGAGGATGAAAAAAGGTACTCCATGCAAATGGAAATCAGAAATAAAAAAAGTTACAACCAACACCAGAGAAAGAATCCTAATGGATTACACCAATTAATGCACAACTGAAAAGAAATGGACAAGTTCTTAGAAAGGTACACTTCCCAAACAAAACAAGAAACAGAAAATATAAACGGACAAATTAGCACTAATGAAGTTGAATCAGCAACTTAAAAACTCCTGACAATAAAAGCTCAGGATCAGAGAGCTTCTTAGATGAATCCTTCCAAAAACTTCCAGAAGAGTTATCATCTATCTTTCACAAGCTATTCCAAAAAAAATTGCAGAGAGAAACATTTCTGAACCCATTCCATAAAGCCAACATTACCCGGATACCAAGGCCAGACAAAGATAACAGTTCAGTTCAGTCACTTACTCCAGTCTGACTCTTTGCGACCCCATGAACTGCAGCACGCCAGGCCTCCGTGTCCATCACCAACTCCTGGAGTTTACCTAAACTGATGTCCATTGAGACGGTGATGTCATCCAACCATCTCATCTTCTGTCATCCCCTTCTCCTCCTGCTTTCCATCTTTCCCAGCATGAGTTGGCTCCTTGCATCAGGTGGCCAAAGTTTTGGAGCTTCTGCTTCAGCATCAGTCCTTTCAATGAATATTCAGAATTGATTTCCTTTAGAATTGACTGGTTTGATCTTCCTGCTGTCCAAGGGACTCTCAAAGAGTCTTCTCCAGCACCACAGTTCAAAAGCATCAATCCTTCAGTGTTCAGCTTTCTTTACGGTCCAACTCTCAAATCCATACATGACTACTGGAAAAACCATAGCTTTGACTAGATGGACCTTTGTTGATAAAGTAATGTCTCTGCTTTTTAATATGCTGTCTAGGTTTGTCATACCTTTTCTTCCAAAGAGCGTCTTTACATTTTATGGCTGCGGTCACCATCTACAGTGATTTTGGAGCCCAAGAAAATAATTGTCACTTTTTCCACTGTTACCACCATCTATTTGCCATGAAGTGATGGGACCAGATGCCATGATCTTAGTTTTTTGAATGTTGAGTTTTGAGCCAGCTTTCTCACTCTCATCTTTCATTTTCATCAAGACAGTTTTTAGTTCCTCTTCACTTTCTGCCATAAGGCTGGTGTCATCTGCAAATCTGAGGTTATTGATATTTCTCTCAGCAATCTTGATTCCAGCTTGTGCTTCATGCAACAGAACATTTCACATGATGTATTCTCACATAAGTTAAAAAAACAAAGTGACAATATGCAGCCCTGACATACTACTTGCCCATTTTGGAACCATTCCATTGTTCATGTCCACTTCTAACTGCTGCTTCTTGACATGCATACAGGTTTCTCAGGAGGTAGGTCAGGTGGTCTGGTATTCTCTTCTCTTGAAGAATTTTCCACGATTTGTTGTGAGCCACACAGTCAAAGGCTGCAGCATAATCAATAAAGCAGATGTTTTTCTGGAACTCTCTCACTTTTTCTCTGACCCAGTGGATATTGGCAATTCGATCTCTGGTTCCTCTGCCTTTTCTAAATCCAGCTTGAACATCTGGAAGTTCACGGTTCATGTACTGTTGAAGCCTGGCTTGGAGAATTCTGAGCATTACTTTGCTAACGTGTGAGAAGACTGCAGTCGTGCAGTAGTTTGAACATTCTTTGGCATTGCCTTTCTTTAGGATTGGAATGAAAACTGACCTTTTCCCATCCTGTGGCTACTGCTGAGTTTTCCAAATTTGCTGGCATATTGAGTGCAGCAGTTGAACAGCACCATCTTCTAGGATTTGAAATAGCTCAACTGGAATTCCATCACCTCCACTAGCTTTGTTCAAAGTGATGCTTCCTAAGGCCCCCTTGACTTCACATTCCAGGATGTCTGGATCTAGGTGAATGATCATACCATTGTGGTTATGTGTGTCATTAAGATCTCTTTTTGTATAGTTCTTCTGTGTATTCCTGCCATCTCTTCTTAATATCTGGGCTTTTGTTAGGTCCATACCGTTTCTGTTCTTTAATGTGTCCATCTTTGCGTGAAATGTTCCCTTGGTATCTCCAATTTTCTTGAAGAGACCTTTAGTCTCCTATTGTTTTCCTCTATTTCTTTGCACTGATCACTGAGGAAAACTTTCTCTCTCCTTGCTATTCTTTGGAACTCACTCAGATGGATATATGTTTCCTATTCTCCTTTGCCTTTCACGTCTCTTCTTTTCTCAGTATTTGTAAGGCCTCCTCAGACAACCATCTTGCCTTTTTGCATTTCTTCTTCTTGGGGATGGTTTTGGTCACCTTCTCCTGTACAGTGTTACAAACTTCCATCCCTCAGACCCTCTTCAGACCCTCTATCAGATCTAATTCCTGTAATCTATTTGTCACTTCCACTGTATAACCGTAAAAGGTATGATTTAGGTCGTAACTGAATGGTCTAGTATTTTTCTCTACTTTCTTCAATATAAGTCTGAATTTTTCAAGAAGGAGTTCATGATCTGAGCCACCGTCAGCTCCTGGTCTTGTTTTTGCTGACGGTGTAGAGCTTCTCCATCTTTGGCTGCAAAGGATATAATCAATCTGATTTCTGTGCTGACCATCTGGTGATGTCCCTGTGTAGAGCCCTCTTTTGTGCTGTGGGAAGAGGGTGTCTGCCATGACCAGAGCCTCGTTGCTTGGCCAGCAGCACCGCCTCTCCAGTCCATGGCCGCTGGACCGGGTCCTCCACGCAGTTCCCCGGCACAGACGTTCTTATCACCACCACGCCGCGCCTCTGTGGAGATGGTCCTCAGTGAACCATGAGGTGACCACTGTCAAGCACCTGCTGGCCGAGGGAAGCGGCACAGCAGCCAGAGCCTGTCTGCCTCACTCCTGGCCAGCGTGCACCAGAGGAGCCGCAAAGTGCTGAGCAGGGGGTGGTAATCTCTGTGGCTCTAGGTCAGGTGTTATCCCTGCTTATCTGTGGGATTAGCTTGACTAGCAACTATCTGTCAGAAGATTGCCATGCCAGTACACCAGTCTTCCAGAGTTTCCTCTATTACATCCTCCTCTTCTTGGTCTATACCACCACTCTAGCTGTCAGACAAGTCAGAGCTACCAAGATGGTGGAAGGGGTATGGGCTCATCTTCTCCTGTGAGAATTCCAAAATTGTAACTAACCACTGAACAATCATCAACAGGAGAATGTTGGATCCCACCAAAAAAAGATACCTCATGTCCAAAGACAATGGAGAAGCCCCAACTAGATGGTAGGAGGGGCAAAATTACACTTATTAATAAAATGAAAATGTTGCCTAATGAATAGGAGATATTTCTAAATCATGTATCTGATACAGGGTATAATACCCAAAACTTAAAAAGAGCCCATACAATTCAGTATCTAAAAGCAAACAACCTGCCTCAAACATGTACACAAGATCTCAACAGATATTTTTTCCAAAGATGATACAGTCAAGAGGGAAATGAAAACATGTTCAACATCACTAATCATTAGAGAAACACAAAGCAAAACTACACTGAAATATCTCCTCACATCAGTCAGAACGGCTATGATCAAAAAGACAACAAATAACAAGTGTCAGTGAGGATGTGGAAAAAAAGGAACCCTTGAGGAATCCAAAAAATTAAAGGTACCAAAGATCCAGCAATTCCATTCCAGGATATTTATCTGAAGAAAATAAAAACACTAAAGGAATATTACTGAGCCATGAAAAGGAATCTTGCCATTCAAAATAATCTGAAAAGTATTATACTAAGTGCAATGAGTCAGAGAAAGACAAATACTGCATGATTTCACTTATAATGTGAAATCTAAAAAACAAATGACCAAACCTAATAAAATCAAATGAGCAAACATTTGATTTTTAACAAAATCAAAACAGAGGTATATACATACAGAGAACAAATAGGTGGTGGCAAGGGAGGTGGGACGAGGAATGAGACAGGGAAAGAGATTAAGAGGTACAAGCTTCCAGTTGCAAAATCATTTAAATGAACAGTGTGAGCAATATAGTTAGTTAATAACTATGTAATATCTTTGTAAGGTGACATATTGCAACTAGATGTTGTGTAATAGGTAACAACAGTGTTGTAGGTCAATTATACTTAAAAAATAAATTTACAGAAAGAGAGATCAAGCTTTGTGGTTAACAGAGCCAGGAGTAGAGGGACGGGGGAATTGGACAGACAAAAGACAGACAAAAGATACAAACATCCAGTTATAAGATAAATAAGTACTAGGGCTATAATGTACAACATGATAAATATAGTTAACACTGTTTTACGTTATACAGGAAAGGTGTTGAGAATAAATCCTAACAGGTCTCATTACAAGCAAAAAATTTTTTTTCTATTTCTTTAATATCTATATGAGATGATGTATGTTCACTAAACTTATTGTAATAATCACTTCATGATGTAAGTCAAATCATTATGCATTACACCTTAAATCTATATAATGTGTTAGTCACTCAGTCATGTCTGACTCTTTGTAACATCATGGACTGTAACCCACCAGGCTCTTCTGTCCATGGGATTCTCCAGGAAGGAATACTGGAGTAGGTTGCCATGCCCTCCTCCAGGGGATCTTCCCATCCCAGGGATGGAACCCAAGTCTTCCACATTGCAGGCATATTATTTACGTGCTGTTTATCAATTATGTCAATAAAACTGGGACCAAAAAAATAGTACTGTCATAATATTTAACAAGAAAAGAAACAACAGTAAAGGACGGACGAGAATGAAAATTGTAAAAATCACAGTGCTAAAAGTAGTTGATGTTATACTTCCATAAAGTCTTTCTAAACTTAAGAACCATTTTTAATGGCAATCCACTCCGGCACTCTTGCCTGGAAAATCCCATGGACAGAGGAGCCTGATAGGCTACAGTCCATGGGGTTGCAAAGAGTCGGACACAACTGAGCGACTTCACCTCAAGAACCATTTTTATGTATATGAACTATATGAAGTTACCTGTGACAACTATGATTTTTCAATTACTTTTTTAATGTAAACTTTTCAATTTCATTTTTTTAATATTTAGGGAAAATCAACAGGTGGAGACCCCAAGTTTTTCACAAGTTTGCTTCCAAGGCTCAGGCATGTGTTACTCAGCTGAGGCTGCATTGAGTAAGTGACAAAAGGAGCACACACTCATTTCGCTCACCAATAAAAGAAACTTTCATCCCAAAGAGTATGATGCAGTCTTTATGTTGACTAAAAATCCACCGACCCACTGCTGAGCAAGTGGACTTCTTCTGCGGAACACACGTGCAGGCCTGGCGACGCGGGCAGCACAGCATGCCCAGACGGAGCCTGCACTCCTCCTAGTCGAGGGAGCGCTCCCACTTCTGCCATCCCCTCCCCTGGGACCCGGACTTGGCTTTTCTGCAAAGGGATTTCCCAAAGCAAGCTCTCTCAGTTCATCCTGCCATTTGTCTCTTACCTCAAGCCACCTCTACACCAAAAGTGAATTACTAAAAGGCACTTATTCATTGATATATTTCATTTCTTAGCAAACAAGTAATATACACCCTTGCTACTCAAGAATGGTTCCTCCTCCAGGCGGAAGTAGTTTATAAGGAACATAAAATATCAAGCTGCAACACAGATCTACTGAATCAGAATCTGCATTTTCAAACAGGAGCCTCAAGGAATTCCCAGACACATTATAAAGTTTGAGAAGAACTGCTCTACAGGACTCTACAGCAAATAGCTGTAGAAAAATGCTCCAGTTTACAACTGAATTTAGAGATAAAATATGAAAACTATCAAGACATGGAATCAGAAAAGTTCCTTAAGACAATTAGTACATAAATTCTTTATCACTGGTATCAAAGGTGCTCAAAAGTTTACTTTCAACAATGCCTACACTGAATGCTAAGTCAGTATGTGTGTACAAACAGCGGCATGTTCATATTATTATATAGTGACTACACGATAATATATTGGGGCTGTATACCGTGGGACAAAGAATAAAAAAGAATGATTAGGTCTAGAAATACAACCACCGTCTGGCCCAAAGTTGTGCAACCCGCATTCTAAAATTTCAGTATTTAGAATTTGGAGTTCGCTTAACTTTCCGGAAAATTATTCCCCCCAAAAAATCTAAAAGATGTGAACTTTAAACATATATCCTGTAATCGAAACTATTTAATAGCTAGTACTGAACAAATTTTAGGTCACCTGTAGAATCAAGAAATTGTTGTAGAGGTTTGAGCTCCTTTCTCCAGGAAAGAGGAGGTGGGTGGGATGGGGTGTTACCAAAAAAAAAAAAAAATCAGTGTTCACCTTCTGCAATGTTTCTCACATCCTGAAAGGCCTCAACTTGCATGTTCCTACAGGTGAAGGAAACTTAAGTCGTACTCAAACAAGCTCACGTTTCCCTCCCGAGGTGGGAGGGTAGGGGGGAAGCTCTCCTCTCTTCTGGAGAATGCATTTTACAAGGTTTGGGGGCTCCGAGCCCGTCTGGCTTCCGGCCCGCGAAGGGACCGAAGGGTACCAGGAAATGGACCAAGGAGGAAGTGGAGCCCGGCTCGGCCGAGGCGCTCAGCCCGGTCGCACCCGAGACCCCACCGGGCGGGGAGGCGGGCGGCAGGCCGCGGGGCAGCGCCTCAGCCCCGCCGCCCCGGGGCGAGGGAGCCGCGTCTCCCGCCCCCCGCCCCCCGCCCGGAACACGCACACGCGGGGGGCGCTGCGAGGCCCCGTCGCGGCGGCGACACCTCAGGCCCGCCCGGGGGAAGGCGACGGCGCGAGGCGGGGCGGGACGCGTCCGGAGACGCTGAGGGGAGGCCGGGCGGGAGCGACTGCCCGCGGGGGCTGCACTGGAGGAGGGCGGAGGCGCTCAGGGCGCCCGAGCTGCTTTACGGCCGCCAGCGCCGCCGTCCTTTGGCGTTACCTGTGGCGCGGGAGGGCTCCCCGGCTCCTACGCCCTGAGTCCTCCTCCCCTCTCTCTCTCTCTCTCTCTCTCTCCCTCAGCCTCTGCCGGGAGCTCGCGGGACTGGCCGCGCCTGACCCGACCAGAGAGGGAACAGGGCGGGGGGGGGCGGCGGCGGGGGCCGGCAGCCACGTGACCACGCCCGCGCCGTAACGGCGGCCGCCCCCCGCCGCGCGCCCTCGGCGCGCTCCACCTCTAAGCACCCCGCGGCGCGGGCGCCCGCGCTCTAGTGCGCATGCGCCCGCCGGGCCCGCACACTGCGCGCGCGCGACGCGAGGCTGAGCGGGATCCGCGGGCTGAGCCGTCCGCCGCGGCTCTCGGCGCGCGTGCGCGGGAGGACTCGTTTCGTTTTTTTCTCCCCTTTCCCTTCCTTCCTTTTACCCTTTTATCTTCCACACCTCCGGCCGCGGTCTGCTGGCGAGCAGCTGGAGGCTGAGAATCGTCCCCCGGGCTGTCAGGCCCTCTTGCTCACCACCACCTTCCCAGGGTGAAGCCGTCTGAAAGGCTGGCCCTCCTGCCTGAGAATTTGCATTTCCTGTGGCCTGTGACAGGGCCTTGTTGTAGCTGAGTGGACTCCTAGTCATGCTTCAATACCCAGCCGCTCTGTCACTTCCTCTCTGAGATGTACCCTACTCTGCTTTGCGAGCCATTAGTAGTCTGTGCATACCTACTTTAGTATGGGGCTTCCCTGGTGGCTCAGCTGGTGAAGAATCCGCCTGCAATGCCGGAGACCTGGGTACCATCCCTGGGTCAGGAAGATCCCCTGAAGAAGGGGAAGCCTACCCACTCCAGTGTTCTGGCCTGGAGAATCCCATGGACAGAGGAGCCTGGCAGGCTGCAGGCCTTCGGTCTCAAGAGTCGGACACGACTGAGCGACTTTCACTTCACTGCTCACTTTAGAATAACCCGTAGAAAAATAATACACGTTATTTTTTTTTACAAAGCACAGTAGTAGGCTTGGATTTTATGTTACCTCATAACTTAGGGCAGTATATGTCTCTAACATTGTGATATCTCCGCAAAGGCTTGAGGACTGACTGTAAATCTTGTGCTTTGTTGTCCTCCACTTGCTTTTAGTCAAGATTTAAACAGCGGGATGCTGTTTGCTTGTTTGCCCAATTTGAAAGCCTTTGAATGAAAAGGCTTGGAATGGTATTGCTCATTAGGGTGCTAAATGCTTCACCTAGTTACAGAGATTTATGATATTTTATTACATATCTTCACAAAGAGCCTGATGGAAATTGATAGTGTTGAGTCCTGAAAACCAAGGCAGGAAAAGGTCAGATTTCCAAAGGTTAGCTGGCTTAGAGGAAGGTCCCTGGTGGAGGACCTTTGTTGGAGAACTGACAGACCCTCCCCTTTAGGGGAGTCCCCTCACTGTCAGCGCATTTGGTTGTCAAAGCAGTACAGGTTAAGTGAGTTCCTTGTGCCAGATTTAATCAGGAAAAAAAAATGTAAAAACTAACTGGTAGCTCTGGCTAGATGAGTCATCATTACTGTTAAACCAGTGAATATTGAGGTGATGTTCAGCAACAGAACCCCTGTTGGAATAAATGTTGATCAAATAAGATATGGCAACCCACTCCAGTATTCTTGCCTGGAAAATTCCATGGGCAGAGAAGCCTGGAGGGCTTCATGGGGGGTTGCAAGGAGTCAGACACGACTGAGCAACTGAACACATACACACACACCTACACGTGCATGAAACAGTGTTAACAAGGGCTTCTGAGAAGCAGGAAAAGCACAGCCTCCTCTCATGGGTTTGCAATGTTGATGGGCTCTTTTCTGCACCTACCAGCGGATACACCTGTGGATGGATCCCACCCAACAATTGCAGCTGCCACCTCAGATATGCCAGTAACATTTCACTGTATCTAGTCCAAGGTTCAGAATCTGAGGAACACTGTTATTTTGGTGGCCTACACAGAACCATGCCTCCCTAGGAGTCATGCTCTTGTGTAATCTCCTCTTGGATCTGGGCTGGACTTGTCACTGCTTTTAACAATTAAAAAAAAAAAACTCTGTTCCAAGTCTAGGCCTTAAAAACAGGCTTTGCAGTGACAACATTGAAATTTACCAGAACCTGTACTCAGGGAAAACAGAGACTATTAGGAAATCCCCCCACCTGTTGGTATTCTGGGAAATGGCTTATAGCAAAGAACAATCCTTCCCCTGTATGACTTAGATAAAACTCTCTCTGCCCTCGGGCCCCTCATTGTGTTTATGAGACCACACTCCTCCTGTCACTGATGCACAGCAGGGCAACTCAGGCAGGTGTCCTCTAATGGGTGGCTTTGGCTCAAGGATTCCCCATGGGTCTGGCCAAATTCTCAGAACTGCCTGTAGTCTTGGGGCTTTCTTAATTAAGCTTCCCTTCCTTCCTCTTGAACTTGCACAGGTGTCCTACCTGCATCATCGTGGTCTTTCCCGCTGCCCCTGCTTCCTTCCTTTTGTCCTTCACTGTTATTCTCTCCAATTTTTGTACACCCACTCCCATCTTGGTGTCTCCCTCCCTGAGGGCCTGAGCTGAAACCCACCCCCATTCTAGGATTTCTCCTGGCCCACCCTCAGGCTAGAACTACAGGTCAGAGGTAACGAATCATCTCAAAAAAATCTAACTTCTCTCATTCTCTGGTACTTTACATTTTTTTCAAATCCTCTCCATCTCCCAGACCCCTTGTTAGAAGGCAGCTAACCCCAGGTAGGGGTAACAACATGCTTAAAGCCTTTCGTACTAAGAATATAAGAAAGATTAACAGCTATTTTGACTACAAAGATAATTGAGAATCTAATTAAGATTGTTATATTAGTAATAAAAATTACTAAACATGGGCCATTTGAGTCTCCCCCTCCCCATGTGTTCCTATAGCAGATACTATGGAGGCTGTTCATGTAGTTCATAATAAATATTTCCAACCAACCTTCAATCACCTCTCCCTTCTCCCCACCTCAAATCCCCACCAAGAACCTGAAACGAACAAGGCCAATCAGTTTCTCTTTTCTGAGAGAATTGAGAATTGGGATTAAAAGGCAGTTAAAGGAGATCCAACCAGTCCATTCTAAAGGAAATCAGTCCTGGGTGTTCTTTGGAAGGACTGATGCTAAAGCTGAAACTCCAATGCTGCGAGGGATTAGGGGAAGGAGGAGAAGGGGACGACAGAGGATGAGATGGCTGGATGACATCACGGACTCAATGGACATGAGTCTGTGTGAACTCCAGGAGTTGGTGATGGACAGGGAGGCCTGGTGTGCTGCGATTTATGGGGTCACAAAGAGTCGGACACGACTGAGCAACTGAACTGAACTAAACTGAACTGAACTGAGTTAGTCTTTGTGCATAGCTAAAATTGTTAAAACCCAATGGTGTAGGCCATCTCATCAGTCAGGGTCTGATCAGGCTAGAAACCATTTCTAGTCTCTGAGGACAAACAGGAAGACACACGTCATGCTGTTGCAGCAAAAATAGAAATGAGACTTTTCTGATAAACAAGGAAAATAAGGAAACAATGAACAGTCTGGAGAAACAGCATCAGCAGGCCCGAAAGTGTTAAGCAAGCCTAGTTTTATTTTAACTACTACCAATTCACTGCACTAGCAAGGCTTATCTTTCACAACGTTCCTTAAACTACGTGAGTTATACCCTTCACCTGGTGTTCACATTCCCCCACACTCCCTTGTAACAATCTCCTGTAGAATTCTTCCTTTCAGAAGGAAGGCCACGGGCCAATAACCCCAGAGACAACAGACCAAGTCACCAAGTTGCCTGACATCAATAGTGGCAGTTTCGAAACTCTGCAGCAAGAGGAGTAAAGTAAGACCTTCATTACTTTGATCATCATCACCTACCCCAGACCATAAGCCCCAGCTATAGAACCTCTCTTAATTCCCCAGGGAAGGGTGTGGGACACAGTTCTTGAGGTGCTAGTAGGCTTGTGCCTTCTTTACCAGGCAAAGAAATAAAGCTTCTCTTTTTCTCTCCCAAAACTCTGTATCCATATTTCTATTCGGTATTAGTGCACAGAGAGCCAAGATTATGGCAACAATGTTATTGGAGCCCCAGGGCTGAGGTCATCAGATGGAATCTACAGCACGGTAATACCAAGCCTGAGTAGCTGCATGCAGAGAGAACTACTTAAGGTTGCTTTCCTTAGAAGGCATTTGTGAAGCATCCCCCTCACCTACCGACAACTGCAAGGGGTGGAACAGGGAAGCTCATGGCTATTTGTCGGATTAGGGCTTCCCAGGTGGCACAGTGGAGAAGGCAATGGCACCCCACTCCAGCACTCTTGCCTGGAAAATCCCTTGGGCGGAGGAGCCTGGTGGGCACAGTCCATGGGGTCGCTAAGAGTCGGACACGACTGAGCGACTTCACTTTCACTTTTCACTTGCATTGGAGAAGGAAATGGCAACCCACTCCAGTGTTCTTGCCTGGAGAATCCCAGGGACGGCGGAGCTTCATGGGCTGCCATCTATGGGGTCGCACGGAGTCGGACACGACTGAAGCGACTTAGCAGCAGCAGCAGCAGCAGGTGGCACAGTGGTAAAGAGTCTGTCTGACAATGCAGGTGATGCAAAAGACACAGGTTTGGTACCTGGGTCGGTAAGATCCCCTGGAGTAGGAAATGGCAACCCATTTCAGTATTCTTGTCTGGAAAATCCCACGGACAAAGGAGCTTGGTGGGCTGCAGTCCATGTGGTCAAAAAGAGTGGGACGCAACTGAACGCACACACACACACACATTTGTCAGATTGGGAGAGGGATATTGGCGACCGAACAATCCGTGCTCACAGCATTCCTTTCATTACGCAGCAAATCTTATACATAATTTCAGAATGTTCTCACCTAATACAAAGCAACTATCCATTTACTAACCCTGTTATTAAAGAGACAGTATTATCAGCACACACAAAAATAATTGATCAGATATCAAGCTTTAAAGTCAGTTTAACTTGCATTCTAATCGTAGATATTATTCAAAAGAGAGCCTACACACACACACCCCAATGCAGAAACCAGAAATTGATTTATATGTAGGGTCTACATATCTATGTACGGTAAGCGGCTGGTTCCTCTTTCCTTCCAAATTTATTTTCCGCTTCTTTCACTGGAGTTGGGTTTTAGCTGGGCTCATGGCCTCCTGTCTGAAGACTACATTTCCCATTCTGCCCTGTGGCTGGATTTGGCCACGTGACTTTGTTTTCATCGTGGAGCCTACAGGTGACAATGTGTACAATTTGCACAAAACTTGCTTAAAGGAAGTACCTTGCCCTAAACTGCCTCTTCTCCATTCATGCCAGCTGGCACACAGATGGGGTGCCAACCCAACCTTCAAGAGGCAGAGCAGCAAGATGGAAGGAAATTGCATCCCTGAGTTGTCTCACAGAGCGCTGCCTGCCCAGCCTTGACTAACCCTTGACCTTTAAATCAGAGGCAAAGATATTTCTACCTTACTGAAGCCACTGAATTTTTTAAAATCTCTTTTTGAAAGCTGCATACCTGATATAATATGTAACATTATATTCTGTTAACTAAATTGTTAGGGGGATAATCTCATGAAAGACTGTCTGGATAAAACGTTGAAACAGAAATAGATCAAAGCACACGCCTTGGAAATGATGTCGACATTTATGGATCTATTGGGTACATCAACTACTTTGAGACTGCAAGGCCTGTGTTTGCAGCATTATGCTTTTTATTATCACCCATGCTCAAAGTCCTGAGTGTTCACTGGAAGGACTGATGTTGAAGCTGAAACTCCAATACTTTGGTCACCTGGTGTGAAGGGCAGACTCAGGGGAAAAGACCCTGATGCTGGGAAAGATTGAGGGCAGGAGGAGAAGGGGATGACAGAGGATGAGATGTTTGGATGGCATCACCAACTCGATGAACATGAGTTTGAGTAAACTCTGGGAGTTGATGATGGACAGGGAGGCCTGGCGTGCTGCAGTCCATGGGTTCACAAAGAGTCGGACATGACTGAGCGACTGAACTGAACTGATACTCAAAGTTGCCCTTAAAAATCTCAGAGCAGTCGGAGGCATTAGGAAGCACTGTAGACAGGAGGTTAAGTGCACAGGACCAAGAATAGAACAATTCAAGTTCAAACCCAGTTCTCCTTACCTGATAAAATGGAATCTCAATCAAGTTGCTTAAACCACTCAGTCTCTGTGACTCCAGTTCCATCTGTGAGATGGGGTAACAATAGTTTTCAATTTATCAGGTTGTTGTGAGCATTAATTGAGACAATCCACTGTTAAGTAAGCTATTTAATGATTCAATTAAAAATATATATTGTTTTTTATTTTATATTTGGAGCATTCATCAGAAAAAAAACATCTGCAGTCTGTAGGAAGAGCTAATTATTCTAGATAAAACCATAATGATTGGGATCCGTTGTTTGCATGCACAAAACAGCAAATTCTGGACTTCAGACACCAAAAATCAAAGATATTTTTGTTGTACTGCCCCAATATCTATGGTATATCCACTGATATGCCTAAATGGCATAGCACTAAAAGTAAGGTCTTAACTTTGTTACTTTGAAAGGACCATATCCCAAAATATTATTCTATAAGGAGAAAGAACTTATAGGAGGGAGATAATCAGTGCTGATTTTCAATTGTTTTGTGGAAGGAATCATGATCACAATCATATAAGGCCATTTATTTGAAGCCTTTGTTCTCTGTGATAGCAATGATGCCCATTGGATAGCTGGTCAGGTGCATGCAGAGGGTTCCATGGTAAGACCTTTCAACATGAGTTTATGGTATCTGTATCCTGTAAAGGACCCTTTCATTTTTTTTCTAGGTGCAGGCTTAGAATATGCCAAGAAAAGCGTCGATGAGCAACATGACTTATATCACTTAGTTCATACCGCTGCTATACTGTTTGTGCCTTGTGAGATGACCAGATGTTTGGATGTCTGACCTTGCCTCAACGGTGAGCTCCTCAAGGGTGAACAGTATGTCTTACTCATCTCTGTATTGGCAGTGTTTTAGGCGCTTCACATCTGGCAGGTATTCAATAAATGTTTGCTGTGAATAAAAGTAAATCTGTATCACATTATGGAAATCATTATCTTGCTACATGGTTGAACAGTGTTCTATTCATCTTATTGCAGTGTAACAAATTACTGCAAACATAGCTGCTTAGAACAACAAACATTCATAATCTCACAGCTTCTGTAGGGCCCAAGTCTGTGAGTGGTTTTCCTAGGTTCTCTGGGATCTGTCACCCATTTGCAAATCAAGGTGTTGGCAGAGGCTTTGGTCTCACTTCAAGGCTTCATTGGGAAAGAGCTGTTTCTAAGCTCACGTGTTTACTGCCAGAGTTCAGTTCCTTGCCAGGTGTAAAACCAGGGCTTCAGTTCCTTGCCTGGTGGGCCTCTTCAAAGAGCAGCTCATCACATAACAGCCTGATTTAAAAGTCAGCAAGAGAGGGTGTCCTAACAAGCAGATGTCACAAACCTATGCAGCAATTACGGAAGTGATATTCCATCACCTTTACCATATGTCTTTTGTTAGAAACATGTGACAAGTCCCTTCCACACTTAAAAGGAGGGTATTACACAGGACACTTGTGTCAGGAAGCAGGGATAACTAGGGGTTCTCCTAAAGTCTGTTCACCACCTGCAGGCCTTGGTGTATATACAATATGAACACTTGGTTCACTCAAATGAAGAAGCTTAGTTACGTTCACATGCTAATCCAATGAGAAAATCCATATACTTACTCAAATATGTAAATGCTCCAGATGCATGTTGGAAAAGGAAGAGTATTTCATGGAAGTCCTTACAATCTGAATGGGTGACTTGTAACTCATCAACAGAGAATAGTGAAAGTGAAAGTGAAGTCGCTCAGTCGTGCCCGACTCTTGGCGACCCCATGGATGGTAACCTACCAGGCTCTGCTGTCCATCCAGGCGAGAATACTGGAGTGGGCTGCCATTTCCTTCTCCAGGAGATCTTCCTAACCCAGGGATCGACCCCAGGTCTCCTGCATTGCAGACAGACGCTTTACCGTCTGAGCCACTAGTTGAATGCCAAATCACCATCTTTCTAGGCTGAATGTCCCTCTAGAAGCCCTTCAAAATGATGATTGAAATATGAACATTAAAGGTATGCCACATCTCTTTCCAGCTTGGGAATTCCCAGCAAAAATGTCTCATGTAGTCCTTGGCATGCTCCAGTTGATTCCATCCATTTGGACAGCCAGCCAAAAGCCCTAAGCACACACACAGGAAGACAAATGATGAGGACCATCGACAATGGAAGAGGCATTAATTAGCCATTGTTGCAACAATGCTACATATCAAGCAGCTCCAATATCTCAGTGATTTACAAAAGCGTTTCTTTTTCTCATGTAGGAATGGCAGACTGGTTGTGGTTCACATGCTCTCGCTGGGCTGAGCTTGGCCGAGCTTGGCTAGGCTGGACTCCAAACTTTGGGCTGGATTCAGGTCTATTCACACATCTTCATTCTGAGACCAGCAGCTACACAGGGGCACACAGTTCATGTTCTGGTCATGTGGGTGGCAAAATTATAAGAAGAACAAGGGGGAAACATTCAATAATTCTTAAGGCTTTAAGCTCGAAACTGGCACACCAGCACTCCTTTCCATGTTATATTGACTAAGGCAAGTCACAGGGCTGAGTCCAGTATCAACACTGTGTGGAAACACACTCTGCTTACTCTAGTGGGAGGTGATCCTAATACAAGGAAAGGGTAAAATGTGGAGAGTCACGAATGAAGGTAAGCACAAAGAAGCTGACCTCAGAAGCTGGTCAACTGCCTGCGACACGCACAAACTCCCCAACTGTTGCTTAACAAGCCACAGCGTCGTGGAACCAACAGTTCAGACCATTCACTGGCACAACTCTATGCTCCCTCAATATGCGATCCTCTAAAATCCAAAATCTACATTACAGTAATATAATGAAGGTAAAGATTTTACAAGCACAGGGGCCTTAAAAATTATAGTTCCCATGGCAAATATAACATAGCTTTTTGTGCCCATATACTGCAAAGACAGAAGTCCTAACTATAAACAGTAATGGGAAGTCATGCATATTCAGGGATGAGGGTGATGAAAGAGTTATAGACCCAGTTAGAAAAATTACTTTGGGAATTTTATCTTACGGATGAAGCCTCAAGTAATGTACAGCATAATACGACCAAATGTTTAATAGGTGACTGAATAGAGTAATTTTCATTGCAAATTACCACAATGTTGTATTCCAATGAAAAGAAACATTTCTTAGATATATTAGGGATAGTGCCAATATTTCATTCCTGTGCTTTTGTTTCAGATTTCAGTAGCTATCTTTAACTGATGGGTCCTCACTGGAATCTAATTCCTTATAAATGAGTTGGCCTCATGAAGCTGGCGAATTGACATATTATGCTTCTATTTACTTTCTAACTCACAGATCTTTCAAAGATCACCTGTTTTCAACAATTGTTTAGCTGTTAAAAATGATTAATATGGAGTAACATGCAGCTTGCCATTTAACTTGGCTCATCTGAAGGATGTTAGATGTTATACTGTATTTAATCAATTAACTAGACATTAAATTGAATTTAAAATGCACATTAAAACACCATAAGTTGAAATACTATTCTACCAAAGACCTTAAAGGACATAATCCTATTCCTTCAAATATAATGCTATCCCTTCCAAGTTTTGTAGTGTCATAAAAAGTGTCACATTTGTAGACAACTCCTGACATCCAATTATCAGTTTATTTATATGTGCCTTATGACAAGAAAAAATGCATATCTGAAACGCTGGAGTAGAGCTAAATTCCATATATAAGACTGTTCTCTCATTTAATTTCTATATCTTATGTTAAAATATTGCCTTTAAAAGCAGTCTACAATTTGGGTTCACAAAGGCACTGTCCAGAGCTGTGTGATAGGCTGACTTAAAAGTTCCTGTTAAAAGGCTCATCAAGATAGAGAAAAGGAAAAAGAATGGCAAGGGCCCTGTAGACTTTAATTGAGAAGAATAGTGGCTAAAGCCCAGGTGAAATTTCAACTGTTTTATTGATGATGATGGACTGAATCTTTTTAAAATTTTATTGAAGCATATTTGACTTACAATGTTTTGTTAATTTCTGTTGAACAGCAAAGTGTGTGTGTGTGTGTGTGTGTGTGTGTGTGTGTGTGTGGGTGGGTGTGGGTGTGGGTGTGGGTGTGTATGAGCACTCAGCCATGTCCGACTCTTTGTGACCTCATGGACAGTAGCCTGCCAAGCCTATATATATATATTGTTGTTGTTGTAGTTCAGTCGCTATGTCTTGTCTGACTCTCTGCCACCCCGTGGATTGCACCACGCCAGGGGAGTTTGGGCCTTTTGAGCATCAGCTCCCCATAATCCTTGCTTTTGTTGTTATTCACTTGCTAAGTCGTGTTCAACTCTTAGCGACCCCATGGACTGCAGCACTGCCAGGCGTCCTTGTCCTCCAGAACCTCCTGGAGCTAGATCGAACTCATGTCCTTTGAGTCAGTGACGCCATCCAACCATCTCAGACTCTGTTGTCCCCTTCTCTCCCTGCCCTCAGTCTTTCCCAGCAACAGTGTCTTTTCCAATGAGTCAGCACTTTGCAACCGGGGGCCAAAGTATCGGGCTTTAATTTCACCAACAGCAACAGTCCTTCCAATGAATATTCAGAGTTGATCTCCTTCAGGGTTGACTGTTAGATCTCCTTGCAGTCCAAGGGACTCTCAAGAGTCTTCTCTAGCACAGTTTGAAAGCATCAGTTCTTCAGCATTCGGCCTCCTTTATGGTCCAACTCTCATACCCATACATGACCACTGGGAGAAAGCATAGCTTTGACTATATGGACTTTGTTGGCAGTGATGTCTCTGCTTTCTCATATGCTATCTAGGTTTGTCATAGCTTTCCTTCCACGGAGCAGTCAGTAACAACATGTTGAGCCCTTGCTGTGTAAATCCCTCTGGTCCCTCAATCATCATATCCCTCTTTGACTATTGCTTGGAGAGATGGAAGGATTCTCTGCTTTTAAACATAACCCTGGATAATCTCTCCATCTCAAGGACCCTTACCTTCATCGTATCTGTTCCTTTTGCCATTTAATGTAATAAATTCATAAATCCCAAGGATTAGGGCATGGGCGTCTTTGGAAGGGACATTCTTCTGCCTGCCTGCCTGCCAGACTGAGCTCCCTCCCAGCATTTCCCTTCTGGAATGGTACCTTCCCTGGTCAATAGGCACTGTTTTAGAGGATAGTCAAGGACATTCATTCAGTCTATTGGAAAATCCAGGGTTCAAACAATAGTGTTCTACAAATTCCAACATGGTCAGACAGAAAAAATTCTGAGCACATGAAAAAATGCTGTAGCATATGGCAAAGGAATACCACTTTTAATATTCAAAGGAAGTTCCTAATATGCGAAAAAGTTGTCACTAAGAACTGCATTAAAATTTTGTAACATATTTGCTGGAAATATTCAAAAAGATATCCAAGGACATGATTTCTTTGTGAAGAGAACTGAAATGACATCTTACATAAAGATACGAATGGGAGAAAACTGATTGAAATGAGAAAAAGAATGTACAAAAACCCAGAGCACACACACAGAATTAAAATCTACACAGAACTGAGTAAAGGTCAAAGTTGGCAAAAATAATACACCAGTAACATGGAAGACAGACTGAGAAATCTTCCTAGAACGCCTTAGAGTGAATTTAGAAATTTTTGGTTGCCAATAAGATGGAAAACTTATTGGAAAATTTTCCAAACAATTTTATGAAACCAATGTAACTTTGATAACAAAACTTCAGAAAAGTTAAGACACAATTTTGCCTGTGCAATAGGAACAAGGTCTCCCCAAGTGGCACTAGTGGTGAAGAACCCACCTGCCAATTCAGGAGACAGAAGAGACTCTGGTTTGATACCTGGGTTGGAAAGATCCTCTGGAGGAGGGTGTGGGAACCCATGCCAGTATTCTTGTTTGGAGAACTCCAGAGACAGAGGATCCTGGCAGGGTACATTGTGTAGAGTCGCAGAGTCAGACATGACTGAAGTGACTTAGCATGCACAGCCGCAATAGGATCAAAAGCCAAAGCTAACATAAGATGCTTCTTAGCAAAATGAATCAGGTATATAAAAATAACAGTCTGCCATGATTTAGTTGCATTTAGCTTTGTAATGCTGGAGAAGGCAATGGCAACCCACTCCAGTACTCTTGCCTGGCAAATCCCATGGATGGAGGAGCCTGGTGGGCTGCAGTCCATGGGGTTGCTAGGAGTCGGACACGACTGAGTGACTTCACTTTCACTTTTCACTTTCATGCATTGGAGAAGAAAATGGCAACCCACTCCAGTGTTCTTGCCTGGAGAATCCCAGGGATGGGGTAGCCTGGTGGGCTGCAGTCCATGGGGTTGCTAGGAGTCGGACACGACTGAGTGACTTCACTTTCACTTTTCACTTTCATGCATTGGAGAAGAAAATGGCAACCCACTCCAGTGTTCTTGCCTGGAGAATCCCAGGGATGGGGTAGCCTGGTGGGCTGCCGTCTCTGGGGTCGCACAGAGTTGGACACGACCAAAGCGACTTAGCAGCAGTAACAGCAGCAGCAGGCTTGTAATGCAATTTAGAAAAGGCAGAGGAACCAGAGATCAAATTGTCAACATCTGTTGGATCATAGAAAAAGCAAAAGGAATTCCAGAAAAACATCTACTTCTTTATTGACTACACTAAAGCCTTTGACTGTGTGGATCACAACAAACGGTGGGAAATTCTTAAAGAAATGGGAACACCAAATCACCTTACCTGTCTCCTGAGAAACCTGTATGCAGGTCAAGAAGCAACAGTTAGAACTGGACATGGAACAACAGACTGGTTCCAAATTGGGAAAGGAGTACGTCAAGGCTGTATATTGTCACTCTGCTTATTTAACTTCTATGCAGAATACATCATGAGAAATGCTGGGAGGGATGAAGCACAAGCTGGAATCAAGATTGCCAGGAGAAATATCAATAACCTGAGATATGCAAATGACACCACCCTTATGGCAGAAAGCAAAGAAGAGCTAAAGAGCCTCTTGGTGCAGATGAAAGAGGAGAGTAAAAAAGCGGGGTTAAAACTCAGTGTTCAAAAAACTGAGATCATGGTATCCGTCCTCATCACTTCATGGCAAATAGATGGGAAAACAATGGAAATAGTGACAGACTTTATTTTCTTGGGCTTCAAAATCACTGTGGACGGTGACTGCAGCCATGAACTTAAAAGACGCTTGCTCCTTGGAAGAAAAGCTATGACCAACCTAGACAGTGTATTAAAAAGCAGAGACATCACTTTGCTGACCAAGGTCCATATAGTCAAAGCTATGGTTTTTCCAGTAGTCATGTATGGATGTGAGAGTTGGACCATAAAGAAGGCTGAGTGCTGAAGAATTGATGCTTTCGAACTGCTGTGCTGGAGAATATTATTGAGAGTCCAGTCAATTCTAAATGAAATCAACCCTGAATATTCACTAGAAGGACTGATGGTGAAGCTGAAACTCCAATACTTTGGCCACCTGAGGCGAAGAACTGACTTGGCAGGAAAAGACCCCGATGCTGGGAAAGATTGAGGGCAGGGAGCAAAGAGGACAACAGAGGATGAGGTGTTTGGATGGCATCACCAACTCAATGGACGTGAATTTGAGCAAGCTCTGGGAAATAGTGAAGGACATGGGCACTGCCGTGCTGCCGTCCATGGGGTTGCAAGAGTCGGATACTATTGAGCAACTGAACAACACATACTTCAATCAAAAACAAAAAAAATAGGGAAATTATTTATGATGATATATCCATGAAATGGGATTTTATATACACATTTCAAAGAATTCTAGTAACTTGAGAAAACACTAACAATGCAATCTGGTATTGTAAAGGAAAAGGGATACAAAATTATATGCATTATGATTCTAGTTGGTTTTTTAAAATTGCATATGGCTATGTATATACTACATGGCCTGTATATAAATTCATATAATATTGCAGGCAAAACTAGAAGAAAACCACTAAATTGAATATAGTGGATATTTGTTGTCTGACTCTTTATGGACAATTTTAATAGTCTTCTATATCCCTTTTGTGGTTTCAAAATGTTCGGCAGTGAACATATATTATTTTCCTAATCAGGTATTATTTTTATAGTCAGAAAAAAAGAGAGACACTTTAAAATCAGCTCTTCTCTGTAAGAACAGAGCATTCTGCCCTCAAATTATTGTGTGGCAAGATAAATCTGAGGCTTGCACTTCTTTTCATCCTTGATGATAGCTGACAAAAAGTGCTTTCTTTCATTTTACGATTCCTCCAGACTCCCACATGAAGGTTCTCCCTGGCTTCTCTCTGGGGTGAACTTTACAACAAACTTTTAAAAGATTTAAGCAGCAGCATTATTCACAGTGGCGAATAGGTGGAAGCAATCCAAGTGAACATCTATAGATGAATAGATTGATAAAATGTGGTGTATATTTAAAATGAATAATCAGCCTGAAAGAGGAAAGAACTTTTGACATATGTACAAGACAGATGAACTTTGAGGATATTAAGTGAAATAAGCCAATCACAAAAAAACAAATATTGCCTGATTCCACTTATATGAGGTCCCTAGAGTCATTAAATTCTAGACGGAAGATGGAAAAGATACACGTTAGAACTGCGGTTGTCAGAGGCTGAGGGATGGGACATTCTTAATATGGAGCTTTAGTTTTACAGGATGAAATAGTTGTGGAGATTTCACAATGAAACAGTTGAGGATGTACTTAGCACTATTGAACCGGACGTTGAGAAGAGTGTAAATTTCATGCTAAATGATGAATTTTATGTTAAAATATATTTTACCACAGGCTTCCTGCGTAGCTCAGCTGGAAAAGAATCTGCCTGTAATGCAGGAGACCTGGGTTCAATTTCTGGGTCAGGAAGTTCCCCTGGAGAAGGGATAGGCTACCTAGTTCAGTATTCTTGGGCTTCCCTCGTGGCTCAGATGGTAAAGAATCTGCCTGCAATGCAGGAGATCTGGGTTTGATTCCTGGGTTGGGAAGATCCCCTGGAGGAGGGCATGGCAACCAGCTTCAGTATTCTTGCCTGGAGAATTCCATGGACAGAGGAACTTGGCGGGCTACAGTCCATGGGGTCACAGAGAGTCGGACACGACTGAGTGACTAAGCACAGTGCAGCATATTTTACCACAATAAAAATAAATAAATAAAGAGTAAAACAGGAAGAGAAAAAAGGACAGAAAGAAAGGCTTCTTCAAGAGATGGGAATACCAGACCACCTTACCTGCCTCCTGAGAAATCTGTACGCAGGTCAAGAAGCAAGAGTTAGAACTGGACATGGAACAATGGACTGGTTCCAAACTGGGAAAGGAGTACGTCAAGGCTGTATATTGTCACCGTGCTTATTTAACGTATATGTAGAGAACATCTGGGCTGGAGAAATGCTGGGCTGGATGAAGCACAAGCTGAAATCAAGATTGCCAGGAGAAATATCAATAACCTCAGATGTGCAGATGACACCACCCTTATGGCAGAAAGTGAAGAAGAACTAAAGAGCCTCTTGATGAAGATGAAAGAGGAGAGTGAAAAAGCTGGCTTAAAACTCAACATTCAGAACACTAAGATCATGGCATCTGGTCCCATCACTTCATGGTAAATGGATGGGGAAACAAAGGAAACAGTGACAGACTTCATTTTCTTGGGCCAAAATCACTGCAGATGGTGACTGCAGCCATGAAATTAAAAGACATTTGCTCCTTGGAAGAAAAGCTGTGACCAACCTAGATAGCATATTAAGAAGCAGAGACATTACTTTGCTGACAAAGGTCCCTTTAGTCAAAGCTATAGTTTTTCCAGTAGTCATGTATGGATGTGAGAGCTGGACTGTAAAGAAAGCTGAGTGCTGAAGAACTGATGCTTTTCAACTGTGTTGTTGGAGAAGGCTCTTGAGAGTCCCTTGGACTGCAAGGAGATCCAACCAGTCCATCCTAAAGGAGATCAGTCCTGAATATTCATTTGAAGGACTGGTGCTGAAGCTCAAACTCCAATACTTTGGCCACCTGATGTGAAGAACTGACTCTCTGGAAAAGACCCTGATGCTGGGAAAGATTGAAGGCGGGAGGAGAAGGGGATGACAGAGGATGAGATGGTTGGGTGGCATCACCAATTCAATGGAGATGAGTTTGAGCATGCTCCGGGAGTTGGTGATGGACAGGGAGGCCTGGCGTGCTGCAGTCCATGGGGTCACAAAGAGTCAGATATGACTGAGTGACTGAACTGACCTGATGTGGCACAAGCAAGGGGAACTGCCTCACTAGCAGAACCTTGGAACTGGGCCATAGGGACCTCACCTGTGATTACTGCAGGTCTTCATATGCTGAATCTGTTCCCTGCTTTATTAATTCTGTGAAATGAAATCTCTGCATATCAAGTTGTCATCAATTAATGGATACTTGAATAATTTTTAGCACACCCACAGAATAAGCTTTCTTAAAACACATTATTTTAGGGACTCTTAATTGGGAGATCAACACTGTGAAAAAGTGGTCCGTTCATGGGTCTAGGCTTTATTTTCATGCAAAATTCTACGTGTAGCTGAATCTGTGTATTTTTATAAAAGAAGTCTCTTTGTTCTTAACACACTTTCAAGAGGGACCCAAATTTCAGAACCATTGTTACAGGAGTGTTCTCTTTGTTGTTTAGTCTCCTAAATTTCACTGCCTGCATGCTTCAGATCGCTCTCTAACAGTATGTGGAAATGATTTTATGCATGTAAGTTATGATGTGAGAGTGATTTTTCACTGTTGGAAGTTCACAGTGTATATTTTCCTCCATATTTAGAGAGGGCATGAGTACATAGAACAGTCAAGGATGGTCTGTGTGCAGTGCATTCCAGACTCCTCTGTTTTCTGTCTAGCCAAGGTCTACAGGTAACTCTTGTGTCCTAACCTATTTATTTGTTCCTTTTTGGCTGCGCTGGGTCTTCGTTGCTTCAGTTGTTCAGTTCAGTTGCTGACTGCAGCATGGCAGGCCTCCCTGCTGCTGCTGCTGCTGCTAAGTCGCTTCAGTCGTGTCCGACTCTGTGGGACCCCAGAGATGGCAGCCCACCAGGCTCCCCCGTCCCTGAGATTCTCCAGGCAAGAACCCTGGAGTGGGTTGCCATTTCCTTCTCCAACGCATGCAAGTGAAACGTGAAAGTGAAGTTGCTCAGTTGTGTCTGACTCTTAGCGACCCCATAAACTGCAGCCCACCAGGCTCCTCCGTCCATGGGATCTTCCAGGCAAGAGTTCTGGAGTGGGGTGCCATTGCCTTCTCCGGCCAGGCCTCCCTGTCCATCACCAACTCCGGAGCTTGCTTAAACTCATGTCTGTCCAGTCAGTCGCGGGATTTTTCCAGTTGTGGGAAGTGGGAGCTACTCTTCATTTCAGGGCACGGGTTCTAGGGAGTGTGGACTTCAGCAGTTGTGGTGCATGGGCTTACTTGACCTGTGGCGTGTCAGATCTTCCCAGACCGGGGATGGAACTCATCACCCCTGCATTGGTAGGTGAATTCTTAGCCGCTGGACCACCAGGGAAGTCTCTAACCTCTGTTTATTTTGCCTGCATATGTGCCAGGATGTAACTTTTTTAAAAAATTAAGACATTTATTTGTGAATGTTTCTCCGAGCTTATTTATTTATTTAATAGTCACTTTAAAACAGTTTAAAAAATTTCTTGGTAGTGACTCTCAGAAATGTATTTTATAGTATAATCCGTTTTACATATAGTCTCGCACATATATACACGGAACAAAAGCGACTCTGAATAATACCCCGACTGCATGTGAAGCACCGGCATTTTCTTTCCACTCCATTCCGCCCTGTTTCATGTCACTCTTCTACGTTAGTTCTGAGAAGAACTGCTACTTGGAGCCTCCTTTATCAGTGCTTCTCAAAGCAAAGTTCTCTAATTTAGCTGTGCATTAAGGTCACTTGTGTACACATGTCCTAAGTCGTTTCAGTTATGTCCGACTCTTCGTGACCTCACGGGCTGTACCCCGTCAGGCTCCTCTGTTCTTATGATTCTCCAGGCAAGAATACTGCAGTGGGTTGCCATGTCTTCCTCCAAGGATCTTCCCCACCCAGGGACAGAACCCGCGACTCTTTATGTCTCCTGTGTTGGCAGCCGGGTTCTTTGCCACTAGTGGCCACTTGGGAAGCAGCCCTAAGATCACTTACGGAGCTTTAAAATCCCGATGCCTGGGTGCACCCCTTATTCCCTCTCCCTCCCCATTCCCGCTGCTGAAGATTGTGATTTAATTGGTCTGGGGAAGAACCTGGGTCTGGGGACTCTTAAAAAGCAACTTCTGTGATTCTAACCTGCAGCCAGAGTTAAGAAACAGATTTAAATTGATTTCACAATCCTCTGGGAGGTCTCATCTCTCAGTTTGAAAAAATGTTTGAAATAGACTCTTTCAGTTTTGTTTGATGGTATATCAAACATACAAAGTTTTTACTTTTGTTTTTTGAAATAATATTTATTTTCTCTTCATTACATATTCAAATACACTCCATAAAAGACCAAGGCTTACGTTTGCCCCTGTATTTTTGTACTTGAATAAACTCCCTTGCAATCATTTGTTTCTCAAACTTTAATGTACAGAAGAATCACCCGGGATCCTTGTTTTAATAAAGGTTCTGATTCAGCATGTCTGGGGTGGGACTTGAAATCTACCCTTATAATGAGTTCCTAGGCACAGCTGATACTGCCGGTCCTCAGACTACACATTGAGTAGCAAGGTGCTCGACAAAGATGCCTCAGCTCTCTTTTCTGATTGAACTGTTCTGTACTCTCTGACCAGCTGGTTCTGTGCCCTTTTGTTGGGGGTAAACACTGACTGAAACCACCCACCCAGGCCAGGCACCAAATTAACCATTTGCATGAGTTATCTTATGACAGGAGGTACTGATAAGAAACATGGAACTAACAAGTCAATCCCCAACTGGAAGAATTTGGGAAAAGTCAGAAGGAGGCACGCCATATCCTACCAACTCCCAGAACTCTCCTTGCTGGAATCCATGTTGGCTGAGCGGTGAGGGCGCCCCCAGGAGGAACCCTGGGTCAGAATGATCGCCCACAGACAACCCGGAAACGAATCCCCTCACCATAAACCCGAGCCCGCGAGCCACGCGCAGAGCCGTCCTCCCGGGGCCTCTCACCCCGCTGCTCTCGCCCGGGGCCCCTGCCCAGTGACATGTCCTGCTTTGTGAGCACGTGTCTCCTCGGGTAATTCATTCCTAGTGTTAGACGAGAGCCCACTCTCGGGCCCGGGAAGGGGTCCCCCATACTGCAACACTCTTTGTTATTTACAGTTTCACACAAACCTTGACGAAGTGAGTGGTATTTTACTTCCTTCCAGTGATATAACAAGTAACTTCCCGACGGGGACGCAGGATGCCAGGGAGTCCACTCCCCTGCACCAAATAGGCAGATCCATGAAACTTATGAACCCTAGGCGTCAAACCAGGAAACACCCGTTTCACCACACAAGTCCAAGTTGGTATCTTTGATTCTGTGTCCCTTACTGTGCGTGAGAATGTATACATGTGTGTTCACTTGTAATAAATTTGCACGTTGTAAGCATTCTTTCTAATCATTGAAACTGAGTAATGCTTTCACAGTAAGATCTGTGTGCTTGTATTTAGCACTACTTCCCTCGTGGCTCAGAGGTTAAAGCGTCTGCCTGCAATGCAGGAGACCAGAGTTCTATCCCTGGGTTGAGAAGATCCCCTGGAGAATGAAATTGCAACCCACTCCAGTATTCTTGCCTAGAGAATCCCATGGACAGAGGAGCCTTGTATTCTACAGTCCACAGGGTCGCAAAGAGTTGGACATGACTGAGCAACTTCACACACACACACTTACATGAATGTTTACATGAAGATTTACAAAGTCTGTCTCTTACTAGCATAGAAGCACTTTAAGGACTAGGCCTTACTTAACTTTACATCACCAAAGAGCCTACTAGGCTCTCAATGAACGGCTGTTGCTTTGAAGAGTGGTAGTATTAGTTATCAATTACCATGGCAGTGCTCAGTGGCACCACCTCAAGTATAAGGGGCTTAAGTTAACTGACATTTACTTAGCTCTTTGGGCCGTGGTTCAGCCGTTTGGCTTGGGCTTGGTATGTAGCTCACCTGGTCCAGATGGGACTCATCACATGGTAGGTTCTCTATTGCCAGGTGACAGGGGTTGCTGCCGAGCTAAACCTGGGTCTGTTCGCCTACAGGCAGTAAAGCTGAATCTTTTGACACTGGGTTGTGATGAAAGACAGTGTGGGATTTATCGCAGGCGCCAAGCAAGACTGGATGAATCACAAACTGAAATCAAGATTGCCGGGAGAAATAATCACCTCAGATATGCAGAAAGTGAAGAGGAACTAAAGAGCCTCTTGATGAAGGTGAAAGAGGACAGTGAAAAAGCTGGCTTGAGCTCAACATTTAGAAAACTAAGGTCATGGCATCTGGTCCCATCACTTCATGGCAAATAGAATGGGGAAAAAATGGAAACAGTGGCATATTTTATTTTCTTGGGCTCCAAAATCACTGCAGATGGTGACTGCAACCATTAAATTAAAAGATGTTTGCCTCTTAGAAGAAAGCCTGTGACAAACCTAGACGGCTTATTAAAAAGCAAGACATCACTTTGCTGACAAAGGTGTGTATAGTCAAAGCAATGGTTTTACCATCAGCCATATACAGATGCAAGAGTTAGACCATAAAGAAGGCTGAGTGCCAAAGAATTGATGCTTTTAAACTGTGGTGTTGGAGGAGACGCTTGACAGTCCCCTGGACTGCAAGGAGATCCAACCAGCCCATCCTAAAGGAAATCAACCCTGAATCGGTGGAAGGACTGATGCTGAAGCTGAAGCTTCAATACTTTGGCCATGTGATGCAAAGGGCTGACTCAATGGAAAAGACCCTGATGCTGGGAAAGATTGAAGGCAGGAGGAGACGAGGACGACAGAGGATGAAGTGGGTAGATGGCATCACTGACTCAATGGACATGACTTTGAGCAAACTCAGGGAGATAGTGGAGGACAGGGAAGCCTGGCAGTGCTGCAGTCCTTGGGGTCGCTAAGAGTTTGACATGACTTAGTGAGTGACTGAACAACGACAAAAGCAAGGAGTTTGGGGAGCTAATGCTCAAAAGGCCCAAACTCCCCAACGGCTTTTTTAGGGAAAAGTTATTAAAGACAGGGAGGAGGACAGGGTTGTGTAATCAGTTTGCATACACTCTCCTGATTGCTTGGTGGTCAGGAGTCGGCATCAACAACCTTCTTGTTCCAGCTCGGCTGGGGTCTATGTGCTTGTGCTCAGCAGGCAATTGACTTCTTCCAGCTGGTGGGGATTTCAGCGTCCTCAAAACAGCTCAAGGATATGTCCTAGAATATTATCTACAGCCCTTGAGGAGGACCCGAAGATTCTTGACTTTGTTTAGTGATTTAAACTATTATTATTTTGTCTCGCTTGAGTGTTTTCCTCTGTCTCTACATTTTCTCACTTCTCTGATGAAATTTGTGCTTCGGAACTACGAAGGCTTAAGAGGCTACAATTTTTCTACAAACAAGAAGCAGGTGGCATAAGCCGTGGCATATCCCAGGAAGGCTCCATAGCCCTGTTCAGTTTCAGGGTGACTGGGCATTTTTCTCTCACCTACCAGCGTGATTCCTGTCTCATTTTCGCTTGCTGGAGGTGGAGTTACAGGAGTATACATTAAGACACGTAAGCATTTTTAAAGTTTCTGCTTGCACGTATTGGGTAATCTGGCTCGGGCAACCTACCTTACCTAGCCAGGGTCAGACTGAAGAGGCACTACGGAGTGTGGCGGCGAAGGAGAGTCAAGATCTGGAGCCATTAGCTTTCGCCGTTCGTCAACCATAGGAGTTTTCCTTCCCTCCTCCATCTTCACAGTGCCATCTCTCTAAAGCTCCTTGAATGTGTAGGGACAACATAATGACACTGAAGTCCTTCCTGATTTTAATTTTGAAACCATCAGTTAGTTCTGCCATAATAGAGCCTTGATCGGAAGTGATTTCGTCGAAGACTGAGATCTTGCTTTTTACTGGAGTGCAGCCTGGCTTTCATTGTCGTCCATTCTCACGTCAGGCGTATCAGCCACAATCCTACCCACCTGCTGGTGTGCGAGCCTTCCAGGCGCCGGGCCAACATGCAGGGAAGCAGACAGCCATGTGCTTTAATCAGCATCTGTATCTTAATTTGGAGGGGGGTGTTGCTCTTTGAGCCATGTTAAACAAAAACATAAAAGTTATCTTGAAAACACCTTGATGAAAAGACGTTTACTGACTTTCTCATCAGATGGGAGGAGAGTACTGAACATGGGGATAAGTGGCCAGCAGCACGGATACCACCAAACTCAAAATAGAAAACCTAATAAATGCTTAGTTTAACAGGGCAATCATAAAGAATCATCGATTGTAATAAAGACAAAGATAAATAACCAATGACATTCCCAGTGCCCCCTTACTCTTCTGCCACAAGGACATATATTACATGAAACATATGCCCGTAATTGGGAGGCAAATAGAATCACTTAAAAAGAGATACTCAACTGACGGCAATAAAGTTTAGACCAAATATCAGAAAACTATTAAGCCTGGCAGTAACATTGATGAGAGCGCTCTTTTCTTACTTGCTTAGTCCTAGGAGGACCACTGACTTGCTGTTTTGTTTCAGCTAGTGGAAGGGTAAACTAATCTCATTTAATTGGCAGAAGATGCAGAATCTGTGCTTTGCCTCTTCATTGCAAAGATGACTGAGAGCTAACTGAAGCTCCAGTGAGATGATTGGGTTTAATACATTATTTATTTCCTGGGAAGTTAGAGACTTGTAGAGGTGCACACCTCAGCTCAGTGAGAAACATTCTGCTGGCCTGAAGTTAAATTGTAAAGGAAGTTGGTCATAGTTTCAAATCCGAGCCCAAATCCTTTTCTCTAGGACACACTCCTTTGCAAATCATCACTTAGTATCCTAAATGGAGGCCTCCAGTTTTCCTTCCTATCAAAGACCCAAAACCTAGTATTGCATGTCAGTATTAATTATGGTTAACAGGTGAAAGCATTTTCCTCTAAAGGGAATAAAGCTACTGAAGAAAGATTTTATCAGTGAAGATGTATACACCATTAACACCCCTGAAATGACATCAAAGTAGGTCTCCTTTACAAGACAGCATCCTGAACTTTAGAGTTCACTGGCATATATATACATATAAACAAAAAAGATATCTAGCACATCAGACGGTGAAAGTTCACCAACTGTTGTTTAAATACAGCATGTTGAAGACCTCCGATGGTCTTCCCCTTCTAAGACCCCACCAAAGATACAGCAAAGAGTAAATGCAAATGTCAAAAACAATAAGAAAAGAGACAATGGCAGATGAAGTCGGTTAGCAATATTTAGGAAGACTGACAGCAGGTGGACTCAAGGTCCTGACTCGTATCAGCTTCTCTACTCTGCTGAGTTTCTGTGGGATAGAGGCGCTGGTGCTGGTGCTGGTGAAGGTGATGGAGGTGGAGGCGTTGCTGGAGAACATCCCCTCCCTTCTACACGATGAATGGTTTGGGGACTGAGAGTGCTCATCTTGTGTACCTTGGACACGTTTGTGAGAGTTGGCTAAGTAGTAGTATCACAGTAAATGTCTGTAGAAATAAATGGAATGTTCTCTCAACTGCGTAGGATCCAAGGTTTTATCCTGCTTGTAAGCAATTAGGTTAGCCACCACATGGACATTGACAGAAGACATGGGACTCCTGGGCTAGAGACAAAGGGGTTTGTTGCCCATGGCAGTAAACAAGTAAGGTGAGCTTCCTATTCAGGGTCCTCATGCTCCTCGTTTCACGAGGATGATCCAGAATATATCAGGGTCACGCCTATGCAGCAGGTTTGTGTCACCGCTAAGGAAACCTCAATCTTCTATAATCTCCTTCTTTCCTCATGCAAGCTTTTCCAACCTTTGCCCTGGCGAAAATAGTATCTTTATTATACTGGACAACAAACAAGCTTTCCCTCTATTCCAGAGAGACACACCATCTCTATCTTCTGAAGCTATATTTGTTACGTGAACATTCTTGAAAGAAAATAATGGATAACTCATTTTAAATGCTTCTGCTCATGAGATGTGTAGAAACACAAGAATCCTGGGGCGATATGTCTCCTAACCTGTCTCCCCAGAGACCATGAGACTTTCCTGATACTTCTGATGGACTAAACCTACCTTCACTGTGAAATACTCACAGCTAGCTGGCCAGTTCTTTGCCTGTTTTTCTCAGGCCAAACCCCTCTGTCTGGGTTGCGCCGTGATATGGTGACTGAGCCTCCATGCCTCCATCTTCCAGCCCCCTTCCAGATGGATTCGACCCGTAGGAGGCATGGATGAGGCAGTATACACACCAGGGCAGGAGGGGGAGATAGTGCTCCCGCTCCTGCTCTCCAGCTCAGGTCTGCACCGTCCAGCAGGAGGGAACAGCTGCGGCTGCCCCCTCCAGCTCTCCCTGACCTTCCCAGGCCGGGAGGCAGCCTCCCCTCAGTGAATGCCGCAGCCAGGGCTGGAGTGGCCGCCGCCCCCCACTCCCACCCACCCGCCGGCCCCTGCCAGGCCCTCCCAGGCACCCCATCCTCACTACCGTCCAGCCTTCTGCACCTTCTAGAATCCAACGGGCTGTGATCCTCCTGAGGCACTGGCGCAAAAATCAGCTCCATGAGCGGGTCCCTTCCTATTCCACAGAACCTTTAGGTGCTATAACAGTGACACCCCCTCTTCCAACTTGTTTCCCCAGCCCTCAAGGCGGAAGTTTTTCCTGATGTTTTCTCTCGGTTACCTCAGCATCCTATTTTCAACCTTTCGATGCCTGTGTAACAACTCTTTGAAAGGATGGGTTTGCTTTCCAGGATGGACTCGGACGGATACACAGACCACAGTTAGAGATGACTTTCTATTCTAGCCCAGAGTTTGAATTTTTTCTTCTTTTCCATTTAACTGTTATCTTTATCAGAGGACATAGTTCAGACTATCAAGTAGTACAGCAGGCCCTTGCCCAGTCGGCATGCTGGTTAGTGGTGACTGGGCTTTTTCTACAAGTGTGACGATCTGCCAGTTGGACAATGCATAGAACCTACAAGCTCTAGATAAACTAGTCATTTATGGGCACCACTGTAAGCTCAGAGGTTAAATAACTTATCCAAGAGCAATGATAGTCCTTAGAGGAGGTCTTTCATTTCTCTTTTGGAAATATGTCCCAACTGTTTACCAAGATGATGGTAATAATATTACTCTACACATGAAAATTTGTTGTTTTTTACAAGTTTATAATCTTATGAAAATTATATATTATATTATATATAATATATATTATATATATTATATACTATAGTATATAATATATACTATTCACTGTCTAATTAATAAAGGAGTCAGTTTGAAAGAAAACTTATGGACCTTTTCTGTGACTTTGTTTTTCTAATCATAAAATATTAAGATTCAAATATATGTGTATATATATATATGTCTGTGTAATATTTCTCAGAGACCAAAACATACTGTTTATGGGTTTTTAGATGAAAGAAAATTCAAAATAATTTTAGTGGTAAATAATTTTCAGCAATAAAAAATCAGAAGCTTCTTGATTTCATGAAAGTGAAAGTGAAGTCTCTCAGTTGTGTCCGACTCTTTGTGACCCCATGGACAGTAGCCTGCACCAGGCTGCTCCGTCCATGGGATTTTCTAGGCAATAGTACTGCAGTGGGTTGCCATTTCATAATACTTTATTATTTGGCTAAAACGTGTACAAAAGCACTTGCTGGCAAATATAGTCACAGAGGCAGATGTTATTCTGGATTGCCCTATCCTTTAAATAAGAATGCAGGTTAATGCTGATTATTTTAACAAATGCCTGCAAAGATATATGCCTTCAGGAAGCATACCAACTGAATTGTAAATGGTTTCTAGAGACCAAATCCTTTAAAATCCTTCCACAGCATGTAGCAATTTTAATACTATCAAAAGCTAGTTTAGTATATTTCACTATCATCAGATTGGGAATGAAATATTTGGGGCGCAACTAATAATAGCCCTGCTCACATTGTTTCATGAGAGTCTACCTTTTATGAAGCGAGTCCTATCTCTATGAATAATTTGTTCCATAACCCAACTCAATCTGTTGGTTAGAATTTGGATATTATTGCATAATCTTATTGAGAAAAATAGAGTCACATCTTGAACAGTCAAGGAGCTCTTTTATTCATTTTCAATAATAATGTAAAAATGGAACCACAAATTGATTTGTGCATGTGGCACTATTTAAAATAAAAAAGAAGACATATTCTGTTTTAGAGGGTTCACTTCTTCAAGGAACTGCAGCAACATCCTTTTTTCTGCTCTGCTAGTGTTTTGTTGAGTTTTAACCATTTATTTGCTCTTATAAAATTTCCAATGGGATTTGTCTGCTTGAAAAAGATGTATGCTCATGTTAGCATGTGTTTTATCTGAATAAATACATAAAGGACAAGGAAAACAAATGCATCAAATTCAATGAGTGGATTTATCTTAATGACCAGAATGGATCATTCTGTGATGTAGCTGAATTTCACTCCAAAGTGTCCGTTTTAAACATTTCGACCCCATTGCCAGTGAGCTGTCTTAGTTACAGCTTCCTCTCTCTCTTGCATCCTTAATCTCTCTCTGCCTTTACTTCTGCTGGAAACTTGTTCCCTTCTGCTCTCTTCTGCGTTGAAACCTTCTCTCTGCCCTGCACCCTCTTCAAGCTATTGTTCTCTGATTCTCCCCCACTTTTCCACCGCATCGTGAAAGAGCCTCCTAGCCCCGCCTCCATCCTCTACCACCTGCTCACTTAACTCTCCAAAAAAAAGTGGCTTTCAGGACAACATTCTGAATCATCTCTACCTCGTGCAGGAAGGAAGGGAAATGCTATTAGATGAGAGTACACGGAGAGCGTCAACCGTTTTGATACTGTTCTATTTGTTAAATATTTTATGTATGAATATGTATATTAAAATTATTACTGTCACTATTTTACTAAAACTGTTATCGATAAACATCTAGTTGTTAAGACTAATGGCCTCCCCACTTTTTTAACCTTCTATAATATTTGATGCAATTGACCAAACTTTGTATAAAAGTTGTTTTCTAGAAATGGACTCACACACACACGGAAAACAAACCTAGGGTTAACAAGGAGGAAGTGGGGCGGGATAAACTGAAAGTTTTCAGTTAACATATACACACTGCTGTACATAAAACCGGCAAACAACACGGACCGACTGTATGGCACAGGGAACTATATTCAGTGTCTTGTAATAAGCTGTAATGGAAAGAATCCGAAAAATATCTCTATAGATACATCTGAATCACAATATTACACTTCAATTTAAAAAATTGTTTTCTGACTCTAATGTAGTATATGCTCATAAAAATATGGATAATATGGTGAAATTGCTTACTTTTATTTAAGTATACATTGTTTAAGCAAAAAACTTCAATCTCTATCATTCCCACTCTCCAGACCTTAGATCTCAGGCATAACCCGCAGATACTAGGCTCACAAACTCCTGTGCTCTTGCTTCTGTTCTTCTCTGTATTGGGAGTATTTTAACCACTCTTTCGGTCCCTCACCTTCCAGCTTACTTGTTCTGAGGATGCCTATGCCGGCATAGCCAATGCCAGGGCAGAGGACACCGGTTCAACCTCGATCCCTCCCCTGCGAGGTTCCAGGTGCTGGGGAGCATCTCAGCTCGTGGGCCTACCGCCCACGCCGCGCCCCGCCCCAAGGGAAGCCACCAATGAGAAGCCCGCGCACCGCCCCGGAAAGCGCCCCACCGATGCAGCTAGAGAAAGCCCATGCACAGCAACCGAAGTAAAGAGCCCGGCACAGCCAAACGCAAATAGCGAAACACGTAGAATATTTCTTAAAGCAGCAACAGCAAGCTAACAAACCAGAGGAAGCATTTCAGGAGCTGGTTTGGTTCTGGGGAATCTTGGAGTCTGAAACTGGAAACTCCCTTGCTATAGAATCACTCTTTCCCTCTCGTTCTCTCTTGCTTCCAGTTACTTCAACCCTGGCTTGTCCTGGCTTCACTTTATTCTGTTCAACTGAAGATGGATACTTAAAGATGGTTGGCTTAAAGCTCAACATTCAGAAAACTAAGATCATGGCATGTGGTCCCATCACTTCATGGCAAATAGACGGAGAAACAGTGGAAACAGTGAGAGACTTTATTTTTTGGGACTGTGAAGTCACTGCAGATGGTGACTGCAGCCATGAAATTTAAAAACGCTTACTCCTTGGAAGGAAACTTATGACCACCCTAGACAGCATATTAAAAAGCAGAGACATTACTTTGCCAACAAATGTCCATCTAATCAAGGTTATGGTTTTTCCAGTAGTCATGTATGGACGTGAGAGTTGAACTATAAAGAAAGCTGAGCAGTGAAGAATTGATGCTTTTGAACCCTGGTGTTGGAGAAGACTCTTGAGAGTCCCTTGGATTGCAAGGAGATCCAACCAGTCCATCCTAAAGGAGATCAGTCCTGGATGTTCATTGGAAGGACTGATGTTGAAGCTGAAATTCCAGTCCTTCGGCCACCTGATGCAAAGAGCTGACTCATCGGAAAATCCCTCCCTGATGCTGGGAGGAATTGGGGGCAGGAGGAGAAGGGGACGACAGAGGATGAGATGGTTGGATGGCATCACCGACTCAATGGACATGGGTTTGGGTGGACTCCAGGAGTTGGTGTTGGACAGGGAGGCCTGGTGTGCTGCGGTCCATGGGGTCACAAGAAGTCGGAGACGACTGAGCAACTGAACTGAACTGAAGGTGGATGCAGACATTGGAGGCAAACAGAGACTGGACAAAAGTAGAAGGGAAGAGAATTCAGGCAGTGGTAAGCTCAGACCACCAGTCCTTAAGCTCAGCTCCTGCTTCTCAAACCCTTTATCTTTTTCCAGCTGTGCTAACTAACCTACCCTGCTAGTTTAAGCCACCGGAGTGAGTTTTTGTCATTTACAATTAAGACAGTTCTGACTGATGTAGGTAAATGATTTTTCACAGCCTCTGTTAATTGATTTAGGAGAAATTCAGTAAAATACAGTGACTTCAAAATGGATTGGAGTCCTCCATATCATTGAAATGTGTCAATGGAAACTGTGGGTCCTGTCTTAGACATCCTCAAATTTGGGGGTGATCCTGAAACAGGAGAAAAGGGGGCAGGGCACAGTCATTAAAAGAATCACACAGCTCGAGGAGACAGTATAAACTGATTAGAACCAGATAGGTCCAAGATGGCGGAAAGTCAGCTTCCACTAGGCCTTGAGCCTCGTATATGCTCATCGTAAAACGTCAGCAAGCCAAGTGACTCACCTACAGGAGCCGAGACAGTTCTGAGGCCAGTATCAAAGAGGGAAAAGTGAGTGGTGGCTCAGTTCCTGGAAATCTCTGCCCCTTCTCCCGAAAGTAGTTGAAATAATCCTCCCACTCATTCAGTTCAGTTCAGTTCACTCAGTCACTCATTCATGTCCTACTCTTTGCGACCCTGTGGACTGCAGCACTCCAGGCCTCCCTGTCCATCACCAACTCTCCAAGCTGGCTCAAACTCATGTCCATCAAGTTGGTGATGTCATCCAACCATCTCATCCTTGTCGTCCCCTTCTCCTCCCGCCTTCAATCTTTCCCAGCATCAGGGAATCTTTCCCACTCATTCAGTTCAGTTTAGTTGTTCAAACATGTCCGACTCTTTGCGACCCCATGAACTGCAGCAAGCCACGCCTCCCTGTCCATCACCAACTCCCGGAGTTCGCTCAGACTCACGTCCATCACATCAGTGATGCCATCCAGCCATCTCATCCTCGGTCATCCCCTTCTCCTCCTGCCCCCAATCCCTCCCAGCATCAGAGTCTTTTCCAAAGAGTCAACTCTTCGCATGAGGTGTCCAAAGTACGGGAGTTTCGGCTTTAGCATCATTCCTTCCAAAGAAAGCCCAGGGCTGATCTCCTTTAGAATGGACCGGTTGGATCTCCTTGTAGTCCAAGGGACTCTCAAGAATCTTCTCCAACAACACACTTCAAAAGCATCAATTCTTCGGCGCTCAGCTTTCTTCACAGTCCAACTCTCACATCCATACATGACTACTGGAAAAACAGCCTTGACGAGACGGACCTTAGTCGGCAAAGTAATGTCTCTGCTTTTGTAAATGCTATCTAGGTTGGTCATAACTTTTCTTCCAAGGAACAAGTGTCTTTTAATTTCATGGCTGCAGTCACCATCTGTAGTGATTCTGGAGCCCCCCAAAATAAAGTCTGACACTGTTTCCACTGTTTCCCATCTATTTCCCATGAAGTGATGGGACCAGATGTCATGATCTTAGTTTTCTGAATGTTGAGCTCTAAGCCAACTTTTTCACTGTCCTCTTTCACTTTCATTAGGAGGCTTTTTAGTTCCTCTTCACTTTCTGCCATAAGGGTGGTGTCATCTGCATATCTGAGGTGATTGATATTTCTCCCAGCAATCTTGATTCCATCTTGTGCTTCTTCCAGTCCAGTGTTTCTCATGATGTACTCTGCATAGAAGTTAAATGAGCAGAGTGACAATATACAGCCTTGACGTACTCCTTTTCCTATTTGGAACCAGTCTGTTGTTCCATGTCCAGTTCTAACTGTTGCTTCCTGACCTGCATACAGATTTCTCAAGAGGCAGGTCAGATGGTCTGGTATTCCTATCTCTTGAAGAATTTTCCACAGTTTATTGTGATCCACACAGTCAAAGGCTTTCGCGTAGTCAATAAAGCAGAAGTAGATGTTTTTCTGGAACTCTCTTGCTTTTTCCATGATCCAGCAGATGTTGGTAATTTGATCTCTGGTTCCTCTGCCTTTTCTAAAACCAGCTTGAACATCTGGAAGTTCTCAGTTCACGTATTGCTGAAGCCTGGCTTGGAGAATTTTGAGCATTACTTTACTAGCATGTGAAATGAGTGCAATTGTGGGGTAGTATGAGCATTCTTTGGCATTGCCTTTCTTTGGGATTGGAATGCAAACTGACCTTTTCCAGTCCTGTGGTGACTGCTGAGTTTTCCAAATTTGCTGGCATATTGACTGCAGCACTTTCACAGCATCATCTTTCAGGATTTGAAATAGCTCAACTGGAATTCCATCACCTCCACTAGCTTTGTTCGTAGTGATGCTTTCTAAGGCCCACTTGACTTCACATTCCAGGATGTCTGGCTCTAGATGAATGATCACACCGTGATTATCTTGGTCATGAAGATCTTTTTTGTACAGTTCTTCCATGTATTCTTGCCACCTCTTCTTAATATCTTCTGCTTCTGTTAGGTCCATACCATTTCTGTCTGTTATCGAGCACATCTTTGCATGAAATGTTCCCTTGGTATCTCTAATTTTCTTGAAGAGATCTCTAGTCTTTCCCATTCTGTTGTTTTCCTCTATTTCTTTGCATTGATCGCTGAAGAAGGCTTTCTCATCTCTTCTTGCTATTCTTTGGAACTCTGCATTCAGATGCTTGTATCTTTCCTTTTCTCCTTTGCTTTTCGCCTCTCTTCACAGCTATTTGTAAGGCCTTTAGCCTATAAAATTACGCTGTTCATAAAAACAAGCCATGCCCTATTTCCCTCCTTCTGAGGTGGCCCCACACTGTGTCTGTAGAGTGTGTTTCTTCTAAATAAATCCGTTTCTTACCTATTGCTTTGTGTCTCACCAAATTCTTTCTGCACTGAGACACAAAGGACTTGAACCTCAGGAAGTCCAGACACAGGTAAGCGCTCCTAATTATAAGACTGTGGGTTCAAGTCTCAATAAAAGGTGAAAAATGTGTGAAAGTATTAGTCACTCAGTGGTGTCTGTCTCTGTGACGCCATGGACTGTAACCCACCAGGCTCCTCTGTCCATGGAACTCTCCACTCAAGAATCCTGGAGTGGGTTGCCATTTCCTTCTCCAGGGTATCTTCCTGACCCAGGGATTGAACCTGCCTCTCCCAGATTGCAGGCAGATTCTTTACTGTGTGAGCCACCACGGAAGCGAAGAATCCTGGAGTGGGTTGCCATTCCCATCTGCAGGCGATCTTCCGACCCAGGGATCGAATCTAAGTCTCCTGCATTGCAGGTGGACTCTACCATCTGAGCTGCCAGGGAAGCCCCGAGTCAGGTATACTCGCACATTTGTAAGGCAAGCAGAGCTTTCATCTTTAAAAACCTTTGATTTAAGGCGCTTCCCAGGGGGCTCGGTGGTGAAGAATCCAGCTGCCAGTGCAGGGGACACAGGTGCGATCCCTTGCCCAGGAAGATGCCTCGGGCGGCGGAGCGTCAAAGCCCGTGTACCGGGACTATGGAGCCTGTGCTCGGAGCCTGGGAGGGGCAACCACCGGAGCCCGTGAGCCCCGGGGCCTGTGCTCAGCAGCGGGAGGCCGCCGCCGTGGGAAGGCTGCAAACCGCAGCCAGAGGAAAGCCCGCCCGGCAACCAGGGTCCAGCAGTCACAAACGAAGTAACGAGCTAAATAAAAATAGTAAAAAACCAACCCAAAACTTTCCGTTTAAGAAAAAAATTGAGATTTCAGTTTCTTTCCCGCAACCTTTCTACATCTACCACACTCATCAGGTTCTCAGATTTACACACTGTCATTATATGCCTTAAAGATATTCCTTATCTCTTTCCTCATTATCACTTCTTGTTTTGTATAAATTGCTGTTATGTTGAGCTTTCTCTCTCCTTTTTATTAAGGCAGTTATCCATTTACCAGTTTTATCTGAATTATCATAGGAAAATTTATTTTCCCTATAAAAATAATTGGCTTTCTTAACTGCAGTTTTATTCAGTAGTGCCTAAATTCATAACGGTTCTCCATAAGGGTTTTACTGCGGGGAATTTATATTCCTTTTATTTAAAATCTTTTTGAAGCAGTCCAAATTTCTTTACTTTTGGCATTTCCAAATTCTTAGTGAATGACCAGGAATCCATCTGTTGCTAGCTGTTTCGGAAGCCTCCCATAAGCTGTAATGTGATGCAATGCTATGCTAAATTAAAATTTATATATTCTTTGATTTTCTTTTTAATGGCTATTAGAAAACTTTTATCCTTGAGTAATGGATTATTGAATATCCAACATGGCATTGCTTTATCTTTCTCTGTTCATATTATCTGTATTAATCCACTTCTACACGATCAGATGAAAGGAGAGTCTGCATCTAAATTTCTAATGGGCTCCTAAATATATTGTTTTTTGCATGCTCAAATATATACTTAGCATAAAGACTAGTGATTCAAAAAACTGTTACCTGTATCCCCAAAATTTTACTGGAATCTTTGGCAATATCTAAATCATCTGTTTTACGTGATTCAGAATATAGAAATATGAGAGGGTTAGAATTTATGGGGTTTTCCTGTAAAACACAAGTTCTGAATGATGACAAATTGATTTTCTTACTGAAAGACCACATTACCTTCTGTGTTTATTTTCTTTTTAAAAACCAGTCTCGACTATAATAAATCCACACACAATGGGATTATTTTAAGGGATGGTATCACCGACGTGATGAACATGAGTTTGAGTAGGCTCCGAGAGTTGGTGATGGACAGGGAGGCCTGGCATGCTGCAGTCCATGGGGTTGCAAAGAGTCGGACAGGACTGAGTGACTGAACTGACTGAACTGATGGAGAAACTTGGTTGAATCAGGAGGGAAAAGGAAGTCTGTTTTTCGAGAATGAGGGTGTACGTGTTCTGGCATACACCTCCTTCTAGGTCAGCGGTCTGTGAAGCCTTGCTCCGGATTCGGGTGGGCTCCTGAGTGGGCTCCTAGTGTGCTGTGAGCCAATGCCGCGTGGTGGTAATGTCTATGCCGCGACAACGTCTGCGTCAGGTCTCCGGCATACATGAGTAATCCATCCCTTGTTCTTACGAAAAGGCACTTTACCTTCCCTGTTAATTTCAGTGACGTTTATCTGACAGTGTAAATTGAGAGAAGACCATAGATGGCGGAGCTGGTTTCACAGATTTTTAAGACGTATTTTAATTGTGGTAAAACATACATAAAATGAACTCTGCCATTTTAACCATTTTTATGGTAATCATGTGGCACTAATTACATTTACAGTGTTGAACAAACATCACCACTATTTCCAAAATTTTTTCATAACCCTACAGAGAAATCTTCTCCCCATTGAGCAGTAGCTCCTCAGGCCTCCCTCTCTTCAGCCTCTGATAACCTCTGTCTGTCTGTCTCTATGAACTTTGGATATTTCATGTAAGTGGAATCACACAATATTTTCCCTTTTGTGTTCGGCTTATTTTCTTAGTATAATGTTTTCAACTTTCATCATCTTTGGCACATGCCAGAATTCCTTTTTGTGACTGAATCATGTTCTATTGTACGGATGTATCACATTTTGTTTATCCATTCATCTGTCAAGAGACGCTTGAGTTGTTTACACATTTTGGCTATTGTAAATCATGCTGCAATGAACGCTGGCATGCAAGTATCTGCCTGAGTCCTTGTTCCAATTCTTTTGGGGCATACACTTAGGAAAATAATTCTTGGGTCTTACAGTAATTCTATACTTAGCTTTTCAAGGAACCATGAAACTGCTTTTCACAGTGTGAACGACGTTCGATTCCCACCTGCAACGTATAAGGTTCAGCTTCTCTGCATCCTTAGCACTTGTCATTTTCTGCTGTTTGTTTGCTCATTCACTTATTTATTACTAACAGCCACCTAACAACGTTGAAGTGATATCTCACAGTGGTTTTAATTTGCATTTCCCTAATGACAAAAGATATTGAGAATCCTTAAGAGATACAAGTTCTTTGCCCATTAAGAAAAAAATTAATTCTGGATATTAAACCCTTACCACATATGTGACTTCCCAAATTTTTCTCTTTCTGTAAATTGTCTTTTTATTCTCTTGATAGTGTCTTTTGATGCACAAAAGTTTTTAATTTGAATGAAGTCCAGTTTTCCTATTTTTTGTTGTTTCTGCCTGTACTTTGGTGTTATATGTAAGAAAATATTCCCAAATATAAGATCATGAAAACTTGTTCCCATGTTTTCTTCTATGAGTTTTTTGGTTTCAGTTCTTAAATTTAGGTGTTTGATCCATTTTGAGTTAATCTTTATATATGATGTAAGGGGTTTAATGAAGTTTCTGAAACCAACAAAGAGTAGATTTTTAAAACCTTTTAGAAAAAGAGAACCCTTGTGCACTGTTGGTAGGAATTTAAATTGGTATAGCCCATATGGAAAATGGCATGGTGGCTTCCTGAAAAAATTAAAAATAGAACTAACTACCATACGATCCAGCAATCTCACTTTTGGGTATATATGTGAAGGAAATGAAATCACTGTCTCAAAGAGATATCTGCATTCCCGTATTTGTTGCAGCATTACTCATGATAGCCACAGCATGGAGACAACCCAAGTGTCCATCAACAAACAGATGAATTTAGAATATGTGGTATATTATTTAACCACAGAAAAGAAGGAAATTCTCTCTTTCATGTCCATATGGCTAGACCTTGAGGGCATTACGCTGAATAAAATAAGTCTTCTCTCATATAGTGGAATCTAAAAAAACCAGACTCACAGAAACAGAGTAGAATGGTGGTTATCAGGGGTGGGAGGTGGGAGAAACGAGGCGATGTTGATCCAAGGGTTCCAGGTTCCAGTTAGAAGGTGAATACATTCTGGGGATATAATGTACAGCGTGGCGATTATAAGTAACAACTTAGAGTTAACTGTGCCATATACTTGAAAGCTGCTAAGAGAGTAAATCTCACCAGGCAGAAAAACAAATAAATGGTAACTTTGCGAGCTGATGCAAGTGTTAACTAACCTTTTCACAGTAATTATTTCACAATATATCCATGTATCAGATCATCATATTGTATACTTTAAACTTACACATGACATTGTATGCCAATTATATCTCAATAAAGCTGGAAAAAAAAGTTTGTGAGAATCATCGCTACAACCAGATAAATATCACCAAAGTATATAACTTAAAACCTAGTTGATTTGTGGATTCTATCTACAAAACACAACCTTTTACATGGGTTCTTGAATACATATTACTTATCCATCGACTATCTTCAACGGCAAACAAGAAAACTCTCTCCCAACTATCTCCTCTGATGCTATCACTAGGAAATACTTTTAAGCACAAAAAGATTTAAAAACAAAGCAAAAAGTAACTCTCATTTCACCATAGTCTTCCATTACATGAGCTACAGCTAGTGTGAATCTTTCAAGTGAGAATTGCTGCTTATGAATGAGGTGCTCAAAGATAAGCTATAATTTAGGAGGAAAAGTGCAAGGGAGAAAGCCTGGCTTTATGTAGTTGGGCTCTGGCTGAGATGCTTTGAGGAGGTTTCTGCTCTCCATTCCCTAAATAACATCCCCTGGCTTGTCAGGAAGTCAAACATTAGCTACATTTTTTTTTTTCGTTAAAACACTATCAACTTTTGGTAGAGATAAATTTTAAAAATACATTTCCAGAGTTATTAAAATTGTTTTAACAATTGTCATTTTCAGAGAGTCACTCTAAGAAAAGTTTTTAAAAAACAACTTTAAAAAAAAACAACTGATAACGCTCAGAAATTATCAGTATTTGTGAAGAGAGGGGAAACTATATCGTGTACCACAAATCTTCAGCAACTCCAGCTCATTTAACCTTTTCTGAATAAAACCACTGTCACGACCATTTGGATTTTGTGTATTTGCTTCACGCTCTCAGTAGCAAAGGTGAGGCAGAGTGGGGATTTTCAGAGAAACTTTTTTAAACAATGATTCTGGAGTCTGGCTGTGCACTGGAATCACCTGGAGTGTTAAAAACAATACACGCAGTAAGCATTTTATTAATCTAGTTAAATATGCCTCACATACACTGATCACGTGAGCATGCTTGTTAGTGGCACAGTCATGACCCACTCTGTGACCCCGTGGACTGTAGACAAGGCTCCTCTGTCCATGGGGTTCTCCAGGCAAGAATACTGGAGTGGGTTGCTATTCCCTTCTCCAGGGGATCTTCCCAACCCAGGGATTGAACCTAGGTCTCTTGCATTGCAGGCAGATTCTTCACCATCCGAGCCATGAGGGGAGCCCATATACTGACCATACGTGTATATTAATGTATTGGTTTTATATACACATATGTATACTACACTTGGGACTTCCCAGGTGGTGCTAGTGGCAAAAACCCCACCTGCCAATGCAGGAGGCATAAGAGACACAGGTTCAATCCCTGGGTGGGGAAGATCCCCTGGAGGAGGGCATGGCCATCCACTCCAGTATTCTTCCCTGGAGAATCCCATGGACAGAGGAGCCTGGTGGATTACAGTCCATGGGGTCATAAAGAGTTGGACACAACTGAAGCAACTTAGCACACATATACACTGAGTATATATATACATGTGTCTATCTATCTATCTATCTATCTGTTTCCACTGTTTCCCCATCTATTTCCCATGAAGTGATGGGACCGGATGCCATGATCTTCGTTTTCTGAATGTTGAGCTTTAGGCCAACTTTTTCACTCTCCTCTTTCACTTTCATCAAGAGGCTTTTTAGTTCCTCTTCACTTTCTGCCATAAGGGTGGTGTCATCTGCATATCTGAGGTTATTGATATTTCTCCCAGCAATCTTGATTCCAGCTTGTGTTTCTTCCAGTCCAGCGTTTCTCATGATGCACTCTGCATAGAAGTTAAATAAGCAGGGTGACAGCCTTGATGTACTCCTTTTCCTATTTGGAACCAGTCTGTTGTTCCGTGTCCATTTCTAACTGTTGCTTCCTGATCTGCATACAGATTTCTCAAGAGGCAGGTCAGGTGGTCTGGTATTCCCATCTCTTTCAAAATTTTCCACAGTTTCTTGTGATCCGCACAGTCAAAGGCTTTGGCATAGTCAATAAAGCAGAAATAGATGTTTTTCTGGAACTCTCTTGCTTTTTCCATGATCCAGCGGATGTTGGCAGTTTGATCTCTGGTTCCTCTGCCTTTTCTAAAACCAGCTTGAACATCAGGGAGTTCACGGTTCACGAATTGCTGAAGCCTGGCTTGGAGAACTTTGAGCATTAGTTTACTAGCATGTGAGATGAGTGCAACTGTGCGGTAGTTTGAGCATTCTTTTGCATTGCCTTTCTTTGGTACTGGAATGAAAACTGACCTTTTCCAGTCCTGTGGCCACTGCTGAATTTTCCAAATTTGCTGGCATATTGAGTGCAGCACTTTCACAGCATCATCTTTCAGGATTTGAAAGAGCTCAACTGGAATTCCATCACCTCCACTAGCTTTGTTCATAGCAATGCTTTCCAAGGCCCACTTGACTTCGCATTCCAGGATGTCTGGCTCTAGATTAGTGATCACATCATCATGACTATCTGGGTCATGAAGATCTTTTTTGTACAGTTCTTCTGTGTATTCTTGCCACCTCTTCTTAATATTTTCTGCTTCTGTTAGGTCCAGACCATTTTTGTCCTTTATTGAGCCCATCATTGCATGAAATGTTCCCTTGGTATCTCTAATGGGATCTTGGCATCCGGTCCCATCACTTCATGGGAAATAGATGGGGAAACAGTGGAAACAGTATCAGACTTTATTTTTTGGGCTCCAAAATCACTGCAGATGGTGATTGCAGCCATGAGATTAAAAGACGCTTACTCCTTGGAAGAAAAGTTATGACCAACCTAGATAGCATATTCAAAAGCAGAGACATTACTTTGTTGACTAAGGTTCATCTAGTCAAGGCTATGGTTTTTCCTGTGGTCATGTATGGATGTGAGAGTTGGACTGTGAAGAAGGCTGAGCGCTGAAGAATTGATGCTTTTGAACTGTGGTGTTGGAGAAGACTCTTGAGAGTCCCTTGGACTGCAAGGAGATCCAACCAGTCCATTCTGAAGGAGATCAGCCCTGGGATTTCTTTGGAAGGAATGATGCTAAAGCTGAAACTCCAGTACTTTGGCCACCTCATGTGAAGAGTTGCCTCATTGGAAAAGACTCTGATGCTGAGAGGGATTGAGGGCAGGAGGAGAAGGGGACGACAGAGGATGAGATGGTTGGATGGCTCGATGGACGTGACTCGATGGACGTGAGTCTGAGTGAACTCCGGGGGATGGTGATGAACAGGGAGGCCTGGCGTGCTGCGATTCATGGGGTTGCAAAGAGTCGGACACGACTGAGCGCCTGAGCTGAACTGATCTCTCTCTCTCTCTCTCTCTCTCTCTATATATATATATATATATATATATATATATGGGCTTCCCTGATAGGTCAGTTTGTAAAGAATTAGCCTGCAGTGCAGGAGACCTTGGTTCGATTCCAGGGTGGGGAAAATCAGCTGAAGAAGGGATAGGCTACACATACGAGTATTTTTGGGCTTTCCTTGTGGCTTATCTGGTAAAGAATCCACCTGCAATGTGGGAGACCTGGGTTTGATCCCTGGGTTGGGAAGATCCCCTGGAGAAAAGAAAGAATATCCACTCGAGTATTCTTGCCTGGACCATTCCATGGAATTTATAGTCTATGGGGTCACAAACAGTTGAACATGACCGAGTGACTTTCACTTTCATATATATATATATATACACACACACACAAACATACATATATACATACAAAAACAATGGATATTTAGACATCATATATACGTATGTGTAAATATAAAATCTCCCTTTCTCCTTTACCTTTCGCTTCTGCAAGGGAACAATGCAAAGAAATAGAGGAAAACAATAGAATGGGAAAGACTAGCAATCTCTTCAAGAAAATTAGAGATACCAAGGAAACATTTCATGCAAAGATGGGCTTGAAAAATGACAAAAATGGTATGGACCTAACAGAAGCAGAAGATATTAAGAAGAGGTGGCAAGAATACATGGAAGAACTATACAAAAAAGATCTTCATGACTCAGATAATCACGATGGTATGATCACTAACCTAGAGCCAGACTTCCTGGAATGTGAAGTCAAGTGGGCCTTAGAAACCATCACTACGAACAAAGCTATTGGAGGTGATGGAATTCCAGCTGAGCTATTGAAAATCCTGAAAGATGATGCTGTGAAAGTGCTGCAGTCAATATGCCAGCAAATTTGGAAAACTCAGCAGTGGTCACAGGACTGGAAAAGGTCAGTTTTCATTCCAATCCCAAATAAAGGCAATGCCAAAGAATGCTCAAACTACTGCACAATTGCACTCATCTCACACACTCGTGAAGTAATACTCAAAATTCTCCAAGCGAGGCTTCAATAGTATGTGAACTGAGAACTTCCAGATGTTCAAGCTGGATTTAGAAAAGGCAGAGGAACCAGAAATCAAATTGTCAACATCCGTTGGATCATAGAAAAGGCAAGACAGTTCCAGAAATACATCTGCTTCATTGACTACTCCAAAGCCTTTAACTGTGTGGATCACAATAAACTGTGGAAAATTCTTCAAGAGATGGGAATACCAGATCACCTGACCTGCCTCTTGAGAAACCTATATGCAGGTCAGGAAGTGCCATGGGCGGAGCTCCTCACGAGCTCCAAGTTAGGAAGCAACAGTTAGAACTGGACATGAAACAACAGACTGGTTCCAAATAGGAAAAGGAGTACGTCAAGGCTGTATGTTGTCACCCTGCTCATTTAACTTATATGCAGAGTACATCATGAGAAACGCTGGGCTGGAAGAAGCACAAGCTGGAGTCAAGATTGCTGGGAGAAATATCAATAACCTCAGATATGCAGATGACATGACTCTTATGGCAGAAAGTGAAGAAGAACTAAAGAGCCTCTTGATGAAAGTGAAAGCAGAGAGTAAAAAAGCTGGCTTAAAAGTCAGCATTCAGAAAACTAAGATCATGGCATCCAGTCCCATCACTTTATGGCAAATAGATGGGGAAACAATGGAAACAGTGAAAGACTTTATTTTCTTTGGCTCCAAAGTCACTGCAGATGGTGACTGCAGCCATGAAATTAAAAGACACCCGCTCTTTGGAAGAAAAGCTATGACCAACCTAGGCAGCATATTAAAAAGCAGAGATAGCACTTTGCTGACAAAGGTCCATGTAGTGAAAGCTATGGTTTTTTCAGTGGTCCTGTATGGATGTGAGAGTTGAACCATAAAGAAGGCTAAGCACCAAAGAACTGATGCTTTTGAACTGCGGTGTTGGAGAAGACTTTTGAGAAATTCCTTGGACTGCAAGGAGATCCAACCAGTCCATCCTAAAAGAAATCAGTCCTGAATATTCATTGGAAGGACCGATGCTCAAGCTGAAACTCCAATACTCTGGCCACCTGATGTGAAGAATTGACTTGTTGGAAAAGACCCTGATGCTGGGAGAGACTGAAGGGAGAAGGAAAAGGATGGGATGGTTGGATGGCATCACAGGCTCAATGGATATGAGTTTGAGCAAATTCGTGGCATTGGTGACGGACGGGGAGGCCTGGGGTGCTGCGGTCCATGGGGTCACCAAGAGTCAGACACGACTGAGCGACTGATCAACAAGGACAACAGTAGAGAACTGATCAGGCACATCACCTATCCTGGAATCATTATCATCTGTAGCTTTGCAGTTTTCTGGACCTCCCTGGTGGCTCAGACGGTAAAGCATCTGCCTACAATGCGGGAGACCTGGGTTCAGTCCCTGGATGGGGAAGATCTCCTGGAGAAGGGCATGGCAACCCACTCCAGTACTCTTGCCTGGAAAATCCCATGGACAGAGGAGCCTGATAGGCTACAGTCCACAGGGTCGCAAAGAGTCGGAGGCGACTGAGTGACTTCATTTGCATGTTTCCTGTGCTATTTCTGCTGCTAAGCAGGTCCTAAAGTCTTACAACCTGGAGGCTGTCAGCACGATTCCTCAACAAGCCTGATCAACTTAGTGATGTACCTAGAATCCTGCAATCACCAACTGATAGGGTATAGAGTGAGTCTTCCTGACATCTGTTGACCACTCTTTTTTTTTTTTTTTAGGTAAATTGAACTTCATTAAAATGTAAAACTTTTGTGCTTCAAAGGACACCATCAAGAAAGTGGACAGACTGCCATGGATTGGTAGAAAAGATATGCAAAACATGCATCTGATAAGAGGCTTGTATTCAAAACATATTATAACACATAATTTTATAATATATAATATAAAGAACAACTCAATAATAAAAAGACAAAAACCAATTTTAAAATGAGCAGTGAATAGACATTGTGCTGTGCAAAATGACGACCCTCCCAAATATGCCCTTGTTCTAATCCTTGGAGCCTGTGAAAATGCAAAGACCTAACCAGTGGACCTCCAGGGAATTCCCTAAAAAGTGTTGAACTGTACACTTTAAAGGGGTAAATTATATGGTATGTGAATTTGATCTCAATAAAGCTTTTTTTGTTAAAAAAAAAAATCATTCAATTAACTCCCGTCTGTTCTTTGCCCAGTTGCATCAATTGTTTGCATTTTGCTCCATTTACTTTTTCATACTCTTTCTATGCATCTTTTCTGAACCCATCTGTAAATCATTTGGGATGATTTGGGGATGATTGTGGAATACTGCTCAACAATAAAAAATTAACTATTGATACATATAACGCAGATGAATCTCATGCAGAGTGAAAGAAGCTAGGCAAGAAAGAGTATATACTGGATGTTACCGTTTGCATGAAACTATGGAAAATGCAAACCAATCTACATGGGCAGAGAGCAGCTCTGTCGTGTCTGAGGGATAGAATGGGAGGCTGAGGGGAGCAAGAGAGAGGTATTATAGACCATTGTTTCGACTGCGGTGAACATTCCTAAGTGTATGGTGGTGGTTTGTGCACGCTCAGTCGCGTCTGACTCTTTGTGACCCCGTGGACCATAGCCCACCAGGCTCCTCTGTTCAAGGGATTTTCCAGCCAAGAATACTGGAGTGGGTTGCCATTCCCTCCTCCATACCACTCTTTACCTTCCAATCTGGATGCCCTGAAAACCAGTATCAGCAGAAGTGTGGCTTCTTATATAGTGGGATTTAGCTGGTGAGCCTCCCAGGTTGGTGCTAGTGGTAAAGAACCTGTTTGCCAAGGCAGGAGACGTAAGTGATGCAGGTTTGATTCCTGGGTTGGGAAGATCCCCTGGAGGAGGGCACAGCAGTTCTGAATTCTCCAGTATTCTTATCTGGAGAATCCCATGGATAGAATCCCATCCCATGGATAGAATCCCACGCTAGAATCCCATCCCTCTAGCGTGGTGGGCTGGAGTTCATGGGGTTGCAAAAAGTGGAGCACGGCTGAAGTGACTTAGCAGCAGCAGCAGCATTCAGCTGGCAGCCTCCTCGCTGAAGGACCAGTCCTGGAGCCTGGGGCTGGCGGTTTCCACAGCCCTGACCTGGAACATTCGTGACTGGATGACCCTCTGTCTTCACTGCTTATCCAGGGTAGAGGCACTGGGATGTCATCACACTGAACCTGACTGGACCATTCTGGTTCTCCAGTGGTCCAAATTATTTCATGGGACATATTTTATTTCATGGGACATATTACTGCCCATGACTTTGTTTGACTTCCTGTCCCATTAACAAGTGAAAAGGAACTCCCTGGTGGCTCAGACAGTAAAGAGTCTGCCTGCAGTGCAGGAGAACCAGGTTCCATCCCTGGATCAGGAAGGTCCCCCCTGGAGAAGGAAATAGCACCCCACTCCAGTGTTCTTGCCTGGGAAATCCCATGGATGGAGGAGCCTGGTGGGCTATAGTCCATGGGGTCGAAAAGAATCGGACACGACTAAGCAACTTTACTTTCAATGAGTGATAAAAAATACCCCAGGACTGTATCCAGGACACAAACGTCTGCACATATTAGGAAGGGCAGTTTCTTTCTGGAGATATCTGGGTTCCTCTGATTTGTCAGACAGATGCTCCCAGTACTGATGGAAGGGTGGCAGGGATGGTTGGGGAATCTGGGGCACGTTCACCCTGCGGGTTCCAGCTGTTCGGGAGAAGTGTAAGTAAACTCTGCTGCCGGTGTTGAATGGTAGGGGGCAGAGCCAGCTGAGGACCCTGGGCATTCAGGGAGGGCGAAGGAACAGGAGTTTCCTGACAGGGGAGGACAGTCAGCGCTGAACTGAGGCATCTTCTATTTCTAATTGAGGGAACTCATGGGCGTCCCTGTGGCTCAGCTGGTAAAGAATCTGTCTGCAGTGTGGGAATCCCGGGTTTGATTCCTGGATTGGGAAGATCCCCTGGAGAAGGGAACGGCTGTCCACTCCAGTATTCTGGCCTGGAGAATTCCACAAACTGTATAGTCTGCGGGGTTGTAAAGATTTGGACACGACTGAGTGACTTTCACTTTCCCTTATTTTTCACACTGGGAGGCGAGGAAGTGGTTTGCCAAGAATCATGAGAAGCACGTTGCCCTGAGACACAAACCTGGGTGCGGAGAGGGAGCTGATGGCACTGTCTGTGCTTTCGGTGAAATGCTTGGTCCCCTGCCACTGTTTCTGTCTGCGTGACTCAGGAGAAAAGTTAAGCAGAAACACCTTTAGGTCATTACCTGCTGAGCACATGAACAGATTCACAGTAAATGGGGGCGGACTTTCCAGTCACTGCTGAGACTTCCCACTGCTGAATTCACCAGGGCACACCTCTTTCTCTCAAAACGAAGCATATTCTTTAAAAAGACAGAGAAATCCCCGTGTCTGAAGGCCAAGCCTGTCCTCATGCGAAAGGCTCGAAGAGGCAGGTTCTGTCAGAATCAGCAGGAGAGACAGAACCGCAGGGCCTGCCCTGGGGAGGTGGTGACCCTCAGCCTGCGGCGGCCGGTGGGGCCGCCGAGGAAAGCCAGCTCATCTGGCTGTGAAGTGAGCCTCACTCTTAAACGGAAATTGGAATTATTGAATGAAAGTGTATAAAAAGTCAAAAATAGAGAATAGGTATTAAAACCCAGGGGACGGTTAGGGGAAACCGCGGAGCAACATCCAATGACCCAACCGCCGACAGAACTGGTGGGAAATGACCTTGAAGGAGCATGCAGGACCAGACCGCGAGCAATCTCCGGCACCACTCAAAGGCGTTTCGAGTTCCTCCCTCTGCTGAGGTATGTTTTACGACCCTAGAGGATCTGACAATTGTCAGGACCGAACACTCAGCTGCAGGAGACTCTCACCAGCATGATATCCGTCCGCTCTGGCCTTTCCGCCTAAATCCCTTCACTCCGGCGTCTCAGATGATCGGATTTGTAAAGCAGTCCTCTTCAATTTTTGGCTCACAGCTGATCACGTCCAAGGCTTTTCCATAAGCTAGGCTATTTGTTTATTGTCAAGGGGACAGCATATTTTCCCCATCAGGGATGATGCACCCTCTCAAAAGTCACCCTGACTGTCCCAGGCAGTTGAAGGCCGCAGGGAGACTTGACCCTTCTGCCTGCCCTCTGGAAGCCCGTCACAGGGGACTTCACCCCAGACCCTATACGGCTGGAACCCGTGTTGTACTTGGCCTCGGCCTTTTCTGGTGAACAAGTGGAAGTCCTTTGAACCAGTTATAGTTAGCTTACCCTTGATGTGAAAACCGCATGGAATTCAGCATGTCCCCCCTTTATTTCTAGCTGAGGACGCAGAGGCTACGAGAGAGTAGGTGACTTTCCCTGGGGTCACGGGGCAAGACCGTGGAGAATAACCCCCTCCGGCGGACCTGGCTCCTTGCCAGTTTCCTAGCTCCGCGATCTCCTTAGCCAGCCTCCTGGCTGGCTCGCCTGACCGCCTCACCCGGCGTCTGGCGTGCAGGGAAGGGCAGGAGCGATGTTTCTCTGCCTGCTTTGACTCTTCCGGTGCTCCCCCAGCCCGGGGACAGCCGTGACCACTCGTCAGTGACTGTTCCAGCCATTTTCAGCTTCACGTAATCATTAAGGAGAGTTCCAGTACAATCTCTCATAATGGCTCTTTCAGGTAAAAGTTTAGCCTCTTGTGCCCTCAAAAATGGCTTCTGAGTGTTTGGGGGAGGGCAGAGAAAAGGGACCTTTGTATCCACATTGTCTTGGCTTGCGTTTTCCAGAGGTAGACCCTGAGATGGGGATTCTTTAAAGAAATGCTCCCAAGGAGTGTCTGGGAGGGAGTCCTCAGGGGGCTCCCAGAGTGCTGCTAACATCCTGACCTGGACAGCTGTTTCACTGGTGCATTCGTCACTAGAAAATGTACCAAGTTGTGTGTGTATTAGTGCATACTTATGTGTGCGTGCTACATTAAAAGATTCCAAGGGGTGGGGAGGGATAAATTAGGAGGATGAGCAGATGCAAACTACTGTATATAAAAAAGGTAAACAAGAAAAAATAGAAAAAATTTCCATTGCTCTATTTTTTCTGGGTATGGATATGTGCTATGCTTAGTCAGTCGTGTCCAACTCTTTGCAATCCCATGGACTGTAGCCCACCAGGCTCCTCTGTCCATGGGATTCTCCAGGCAAGAACACTGGAGTGGGTTGCCATGCCCTCCTCCAGGGGATCTTCCCAATCCAGGGACCAAACCTAGGTCTCCTGCACTGCAGGTGGATTCTTTACCCCTGAGCCACCTACAGGAGCAACCAATTTATGAACATAGGCTAAATGGATATGGAGCCTATAGATATAGTTTATGGAAATAGAGCAAACATTTTTTTAAACATTTTGTTCTACCATGATATCTTTTTTAAACAAATAAATATTATTGATGTATAATTCATGTACATAAAATTAATTCTCAAAATGTATGACTCAGTGGTTTTTAGTATGTTCACAGAGTTGTTTAACCTTTACCATCATTTAGTCTCAAAACATTTTCATCACCCCTTCCCCTGGTGGCTCAGATGGTAAAGAATCTGCCCGCAATGCAGGAGACCTGAGTTCGATCCGTGGGTCAGGAAGATCCCCTGGAGAAGGGAACGGCTAAACCCTCCAGTATTCTTGCCTGGAGAATTCTGTGGACAGAGGAGCCTGGGGGTCTACCGTTCACGGGGTTGCAAAGAGCTGGACATGACTGAGCAACTAACACTTTCATTTTTCCGTCCCTGCCAAGAAACTCTTTACCATTAGCAGTCCCCTCCCACACCCTCCACCTCTCTCCTGGGCAGCCACTCATCTGCTTTGTGTCTCTGTGGATTTGCCTATTTTTCACACGTCATACAGATAAAGCCACACAACACGTGTCATCTGTGACAGGCATCCTTCAGTTAGGATGTTTTCAAGGTCCATCCATACCCTATATCAGTACTTTATTCCTTTCTGTTGCCAAATAATATTCCATTGAATGGATGTGCTACATTTTGTTTACTAGTTCATCAGTTGATGGACATTTGTGTGGTTGGTTTCTTGGTTATTATGAATAATGTTACTACAAGCATTCATGTGCAGGCTTTTATGTGGACATATGTTTTTATAGCTATTTCTATTTAACCAAATAGAAATTTAAACACTTGCACGTTATACAACAGTCTTCCAATACATCTTTTAGATCAAAGAAGAAGCCAATAATAGAATATTTATAACTACATGATGCTTATATTTGCATTGTATTAGAACTCACAGTGTCCCACCAAAACCGCACGCAGAGGAAATTCATACACATAAACGTTATCACACGGAAAAGAAGAAAAGCAAGGGAATCATGCTTTCAGCTGAGAACACCCGAAAGAACAAAAGGAACGATAGTGAATAAGAGGACTCATTAGAAGAAGAGGGGGCAGAGCTGTCCGTAGACCATTGCCTCAACCCGATCCTGCAGGGAACCCTGTTGTCTTATTTCCTGAAGTCCCCGCTTGAGGACTTCAGGTGGAGGGACTGGGTTTTCTTATTCCCTCTGTAGTCACTCCAGTAGCTTGAAAGTGAAAGTGTTAGTCCCTCAGTCGTGTCCGACTCTCTGCCACCCCATGGACTGTAGCCTGCCAGGCTCCTCTGTCCATGGGATTCTCCAGGCAAGAATACTGGAGTGGGGTGCCATGTCCTTCTCCATGGGATCTTCCCAACCTAGGGATCAAACCAGGTCTCCCGCGTTGCAGGCGAACCAGTAGCCTGAAGGACATCTCCAAAGAAGAGTTTGCGTGCAGGCGATGGAGGCACACGGAGCCGGCAAGGGGCCGCGGGCGTCTGGCAGAGCATCGGCAGCGTGCCCCTCACGGTGTCCTCTGGTCTCCCCGGTCCCCGTAGAACAGTCCTTTGTCTGCACGGCTGCATCCTACCACACGGGCCAAGGGAACAGGCTGCATCCGGTAAGCTGCTGGAGGTGGCAGTCGGTATAACTGAGAGCACAGTCTTCCCGTGTGACGGCGTCTTGTGTAACCTGTGCACTTCGATGCACACCTGTGCACAGACCTTGCCATGGGTCACATGGGCACCCTCCCCCTACACCCCCCAGCTTAGGCAGTTTACTGAGGGGCTTGGCTCCATGGTGACCTTGCCCTTGCCCACGGTGAACCCCAGAAAGCCTTGGGGCTCTTATCTCATTTACCTTTCTTCTTCCTCTTGAGGGCATGGGAGAACTTCCAAAGTTAGTTCTCTCCACACCTAACTTAGACTCAAGAACATGCTCCCTGCCCTCAAATTCACCGAAGGGTGGGCAAAGCCCCTAAGCCACCCCTCCCCATATAAGGAACAAGGCCACCCCATTTGGGGAGCAAGCAAGCAAGGAAGGCCTTGTTTGTTCTCAGTCCACTTTGCTGCAGCAAGGGCCCTAATAAAGCCATGCCTGAATTCCTAAAGAAGAACTCCTAGGCCTAGATGGAGGATGTACACAGAGAGCAGGCCTGAGGCACAGCTGGGGAAGGAGAAGGTGAGACGGATTGGGAGGGCAGCACGAAGCACGGACTTCACCGCGTGCACCATGGATGACCAGGGGGATTTGCTGCATCACAGAGAGCTCACACCCAGGGCTCTGCGACAACCTAGAGCCGTGGGATGGGTAGGGGCTGGAAAGGGGGGCTCCAGAGGGGGTGATGTGTGTGTACCTGTGGGTGACTCATGTTGACGCGTGTAGAAGCTGACACAGTATTGTAAAGCAATTATACTTCAATTAAAAATTAAAAAAAAACCGAGTTTATGAAAATCTCCTCTGGTCTGGCTGCTTCCTCCACTCTCAAAACGTGCCGTTTTCAGAGACGCCGTCTCCCTCCTCTTGTGTTTCTCTCTGCCCTAAATCCTGTGAGAGGAGCCGAAGTTGGGCCTTTCACTTCCTGGGGGTCACACCCTTCTTACCTAGGGCGGCAGGCCCCTTGGCCTTGGGCAGAGGGGGATGGGATACCTAGCTTTTTTTTTTTTTTAAGTTTTTTATTTTTTTAATTTTAAAATCTTTAATTCTTACATGCGTTCCCAAACATGGACCCCCCTCCCACCTCCCTCCCCACAACATCTCTCTGGGTCATCCCCATGCACCAGCCCCAAGCATGCTGTATCCTGCGTCAGACATAGACTGGCAATTCGATTCTTACATGATAGTATACATGTTAGAATGCCATTCTCCCAAATCATCCCACCCTCTCCCTCTCCCTTGGAGTCCAAAAGTCCGTTATACACATCCGTGTCTTTTTTCCTGTCTTGCATACAGGGTCGTCATTGCCATCTTCCTAAATTCCATATATATGTGTTAGTATACTGTATTGGTGTTTTTCTTTCTGGCTTACTTCACTCTGTATAATCGTCTCCAGTTTCATCCATCTCATCAGAATTGATTCAAATGAATTCTTTTTAATGGCTGAGTAATACTCCATTGTGTATATGTACCACAGCTTTCTTATCCATTCATCTGCTGATGGACAAGACACCCTCTGATCTGAGTCAGCTCCTCTTGCTAACTTAGAGCCGGAGATAAGGTTGTCTAGAATTCCCTTTTCTTTTGACAGAGACTTGTTTTTAAGTCTTGCTGTGCATTTGAAAATTCTATTTTCCAAGTCAGAGGCGAAACTATAGCTTTCTTTTTCTTTGCATTCCTAAATAACAGTCCTAATTCCCCTCGAGGCAGATGAATGCCTCAGGCGGCTGAAGGATCGATCTCTAGAAACACTAGTGTTATTATTGAGTTCAGTTCAGTCGCTCAGTCGTGTCCGACTCTTTGCGACCCCATGAATCGCAGCACACCAGGCCTCCCTGTTCATCACCATCTCCTGGAGTTCACTCAGACTCACGTCCATCGAGTCCATGATGCCATCCAGCCAACTCATCCTCGGTTGTCCCCTTCTCCTCCTGCCCCCAATCTCTCCCAGCATCAGAATTTTTTCCAATGAGTCAACTCTTCGCATGAGGTGGCCAAAGTACTGGAGTTTCAGCTTTAGCAGCATTCCTTCCAAAGAAATCCCAGGGTTGATCTCCTTCAGAATGGACTTGTTGGATCTCCTTGCAGTCCAAGGGACTCTCAAGAGCCTTCTCCAACACCACAGTTCAAAAGCATCAATTCTTCGGCGCTCAGCCTTCTTCACAGGCCAACTCTCACATCCATACATGACCATAGGAAAAACCATAGCCTTGACTAGACGGACGTTAGTTGGCAAAGTAACGTCTCTGCTTTTGAATATGCTATCTAGGTTGGTCATAACTTTCCTTCCAAGGAGTAAGCATCTTTTAATTTCATGGCTGAACTCACCATCTGCAGTGATTCTGGAGCCCCAAAAAATAAAGTCTGACACTGTTTCCACTGTTTCCCCATCTATTTCCCATGAAGTGATGGAACCGGATGCCATGATCTTCATTTTCTGAATGTTGAGCTTTAGGCCAACTTTTTCACTCTCCTCTTTCACTTTCATCAAGAGGCTTTTTAGCTCCTCTTCACTTTCTGACATAAAGGTGGTGTCATCTGCATATCTGAGGTTATTGATATTTCTCCCGGAAATCCTGATTCCAGCTTGTGTTTCTTCCAGTCCAGCGTTTCTCATGATGTACTCTGCATAGAAGTTAAATAAGCGGGGTGACAATATACAATCTTGACGTACTCCTTTTCCTATTTGGAACCAGTGTGTTGTTCCATGTCCAGTTCTAACTGTTGCTTCCTGACCTGCATATAGATTTCTCAAGAGGCAGGTCAGGTGGTCTGGTATTCCCATCTCTTCCAGAATTTTCCACCGTTTATTGTGATCCACACAGTCAAAGGCTTTGGCATAGTCAATAAAGCAGAAATAGATGTTTTTCTGGAACTCTCTTGCTTTTTCCATGATCCAGCGGATGTTGGCAGTTTGATCTCTGGTTCCTCTGCCTTTTCTAAAACCAGCTTGAACATCAGGGAGTTCACGGTTCACGAATTGCTGAAGCCTGGCTTGGAGAATTTTGAGCATTACTTTACTAGCATGTGAGATGAATGCAATTGTGTGGTAGTTTGAGCATTCTTTGGCATTGCCTTTCTACATGATTGGAATGCAAACTGACCTTTTCCAGTCCTGTGGCCACTGCTGAGTTTTCCAAATTTGCTGGCATATTGAGTGCAGCACTTTCACAACATCATCTTTCAGGATTTGAAACAGCTCAATTGGGATTCCATCACCTCCACTAGCTTTGTTCGTAGTGATGCTTTCTAAGGCCCACTTGACTTCACATTCCAGGATGTCTGGCTCTAGATGAGTGATCACATCATCATGATTATCTGGGTCGTGAAGATCTTTTTTGTACAGTTCTTCCATGTATTCTTCTTAATATCTTCTGCTTCTGTTAGGTCCATACCATTTCTGTCTGTTATCGAGCACATCTTTGCATGAAATATTCCCTTGGTATCTCTAATTTTCTTGAAGAGATCTCTAGTCTTTCCCAATCTGTTTTTTTCCTCTATTTCTTTGCATTGATCACTGAAGAAGGCTTTCTTATCTCTTCTTGCTATTCTTTGGAACTCTGCATTCAGATGCTTATATCTTTCCTTTTCTCCTTTGCTTTTTGCCTCCCTTCTCTTCACAGCTATTTGTAAGGCCTCCCCAGACAGCCATTTTGCTTTTTTGCATTTCTTTTCCATGGGGATGGTCTTGATCCCTGTCTCCTGTGCAATGTCACGAACCTCATTCCATAGTTCATCAGGCACTCTATCTGTCAGATCTAGACCCTTAAATCTATTTCTCACTTCCACTGTATAATCATAAGGGATTTGATTTAGGTCATACCTGAATGGTATGACCATCATTGGCTGCACAGAATATAATCAATCTGATTTCGGTGTTGACCATCTGGTGATGTCCATGTATAGAGTCTTCTCTTGTGTTGTTTGAAGAGAGTGTTTGCTATGAACAGTGCATTTTCTCGGCAAAACTCTATTAGTCTTTGCCCTGCTTCATTCCGCATTCCAAGGCCAAATTTGCCTGTTACTCCAGGTGTTTCTTGACTTCCTACTTTTGCATTCCAGTCCCCTATAATGCAAAGGACATCTTTTTTGGGTGTTAGTTCTAAAAGGTCTTGTAGGTCTTCATAAAACCATTCAGCTTCTTCAGCATTACTGGTTGGGGCATAGACTTGGATAACTGTGATATTGAATGATTTGCCTTGGAGACGAACAGAGATCATTCTGTCATTTTTGAGATTGCATCCAAGTACTGCATTTCTGACTCTTTTGTTGACCATGATGGCTACTCCATTTCTTCTGAGGGATCCCTGCCCGCAGTAGTAGATGTGATGGTTATCTGAGTTAAATTCACCCATTCCAGTCCATTTTAGTTTGCTGATTCCTAGAATGTCAACGTTCACCCTTGCCATCTCTTGTTTGACCACTTCCAATTTGCCTTGATTCATGGACTGACATTCCAGGTTCCTATGCAATATTGCTCTTTACAGCATCAGACCTTGCTTCTATCACCAGTCACATCCACAACTGGGTATTGTTTTTGCTTTGGCTCCATCCCTTCGTTCTTTGTGTCGTTATTTCTCCTCTGATCTCCAGTAGCATATTGGGCACCTAATGACCTGGGGAGTCCCTCTTTTGGTATCCTATCATTTTGCCTTTTCATACTGTTCATGGGGTTCTCAAGGCAAGAATACTGAAGTGGCTTGTACAATCCCAGCCCAATATTCACAACTTGGAGGTTTGGTATCAGGCTGTAGATTCCATCTCATCATCTGAATTGGTCAGGAGTCAAACCTGAAGCCAATATCTGCTCCTGCTGAAACTAAGAAGGACCCTGTGGGGTTCTTGGGCATGAAAGCCTTTTTCTCTCTCCATTTCTTCTAGGCAAGACTCCGGCCCCCATGACCTTCCCTGAGTTCCAAAGGTTAGCGACATTACTTTGCCAACAAAGGTCCATCTAGTCAAGGCTATGGTTTTTCCAGTAGTCATTTATGGATGTGAGAGCTGGACCAGAAAGAAAGCTGAGCACCAAAGAATTGATGCTTTTCAACTGTGGTGTTGGAGAAGAGTGTTGAGAGTCCCTTGGACTCAAGGAGATCCAACAAGTCAATCCTAAAGGAAATCAACCCTGAATATTCATTGGAAGGACTGATGCTGAAACTGAAGCTCCAATACTTTGGCCACCTGATGCAAAGAGAGAACTCATTAGAAAAGATCCTGATGCTGTGAAAGATTGAAGGTGGGAGGAGAAGGGGACGACAGAGGATGAGATGGTTGGATGGCATCACCGACTCAACGAACATGGGTTTGAGCAAGCTCCAGGAGGTGGTGAAGGACAGGGAAGCCTCGCGTGCTGCAGTCCATGGGGCTGCAGAGTCAGAAAGGCCTGAACAACAACAAGTCAAGGGAGGAGCAACCAAGAAACCACCTGAGGCAAGATTAAAGGACCAGAGAAGATCATCAAGATCAGGAGACCATCACCTGAGACCCTGCACACACCTTAGTCTTGTCAGCAACCCCGCCCTTGAACGGTTGCTATGAAACTCCTCATCAAACCCTTCCTGTCTGGGACACGTAGATTTTGAGGGCAGGAGCCCACTGCGCCCCCCTTTGCCTGACAAACCAGTGGAGCTATCTGTTTCTACTTTACCCAAACTCTGCCTCTGAGATGCGATTTGGCACCAGTACAGAGGCTGGGACTTTCGGCATCATGTCATTAACACACATGCAATTTCCTCCCTTGGGGGATGGCATTCCAAATTGTGCAGAGGTGTAAATGATTATAAAAATGATCATTCCTTGCAGCAGACCATCATTTTTTACAATAGACTATAATTTTACAAACTAGCATAACTTCCTAGTTAGTGGGCTTTCTAGTCCCCACATCAAACAGTTTTTTATGGGTGTTTCATTTTTGCCTCAGATTCCAATAAGACTCTGAAATGGTACTGTTGTTGGCCTAGTTTTTATTTAAAACTTTGAGTTTTTATTTAAAACTCGTCACAGATATTTTTGCATTGATTTTTGATCTTTAAAAATTATACATTAAAACATCTCAAATTTTGATTACTGAGGGTTTTTTCATTAAAACAGAATTATATTTTCTCTTTAATTGAAGTATAGCTGATTTGCAATGTTGTATTAATTTCTGCTGTACAAAAAAAATGTCTGCTGTACAGCAAAGTGATTCAGTTACACATACAAGTGTATTCTTTTTCACTACGGTTTATCATAGGATATTGAATTTAGCTCACTGTGCTATACAGGAGGATCTTGTTGTCCATCCATTCTATGGATGCTAGTTTGCATTTGCTAACCCCAACCTCCCAGTCCATCCTCCCCCCACTGATTACTGAGTTTTTTGATGCCCACTTACATTCTACATGTGGGGCAAGTGCCTCTCTTACTTCACTCTCTTGTCTTTGAGGACCAAATTCACACGGCCTTCCCTCATGTCACCAAATGGATTCGAAATTTTCTTTGAATTCACATACAAGATTTCTTTACCTTTCTCGTGACCCTACCTCTGGACTCATCTATGTCCCTGTCTTAACTTCCTCCTTCAGTTGTAAACCACTCCAGTGTTCTTGCCTGGAGAATCCCAGGGACAGAGAAGCCTGGTGGGCTGCTGTCTATGGGGTTGCACAGAGTTGAACACAACTGAAGCGACTTAGCAGCAGCAGCAGCAGAGGCTGGAATACTGTTTTGACTGACCTTTGCATCCTTTCAGCATCTACTAAAGTACCTTTTATAACAAAGGTTTATTTAAGGAGTAGAACACTGTTTCCAATGGAAGGAAAAAGTGAAATACATTTTAGAAGAATTTATGTCAGAGCGGTTATAGGGTTGCTTTTTTTTAAGCAAGGATAACTTTTAGGCCATCTTGGAAATTTACTTATATTGAATGCCTTCTTTTTGTATGACATAAGTGAATTATTACTGTATTACACTCAATTTCTGTCCCCCTAGCAAATGAGACTAATAGTAGTTAGAAAGGTGGTCACTGAAAAGAAGAGGGATTAAAAACCTAGAACTAAATGTTTGCCCTTTTAGTTTGCAAGAAGGATAATCTACACACAGATACCCAGAAGTTGATTGTACAATTTATCTTTACGCAGTTTGATGCAATATTGCCATAGGACATGACACAGTAATTTATTTCTAAAATGTATTTGCAGTATTTTCAGATCAAACTTTGTTTTCCTCTTGACATAATTGATTACTGCTTTCATTGGGATTTATTCTAAAGTAATTCTGAACTGAAAAACTGCAAGAAAAGTAGAAACCGCACATTTCTCTATTAGGGCAGCTGTATCTAGAATAGCACAGCAGAGCACTTTTTTTCTTGCTTGCTATTTGATTCTTCTATTTCTTTATTGCTCTAATCATTGTAGAAAGGACTCCAGGTCACACATCGGTCTTACGAATGAAGATGGAGACGCACAGGTTGAAATATCCCACCTTCCCCGGCAGTGACTGAGCGCACGAGGCACGGAGGTTTGGGAGCACTGGGAACGCACTGCGCCTTTTGGCTACGTCGCTTCCACTATACAGCCAAGCCCGCTGCTGCGTTTCCCCACATGCATCAGTTAGCTCTTTTTAAAACATTTGTTTCTTAAACTCTTTCTTTGGCTGTGCTGGGTCTCCTTGCGGGACGCGGGCTTTCTCGAGGGGCGGCGGGCGGGGCTCCTCTCCAGTTGGGGTGTGCGGGCTTCTTCCCGCGGAGGCTTCTCTCGCTGTGAAGCGCAGGCTCCAGGCTCGTGGGCTCAGGAGTCGCGGCTCCCAGGCCCTAGAGCACACGCTCAGTAGTTGTGGCGCTCAGGCTTAGCTGCTCCGGGGCATGTGGGATCTTCTTGGCCCAGGGATCGAACCGGTGTCCCCTCCATTGCAAGGCAGACCACCAGGGAAACCTCATCCATTAGCTATTGCTGTATAACAGGCAATCACAAATTGTAGTACCTTAAAGCAATGATAGTTTATTATTTCTTATAAATGTATAGATTGACAGGGAGCTTCTGCTGGTCTGGAGCAGGCTTGGCTGGTTTTGGGTAGGCACCCTTGTGGGTCTGTGGTCAATTGACTCCCCAGGCTTCCAGGACTGGCCACGATGGGCGCTTACACTGTTCTGTAACAGGCAGCCCTGGGCTTGTTATCATGGTGGTGTGGTTCCAAGAGGGAGAGGGCAAGAGCATCAATCTCCCTTCAAGATCAGGCCCAACACCCTCACGTTAGTTTTCAGCTGCCGTCTATTGTCAAAGAGAGACGTACGCCCATCTGAGACTCTCTGGGATGAGCTGCGAAGGCACATCATACAAGTCAGGCTTCCAACAAGCAAATAATTGAGGTGGGCCCTTTTTATAATCAATCTACCACAGAGTGTGAGATGGTCTCTTTTCTTATTCTTGAAAATATTTGAGATAGAGTTCAAAAAAATATATACATCTATACAAAATTGTTTAACATAATAAATAAAAATATAAGATTGGGTGTGGTTAGCAGAATTCTAAGATGGTCCCCAAGATTCCTGCCCCTTGGTACACATATCACTTCTAATCCTCTCCCTCTGATCTTGAGAAGGATCTGTGGATACAATGAGAGAGTCACTGCCTTGATCGTTATCTTCGACGGCAAAAGCGATAGCAGGGCCGTTTCCCTGACCGTGTGACGTGATGTGAGGCTGTCCGTGCAGGGCCTCCCTGGTGGCTCAGTGGTAAAGGATCGGCCCGCCAACGCAGAGACACGGGTTTGATCCCCGGTCTGGGAAGATCCCACCTGTTGTGGATCAACGAAACCTGTACGCTGCAACTATTGAGCCTGTGCGCTAGAGCCGGGAGCTTACTACTGAGCCCATGTGCCCGAGAGCCTGCGCTCCACAGTAAGAAGCCTGAGCACTGAACTGGAGAGTAGCCTCCACTCCCCGCAACTAAGAGGAGCCTGCGCAACAGCGGACCCAGCACAGCTCGTACATGTATGTGTATGTGTATGTGTATGTATGTGTGTGTTCACTGGAAGGACTGATGCTGAAGCTGAGACTCCAATACTTTGGCCACCTGATGTGAAGAGCTGACTCACTGGGAAAGACCCTCATTCTGGGACAGATTGAAGATGGGAGGAGAAGGGGATGACAGAGGATGAGATGGTTGGGTGGCATCACTGACTCAATGGACATGGGTTTGGCCACCCAAAACCATGAGACTCCGGGAGTTGGTGATGGACAGGGAAGCCTGGTGTGCTGCAGTCCATGGGGTTGCAAAGAGTCAGACAAGACTGAGTGACTGAACTGAACTGATACGTATACGTATATGTATCTATATAAATATATTTGATCTTGAGTTCCAGAAAGGAATGCAGTCCAGCTATCGCCTACATTGCAGTTTTGTGAGACCCTAAACAGAAGAGCCAGCCAAGCTCTGCCTGACTCCTGACCCATAGAAGCAGAGATAATAAATGCATGTTGTTTCAAGTCACTAAACTTATGGTAATTTGGTAAGCAGCAAGAGAGAACTCAAACATCAGGGGAATACCCAAATAAGACGTTAAGATGCAGACAAATGGAAAACAAGAACCATATTTTGCAGATGCTGCAGACAGGGGCTTTGGAGAGTTAGTAAGTTGAAACACAAATCTGATTCTGAGGCTCTTGAAGGCCAAAATTACAGGGAAAAGATGATCTTTATTATTGCATTTACTTTTGTGTGAAGCATGTGATTCCTTTTTCAGACTTAAAAGACATGAGTATCCCGGCTGTGAATGGGACATTCACAATTCACAGTTCATTCAACAATTCACAATGGTTACCAACCAGCATCGACCCTGGGGTGGTAATATCAGAAGGCTGCAGCTGGTGTGCTGGATTTAGAGATATGTGAGGTGTCAGGACAAAAGATGTTTCAACTTATGGGGTACTCCAGAGTTGTGGCTGGTTTACACAGTCAGATGGGATTGTCTAAAAAGCCCTGGTATTCAAGTAGGACTGGGCAGATGAGATTGCTCCAAGACAGAAGCAACAGCTCCCCAAAGGAAAATCGCTCACATCTCACAGGTTCAGCAGAGAGGGGGAGGGAACCAGCTGTAGTAACCCCTACCTCTGCCACCAACCTTGCCATCCATTAAACCCAACTGATGAGTCACTGATTGCTTCGGGCTGGAGGGTAAGCTGGGGTGAAGAGGCAGCTAGAAGAATCTGTCAGTAATCTTGATTTGAGATGGACGTATTCTGGACTAGCAATGTGGTGGTAGGGATGGAAGTGGGTGGTCTGGAGGGAAATTTAAGAGGTGCCAGATTAATGGATCACCAAGTGGGGGTATCCAGAGACGCAGAAGGAAAAGTAAAAGGAGGAACTGTCATAGAAACCAAGGAAGAAATCATTCTAAAAGAGTGGCCAACCACCTCAGATGCTGTAGGAAATAAGGCTGGGAAGTGTTCATCACGTGTGCCGGTTCAGAGGTGGTTTGACATCTTTAGTGATGAAGGGGGGGAAATGGGATCCAGGATCCAGGTGAGAGACTCACTTTGCATAGAAGGGAAAAGTTGCCTAGAAATGAGTGAGAAAAAGAGGCAGGGGGTGCTTTTTTATCCCTTCAGAGAAGAAGAGTAGGAAAAGGAATTTAATGTAGCCTAATGTAGTTCCTCCTGGATTTTTTCCCCCACTTTCTCTGTCAAGCAGGAAAAGAACTGCACTGACTGTGAGTGAGGATTTTCCTTGGGCTGAACACTGCAAGTGAAAGTGAAAGTTGCTCAGTGTGTCTGACCCTTTGTGACCCCACGGGCTATACAGTCCATGGGCTTCTCCAGGCCAGGATACTGGAGTGGGGAACCTTTCCCTTCTCCAGGGAATCTTCGCAACCCAGGAATCAAACCGGGGTCTCCTGCATTGCAGGCAGATTCTTTACCAGCTGAGCCACAAGGGAAGCCCAAGAATACTGGAGTGGGTAGAATCCCAGGGAGGAGGATCCTGGTGGGCTGCCATCTATGGGGTCGCACAGAGTCAGACACGACTGAAAGGACTTAGCAGCGGCAGCCTATCCCTTCTCCAGCCGATCTTCCCAACCCAGGAATCAAACCCAGGTCTCCCACATTGCAGGCGGGTTCTTTAGCAGCTGAACCCCCAGGGAAGCCCTAATAAGAGGCAGTTATGGCCATCACAAGCAGAGGAATTTCTGGTCAATGGTAAGGAGCAACTGTGGGTGCAGAACACAGACTTTCTGTGTCTCCTCACCCGCCATGAGTTGAGGACTGCTTACAGGGCGTTAATGCCTGAGCCCCTCTGCCTTGCCTCTTTGGCAGAGCCTGCCCCGCAGCCAGACGCAGTTATCAGAGTAGGGGTGCGGTGCCCTTCGAGCAGACTTTGGGGGCTGGAGGTGGACGCTGAGGAGGGTGGATGGGACCCTGATGGGTGTACTAGAGCTTTATGGGGGGAGAGGTATCCAAGTCTGGAGACAAAGAGGAAAGGCTAAGTGAGAGTCCTGGCAGGGAGGTGGTGGATGCAGTGTGATGGACTGTGGGATTTAGCAAGAATACTGCAGCACGCTGCCGTTTCCTGCCAAGGGATCTCCGCAGCCCAGGAATGGAACCTGCCTCTCCTGTGCGGCAGGTGCATTCTTTACCTCTGAGTCGTAGGGGGAGAGCCTATAATAATGGAAAAGAGTCTGATAAAGGATAAGCATATGTTCTTATATATGTGTCATATATAATGTATAACTGAATCATTTTGTTGTACACTTGAAACTACCAACACTGTTAATTAATTATACCTCAATCAAGATTGCTGGGAGAAATATCAGTAACCTCAGATATGCAGATGACACCACCCTTATGGCAGAAAGTGAAGAGGAGCTAAAAAGCCTCTTGATGAAAGTGAAAGAGGAGAGCGAAAAAGTTGGCTTAAAGCTCAACATTCAGAAAACGAAGATCATGGCATCTGGTCCCATCACTTCTTGGGAAATAGATGGGGAAACAGTAGAAACAGTGTCAGACTTTATTTTTTTGGGCTCCAAAATCACTGCAGATGGTGACTGCAGCCATGAAATTAAAAGACGCTTACTCCTTGGAAGAAAAGTTATGACCAACCTAGATAGCATATTCAAAAGCAGAGACATTACTTTGCCAACTAAGGTCCATCTAGTCAAGGCTATGGTTTTTCCTGTGGTCATGTATATATGGGATTCCCTGTTGGCGCAGAGGTTAAAGCGTCTGCCTGCAATGTGGGAGACCTGGGTTCAATCCCTGGGTCGGGAAGATCCCCTGGAGAAGGAAATGGCAACCCACTCCAGTATTCTTGCCTGGAGAATCCCATGGATGGAGGAGGTTGGTGGGCTACAGTCCACGGGTCGCAAAGAGTCGGACACAACACAACTGAGCGACTTCACTTCACTTCACTTCATGTATGGATGTGAGAGTTGGACTGTGAAGAAGGCTGAGTGCTGAAGAATTGATGCTTTTGAACTGTGGTGTTGGAGAAGACTCTTGAGAGTCCCTTGGACTGCAAGGAGATCCAACCAGTCCATTCTGAAGGAGATCAACCCTGGGATTTCTTTGGAAGGAATGATGCTAAAGCTGAAGCTCCAGTACTTTAGCCACCTCATGCGAAGAGCTGACTCATTGGAAAAGACTCTGATGCTGGGAGGGATTGGGGGCAGGAGGAGAGAAGGGGATGACCCAGGATGAGATGGCTGGATGGCATCACGGGCTCGATGGACGTGAGTCTGAGTGAACTCCGGGAGCTGGTGATGGACAGGGAGGCCTGGCGTGCTGTGATTCATGGGGTTGCAAAGAGTCGGACACGACTGAGCGAATGAACTGAACTGAACTGAAAGCAAACAGAACAGTGAGATATCACTTCACACCACTGGACTGACCGTTATCTAAAGAATTGAAATTAACAAGTGTTGACAAGGATGTGAAGAGTTTGGAAGCTTTGTGCTCTGCTGGTGGGAGTGTGAAATGATGCAACAGTTATGGAGAACAGTACGGAGGTCCTCTGAATGTTAAAAAAGAACTAGCGTGTGATCCTCCAGTCCCGCTTCCGGGCATATGCCCCAAAGCACTGAAAGCAGGGTCTTGAGGAGACTTGCTCTATACGCAGGCACATAGCATCGCCAGTCACAGTAACCAGGAAATGGAAGGAACCCAACGTCCACTCATGAATCGATAAACAAAGTGTGGAACATTCACACAATGGAATAGCATTCAGTCCTAAAGCTGAGGAATCCTGTATATGTTACAACGTGGATGAACCCGGAGGCTATTATGCTATGTGATATAAGCCAGGCACAAACAAAGCAAACACTGGATGATTCCATTTATATGAGGTGTTTACAGCCGTCAGGTTCATAGAGATCACGAGAATGGCGGTTGCCAGGCCTGAGGAATTGGGGACTTACTGTTTAATGGGTTTAGTTTCACTTTTGCAAGATGAAAAAGTTCTGGAGGCCTGTTGCACAGCAATGTGAATATATGTAACACTACTACACCGTATGCTTAAAGTGATTATGATGGTGAAAAAGAAAAAAGAGTGGGTTTTATATGTGAGCTACATCTCATATACTATAATCTCAAAAAAGTTACATGAAAAAATTTCAAAGCAAGTTGCAAAGCTGTTTGTAAAATAAAAATGTGTATGTAGAACAGAAATAAAGTGCAAGCATCTATTGGAAATGTTAGCAGTGGCTGGATTACATGTAAAAATCTATATTTTTCTGCACTTTCAGACTTCTCTTCTGGTGAAAACGTGTTACCTTGATATATAGAAAACAAGGCACTTCCTCTGTCAAAACAAGAAAGGTGGTACCGGGGCTACAGTGTCTGCAGTCACAGGAGAGGGCAAGTCACTGACTTTTGCCTCCCATGGGGATGAAGCTGCCCCCTGTGCCTCTGGCTGGCTGATCCTGAGACAAAGCATCACTGCTGTCCTTGTCAAGTGAGAAGCTGCCCTGAGTTTGGGGATAGGCCTCCTTCCTAACGTCGCTAATTGCTTTCTTCACAATTCAGAGGAAGGAAGTTTTTCTCCACCAGCTCCATAGCACCAGCAGTCTTTTCATTCAGATCATTAGCTAGGTGAGCTCTCTTCAGTTTCATCTGAGCAGCCTGAAGGGATGGCTCTGCAAACGCTCCTTCTAAACTGTGCATCCTGACAAGTTCAGGACAATAGCGTTGGCTCTGAATCCTGTGCTTCAGAGGGTTTCATTTCTGGCTCCTTCGGAGCTTTTTATCTGCTTGTGGACTGCCGCTGGCCTCTTCGGAGGTGATAGGACGTCCTAGTCCACTAACTGCTCTCTCCTGCCCCTTTGTTGCAACTTCAGCTGAGGCACAATGTCCTTTCATCCTGAGGGGGCAGGTGCTGCCTGGAGAGTAAGGTGAGCCCCTGAAATTCGTGTGCAACCGCTTCACTTTGAGGACATGGAGCAAGATGGGCCAATGGTCCCACTTCATCTGCCCTGCCTAGTGCCCTGTGTGATCCGTTGTGTTCCAACCACTGGCAGCAAGGGATACGAGATACTTCTTAAATGTGGTCTGTTGAGGAGACTCAGTAGAAAACTCTAATTATTTTCCTGTCTTACATTCTCTTTCTCGGTACCTTTGCTGGGAACCTCCTAGACTGCCCATGATCTTGGGAGACTCGCCATTCACAGTCTTGACTGAGGTTAAAGAGTCCACTTCCAAGATGGCAGCCTTGTTTGGCTGACAATTTGCCTTTTGTTGCTGGCAGAAGTCCTCAGCTCTTTGCTACATGGCCATGTTTTGAAGTAGAGAACACAGCAGGAAAAAATCAGCTTGCCACGGTAAGAATAGGGGCTTCCATTTGGAGCATTTCATTTGAAGGTGCCTATTGGACTACTGTATGTACAGATGTGAGAGTTGGACTATAAAGAAAGCTGAGCACTGAAGAACTGATGCTTTTGAACTGTGGTGTTGGAGAAGACTCTTGAGAGTCCTTTGGACTGCAAGGAGATCCAACCAGTCAATCCTAAGGGAGATCAGTCCTGGGTGTTCACTGGAAGGACTGATGCTGAAGCTGAAACTCCAATACTTTGGCCACCTGATGTGAAGAGCTGACTCATTTGAAAAGACCCTGATGCTGGGAAAGATTGAGGGCAGGAGGAGAAGGGAATGAGATGGTAGGATGGCATCACTGACTCAATGAACATGAGTCTGAGTGAACTCCGGGAGTTGGTGATGGACAGGGAGGCCTGGCATGCTGCAGTTCATGGGGTCACAAAGAGTCGGACACGACTGAGTGACTGAACTGAACTGAACTGGACTACTTTAGACATTTCCAAAGGCCGTTAGATATACCAGTCTGGTGAGCAGAGGGAAAGATGGGATAGAAATATTTTGTAGTCATCAATATGTAGGTAGCAACTCAAACATGGACATGAATGAGACGGCTGAACGGGAAAGCCTCAGAGGAGGGAGTTTTGGAAGAGGCGGTGAGATGCTGTGATTATGGGAGAACCCACAACCTCAATTCAAGAAAGTTGTCAAGGAGACCCTGGACCTGGAGGAGGGTCACGTTTCAGTTAGGGCGAGCTACCCAGAGAATACTGAGGCCGGTAGGGGAAGCCAGGTGAGCTGGAGGGGGAGGAAGAGGGCAGCTGAAGCACATGAAGGATGAGAGAGCATTTCTGAGCACGGCAGAGATGAAGGGCGTGGACGGAAACACCCAAAGGGGACAGAACCTGGCTTAACCATTTTTCTGTGTTGCCCATTATTAGCGTATCAGTGCTGGCTCACCTTAGGAGTTGGCTCTATAGCAGGTGGCTCTCCTGGATTCCAGGACACAGGGTCTAACAAGCTGAAACTAGGAGAAATTGAAGACAGAGGTCGATTTCCAGTGTGGGTAGTGCCAGGTGATGTCGTGTTCTAGCTGACAGAAATGATATATCCCCCTTATCAGGTTCTTCAGTTCAGTTCAGTTCAGTCGCTCAGTCGTGTCCGACTCTTTGCGAACCCATGAATCGCAGCACACCAGGCCTCCCTGTGCATCACCATCTCCCAGAGTTCACTCAGACCCACGTCCATCGAGTCCGTGATCCATCCAGCCATCTCATCCTGGGTCGTCCCCTTCTCCTCCTGCCCCCCAATCCCTCCCAGCATCAGAGTCCTTTCCAATGAGTCAACTCTTTGCATGAGGTGGCCAAAGTACTGGAGTTTCAGCTTTAGCATCATTCCTTCCAAAGAAATCCCAGGGCTGATCTCCTTCAGAATGGACTGGTTGGATCTCCTTGCAGTCCAAGGGACTCTCAAGAGTCTTCTCCAACACCACAGTTCAAAAGCATCAATTCTTCATTGCTCAGCCTTCTTCACAGTCCAACTCTCACATCCATACATGACTACTGGAAAAACCATAGCCTTTACTAGATGGACCTTAGTCGGCAAAGTAACATCTCTGCTTCTGAATATGCTGTCTAGGTTAACTGACCCCAAATCAGATCCTCATGCCTGAATCTGTGACACTGCGTGGGAATCCACAATAACACCTGCACCCAGGATCAGAACTCTTCCCCCCAGCTTGCTTCCTTCAGTTCAGTTGCTCAGTCGTGTCCAACTTTGTGACCCCATGAACTGCAGCACCCCAGGTCTCCCTGTCCATCACCAACTCCCAGAGTCCACCCAAACCCGTGTCCATTAAGTCGGTGATGCCATCCAACCATCTCATCCTCTGTCGTCCCCTTCTCCTCCTGCCCCCAATCCCTCCCAGCATCAGGGTCTTTTCAAATGAGTCAGCTCTTCACATCAGGTAGCCAAAGTATTGGAGTTTCAGCTTCAGCATCAGTCCTTCCAATGAACACCCAGGACTGATCTCCTTCAGAATGGACTGGTTGGATCTCCTTGCAGTCCAAGGGACTCTCCAGAGTCTTCTCCAACACCACAGTTCAAAGGCATCAATTCTCGGCACTCAGCCTTCTTCACAGTCCAACTCTCACATCCATACATGACCACTGGAAAAACCATAGCCTTGACTAGACAGACCTTTGCTGACAAAGTAATGTCTCTGCTTTTGAATATGCTATCTAGGTTGGTCATAACTTTCCTTCCAAGGAGTAAGAGTCTTTTAATATCATGGCTGCAATCACCATCTGGAGTGATTTTGGAGCCCAGAAAAATAGTCAGCCACTGTTTCCACTGTTTCCTCATCTATGCCATGAAGTGATGGGACTGGATGCCATGATCTTTCTGAATGTTGAACTTTTTTTTGTTGTTGTTATTTATTTTTATTTATTTTTTAATCTTTAATTCTTACATGTGTTCCCAAACATGAACCCCCCTCCCACCTCCCTCCCCATAACATCTCTCTGGGTCATCCCCATGCACCAGCTCCAAGCATGCTGTATCCTGCATCAGACATAGACTGGCGATTCGATTCTTACATGATAGTATACATGTTAGAATGTCATTCTCCCAAATCATCCCACCCTCTCCCTCCCTCTGAGTCCAAAAGTCCATTATACACATTCTGTGTCTCTTTCCCTGTCTTGCATACAGGGTCGTCATTGCCATCTTCCTAAATTCCATATATATGTGTTAGTATACTGTATTGGTGTTTTTCTTTCTGGCTTACTTCACTCTGTATAATCGGCTCCAGTTTCATCCATCTCATCAGAACTGATTCAAATGAATTCTTTTTTACGGCTGAGTAATACTCCATTGTGTATATGTACCACAGCTTTCTTATCCATTCATCTGCTGATGGACATCTAGGTTGTTTCCATGTCCTAGCTATTATAAACAGTGCTGCGATGAACATTGGGGTACATGTGTCTCTTTCAATTCTGGTTTCCTCGGTGTGTATGCCCAGAAGTGGGATTGCTGGGTCATAAGGTAGTTCTATTTGCAATTTTTTAAGGAATCTCCACACTGTTCTCCATAGTGGCTGTACTAGTTTGCATTCCCACCAACAGTGTAGGAGGGTTCCCTTTTCTCCACACCCTCTCCAGCATTTATTGCTTGCAGATTTTTGGATCACAGCCATTCTGACTGGTGTGAAGTGGTACCTCATTGTGGTTTTGATTTGCATTTCTCTAATAATGAGTGATGTTGAGCATCTTTTCATGTGTTTGTTAGCCATCCGTATGTCTTCTTTGGAGAAATGTCTATTTAGTTCTTTGGCCCATTTTTTGATTGGGTCGTTTATTTTTCTGGAATTGAGCTGCAGAAGTTGTTTGTATATTTTTGAGATTAGTTGTTTGTCAGTTGCTTCATTTGCTATTATTTTCTCCCATTCAGAAGGCTGTCTTTTCACCTTGCTTATATTTTCCTTTGTTGTGCAGAATCCCTATCAAGGTACCAGCAACATTTTTCACAGAACTAGAACAAATAATTTCAAGATTTGTATGGAAATACAAAAAACCTCGAATAGCCAAAGCAATCTTGAGAAAGAAGAATGGAACTGGAGGAATCAACTTGCCTGACTTCAGGCTCTACTACAAAGCCACAGTCATCAAAACAGTATGGTACTGGCACAAAGACAGACATATAGATCAATGGAACAAAATAGAAAGCCCAGAGATAAATCCACACACATATGGACACCTTATCTTTGACAAAGGAGGCAAGAATATACAATGGAGTAAAGACAATCTCTTTAACAAGTGGTGCTGGGAAAACTGGTCAACCACTTGTAAAAGAATGAAACTAGATCACTTTCTAACACCCCACACAAAAATAAACTCAAAATGGATTAAAGATCCAAATGTAAGACCAGAAACTATAAAACTCCTAGAGGAGAACATAGGCAAAACACTCTCAGACATAAATCACAGCAGGATCCTCTATGATCCACCTCCCAGAATTCTGGAAATAAAAGCAAAAATAAACAAATGGGATCTAATTAAAATTAAACGCTTCTGAATGTTGAACTTTAAGCCAACTTTTTCACTCTCCTCTTTCATTTTCATCAAGAGGCTCTTTAGTTCTTGTTCTCTTTCTGCCATAAAGGTGGTGTCATCTGCATGTCTGAGGTTATTGATATTTCTCCCAGCAATCTTGATCCCAGCTTGTGCTTCCTCCAGCCCACTGTATGAGCTGACTCTTATTACCAGCCTGCAGAAATACATTCCCAGGCCTTGTTTGTCTTGCAATTCTTGCATAGATGGTTGGGGCTAGCACACTTTGAGGACTCTCAACCTCTGATGGAGTTAACAACCATGATGATTTGGAGGACTAAATTATCTCTTGGTAGCACCACCAGCTACATTAGTTAGAGCCAGAACTAGGGTGAGGAACTGTGCATGGGAGAACATAGCTTGGAGAGGTCCAGAGCAAAAGCCAAACCCAGAGGACTAGAGTCCAGGGTCCGTGAACTTCAGTCTGCAGATTCAGGCTTTCAGTCAGAAGAGACGAGAAACAGCAAGTAATAATAACTAAAATCAACATTTTTGAGAGCTCACCCTGTGCCAGAACCTGTGCTGAGCTTACCCTACGGATCCCATTTTGTCTTCATAGGAATGTTCTGAGGCAGGTCTTACTGTCATCCAAACCCTATGGATAAGGAGATTGAGGCTTAGGGAGTTTAAGTAACCGACTCATGATTATGCAGCTGGCAAAGAGCAGAGTCAGGCTGAGACCAAAGCGCTGTCAACCTGAGTCTCATTTCTGTCCGTGATGTCCTCCCCCGAGCTGCAGCTGAGAGCCCTGTGGGTGTTTGGGGTCCTCTTCACCAAGCAGCAGCTTTGATGCAGATCTTGGCCGAGGTCTCGGTGTCTGGGAGAAGCTTTTTTTTTTTGGGGGGGGGAGAAGCTTAATGACATCTGTTCTCTTTCCATCGCCTTTGTGTATGGCTCCAAATAGAATTTCAGGCAATGGTTCTGGGAGGGCATATACCTGTTAAGACGATATTGAGATTAATGGGGTAGAAACCCAATTTAACTCACATTTTATTATATTACAAGGATGCAGAGGATTTTGTGGAACCCAGAGATAGGCATGCAGCTGAGACTAAGAAACCAGTGCAAATAGCTCTTGAAAACTACCTGGATAGTATCTGCGAAACTTACCTTTTAATTTCAGGCCGTCTGTCTCTATTTCTATCTATATGCCCACTTCTCTCTCTCTTCCTTTGTCTATCAGTCTCTTTTTCTCCATTTCTCCAGATGGATTTTTTCAGCCTCTCTAATTGTGGAATGGGGGCCACAGCCTTGATCCCTGATAGTTCCGGAGCTTTACCTCAGTCTCCAAATGTGGCCCCCCAGACTAGCAGCATTAGCTTCACTTGTGAAATAATTATAAATCTAAAATATCAGAGCCCACCCCAGATCAACAGAATCAGAAGCTCTGGGATGAGGCCCAGCAATCTATTTTAACAAGTCCTCCAGGTGGTTCTAATGCATACCTAGTTTGAGGACCATTGGTTTTTATCTTATAGTTTTGGCCATCTGGAGAAAGACTGATCAATTTGCACCCCCAGAGTCAGAATTTTCAGCAAAGGGTCATGGGCACAGCTTGAGTCTGGGATCCACCTCTGCACTGATTAGCTGCAACCTGAACTCTGGGTCATGCTGTAACCTTCCTCATCCCACTGAAAAACACCTGGACAGATGTGGAGATGGGAGCTGTTTCAGAAAACGGGCAGTTTGGAAAAGAACTGGTGTGCAGGAAGACATGGACAGAACAAGAGAAACGACCAGATGGCAATACCTAGAAGGCTTCCCTGGCGGCTCAGATGGCAAAGAATCTGCCTGCAGTGCCGGAGACCTGGGTTCAATCCGTGGGTGGGGAAGATCCCCTGGATAAGGAAATGGCAACCCACTCCAGTATGCTTGCCTGGAGAATCCCATGGACAGAGGAGCTTGGCAGGCTACATAGTCCTTGGGGTCACAAAGAGTCAGACACAACTGAGCAACTATTACTCAGTACCTAGAACCTGAGACGCCATATGGACTGGGCATAGCCATGATGGGAGTGGTCAGGGAGGTTCATGGGCCCCAGGTTCCTGTTTGCCTGGGGGCAGCCTGTGGAACCAAGGTCCATACTGTTACAGAACTTGGGTTTGCCTATGGATCCCTGCAGAATCCCATAGTTGTTGGGTGGAAGAAAAGACATCTTTATTGAGGAAGCTGGCAATCTTGGGGAGGAGGTGGACTCATGTCCCAAAGAACCAACTCCCCATTTGATGATCAGGGGACAAGAGTTTTTAAAGGGAGGTTTGAGGGGTGCACAGGCAGGGGTGGAGTAGGGGCTACACGCAGAAGCACACAGCCAGCTCCGACTTTCGTCTTGAAATTTGTCATGCAGTAGGCGGGTCAGCATCGTTTTGATTGTGTTGACTGCCGTTAGTCTTCATCTCCAGGGCTGGTTTGTTCCCAGTCCCTTGAGACCAGCTCTCAGACTCGTGTGAGAGGGAGCAGCTGATGTCTTGGCTACAGCCTGGCCATCATGCTAACTTTTCCCATCTGGTGGGGGTTTCAGTATCTGCAAATCAGCTCAAAGAATATGGCTCAGAATGCCATCTATGGCTCTTGAGGAAGAACTAAAGGTCTCTGACTTTGTTTAAAGGCTGAAGTCATTATGTTGCCTTGCTTTACTGCTTTCCTTTGCTCCTGCATTTTCCCCTGTTTCTTAGATCAAGTTTATTCTTTGGCTAATTTGTTTTTTTTACAGACTGGAGGCAGGTGGAGTTCCATGGGTGTGGGGGGTCTGTCCCAGGAAGGCCCCACAGGGCCCTGCTCTGTTAGAATACTTCCTGAGTGATTGTCTCGGCCACGGTCATGGTGTAGAGCACTGAACTTCACCCTGAGTCATTTCTTCTCACCTTGTATCCCTTTTCCCTGAGTGATCTCCATCCAAGTTATCACCTACTTTAGGTCCTGAAAGTTGTATTATGATAGTTACAACAGCAGTTCTCAAAGTCTGGTCCCTCAGATTATTTCACGCACTGCACAGATCAAACTATTTTCACAATAACACTGAGGTTTTATTTGTCCTTTTCACTGTATTGCCATTTGTATTGATGGTAAAATTGCTGATGACTCGGCCCCAAGACTGTGATACTCAAATTGTATATAGTAATGATTGTATTCATCACTGCCAGGCCCTCACAGTACATGCTTTTAAAAGTCAGTTTCACTGACAAATGTCCTTGATAAAGAAATATTACTAGAAAGTTTACTCTCCACATTTGTCCCACCCTGGAAGCTGCTGTACAGCACAGGGCGCTCAGCTCAGTGCTCCGTGATGATCTAGAGGAATGGCATGGAGTGGGAGGGAGGCTCCCGAGGGAGGGGTGTATGTGTACTTATTGCTGATTCACTTCATCGTACAGCAGAAACTGTCACAACATTGTGAGGCGATTATACTTTAATAAAGTAGGAATTTTATCAAATTAATCAATACAACAAAATGAACCTAATTAAATTTCAATTGCTGAGTGCATATATTGTTAATGTTCTTTGGCCTCCCATGTGGCTCGTTGTTAGGGAATCCACTTGCCAGTGCACGACATGCAAGAGACGCAGGTTCAGTCCCTGGGTCGGGAAGACCCCACGGAGGAGGAAACGGCGACCTGCTCCAGTATTCTTGCCCGGAAAATTCCATGGACAAAGGAGTCCATGGGGTCACAAAGAGCTGGAAATGACCGAGCAACTGAACACAAAATGAGAAGTGTATGTAAAGTACTTTTTCCCATCCTGAACTATGAAGGTTGTCTCAAGACAGAGTGCTCATTGTATTGTTTGAACTGTGAGATGAATTAACCTTTTTTTTTTTTGGCTGTGCAGCTTGTGGGATCTTTGTTTTCTGACCAGGGATTGAAGCAGAGCCTTCAGTGGTGAAAGTGCAGAGTCCTAACCACTAGACCACCAGCGAATTCCAAATTAGCCTCTTTTCCATAGAAAATCGTATTTTTACTGTAAGAATGACTGATAGCCAAGCTTCACAATAAACTAGAAAATTCTTAGAGATGGCAATAACAGATCACCTGACTTGCCTCTTGAGAAATCTGTATGCAGGTCAGGAAGCAACAGTTAGACCTGGACATGGAACAACAGACTGGTTCCAAATAGGAAAAGGAGTACATCAAGGCTGTATATTGTCACCCTGCTTATTTAACTTCTATGCAGAGTACATCATGAGAAACGCTGGGCTGGAGGAAGCACAAGCTGGAATCAAGATTGCTGGGAGAAATGTCAATAACCTCAGATATGCAGACGACACCACCCTTATGGCAGAAAGTGAAGAAGAACTAAAGAGCCTCTTGGTGAAAGTGAAAGAGGAGAGTGAAAAAGTTGGCTTAAAGCTCAACATTCAGAAAACTAAAATCATTGCATCCAGTCCCATCACTTTATGGCAAATAGACAGAGAAACAGTGGAAACAGTGGCTGACTTTATTTTTCTGGGCTCCAAAATCACTCCAGATGGTGACTCCAGCCATGAAATTAAAAGACGCTTACTCCTTGGCAGAAAAGTTATGACCAACCTAGAGAGTATATTCAAAAGCAGAGATGTTACTTTGCCAACAAAGGTCCGTCTAGTCAAGGCTATGGGTTTTCCAGTGGACGTGTATGGATGTGAGAGTTGGACTGTGAAGAAAGCTGAGTGCAGAAGAATAGATGCTTTTGAACTGTGGTGTTGGAGAAGACTCTTGAGAGTCCCTTGGACTGCAAGGAGATCCAACCTGCCCATCCTAAAGGAGATCAGTCCTGGGTGTTCATTGGAAGGACTGATGCTGAAGCTGAAACTCCAGTACTTTGGCCACCTGATGTGAAGAGCTGGCTCACTTGAAAAGACGACCCTGATGCTGGGAAAGATTGAGAGCAGGAGGAGAAGGGGACAACAGAGGATGAGACCGCTGGATGGCATCACCAACTCAATGGACATGGGTTTGGGTGGACTCTGGGAGTTGATGATGGACAGGGAGGCCTGACAGGCTGCGGTTCATGGGGTTGCAAAAGTCAGACACGACTGAGCAAGTGAACTGATAGCCAAGCTATAGTGGTTGGCAGACATTTCCTTGGAAATGAAGTCAGAAATCTTGTCACCTCAAGGTAAACAACTGAAAGTATTTGAACTTTCAAGTGAAAATTAGAATTGTGAAAGACTTTCATCCACCACCATGAGCTTGACAGTGTCCTAGTACTTCAGAACTTTTTTTTTTTGGTGAACTCTATGGTGAATTTAACCAGTGTTATTTTTTCATATTGTCTAATGCTCTGTCAACACTTGGAAGATCTGCATAACCCAATGAACCAATATTTTCAGAATAATCAATTCATGATACAAAATTGTGTGTGGGTAAGAGTCATCTTGATGAAAGTGAAAGAGGAGAGTGAAAAAGTTGGCTTAAAGCTCAACATTCAGAAAACAAAGATAATGGCATCTGGTCCCATCACTTCATGGGAAATAGATGGGGAAACAGTGGAAACAGTGTCAGACATCGTTTTTTTGGGCTCCAAAATCACTGTAGATGGTGACTGCAGCCATGAAATTAAAAGACACTTACTTCTTGGAAGAAAAGTTATGAGCAACCTAGATAGCATATTCAAAAGCAGAGACATTACTTTGCCAACTAAGGTCCATCTAGTCAAGGCTATGGTTTTTCCTGTGGTCATGTGTGGATGTGAGAGTTGGACTGTCAAGAAGGCTGAGCAATGAAGAATTGATGCATTTGAACTGTGGTGTTGGAGAAGACTCTTGAGAGTCCCTTGGACTGCAAGGAGATCCAACCAGTCCATTCTGAAGGAGATCAGTCCTGGGATTTCTTTGGAAGGAATGATGCTAAAGCTGAAACTCCAGTACTTTGGCCACCTCATGCGAAGAGTTGACTCATTGGAAAAAACTCTGATGCTGGGAGGGATTGGGGGCAGGAGGAGAAGGGGACGACAGAGGATGAGATGGCTGGATGGCATCACGGACTCGATGGACGTGAGTCTGACTGAACTCTGGGAGTTGGTGATGGACAGGGAGGCCTAGCATGCTGCGATTCATGGGGTCGAAAAGAGTCGGACATGACTGAGTGACTGAACTGAACTGAAGAGTCATTCAAAGTGCAAGACAGACCAATGGTTTTGATGTAACGGAGTATGAAAGCTCATTTATATGGTTTCAGATTTTAGACTATAGCTAACTTTTAAGAAACTACCACTTGTTGAGTTTTAATATAATATAAAAAAGAAATACCCACAATTATCTCATATCTCTATTAAAAGCCCCCTCCCTCTTCCAATTACATGTCTGTGTGAAGCTGAATTTTCTTCATTACTACAATTTTCTTTCTTACTTTGACCAAAACAAAAAAGCAAAACAGATTGAATGCAGAATCACATACGAGAATCCAGCTGTCTTCTGTTAGACCAGACACTAAAGAAATTTTCATAAATGTAAAACAATGCCTATTCTTCTCATTAATTTTTTGTGTGGAAAATACAGCTATCTTTCATAAAAATGCTATTGATGTTAACATGTAATGGGTTTGTTATTGTTCAAAGAATGAAAAAAAATTTCAGTTTTAATTTGTGTGGTAAATATTGATACATATAACCCATATACAAGTTTTTTGAGGTACTCAACAATTTTTACAATTGTAAACGGGTTTGAAGACTGAAAGGTTTGAGAACTACTCAGTTGGAGTACAACTGAGCTATCATAACTGAGAATCATATACAGAAAAAAGAATGGCAAAGTGGTTCAAGTAGTATAGAAATTTCTTTCTTTTTAAGCAATAATCAAGACATCAATAGGGAAGGAGTCCATTGCAAGTAATGGCTCTGTTCCATAAGTCTTCTAGGCTCAGATCCCTTCTGTCTTCTTGCTCCAGTATCGTCTCATCTGGGGTCTATGGGTGGAGTTTAGGATGTCTAAGAACACGAGTTAGAAACTGTCTAACAACAACCCATAGTGATATTTGCAAGACTAGTGACTTTGTTACCAGTAGAAGGCACAGATAGTATCAAATAACATTACAGCTGGTACAGTTATCTCAGACTACCATTTATATGCCTCATTTTAAAACCATAAGGTCTATAAATACATAGAGTAAGGTATTATGTATTTATTCATAAATATTTTATTTATATTTCATTTTGATTGGTTTCCTTCATAGTTCTTATGATTTCAGTATCATTTCCTTTATAATTCTTTGCATCTTGATGTATTTAAGGCATCGTCATGTTAAGGTTTCAGGGGGTTCACTAGCATGCCAAATTGGTCCACGATACAAAACGGACAAGAAGTCCTGGTCTAGGGTCATGACTGGAGAAGGCAAGATAGCAGAGGGAAAACGTCCTTCTGGTGAAGTGCCCTCAGGGCTTTCTGTCTACACACCGCTGTTGGGAACATAGTCACAGGGCCACGCCTAGCTAGGAAGTGTGGTTTCAAGATGGAAGGTCGTGTGTGTTGCTAAAACTTGAGAATGAGTGGGGATTAAACTACCAAGGGAATATTGAACGACGGGGCTGAGGACGACCCACGGCCTCCTTCCAGAGTTCTCTGGGGCTCTGCTTCTCTGTTCACTGTCTGCATTTCGTCTCTCTGCTGCTCATCCAGCCCCCCTAAAGGCTGTTCTCCCTTCTCAGTGATGAGCAGGTTTCCTCTTTGCTTGTCCACGCAATCATCTCAACAGTCAATGTAATAAAAAAGAATGACGTTTTGCCACTTGCAACAACGTGGATGGACCTGGAGGGTATTGTGCTTAGCGAGATGAGTCAGATGGAGAAAGACACCGTATGTTTCCATTTATATATAGAATCTGAGAAAGAAATGAACGAGTATAGTAGAACAGAAACAGACTCAGATAGAGAACAAACTAGTGGCTACAACGGGCAGCAGGGGGAAGAGGAGCACCACGGAGGAAGTGGATTAAGAGGTGCAGACCAGCAGGTGTAAGCTGAGCTGGAAGGATGTAACGCACAGCACAATGACTGCAGCAGCATTTTTTAGCTTTATATGGAGTGTGAGCTTTAAAGATATCAAGTCACTGTGTTATACACCTGAAACTAACATAGTATTATGTTAGCTGTACTTCAACTAAAAAAAGAAAACTTACTCACTCGACAGATCTAAGTATATGTATGTGCAGACAAAGATTCACGTGCATGTATACATATAGTCTTTAAAACATAGATAGTCAGGACTGTTCAAATTCAATGCAATAAATATCTATAGTTAATATCTCAAACCATGTTAATTACCTGTTAAAATCCTTTCCTATTGAAAAGAATATGCTAAAATTAACAAGGTGATATGTCAAAGTTAAAAAGGCTGGCAGGATGACCTTGAGATATCTTCTCCAAATAAATGCTTACTAGCTACAAAGTGAAAGTATAGTAACTTTCCAGTAGAGAAATCCGGTAGACAGAACCTTATTCACGGTTGCTATCACTGACAATGAGACAGTGACAGCGTGCAGCCCCTGGCACAGTGCACGGGCAGGGCGCAGCATCCGGGTGGTGTTCCCCTCCTAAGTGCACAGCTGTAAGCTCATCATGACAAAACGACCAGCAAATCCAAACTGAGGGACGTTCTGCAACATAACTGACCCATGCTCTGCAAAGGTGTCAACAGTATGAAGACAAAGATGGAGGAACTGTCACAGGTTGGAGAAGATGAGGGAGGGAGCACGAAATGCAGTGAGAAACACAAAATTAGCTGACATGGTGTTTTGTTAATCTGGCAAAATTTAAAGAAGGTCTGTAGCCTGATAGTATTGTAATGGCGTCAATTTTCTGCGTTCATGAATGGTACCATCCTTGTGTAAGATATAACACTGGGGGCGTCTAGTTAAAAGGCATATGGGAACTCTCTGTATGAGTTTTGCAGCTTTTCTGTAAGTTTAAAGTTAGTAAAATAAAAAGGTAAAGAAGACAGGCAAGTACAGAGATCAGGCTTCCCCGGGCGGTGGCACTTTGCCAGGGTTTGTACCACTGAGTGAGGGGTCAAGGAAGGCTTTCTTATCTCTTCTAGCTATTCTTTGGAACTCTGCATTCAGATGCTTATATCCTTCCTTTCCTCCTTTGCTTTTCACTTCTCTTCTTTTCACAGCTATTTGTAAGGCCTCTCCAGACAGCCATTTTGCTTTTTTGCATTTTTTTTCCATGGGGATGGTCTTGATCCCTGTCTCCTGTACAAATGTCATGAACCTCAGTCCATAGTTCATCAGGCACTCTACCTATCAGATCTGAGAATTAGAGGCAAACAATAGAATAGGAAAGACTAGAGATCTCTTCAAGAAAATTAGAGATACCAAGGGAATATTTCATGCAAAGATGGGCTCGATAAAGGACAGAAATGTTATGGACCTAACAGAAGCAGAAGATATTAAGAAGAAGCGGCAAGAATACACAGAAGAACTGTACAAAAAAGATCTTCATGACCCAGATAATCACGATGGTGTGATCACTCACCTAGAGCCAGACACCCTGGAATGTAAAGTCAAGTGGGCCTTAGAAAGCATCACTACGAACAAAGCTAGTGGAGGTGATGGAATTCCAGTTGAGCTCTTTCAAATCCTGAAAGATGATGCTGTGAAAGTGCTGCACTTAATATGCCAGCAAATTTGGAAAACTCAGCAGTGGCCACAGGACTGGAAAAGGTCAGTTTGCATTCCAATTTCAAAGAAAGGCAATGCCAAAGAATGCTCAAACTACCGCACAATTGCACTCATCTCACACACTAGTAAAGTAATGCTCAAAATTCTCCAAGCCAGGCTTCAGCAATACATGAACCGTGAACTCCCTGATGTTCAAGCTGGTTTTAGAAAAGGCAGAGGAACCAGAGATCAAATTGCCAACATCTGCTGGATCATGGAAAAAGCAAGAGAGTTCCAGAAAAACATCTATTTCTGCTTTATTGACTAGGCCAAAGCCTTTGACTGCATGGATCACAATAAACTGTGGAAAATTCTTCAAGAGATGGGAATACCAGACCACCTGACCTGCCTCTTGAGAAATCTGTATGCAGGTCAGGAAGCAACAGTTAGACCTGGACATGGAACAACAGACTGGTTCCAAATAGGAAAAGGAGTACATCAAGGCTGTATATTGTCACCTTGCTTATTTAACTTATATGCAGAGTTCATCATGAGAAACGGTGGACTGGAAGAAGCACAAGCTGGAATCAAGATTGCCGGGAGAAATATCAATCACCTCAGATATGCAGATGACACCACCCTTATGGCAGAAAGTGAAGAGGAACTAAAAAGCCTCTTGATGAAAGTGAAAGAGGAGAGCAAAAAAGTTGGCTTAAAGCTCAACATTCAGAAAACGAAGATCATGGCATCTGGTCCCATCACTTCATGGGAAATAGATGGGGAAACAGTGGAAACAGCGTCAGACTTTATTTTTTGGGGCTCCAAAATCACTGCAGATGGTGACTGCAGCCATGAAATTAAAAGACGCTTACTCCTTGGAAGGAAAGTTATGACCAACCTAGATAGTATATTCAAAAGCAGTGACATTACTTTGCTGACTAAGGTCCGTCTAGTCAAGGCTATGGTTTTTCCTGTGGTCATGTATGGGTGTGAGAGTTGGACTGTGAAGAAGGCAGAGCGCCAAAGAATTGATGCATTTGAACTGTGGTGTTGGAGAAGACTCTTGAGAGTCCCTTGGACTGCAAGGAGATCCAACCAGTCCATTCTGAAGGAGATCAACCCTAGGATTTCTTTGGAAGGAATGATGCTAAAGCTGAAGCTCCAGTACTTTGGCCACCTCATGCGAAGAGTTGACTCACTGGAAAAGACTCTGATGCTGGGAGGGATTGGGGGCAGGAGGAGAAGGGGACAACTGAGGATGAGATGGCTGGATGGCATCACCGACTTGATGGATATGAGTCTGGGTGAAATCTGGGAGTTGGTGATGGACAGGGAGGCCCGGCCTGCTGCGATTCATGGGGTCACAAAGAGTCGGACACGACTGAGCGACTGAACTGAACTGAGTGTGGAGTAGTGTATGTCCCATTTAAAGCTTTTGAACGGAGAACTCCAACCAGGCTGTCTGTAGCCTCTGGGTCAGAGCTCTGCTGAAGCCGTAATTCAGGCAGAGTTATGGTCAATAGAGCGATTCTCTGGCTTCTCAGACGGGAAAGAATCCGCCTGCAAAGCAGGAGACCCAAGTTTGATCCCTGGGTGGAGAAGATCTCCTGGAGAAGGGAATAGCTTACCCAAGCCACTATTCTTGCCTGGGAACTTCTAGGGACAGGGGAACCTTGTGGGCAATATAGTCAATGGGGTTGCAAAGAGTTGTCCATGACTGAATGACTGAATACCACGCACACACACACACACACACACACAGACAGAGTGGAGCATGTTGGTTAGAATGACATGCTGTGGTATCAGAGACGTAGGTTTCAGCTTGGCCCCTCCTCTTAACAACTGTGTACTTTTCCTAAGGTACTTACCCTCTCTGAACCTCAGTTTTCTTATCTTTACAATGGGAGAATATAAGATGTATCTTATTGGGTCATTAGGGGAGTATTTAAAGACATAATGCCTCTGAAGCCAACCAATGTTCAATAAATAGCTATTGTTAATGCACTGTAAAGAGAACTCTGGAAAGAGTGTCACAATCATTTAAGCTTTAGCGAAGCATCCACATAAGCATTTATAAAGTGCTTCAAATATGCCACATATGCTCCAAGCCAACTTCCCGTTAGTGTAAGGTCATTGCAGAGCTTTGGGCTTTAACTAAACTTATAGCACTGCTGGGGAATCTAATTTAATTGAGATGTATTCTAATTTGGGTTACACTTTTTTCCTAATTTAATTCCTCATGCCTTGCATTTTCACATAGTTGTTAGTGTATAAATTATTAATCGAGTCACTTTGTTTGATTATATTCTTTCCGGCATTGCTCATCAGTGCTAATATGCTTAAATGTTGGTCTCGGTGGTTGCTGAAAGCAAGTTATATGGGAGGGACACACCCTCGTCGACCCAAATTGAATCCAAGTGCTGCTTTGTTCAGGTGGCTCCATAACACGGGGCTCTGCACCTCGTGTCTGGCCACTTCTGCCTGCTGGTTTCAGTGCCGCCATCTCTCCGTCTCTCCGGAGGGTCTAACGCCAGGGAGGAGTCTGGGATGTTCTCGGAGGCTGTCGGCTTTCCCGTGCTGCACGCCTCTTGCTCTGCTCATCAGGACCAGTGCAAGGCAGCGTGGTCTGTGGACTTGGGCCAACCTGCAGATGCTCACAGGTACACGGCAGAAATTGAGAGTAAGGTTTCAGAAATTCTGGTAGCAATTTGACGGAGTTATTTCATGTTTGTTCCGTAAAACCAGAAAAAGGGTTTGCATTTTTGTATTCTTCGCTTTTTCATTTCAGTTTCCCAGTAATTTGTTATTGTGTTTGACGAAAGCGTCAGCCCGTGACAAGCTGGAAAAAGGAAACACAGTACCTGGTCCTTCCTCGCAGATGAAGAGGCAGTGATCTAAATGAGAAGGCATACCTGGCAAAAGACTACCCCAGTGTGTAACTGAGAGTAATCAGCAAAGAGGAAGGCACAGTCATCTAGCTCCACATGTTTCGTGAACACAATTTGAGCTAAGGTTACCAACTGCCTGGAAGCATCTAGGTACAGATGAGGAGTATTCGTCTCTATGAAATTTCCTGTAGCTTGTGACTCTGCCTAAGGCTTGGAGCAGGGTGGGGGTTGGTTTTCTGTCCAGGAACTTTGTCCTAGTGAATGTAGTAAACCGACCTTGTAATAACTTCCACAGTTGTCTCTTGATGGCCCTTTTGTTTCCATCTTGGCCCACAATTTCTCCTCCACACTGTTGTCGAGATAGCAGTCTTAGCAAAATGCAGCTTTATCTTGTTACCCCGATGCATAAAATCCACCAGGGACTTTCCATCATCCACAGGGTGAGTTTCAAATTCTTTAGCCTCCTGGCCCAGGTCCTCTATGATGTGGTCCTGGCTTATCTCTCTAGCCCCTGCATTTTAGGAAGCTTTTCCCTCCTGTCCACCTCCTTATCCCTCCTTCTTTGAAGGGCCATCTCAAATGGCACCTTATCTGTGAGGCTTTTTATAAACAGTCCCCTCACTCACTCCCTGTAGAATTGACTCCTTTCCCCTGTATGCTGTCTACTGCAGTTTCTAGAACTTCATCGGACTTCTTGAGTGAGGATTTGGAAATCAAGTTAACCAAAACCGGAAGATCTCGCTGTTTACTTCTTAAATCGAGAGTTGGGAGCTGGGTGCTTCTTTTTGGTGCGGTTTGTAGGGGAGGCACAGCGGACACTGATCTCCACGAAGCTCTGGAGGACACTGCAAGTGTGTCCGGGGCAGTTCCCCAGCACGGACCGCCCCGTGGTTCTGGGGGAGAGCAGGTGAAGATGGCCCACTCTGACTTCAGCTGCGCCCTGGCCTGGGGCACTGTTTAGGGAAGGCACTGTTACCCAGTTGGGTAATCAGGTTATGATTTAGCTCACCAAACTAGTCGTTTAGCTGTTTGCCGAATGACATTCTAAAACACCCAGTGGGTGTAGACTAGTGTTTACTTTTATAACACACTCTGATTCCCTAACTTTCGTGCGCTCTCTTTTCAGGTTCAGAAGCTGTGCGCAGGGTTCCCTGCGGTCCAGTTCAACGCAATGTCGTGTGTGTAAAGAGGGAAAGGCCTATCGGGGCTCTTGTTCCACGGTAGTTGATTAGGCATTTGGTTAGACACTGTCTGATATATGGCAACAGTCCCCACGCAGTCAGTATCTGTGTCTGTGTATTTTAAAAAATTTTTAGCATTTTATTTTATATTGGAATACAGTTGATTAACAATGTTGTTAGTTTCAGCTGTACAACAAAGTGATTCAGTTATACATATACATGTATCTATTCTTTTAAGGCTTCCATGTGGCTCAGATGGCAAAGCATCTGCCTAAAATGTGTGAGACCCGGGTTCAATCCCTGGGTCGGGAAGGTCTCCTGGAGAAGGCAATGGCACCCCACTCCAGTACTCTTGCCTGGAAAATCCCATGGACAGAGGAGCCTGGTAGGCTATAGTCCATGGGGTCGCAAAGAGTCAGAAATGACTGAGTGACTTCCCTTTCACTTCACTTTCATTCCTTTTAAAATTCTTTTCCTAATTAGGTTTTTGTGTAATATTGAACAGACTTCCCTATGCCATACAGTAGGTCCTAATTGGTTATCCGTTTTAAACACAGCAATGTGCACATGTCAATCTCAAACTCCCTAACTATCCCCACCTACCCTGCTTTTCCCCTGGTAACCATAACGTCTCTCAGTCTTCGAGTCTTGTTTCTGCTTTGTGAGCAAGTTTATTTGTATCACTTGTTTCTTAGGTGTCATATGACATTTTTCTCTTCGTCTGACTTGCTTCACTCAACACCACAGTCTCTAGGTCCGCCCCTGTTGCTGCACGCGGCATTAGGTCATTCTTTTTCATGGCCGAGTAACACTCCCCTGGGTCTGCGCCACATACTCACCGCTCGCCAGTCGACGGACACGGAGGGTGCTTCCATGTTGTGGCTGTCATAGACAGGACTGCGGCAGACGCTGGGCTGCGTGCATCCTTTTGGATCATCTGGGTTTAAATATCTGGACTTAACAAACCTTTGCTTATTCAAAATCCAATCAATTATTTACAAATAACTTGACTACCATTTATTAATAACTTGCTCATCATTGATGCCAGAATATGTTGTGTGTTCAAGTTGAAAGTTGAATTAACTTTATATACCACGCCAATTGCAGAGTTTTTCAGTTGGATATTAGACGGACATTAGCAACTGTCTGGTCCAATCTCTTGATATTTTTTTTTTTTTTTTAATGAAGATTCTGAGTGCCATAAAGGTGAAGTGGGCTGTCTGAAAGAATCATATCTATACATTGGCTGAGCTATACCTGGAACCCTCATGATAAATATTTGGGTTAAATTATCTGGTAAAAATATATTTCCTGAACAAGTACCAGGATATATGTCGTAACCAAGGTAATCCTCTGATGTGTAAATTTCTTAATGAGAAAAGTCGTTCAGAAGTGTCATATTTGTAACACATTAAACAGAGAACCTTCACTGGAAAGGTTGAGTCTGTCCTGGACTGTCCAGTTCGCCTTTCCCATGGAATAAACAGCGCAGAAGCAAGATGCCTGTGATCTCAGGGTTGGTGTTTTGTCTTTGGTGTGATTTCCTGGTTCTGTTCACCTGCCTCTTACCACCAGCTCTTCTCTGCCGGCAGCCTAGACTGACATAGACCGACTTAAGCTGCCAAGTCCAGTGGGCGTTTGAGTGTTTGCCTTTGCCTAGAGGTTGGAGAGTTTGGAAAGAGAAAACAAAAGGGTGAAACCTGAACATTTTAACAGGAAGGGCAAGCGTCCACCTCCGCTTACGTGCCCCCTTCCGACTGAGTGGCGTCCTTACCAGAAAGGGGCCATTTGCTTATGAAATACATGTCTTAGTCCCAGCCCCCCAGCCCCCAGGCCTTGCTTCGCATCTGGCTGTGGCCGCCTCACTGGTCTTCACCAGTGGACTGTGAGCAGGAGTGACACCTTATTTTCAAGCCAGCATTTTCCTTTCTGCTAGCTGAGTGCCCTAGACCATTGGTCCCCAACCTCTTTGGCACCAGGGACCAGTTTCATGAAAGACAGTTTTTCCACAGACCGGCGGCGTGGGGGAAGGACTCGGGGTGATTAAGGCGCCTCACGTTTACTGCACACTCTGTCTGTTACATTAGCTCTACTTCAGATTATCCGGCATGAGGGGATACAGATTGGGGACCCCTGCCCTAGGGGAGCCCAGTGATTAAAGGACCCAGGTCCCTAGAGCACCACCTGGAGAAGATTGGCCTGTTAATTAGGAAAAAACTCAGGCTTCTACATGAAATAAACAAAAACAAGAAACCTTCAAATGTGTTTGAGTCTTTACATATTTTGGGTTACAGCAGCCAACACTCCTCTCAATAACACAGAGCCTCTAGTTCTTAAGAATCTTGTTTCCACTTTGAAGTTAGACGTTCACCTAAAAATTAGTTACCTGTATTTTTACAAAATGTTTAATTTAATTGAGCACTCCAAGTGTTCAGAGAGGTCTCAATTTTCCCCGAGAGATTAATAAAGCAAAACGGGTTGAGACAGTTGATGAAGCATCTAATAAGCAAATTACTTACTTGTCTAAATTTTGCTGATATCATGCTGTTCACTTCTAAATAAGTTCACTTTTAATTTTGATATTCTTTTATAGATGTGAAGAATGTTGTTCTTTGAATATAGACTGTAATTTTTACATGTTATGCTCATTTCACGGTTGTATTTATTTATACTTCACTTCTTTCCTAAGAGTTTGCAATGACATAAAAAGAGACAGAAGCAAGGTTAATAAAATAGAAAAACAAGCTATAGAAAAACGGACAGGAAAGTATGCTAACTTCCAGTGTTCAAGTGGTTGCCGTGATTGAGTTTGGACCTTACGTCTAAAAGCTTCTTGTCAGGCGGAATAAGAGGGAAGCCTGATAATTTACAAATCAGCCATCAGAAAGGAGGAAGTGGGTTCATCTCTCAGAGGAGGCAAAGCTTTCTCTGGGACCCAAGGCTCAAAGAAACAGTCCTTAGTGTTTTCTCACAGTGGAGTTAGACCTACCAGGAAAAAAAATCACAATGGACTTTTTAACTCTCCTTAATTTTGTGAAATGAATTCTTAATGATGCTACTGAAAAGGGCAGAGACTGTTCAGTTCTGTTCAGTTGAGTCGCTCAGTCGTGTCCAACTCTTTGTGACCCCATGGACCACAGCACGCCAGGCCTCCCTGTCCTTCAACCTCTTCCAGAGTTTGCTCAAACTCATGACCACGAAGTCGTGATGCCATCCACCCATCTCATCCTCTGTCATCCCCTTCTCCTCCTGCCCTCAATCTTTCACAGCATCAGGGTCTTTTCCAATGAGTCAGTTCTTTGCATCAGGGGGCCAAAGTATTGGATTTCAGCTTCAGTATGGGGCTTCTCTGGTGGCTCAGAGGTTAAAGCATCTGCCTCCAATGCTGGAGACCCAGGTTCGATCCCTGGGTCAGGAAGATCCCCTGGAGAAGGAAATGGCAACCCACTCCAGTATTCTTGCCTGGAGAATCCCATGGACTGAGGAGCCTGGTGGGCTGCAGTCCGCGGGGTCACAAAGAGTCGGACATGGCTGAGTGACTTTACTTACTTACTTATCAGTCCTTCCAATGAATATTCAGGGTTGATTTTCTTTAGGATGGACTGGTTGGATCTCCTTGCAGTCCAAGGGACTCTCAAGAGTCTTCTCCAACATCACAGTTCAAAAGCATAATTTCTTCGGCACTCAGCTTTCTTTATACTCCAACTCTCACATCCACACATGACTACTGGAGAAACCATAGATTTGACTACACGGACCTTTGTTGGCAAAGTAATGTCTCTGTTTTTTAATATGCTGTCTAGGTTGATCATAACTTTTCTTCCAAGGAGCAAGCGTCTTTTAATTTCTTGGTTGCAGTAACCATCTGCAGTGATTTTGGAGCCCCCCCAAAATAAAGTCTGACACTGTCTCCACTGTTTCCCCATGGATTTGCTATTAAGTGATGGGACCAGATGCCATGTTCTTAGCTTTTTGAATGTTGAGTTTTAACCCAGCTTTTTCACTCTCCTCTTTCACTTTCATCAAGAGGCTTTTTAGCTCCTCTTCACTTTCTGCCATAAGGGTGGTGTCATCTGTGTATCTGAGGTTATTGATATTTCTCCTGGCAATCTTGATTCCAGTTTGTGCTTCATCCAGCCTGGCATTTCACATGATGTATTCTGCGTATAAGTTAAATAAGCAGAGTGACAATATACAGCCTTGCTGTACTCCTTTCCCAGTTTGGATCCAGTCTGTTGTTCCATGTCCAGTTCTAACTGTTGCTTCTTGACCTGCATGCAGGTTTCTCAGGAGGCAGGTAAGGTGGTCTGATATTTCTGTCTCTTGAAGAATTTTCCACAGTTTGTTGTGATCCACATAGTCAAAAGCTGTAGTGTAGTCAGTGAAGCAGAAGGTGATGTTTTTCTGGAATTTACTTGCTTTTTCAATGATCCAGCGGATATTGGCAATTTGATCTCTGGTTCCTTTGCCTTTTCTAAATCCAGATTGAACACCTCAGAGTTTTTGGTTCACATACTATTGAAGCTTAGCTTACAGAATTTTAAACATCACTTTGCTAGCATGTGAAATGAGTGCAGTTGTACAATAGTTTGAACATTCTTTGGCATTGCCCTTCTTTTAGATTGGAATGAAAACTGACCTTTTCCTGTCCTGTGGCCACTGCTGAGTTTTCCAAATTTGCTGGCATATTGAGTGCAGCACTTTAACAGTATCATCTTTCAGGCTTTGAAAGAGCTCAGCTGGAATTCCATCGCCTCCACCGCTAGCTTTGCAGTGATGCTTCCTGAGGTGGATTCGACTTTGCACCTCGAGATGTCCAGCTCTAGGCCTGTGATCACACTGTTGCAGTTATCCGGGTCATTAGGACCTTTTTCATATAGTTCTTCTGCATATTCTTGCCACCTCTTCTCAATATCTTCTGTTTCTGTTAGGTCCATACTCTTTCTGTCCTTTATTGTGCCCATCTTTGCATGAGGGAATGGTCTTGATCCCTGTCTCCTATACAATGTCATGAACCTCCGTCCATAGTTCATCAGGCACTCTTGTCTATCAGACATAGTCCCTTAAATCTATTTCTCACTTCCACTATATATTCATAAGGGATTTGATTTAGGTCATACCAGAATGGTCTAGCGGTCTTCTCCACTTTCAAGGCTATGGTTTTTCTTGTGGTCACGTATGGATGTGAGAGTTGGATTATAAAGAAAGCTGAGCACAGAAGACTTGATGGTTTTGAACTGTGTGTTGGAGAAGACTCTTGAGAGTCCCTTGGACTGCAAGGAGATCCAACCAGTCCATCCTAAAGGAGATCAGTCCTGGGTGTTCATTGGAAGGACTGATACTGAAGCTGAAACTCCGATACTTTGGCCACCTGATGTGAAGAGCTGACTCATTTGAAAAGACCCTGATGCTGGGAAAGATTGAGGGCAGGAGGAGAAGGGGACGACAGAGGATGAGATGGTTGGATGGCATCACCGACTCAATGGACATGGGTTTTGGTGGAGTCCGGGAGTTGGTGATGGACAGGGAGGCCTGGCGTGCTGTGGTCCATGGGGTCGCAAAGAGTCAGACATGACTGAGCGACTGGACTGAACTTGCATGATGTTCATCTCTAGTCTCTAGTCTTTCCCATTCTATTGTTTAGCTCTATTTTTTTGCATCGATCACGTAGGAAGGTTTTCTTATCTCACCTAGATGTTCTTTGGAACTCTTAATGCAGATGGTTTATATCTTTCCTTATTTTCTTTGCCTTTCATGTCTCTTCTTTTCTCAGCTATTTGTAAGGCCTCCTCAGACAGCCATTTTACTGTTTTGCATTTATTTTTCTCGGGGATGGACTTGATCACTGCCTCCTGTACAATGTCAAGAACCTCTGTCCAGTGTTAAGAACCTCCGTCCATAGTTCCTCAGGCATGTTGTCTATCAGGTCTGGTCCCTTAAATCATTTTCTCACTTCCACTGTATAATCACAAGGGATTTGATTTAGGTCATACCTGAATGTTCTAGTGGTTTTGCCTACTTTCTTAAGTCTGAATTTGGCAATAAGGAGTTCATGATCTGAGCCACAGTCAGCTCCTGGTCTTGTTTTTGCTGACTGTATAGAGCTTCTCCATCTTTGGCTGCAAAGAATATAATCAAACTGATTTTGGTGTTGACCATCTGGTGATGTCCATGTGTAGAGTCTTCTCTTGTGTTGTTGAGAGAGGGTGTTTGCTATGACCAGTGCATTCTCTCGGCAAAATTCTGTTAGCCTTTGCCCTGCTTCATTCTGTACTCCAAACCCAAACTTGCCTTTTACTCCAGCTACCTCTTGACTTCCTGCTTTTGCATTCCAGTCCCGTATGATGAAAAGGACATCTTTTTTTGGTGTTAGTTCTAGAAGGTCTTGTAAGTCTTCACAGAACTGTTCAACTTCAACTTCCTCAGTGTTACTGGTCAGGGAATAGACTTGGATTCCCGTGATAGTGAATGGTGTGCCTTGAAAATGGACAGAGACCATTGTGTCATTTTGGAGATTGTACTGAAGTACTACGTTTCAGACTCTTTTCTTGACTACAATGGCTACTCCATCTCTTCTAAAGGATTCCTGCCCACAGTAGTAGATATAATGGACATCTGAATTAAATCCACCCATTCCCATCCATTTTAGTTCACTGATTCCTAAAATGTCAGGGTTCACTGCCAGGGGCCAGTGTGAGGAATTCCGCCCATGGCAAAGGTCATGAGGAAGGAGGCTTGGCATACGCAAAGGTGTGATCAAGCCTCAGGAAACCCCCTGTTCCCAAGCATCTAACCCCAAAACCAGAGTCTGTTTTATGCTCTCACCTACACTTCTGACTTTACGGGGGGCTCTCCCCCATAACCGTTTCTCTCGGAGAAGGAGTAAACGTGCAGCTCCAAGACAATAAAAATTCTTGGGCGTGACAAGAGTGTTTCAGCTTGTGGACTCCTCTGAAGGTTATCTAGCCCACCTGTATAGGTTTGTCCGGCCACATGTGATTGTTTACAGCCTCCCAATCTGAGAGGCACGAGATGTTTTAGACTTACTAAAGGCAAATTCTTTGGGGGAGCTAGAAATTATTAGTATAGTGTGTTGGTTAGGAATTATATTGGTGAAGGGTTCTTCATTTGTTGTGTCAATAATTGCTGCTAATTCCCTGCTCTGGGTGGGACAAGGATGTCTCAGGTCAAACCTCTCTGCTGACAGACTAGCTTGTGTGACAGGATTATCCATACTGCTGCCACTAGGCACATGATTGTTTACTACCTCTTAACCAGAAACAGCACAGAGAGTTTTGGAGTATTTTGAGAGTCTTAATTAGCATAGGGCTTTTTCTTCTTGTTGAGTCAATGATTGCCGCCAGGCCTCCATATCCTTAGGCACTTGGGAATATATTAATCAATGTATTTGGAATATAGCAAAGGAAATACAGTAGTTTTTAAGGTTAGTAATACTAGACTTTTTGAGTTAATGGATTTTCTCTTTTGTAATAGATCACTGTTCTTTGTTATAAATCACTGTGTCCTTGCTATGTAAGAATGTAACTTTATCATATCTTAAGACTAAATAGATCTTAAGGGGAGCATTGGTGAAAGGATTTTCATTTGTTGGGCTGATGTTTGCTGCTAAATCTCCATGTTCCCTACACTTACAATGAATATAACTAACATATAGGAGAAATAAGTATTAACCTTTAAGCATATAGGAGAAATAAGTATTAACCTTTAAGACTAATCATGTTAACCTTGGGTTAAAAAAATTCCTTTCTTGATTGTAACTCACTACACCCTCACCCTATAGGAATGTAACTTTATTTGGAGGGTGGTGCCTGGTTTAAGAAAAAACACCCTTGGAAGAAATAAGTTTTTTTGGTTATCAGAAAGAAAGGATCATAAAATGTCAGCAGGTCTCACTCACGGCCAGAAGATGATGTAATACCCCTAAGACCTTTTTTTTAATACATTTATGTGAAGCACCTGATTTTGATAAAGGTCAGGACTGCTGACTCCCGCGTGACTCTGTATTCATCCCTATGTGTAACAAAAGGTATATAAGCAAACCCAGAAATAAAGAAATCGGATCAGTTTCTGGAAAGACTGATTCCCCCATGTTGCTTCTTTCTTGCTCCCGTTTTTCTGGCTGAATTCCCATCTGGAGCATGGATGCTATTCCACGTAATCCAAGTTATTCAGCCTCTTTTTCTCCACTAATCTTCCTACTACACTACCCATTTCTAATCTCTCTATATCTGTGATTAAATATGTATTTTTCCAAAGACGCCGACTCCATCCCCCCACCTTCGAATCACCCTGGATCCACCGGGGCTGGACCCCGGCAGTTCACTCTCCCCATTGCCTGTTTGGCCACTTCCAAGTACCCTGATTCATGGACCTAACACTCCAGGTTCCTATGCAATATTGCTCTTTACAGCACTGGACTTTACTTCTATCACTAGTCACATCCGCAACTGGGTGTTGTTTTCGCTTTGGCTCCGTCTCTTCATTCTTTCTGGAGTTATTTCTCCACTGATCTCCAGTAGCATATTGGGCACCTACCAACAGGGGAAGTTCATCTTTCAATGCCCTACCTTTTTGCCTTTTCATTCTGTTCATGGGGTCCTCAAGGCAAGAACGCTGAAGTGGCTTGCCATTCCCTTCTCCAGTGGACCACATTCTGTCAGACCTCTCCACCATGACCCGCCCGTCTTGGGTGATCCTACACATCATGGCTCGTAGTTTTTAGTTAGACCCAGCTGTGGTCCATGTGATCAGTTTGGTTAGATTTCTGTGACTGTGGTTTTCATTCTGTCTGCCCTCTGATGCATGAGGATAAGAGGCTTGTGGAAGCTCTGATGGGAGGAATTGGCTGTGGGGAAAACTGGGTGTTGCTCTGGTGGGCAAGGCCATGCTCAGGAAATCTTTAATCCACTTCCTGCTGATCAGCTGCGCTGTGTTCCCTCCCTGATGGTAGGGGTAGTGGTGTAATGGCAACCTCCTTCAAAAGGACTTAGCCTAGCCGCGGCCCCCAGCACTGTTATGGCCAGTGCCCATGACCAATGGCAGGCCACTGTTGACCCACATCTCCGCTGGAGACTCCTGGATGCTCACAGTCAAGTCTGGCTCAGTGTCTTGTAGCCACTACCAAACTGCTGGTTTGATTCTAAAAGTATTTTGAACAAGTTATGCCATTCAGGTATAACCTAAATCAAATTCCTTATGATTATACAGAGGAAGTGAGAAATAGATTTAAGGGCCTAGATCTGATAGATAGAATGCCTGATGAACTATGGATGGAGGTTTGTGACATTGTACAGGAGACAGGGATCAAGACCATCCCCATGGAAAAGAAATGCAAAAAAGCAAAATGGCTGTCTGGGGAGGCCTTATAAATAGCTATGAAAAGAAGAGAAGTGAAAAGCAAAGGAGAAAAGGAAAGATATAAGCATCTGAATACAGAGTTCCAAAGAATAGAAAGGAGAGATAAGAAAGCCTTCTTCAGTGATCAATGCAAAGAAATAGAGGAAAACAACAGAAAGGGAAAGACTAGAGATCTCTTCAAGAAAATTAGAGATACCAAGGGAACATTTCATGCAAAGATGGGCTCAATAAAGGACAGAAATGGTAGGGACCTCACAGAAGCAGAAGATATTAAGAAGAGGTGGCAAGAATACACAGAAGAACTATACAAAAAAGATCTTCATGACCCAGATAATCATGATGGTGTGATTACTCATTTAGAGCCAGACACCCTGAAATGAAGTCAAGTGGGCCTTAGAAAGGATCACTACGAACAAAGCTAGTGGAGGTGATGGAATTCCAGTTGAGCTATTTCAAATCCTGAAAGATGATGCTGTGAAAGTGCTGCACTCAATATGCCAGCAAATTTGGAAAACTCAGCAGTGGCCACAGGACTGGAAAAGGTCAGTTTGCATTCCAATCCCAAAGAAAGGCAATGCCAAAGAACGTAAAAACTACCACACAGTTGCACTCATCTCACACGCTAGTAATGCTCAAAATTCTCCAAGCCAGGCTTCAGCAATACATGAACTGTGAACTTCCAGATGTTCAAGCTGGTTTTAGAAAAGGCAGAGGAACCAGAGATCCAATTGCCAACATCTTCTGGATCATGGAAAAAGTAAGAGAGTTCCAGAAAAAACATTTATTTCTGCTTTATTGACTATGCCAAAGACTTTGACTGTGGATCACAATAAACTGTGGAAAATTCTGAAAGAGATGGGAATACCAGACCACCTGACCTGCCTCTTGAGAAACCTATATGCAGGTCGGGAAGCAACAGTTAGAACTGGACATGGAACAACAGACTGGTTCCAAATAGGAAAAGGAGTATGTCAGGCCCGTATATTGTCACCCTGCCTATTTAACTTCTATGCAGAGTACATCATGAGAAACGCTGGGCTGGAAGAAGCACAAGATGGAATCAAGATTGCCGGGAGAATTGTCAATAACCTCAGATATGCAGATGACACCACCCTTATGGCAGAAAGTGAAGAGGAACTAAAAAGCCTCTTGATGAAAGTGAAAGAGGAGAGTGAAAAAGTTGGCTTAAAGCTCAACATTCAGGAAATGAAGATCATGGCATCCGGTCCCATCACTTCATGGGATATAGGGAAACAGTGGAAACAGTGTCAGACTTTATTTTTTGGGCTCCAAAATCACTGCAGATGGTGACTGCAGCCATGAAATTAAAAGATCTTACTCTTTAGATGGAAAGTTATGACCAACGTAGATAGCATATTAAAAAGCAGACACATTACTTTGCCAACAAAGGTCTGTCTAGTTGAGGCTATGGTTTTTCAGTAGTCATGTATGGATGTGAGAGTTGGACTGTGAAGAAAGCTGAGCACCAAAGAACTGATGCATTTGAACTGTGGTGTTGGAGAAGATTCTTGAGAGTCCCTTGGACTGCAAGGAGATCCAACCAGTCCATTCTAAAGGAGATCAGTCCTGGGATTTCTTTGGAAGGAATGATGCTAAAGCTGAAACTCCAATACTTTGGCCACCTCAAGCAAAGAGTTGACTCATTGGAAAAGAGTCTGATGCTGGGAGGGATTGGGGGCAGGAGGAAAAGGGGACGACCAAGGATGAGATGGTTGGATGGCAGCACCAACTCGATGGATGTGAGTGTGAGTGAACTCCGGGAGTTGGTGATGGACAGTGAGCCCTGGCGTGTTGCGATTCATGGGGTCGCAAGGAGTTGGACACGACTGAGCGACTGAATTGAACTGATGCCATTAGTCAAAGGGAACTGGTATTTGAAGGTGAATGTTTTATCTTCTGGTAGGAGGTTTGGTTTCCTCAATGTATGAACTGTGGATTTCTCAAAAACGGAGGGTTCTTAGGTTTTGATTTCTAAGGAAGTTCCCCTGCGCTGTAGCACAAGCCACGGTTACTAAACGTTTTAAGTTACAGGTTTTCTCAACTTGGATCTCGTGTGCCCACAGAAAGTGGGCAGCTGCAGACTGTCTCGTTGTTTAGATGAGAAGACAGCCCAGACCAGGCACACAGCCGGTGGGTACAGAGGGTGTTCCTCCTCCGTGACAGTTGGCTCCCTTAACTTCCCGCTCAACACTATTCCGTGTAATACAATAAGCTTTTATTAAGCATCAGTGATGCAAAGGACCAGACAACCCCCTAAATATTTCCAAGTTCCTTCAAATTTTTGTTTATTCCTGTATTATATTAAACCCTGGTTGTTTCCATAAAATGCAGATAGACAATACGAAACAAAATCAAAGTGAAAATATTGAAGTGAAATGACTAAAATATTAATCTCTGATAGACTGATGCTATGTTTCAGATGGATGACGCAGGGTATCATCCTTCCTTCCCTCTGATCTCAAAGCACTTAACTGGCCTTAAAGCTCATTAACCTGGGTGCTGAATCAGACCTTGCGTGTTAGAACTTTATTCTTATTGTTTATTTAATGCCATCAGGGGAGTTGGTTCTCAGTGGGAACCGATAGCTCTGAAAGCCTTTTCTTCAGTTTTCTAAAAGGACAAGTACCAAGCAGCCAACAGTTCTCTTCCCAAAGTAATCAGTGATGAGGGGGGAGAATACTAGGAAGTCACTCACACAAATTTTCCCAAAGGAATAAACAAATCTCACAATTTCAGAATGTCTTTGTAAGTTTATATTGGCTTGATCTGGTATGTGCTGCCTTATAGGAACAAAAGAGCTTGGAAGATTTTATTAGTTAAGGAAGAAAGGAAGATGAAGTTCACTTATTCTTTCTTACCAATAAAATTTAGAATTTTTTTTTTTTTTTGCTGTTCCACATGGTTTTCCGAATCTTGGTTCCCTGGCTAGGAATGGAAGCCAGGTCAAGGCAGCGAAAGTCCTATCCAGTAAGCCAACAGGGAACTCTCCAGAATGTCTTTACCTTTAAAGTTAGCTCAATTTATTGCAAATTCTTCCTTGCTTTAAAATAGGAATGTTCTTTTTTTTAAAAAAAATGTGAGAAATACTTTATGTTGGCCATTGCCTTTTGAAATATGTCTTATTATTAGTATGCAATTTTTATAGTCATTTTTGATCGTTTAAAATAATTAGGGGAATATGCATTTCTCTTTGTTCATCAAAAAGTGGTTACTTGTTTTCTGGATTTTGTTTTTCTTAATAGGAAGTTGGCCAGAATTTGGCTAAGTTAACTAAAAACACATCCATTAGAATGTAAGAGTAACAGATGGATAGCCTCTTTGGCCCTGGCTACAGAGACTTGTTATGAAGTCTAAGAAGTTTTCGCTGCAAAATCAAGCTTTCGATTGTCTCTACAATGGCAGAGGCTAGTGACGTAGATGCAGTTTCGAAATGCAGTAAACTGCTGTGATAGAAGCTTTCGAGGCGTGGAAGGCAGGCTCATACTCATGTATGCTTTGGATCCCTTGCTCTTCATGTGAATCCTTTGGGAAATGCTGCCTGAAGTTCAAGCTTAAAAGCAGAAACACTGGTGATTCAGTAAAGTACATAGAGATCCTGGGCTGGGCTGAGGATTTCAGACTCATTTGTGTATTAGGCCAGTTGCAAAGACTGCGCTAAAGGGGAGGGATTAATGACTGTTAATTGGTGCTAACGGGTTCCATCCTCTTCTACCACTGATTCAGTTAGTGAGGGAGAAAGGAAAAGGACCAAGGGCTCACTGAGGAAATAACTGCGGATTTATGATTTGGGCTTATTTCACATAGCGCATTTTTAAATCCATTTTATTATATTCTTTTTTTATCCATATAGCTTAAACAGGAGTAAACATACAAAAAATAAAAATCACCCCAAATTTGTCATTTAACGATAACCCTATTAACATTTTGCTCATTTAACACTGTTAATATACGCTTTGTGCACATACCATTGAAAATGCTTTCTTTCAAAAATTGTACTGTGTTATATATGCCATTTAAAATATATTATTCATTTAACCTCATAAATTTTCTCCATGTCAGTAAATATATACTACTAAAACATTAATGGCATTGTCTTCCATCAGTCACCAGTGTACCATCATTTATTTAACAAAACCTTTGGTTTTTGGACATTTAAGCTGTATCAGTTTTTTTTTTTTCACTATAATAAAAAATGCTGTGATGAGCATCTGTACATATACCCAGTTTTGTCCAATTAGCTCTTAAGATGAATTGCTAGAAACAGAGTTGTTATGTGAAAGGTAAACAACTCTAAATTTAAAGTTTCTGGTGCATAGTGAAAACTTCCTTGCAGAATATGTATCCATTTTTATACTTGTGGACATATGAAACACTCTTTTGCTCCAAACTTGAAAATACCATTGTTCCTCCAATCTTTGCTAACTTGAAAGAACATACAGATTTCGTTTTTAATTGCTGTTCTTGGATTACTAAAGATCAAATAAGCTGAAATTTTCTTCACATGTTTTTGGCATTTTCTGTTTTTTTAATTGCCTATTTATGTTAAATGAATCTAGTTTTCTTTTTCTTAGTGATTTTAAACCATCCTTTGATGCTAAGGAAAGAAACTCTTCATCTGTCATATCTATTGCAAATATTTTTTTTCTAAATTTTCCATTTTACTTTTAACTTTGGCTAATGATGATTTTTGAAATGTAGGTTTAAAAACTGTAGTTACACCTTTCATTTGTATAATTTCTCAGATTTTATTTTATATAAGACTATATTTGACTTGCAGTGCTGTGTTAGTTTCAGATGTACAGCATATAATTTGCCCATTTGTTGTTGGTCAGTCGCTAAGTGACTCTTGGTGACCCCATTGGTAAAGAATCCGACTGCCAGTGTGGGAAACACAAGAGACCCAGGTTCGATTCTTGGGTTGGGAAGATCCCCTAGAGTAGGAAATGACAACCACTCAATCCTCTTGCTTGGGAAAGCCTACAACAGAGGAGCCTGGCAGGCCACAGTCTATGGGGTCATAAAGAGCTGGACATGACAAGCTTCTGAAAACACAGCACACGCGGACTGCAGCATGCCAGGCTCCTTTGTTGTCCACGATCTCCCCAAGTTTGCTCAGGTTCAAGTCCACTGGGTCAGTGATGCTATCTAACCATCTCATCCTCTGCCACTCCCTTTTCCTTTGGCCTTCAGTCTTTCCCAGCATCAGGGTTTTTCCCAATGAGTCAGCTCTTCACATCAGGTGGCCAAAGTATTGGAGTTTCAGCTTCAGTGTCAGTCCTTCCAACGAATATTCAGGGTTGATTTCCTTTAGGATGGACTGGTTTGATCTCCTTGCAGCCCAAGGGACTCTCAAGAGTCTTCTCCAGCCCTGCAGTTCAGAAGCATCAATTCTTCAGCACTCAGCCTTCTTTACCTTCCTACTCTCACACCCATATATGACTGCTGGAAAAGCCATAGCTTTGACTATACTAACCTTTGCCAGCAAAGTGATGTCTCTGCTTTGTAATGTGCTGTCTAGGTCGGTCATAGTTTTCCTTCCAAGGAGGAAGCGTCTTTTAATTTCATGGCTGCAGTCACCATCCACGGTGATTTTGGAGCCCAAGAAAATAAAATCTGTCACCGCTTCCACTTTTTCCCCATCTATTTGCCATGAAGTAATGGGACCAGAGGCCATGATCCTAGGTTTTGAATGTTGAGTTTCAAGACAGCTTTTCCACTCTGCTCTTTCACTGTCTTCAGGAGGCTCTTTAGTTCCTCTTCACTTTCTGCCATTAGAGTGGTATCATCTGCATATCTGAGGTTGGTATGTCTCCCAGCAGTCTTGATACCAGCTTGTGATTCATCCAGCCAGGCATTTTACATGATGTGCTCTGCATATAAGTTAAATAAGCAGGTGACAATATACAGCTTGTGGCAATCCTTTGAACCAGTCCATTGTTCCATGTAAGATTCTAACTGTTGCTTCTTGACCTGCTTACACGTTTCTCAGAGACATGTAAGGCGGTCTGGTATTCTCTTTAAGAATTTCCCATAGTTTGTTGTGATATACACAGTCAAAAGCTTTAGTGTAGTCAATGAACCTGAAGTAAATGTTTTTCGGGAACTCCCTTGCTTTCTCCATGATCCAGTGAGTGCTGGCAATTTGATCTCTGGTTTCTCTGCCTTTTTTGTACCCAGCTTGAACATCTGGAAGTTCCCGGTTGATGTGCTGCTAAAGCCTAGATTTCAGGACTTTGAACATAACCTTGTTAGCATGTGAAATGACTGCAGTTGTATAGTACTTTGAACATTCTTTGGAAATGCTTTTCTTTGAGATTAGAATGAAAACTGCCCTTTTCAAGTCCTGTGGCCACTGTTGAGTTTTCCAAATTTGCTGACATATCGAGTGTAGTACTTCAACAGCATCATCTTTTAGGATTTTAAAGAGCTCAGCTGAAATTCTATCACCTCCACTAGCTTTGTTAGTATTAATTCTTCCTAAGGCCCACTTGATTTGTTTAATCCATAGATAGATGTCTATCCATTCTTTCTGAGTCTTTTCTCATATAGGTTAGTGCAGAATATTGAGTATTTGTACCTTTCAGGTTTTTAAGTAATTTACTTTTTGGCGTCTACTTTGAGTGTCATGCTTGAAAGCTCTTACCCATCCTAGCATTGAAAAACACTTCCCTTTGACAATATTGAACACTTCCCATTGAAAAACATTTAATGGTTTGAAGGTCTATATTTAACCTTTAAATTAGTATGACATATTTCACATAGACACTGACATGAAAAGTAATATGGGAGGCGACATACGTGGTCAGTCAGCTTCTGAGCCTGACTGCATGGATGTTTAGAACAAGTCTACATGTTCTTTGCCATTCTTCCTTTCTAAAGGTGTGGGTCTAATTTCATTCCCCTGGAGTACGGGATGAACTCGAGGGCCCATTTCTAATGGGTTGATGTTGTATCAGTGACGGAGTGTGTCTTCTGACATCAGGTTGTAAATGACATTGAGGCTTCTCTCTCTCTCTACCTTTCTCATGTATTTTGCTTGGGGGGAAGTGAGCTGTCTTGCCATGGATTCACGCCGTCAACTCCATGAAGGTGTCCGCATGATGGGGAGCTGAGGCCCTTGATCAGCAACCAGCGGGGAAAGCAATGAGGGCCTCAAGTCAGCAGGTACAAGGATAGAAACGGAAGTGATCCTCCAGTCCCATGGAGCCTTCGGATGACGTCAGCCCCAGGGGACCTGTTGGTACAACATCATGAGAGTCCCTGAGGAGGACTGATCTAGACTGCTCCTGGATTTCTGGCTCCCAGAATCTGTATGAGATAAGAGATGTTAGTTGTTGAAGACTGCTAAGTTTGGGAGTAATTTGTTATGTAGCAACAGATGACACAGGCTTCCCTGGTGCTTCAGAGGTTAAAGCATCTGCCTCCAATGCGGGAGACCCGGGTTTGATCCCTGGGTCGGGAAGATCCTCTGGAGAAGGAAATGGCAACCCACTCCAGTATTCTTGCCTGGAGAATCCCATGGACTGAGGAGCCTGGTGGGCTGTAGTCCACGGGGTCACAAAGAGTCGGACATGACTGAGTGACTTTACTTACTTACTTACTTACTTGTTATGCAGCAACAGATGACATACAATAGGCATGAATCATCATGGCATGAGATTTTTGTGCCTTAATTCCTTATTTTAAAATGGAGTCATAATAGAATTTTCTTTGTAAGATAAATCTGAGGTTTAAGGACATTAGTACTTATAACAGTGTAGTACCTATAACAGTGCCTGGTGTGTAATAAGCTAAACGTTTTGCTATTATGGAGTAAATACCCATATATGCCACCTAGCTGAATTAAAGATTTTAAAATTTAAAAAATAAAAAAATAAATAAAAATTAAAAAAAAAAAAAGAAAGCCATCATAGAGAAAATACTGCAAGAAAAGTATACATTTGTTTTTAAATCTATCATTTTTGCTGAAATTTAAAATTTCACTGAACTGTGTGAAGCTAGTATCAATGCATATCTGTAATAAAACACATGAACCAGAATTCTGAAAAATAAAAAAAAAAAAAAGAATAAAATGTAACTGATAGAACTGAGCATCATTTTTGTTCCTCCTCAAAAGAATATGTGTAACTATTCAAATACCTGGAACTACTCTTGGTCATACAGTGGCACAAAGATGCAGTATAATTTTTTTCCCCAATGGGTAACCAGCACAATTTGATTAAATCATACTTCCTTTTCCCATTGATTTCAAGATGAGTGTTTTCTTTAAACTGACGTATAATTGCTTTACTATGTTGTGTTACTTTCTGCTGCATAACAACTTTAATCAGCTGTACCCCCTCCCTCCCCGCCCCATCTCACCCCCTGCGTCATCAGGGAGCACTGAGCTGGGCTCCTGTGTTGCACAGCGAGTCCTCACTAGCGTCTGTTTCACACACGGTGGTGTATATATATCAGTGTCGCTCTCCTAATTTTTCCACCCGCCTGTCTTCCCCCCTGTTCCACGTGTCCATTCTCTCTGTGTAAAGATCACTATTTTAATGTACTAAATGCTCACAGACACTGCTGTTTGTTTGGAGGTTTCTGTTTTGCGCCACTGAATCATCTACTCTGCCGTCAGTGACATGCTGTTTTAGTTGTTACGGCTTCGTGGCATGTTCTGGTGCTGAGAGTACACGTTCCCCTGGGTTCCTGGGCAGGCAATCTCCAAGATGGATTGCTGTGATCTCTGCTTCCTAGTATTCACGCCCTTGGTTATTCTCCTTCACTTGAGTGTGGCATCTATGGGCTCCCTGGGGAATAAAATGCGATAGAGGTAATGGCACTTCACGCCTGCTTACATGGATTGTGGCTTCCGTCTTGGATATTTTCTTGCTTACTCGCTTGCTCTGAGAGAAGCCAGCTGCCTCATTACGAGCTGCCCTATGGAGACGGCCCGTGGCAAGGACCTGAGTGAGTTCTCCTGACAACGACAAGTGAGGAACTGAGGTGCTCAGTCAGTACAGCGTCAGCTCAGTTCATTCCAGTCCCTCAGTCGTGTCCGACTCTTTGTGACCCTGTGGACCGCAGCACACCAGGCCTCCCTGTCCATCACCAACTCCCAGAGCTTGCTCAAACTCATGTCCATTGAGTCAGTGATGCCATCCAACCATCTCATCCTCTGTCATCCCCTTGTCCTCCTGCCCTCAATCTTTCAGCACCAGGGTCTTTTCAAATGAGTTAGGTCTTTGCATCAAGTGGCCAAAGTGTTGGAGTTTCAGCTTCAGCATCAGTCCTTCCAATGAATATTTAGGACTGATCTCCTTTAGAATGGACCGGTTGGATCTCCTTGCAGTCCAAGGGACCCTCAAGAGTCTTCTCCAACACCACAGTTCAAAAGCATCAGTTCTTCGGCGCTTAGCTCTCTTTATAGTCCAACTCTCACATCCATACAGGACTACTGGAAAAAGCTTGGCCTTGACTAGATGGACCTTTGTTGGCAAAGTAATGTTTCTGCTTTTTAATATGCTGTCTAGGTTGGTCATAGCTTAGGAGGAACCAAATCCTACCAACAACCACATATGTAAGTGGGAAGAGGATCCTAACTGAGTGGAGCCATTAGAGGAAATGACAGTCCCAGCTGAGACCTTGATTGCAACTTTGAGAGAGAACTTGAACCAGAGGCATCTAGCTAGACTGCTTTGGATTGCTGATTCACAGGAGTTAAAATAAAGAGTTTGTTGTTTTAAGCTGCTAAACTTTGGGCTAATTTTTTTACAAAGCAATAGACAGCTAACACAATTATTCTTTTCATTTTTTCCCCTTCTTTCTCATTTATCCTTTCACAAGAACATCACTATGCTTATTCCAAAAATTTTAGAGGAGTTTGATTGGAACTGTAATATTTCTAAATCATTTGGGGAATCAAGTGATACCTCATGTAATGAGTTTCTTGATAGAAACATACGCCATTAAAATTACATAAGACTTCCTTTACATTACTCAAAAATTTAGAGTTTTCTTGACACACATTTCTTTCTAAATTTAAACATTTTACCTATTTGTTTATTTGGCTGTGGCAGGTCTTAGTTTTGGCATGTGGAATCTAGTTCCCCAACCAGGGACTGAACACAGGCCTGCTGCATTGGGAGTGCAGTCTTAGCCACTCGACCACCAGGGAAATCCCTATACATGTTTCTTATTAACTTCATTATTGTTGTTGTTCAGTTGCTAAGTCATGTCCAACTCTTTGTGGCTACATAGACTGCAGCACGCCAAGCTTCCCTGTCTTTCACTGTCTCCCGGAATCTGCTCAAACTCATGTCCATTAAGTTGGTGATGCTATTCAGCCACCTCATCCTCTGTCAGCCCCTTCTCCTACTGACCTCAATCTTTCCCAGCATCAGAGTCTTGTCCAATGAGTCAGCTCTTTGCATCAGGTGGCCAAAGTATTAGAGCTTCAGCTTCAGCATCAGTCCTTCCAATGAATATTCAGGGCTGATTTCCTTTAGGATGGAATGGCTTGATATGCTTCCTGTCCAGGGACTCTCAAGAGTCTTCTCCAACACCACAGTTCAAAAGCATTGATTCTTTGGCACTCACCCTTCTTTATGGTCCAACTCTCACGTCTGTACATGACTGGAAAAAACATAGCTTCGACTAGACGGATCTTCATTGACAAAGTGATATCTCTACTTTTTATTATGCTGTCTAGACTGGTCATAGCTTTTCTTCCAAGGAGCAAGCAATTTTTAATTAACTGTGCGTAGTGAATTTGGAGCCCAAGAAAATAAAATCTGCTACAGTTTCCATTGTTCCCTATCTATTTGCTGTGAAGAGATGCATACCATGAACTTAGTTTTTTTGAATGTTCAGTTTTAAGCCAGCTTTTTCACTCTCCTCTTTCATCCTCATTAGGAGGCTCTTTAATTCTTCTTCACTTTCTGCTATTAGAATAGCATCATATACGTATCTGAGACTGTTGATATTTCTCCCAGCAAGCTTGATTCCAGCTTGCGAGTCATCCAGCCCAGCATTTTGCATGATGTACTCTGCATGTAAGTTAAATAAATGGGGGACAGTATACAGCCTTGATGTACGTCTTTTCCAATTTTGAACCAGGCAGTTGTTCCATGTCTTGTTCTAACTGTCGCTTCTGGACTTGCATATGGATTTCTCAGGAGACAGGTAAGGTGGTCTGCTGTCCCAATCTCTTGAAGAATTTTCCACAGTGTGTTGCAATCTACATAGTCAAAGGCTTTAGCATAATCAGTGAAGCAGAAGTAGATGTTTTTCTGGAATTTTCTTGATTTTTCTACGGTCCAGTGGAAGCTGGCAATTTGATCTCTGGTTCCTCTGCCTTTTCTAAATCCAGCTTGAGCATCTGGAAGTTCTTGGTTCATGTACTGTTGAAGCCTGGCCTGAAGGATCTTGAGCATTACCTCGCTAGCGTGTGAAAAGAACACAGTTGTGTGGTCGTGTGAACATTCTTTGGTATTGTCTTTCTTTGGGATTGGAATAAATACTGACATTTTCCAGTCCTGTGGCCACTGCTCAGTTCAGTTCAGTTGCTCAGTTTTGTCCGACTCTGCGATCCCATGAATCGCAGCACGCCAGGGATCCCTGTCCATCACCAATTCCCAGAGTTCACTTAGACTTACGTTCATCTAGTCGGTGATGCCATCCAGCCGTCTCATCCTCTGTCGTCCCCTTCTCCTCCTGCCCCCAAATCCCTCCCAGCATCAGAGTCTTTTCCAATGAGTCAACTCTAAGTTTTCTAAATTTGCTGACATATTGAGTGCAGCACTTTAACAGAATTATCTTTTAGGATTTTAAATAGATCAAGTGGAATTCCATCACCTCCACTAGATTTGTCAGTAGTGATGCTTCCTAAGGCCTTCTTGACTTCACACTCCAGGGTGCCTGGCTCTAGATGAGTAAACAGACCATCACAGTTATCCCAATCATTAAGATCTTTTTTTGTACAGTTCTTCTGTGTCTTCTTGCCACCTCTTCTTAATCTCTTCTGCTATTGCTAGATCCTTGGTGTTTCTCTCTTTTATTGTGCCCGTCTTTTCAACGAAATGTTCCCTTGGTGTCTTCAGTTTTGTTGAAGAGATCTCTGGTCTTTCCTATTCTGTTGTTTTCCTCTATTTCTTTGCACTGATCACTGAGGAAGGCTTTCTTACCGCTCCTTGGTATTCTCTGGGGCCTTCCCTGGTGGCTCCACAGTAAAGAATCCGCCTGTAATGCAGGAGACATAAAAGACACGGGTTGGATCCCTGAGTCAGGAAGATCCCCTAGAGGAGGGTGTGGCAACCACCCCAGTGCTCTTGCCTGGAAAATCCCATGGGCAGAGGAGCCTGGCAGGCTACAGTCCCTGGGGTCGCACAGAGTCGGACCCGACTGAAGCGACATAGCGGGCACACACACACTGGCTATTCTCTGGCTCTGCATCCAGTTCAGTGCAGTTCAGCTGCTTTGTCATGTCAGACTCTTTGCGACCCCATGGACCGTAGCACACCAGGCTACCCTGTCCATCACCAACTCCTGGAGCTCACTCAAACTCATGTCCATTGAGTCGGTGATGCCACCCAACCATCTCATCCTCTGTCGTCCCCTTCTCCTACTGCCTTCAATCTTTCCCAGCATCAGGGTCTTTTCAGATGAGTCAGTTCTTCACATCAGGTGGCCAAACTACCGGAGTTTCAGCTTCAGCATCAGTCCTTCCAATGAATATTTAGGACTGATTTCCTTTAGGATTGACTGGTTGGATCTCCTTGCAGTCCAAGGGACTCTTAAGAGTTTTCTCCAATGCCACAGTTCAAAAGCATCAATTCTTCGGCACTCAGCTTTCTTTATAGTCCAACTCTTACATCCACACATGACTACTGGAAAAACCATCATCTTGACTAGACCAAACTTTGTTGGCAAAGTAATGTCTCTGCTTTTTAATATGCTGTCTAGGTTGGTCACAACTTTTCTTCCAAGGAGTAAGCAACTTTTAATTTCATGGCTGTAGTCATCATCTGCAGTGATTTTGGAGCCCCCCAAAATAAAGTCTGACCCTGTTTCCACTGTTTCCCCATCTATTTGCCATAAAGTGATGGGACCAGATGCCATGATTTTAGGTTTTTCAATGTTGATTTTTAAGCCAGCTTTTTCACTCTCCTCTTTCACTTTCATCAAGAGGCTTTTTAGTTCTTCTTCACTTTCTGCCATAAGGGTGGTGTCATCTGCATATCTGAGATTATTGATATTTCTCCCAGAAATCTTGATTCCAGCTTGTGCTTCCTCCAGCCCCACATTTCTCATTATGTACTCTGCATATATGTTAAATAAGCAGGGTGGCAATATACCACCTTGACATACTTCTTTCCCTATTTGGGACCAGTCTGTTGTTCCATGTCCAGTTCTAACTGTTACTTCCTGACCTGCATACAGATTTCTCAAGAGGCAGATCAGACGGTCTGGTATTTCTATCTCTTGAAGAATTTTCTGCAGTTTGTGGTAATCCAAACAGTCAAAGGCTTTGGCATAATCAATAAATCAATATTTTTCTGGAACTCTCTTGCTTTTTCAATAATCCAGCAGATGTTGGCAATTTGACCTCTGGTTCCTCTGTCTTTTCTAAAACCAACTTGAACATCTGGAAGTTCACAGTTCACGAACTGTTAAAGCCTGGCTTGGAGAATTTTGAGCATTACTTTACTAGTGTTTGAGATGAGTGCAACTGTGCGGTAGTTTGAGCATTCTCTGGCATTGCCTGAGTTGCACATAGCTTTCCCTTTCTCCTTTGCCTTTCACTTCTCTTCTTTTCTCAGCTACTTGTAAGGCCTCCTCAGACAACCATTTGCCTTGTTGCATGTCTGTTTCTTGGGGATTGTCTTGGTGATCACCTCCTGAACAACGTTATGAACCTCCATCCGTAGTTCTTCAAGCACTCTGTCTCCCAGATCTAATCCCTTGAATATATTTGTCACCTCCATTGTGTAATCATAAAAGATTTGGTTTTCACCATACCTGAATGGTTTTGAGAATGAGTTGCTCATGATCCGAGCCACAGTCCTCCCCCAGCCTGTGTGTGCTGACTGTGCAGAGCTTCTCCATCTTCGGCGGCAAAGAACATAATCGATCTGATTTCGATGTTGACCATCTGGTGACACCCATGTGTAGAATCATCTCTTGTGTTGTTGGAAGACAGTGCTTCCTATGACCAGCGTGTTCTTGGCAAAACTCTGTTAGCCCTTTCCCTGTTTTGTTTTGTACTCCGAGGCCAAGCTTGTGCATTACTCCAGGTATCTCTTGACTTCCTACTTTTGCATTCCAGTCCCTATGATGAAAAAGACATCTTTTTTGGTGTTAGTTCTAGAAGGTCTTGTAGGTCTTCATAGAACTGTTGGACTTCAGTTTCTGTGGCATTTGCGTTTGGGGCATAGACTTGGATTGCTGTGATGTTGAATGGTTTGCCTTGGAAATGAACTGAGATTATTCTTTCATTTTTGAGATTGCATAAAAATACTTCATTTCAGACTCTTGTTGACTATGACAGCTACCCCATTTCTTCTAAGGGATTCTTGCCCACAGTATAATGATTATCTGAATTAAATTCACCCGTTCTGGCCCATTTTAGTTCACTGATTCCTAAAATTTCAACATTCACTCTTGCCGTCTCCTGTTTAACTATGTTCAGTTTACCTTGATTCATGGATCTAACAGTTCAGGTTCCCATGGAATGTTGTTTTCTACAGCACTGGACATTACTTTCACCACCAGACACATTGGATTAAATGCTCATTGTTAGTTATTTTATACTTTTCATTGATGTTACAAAAGGGAATAGTTTTTACTTGATTATTATTTTATATAGGAAATTAATATTTTTGTACCTTTATCCAGAAATCTACCCTTTAATTGAATTCTATTACTAGTTTTCATTTTGCCTCTTGTATTTTTTATGTATATGGTCATCCACAAGTATTATTAAAATGACCTTAAAGATATGTAGAAGCCGAAATAATTGTATCTGTGTGTGTGTCTGTGTGTGTGTGTGTGTTTCTTTGTGTGTGTCTATTTGTGTGTGTGTCTGTGTGTGTGTGTCTGTGTGTGTGTGTCTGTGTCTGTGTTTCTGTGTCTGTGTCTATTTGTGTGTGTGTCTCTGTGTGTGTGTCTGTGCGTGTCTGTTTGTGTGCATGTGTGTGTGTGTGTCTGTGTATATGTGTGTGCCTGTGTGTGTTTCTCTATGTGTCTGTGTGTGTTTCTGTGTGTGTGTGTCTGTGTGTATGTGTGTCTGTGTGTGTGTGTCTGTGTATGTGTCTGTGTTTCTCTGTGTGTCTGTGTGTGTTTCTGTGTGTGTGTCTGTGTGTGTATTTCTCTGTGTGTGTGTCTGTGTGTTTCTGTGTGTGTGTGTCTGTGTGTGTGTGTCTGTGTGTGTGTGTCTGTGTGTGTGTGTTTGTGTTTCTGTGTGTGTCTGTGTGTGTGTCTGTGTGTGTGTCTGTGTGTGTGTTTCTGTGTGTGTGTGTCTGTTTCTGTGTGTGTGTGTCTGTGTGTGTGTGTCTGTGTGTTTCTCTGTGTGTCTGTGTGTGTTTCTGTGTGTGTGTCTGTGTGTATGTGTGTCTGTGTGTGTGTGTCTGTGTATGTGTGTGTGTTTCTCTGTGTGTCTGTGTGTGTTTCTGTGTGTGTGTCTGTGTGTGTATTTCTCTGTGTGTGTGTCTGTGTGTGTGTCTGTGTGTTTCTGTGTGTGTGTGTCTGTGTGTGTGTGTCTGTGTGTGTGTCTGTGTGTGTCTGTGTGTGCGTCTGTGTGTGTGTTTGTGTGTCTGTGTGTGTTTGTGTGTCTGTGTGTGTTTCTCTGTGTCTGTGTGTGTTTCTGTGTGTGTCTGTGTGTGTGTGTCTGTGTGTGTTTCTGTGTGTGTGTGTCTGTGTGTGTGTGTCTGTGTGTTTCTCTGTGTGTGTGTCTGTGTGTTTCTCTGTGTGTCTGTGTGTGTTTCTGTGTGTGTGTGTGTGTGTGTTTCTCTGGTGTGTCTGTGTGTGTTTTCTGGTGTGTGTGTCTGTGTGTGTTTCTGTGTGTGTTCTGTGTGTGTCTTGTGTGTCTGTTGTCTGTGTGTGTTTCTTGTGTGTGTGTTTCTGTGTGTGTGTGTCTGTGTGTGTGTCTGTGTGTGTGTTTCTCTGTGTGTCTGTGTGTCTGTGTGTGTTTCTCTGTGTCTGTGTGTGTCTGTGTGTGTGTTTCTGTGTGTGTGTGTCTGTGTGTGTGTGTCTGTGTCTGTGTTTCTGTGTCTGTGTCTATTTGTGTGTGTGTCTCTGTGTGTGTGTCTGTGCGTGTCTGTTTGTGTGCATGTGTGTGTGTGTGTCTGTGTATATGTGTGTGCCTGTGTGTGTTTCTCTATGTGTCTGTGTGTGTTTCTGTGTGTGTGTGTCTGTGTGTATGTGTGTCTGTGTGTGTGTGTGTCTGTGTATGTGTGTGTGTTTCTCTGTGTGTCTGTGTGTGTTTCTGTGTGTGTGTCTGTGTGTGTATTTCTCTGTGTGTGTGTCTGTGTGTTTCTGTGTGTGTGTGTCTGTGTGTGTGTGTCTGTGTGTGTGTGTCTGTGTGTGTGTGTCTGTGTGTGTGTCTGTGTGTGTGTGTCTGTGTGTGTCTGTGTGTGTGTGTTTGTGTTTCTGTGTGTGTCTGTGTGTGTGTCTGTGTGTGTGTGTCTGTGTGTGTTTCTGTGTGTGTGTGTCTGTGTGTGTGTTTCTGTGTGTGTGTGTCTGTTTCTGTGTGTGTGTGTCTGTGTGTGTGTGTCTGTGTGTTTCTCTGTGTGTCTGTGTGTGTTTCTGTGTGTGTGTGTCTGTGTGTGTGTTTCTGTGTGTGTGCCTGTGTGTGTTTCTCTGTGTGTCTGTGTGTGTTTCTGTGTGTGTGTGTCTGTGTGTATGTGTGTCTGTGTGTGTGTGTCTGTGTATGTGTGTGTGTTTCTCTGTGTGTCTGTGTGTGTTTCTGTGTGTGTGTCTGTGTGTGTATTTCTCTGTGTGTGTGTTTCTCTGTGTGTCTGTGTGTTTCTGTGTGTGTGTGTCTGTGTGTGTGTGTCTGTGTGTGTGTCTGTGTGTGTCTGTGTGTGCGTCTGTGTGTGTGTTTGTGTGTCTGTGTGTGTTTGTGTGTCTGTGTGTGTTTCTCTGTGTGTGTGTTTCTGTGTGTGTCTGTGTGTGTGTGTCTGTGTGTGTTTCTGTGTGTGTGTGTCTGTGTGTGTGTGTCTGTGTGTTTCTCTGTGTGTGTGTCTGTGTGTTTCTCTGTGTGTCTGTGTGTGTTTCTGTGTGTGTGTCTGTGTGTGTGTTTCTGTGTGTGTGTCTGTGTGTGTTTCTCTGTGTGTCTGTGTGTCTGTGTGTGTTTCTCTGTGTCTGTGTGTGTCTGTGTGTGTGTTTCTGTGTGTGTGTGTCTGTGTGTGTGTCTGTGTGTGTGTTTCTCTGTGTGTCTGTGTGTGTTTGTGTGTCTGTGTGTGTTTCTCTGTGTCTGTGTGTGTCTGTGTGTGTGTCTGTGTGTGTACGTGTATTCTTTTCCACACTCTTTCCCAGTATGGGTTCTTATAAGGTCCTGAGTATAGTCCCTGGGCTATATAGTCTGTCCTTCTTATTTGTCTGTTTTGTGTATAGTTGTGTGTATGTGTTTGTCCCGAGCTTCTAATCTAGCCATTCCCACCTTTCCCCTTTGGTAGCCGTAAGTCTGCTTTCTGTATGTGAGGCTGCTTCTGTTTGGAAAAGAAGTTCATTTGTATCAGTGCTTTAGACTCCACATATGAGCAACATCACATGCTATTTATCTTTGTCTGGTTTATTTCACTTAACATGACAAACTCTAGCTTCATCCATGTTGCTATCAATGGCATGATTTCATTCTTTTTTATGGCTGAGTAATATTCCATTGTGCACGTGTGTGTGTGTGTGTGTGTGTGTGTGTGTGTGTGTGTGTGTGTGTCTGCCACTGCTTCTTTATCCATTCATCTATTGATGGGCGTTTGGGTTGTCTCCACGACCTACATTTTTACGAGGTCTTTCTGTCCCCAGTATAGGAGCTGAGTGAGACTAGGGAAGGAGAATGGGATTTGAGAGAGGTGGGAGGAGAAGACTGCAGTGAGCTGGAGAGAGGGGCCCTGCTCTGAGCAGCTTGTTGGTAGAGATGAGTGTGTTGTCCACTGGCCCCTGAGTCCGAACTGGAGGTACACTGTTAAGAAACATTTTTCTATCAGGACTTTAAAGTCTCTTATCCTCACGCACCTAGACGTCTTTGTGATTCTGGTGAGGTTTGAAGAACTCAGGCTGGAGGGGAGACACCCCAGAAATCTGGTTGAATGTGCCATTTGAGTGGAATGTTCTGGGATGCATTAAAGGTAGTTCTAGTATTGGGAAGGGTAGTTTATGGCTCTGTGAATTGATTTCTCAGTGCCAACAAGTATTTTTCTTAACTCTTAAGGTATATTTTATCTATAGCAATATAACATACATTTATTATAGTAAAAAGGACTATTTCTGTTCCAAGATAACCCCATGCAGAAACTTAAGGTGAACTTTACATAATTTCATTTTACATGTTTAAGCAACCGCTCAGCCGTGTCCAACTCTTTGGGACCCCTACCAGTCTCCTCTGTTCATGGGATTTTCCAGGCAAGGGTACGGGAGTGGTTGCCATTTCCTTCTCCAGGGGACTTTCCCAACCAAGCAACAGTAGTATAAGAAATGTCTTAAATAAAAGCATAACCATGCTTAGAAATTTAGAAGTTTTATGACCTGTTTTTTAAATATTTTTCATTTTAATTTTTTTCCTTTTAATTCTAATATATTCTGTAAAAACTATTACTGCTTTTCTGCCTGTAGTTTAGCCTATTATAAATCTGGTGAAATTAATGCAAAGTTAATGGCTATATTTTAGAGTAACCTCTTGAAATGTAATAGGTTTATTGGAACAAAACTATTTTTTGCCAAAATTATGTGAAACTAATGAAAAATTAATTGCTTTATAAAACGCTGGCTTTTATCTAAAACTAATAATTCCTGTACATCTCTTAATCCTCCTACAAACAGTTGGCAGGAAATAAAATCTAAGTTTACCGGTTCAAATTCCCTAAGATCCTCAGAGTCATTTTTATTTTTGCATGATCCAACCTTTTAACTTTTGCACAACTTTAAGCTTACAAAAACAGATTTCTAATTAAATTCAGCCATATCATTCCCCTAAAGGGGATTTAGGAACACCAGGTGTAACTCGGACTTGGGACCTAGGAGTGAACACTTCTCCTTCCTTTACAGTTCACCCTGGCATCTTCTATGTGTCTCCCTCTAATAAAATGTGATGATTTTTGTACTTACAATTGATACCTGGGACTATGCCTTTTCTCCATTGTTTACTGTGTTTCAATGAATAAATAAATCATGCAACAGAATAAATTACTTAATCCTGTGTTTTATTTAGAAACATATTAAGGGATAGATTCGTGAGGAAAATCACAGTATTGCCTCTGAATTGCTCACACTTTTATGACTTCTGTGTCGTATGTGAACACCATCAAGGCGTCCTCTGTATAACAATTGTACGCAAGAGCCGCATTTGAAGATTTTTTAAGCTTTTGCTACTTTCTGATTATGGTATGTTCAAATATAACCCCCCAAACTATCGGTGGTCATCAGCATTTGCCATGATTCTCCTGTTTAAATAATAATTCATACCAGTTATAACTGTTTAGCAGTTAAATTATTACTCTCCAGCTACTTTTAAAAATGAGGCCACAGGTGATTCTTTTATCCCTTGCTTTCTGCTTAGCAGTCCTTCCTGTCCTCGTTTAGCAGAAGCAGCTTTCTGAACACTCTGAAAGAGAAAAACAAAACATCGCTTAACTTAATTTGTTTATTAAGCTCTTTTAGCATGAAAGGGAAATAGTCCAAATTTCAAAACCGGTTTGGAGAATGTGATATGTGTGTTATCGAGAAGGCTTCTCTTCAACAGACTTCTCCCCTCAAAAATGCTTTTTTCACACAGAGAATGGACCCTTGTTTCTTAGGTTAATTGCTGGAATATGATGAGGTTTGGTTGCATTTTTAGTAATTTCCAGATTCTATTCCAGGACATTTGGGATAGAGCCCAAGAGCTTAGCATGTTTTCCTTTTTTCATGGTAAAATTGTGCAAATATGCATTAGAGTGTGAAAACAAACAGTCTAATACATTTTTGCAAAGCTCTTTATGTTTACTGTTTATTGCAGATACCAGATCCTAATTAAAATGCGCTAACAAAAGCCAAGATACAAAGAACAAAGATAAAATGAAACTTCATCTTTATAAAATATTTGTGATTAGTCCTGGGGGATGGATGTCCTCACAGTCCTGCAGTGGAATTCTGAAAGTTTTCTGCAATGAACCAGGAGGGCAAGAAGATCCAGTATGTCTGCTGGTTCAAGAAATACAAACTATTCTTTGGTTCTTCAAGGGAGCTATATACTTCTTAGAGAGGTTCTATTAATTCTTTGATTCAAGACCTTGAGTTTTTTTTCCAACTATACATTTGAAATGAATAGCAACTAACTTCAAAGAAGTAACCAAAAGAAGAGACATTAAAAACATATTTTGGGGGGAAAGATGGATTAAATCTGTGTTTTTCAGTTGGAAGTTTCTTCATGAATGTGGGAGAAATCATTTTTTGTTATTTGTGCATTTAGGAGAATTAAAAGGGTGAATGGAAATATGAAGGCCAGTATCAACTAATGGAAAGGCTAGGGATTTGGGGTCCAACTGCCTGAATTTGAGTTGGGATCCCGCTTTCTCACTTTGTGCTCTTAGGTCAAAGATTTAATTTCCTGGAGTCTCAGTTTCTTTAACATGGGGAAAATAATAGTGATTTTGTAGAGCTATGAGAATAAAAGAGACAAGCTAGCAAACACACCCATCTTGTTCGAGGCAAATACTTTCATTTCCGCAAAAGGAGGCGCATACCGCAACCCATTTCGTGAGGCTGGAGGAAAGAGGTGAGGAGAATGCAGTGGATAAGAAATTCGAAAAACCGCTTACTCTGATCTGTTTTGTCTGCATTTAAAATTTCTCTTGAAGAGCTTCCCTCCCTTTCTTTCCTTCCTTCCTCCCTCTGTCCCTCCTTTGCAGATTGGAAGGGTACCAAGAATTTTCACAGATTGAGAAATCTTGGGAAAATCTTTCATGTCCTACTGCTGCTGCTGCTGCTAAGTCGCTTCAGTTGTGTTCAACTCTGTGTGACCCCACAGAGACGGCAGCCCACCAGGCCCCCTGGTCCCTGGGATTCTCCAGGCAAGAACACTGGAGTGGGTTGCCATTTCCTTCTCCAATGCAGGAAAGTGAAAAGTGAAAGTGAAGCCGCTCAGTCCTGTCCGACTCTTAGCAACCCCATGGACTGCAGCCTACCAGGCTCCTCCATCCACGGGATTTTCCAGGCAAGAGCACTGGAGTGGGTGCCGTTGCTTTCTCCGTTTCATGTCATAAGTAGTCCTCAAAGAGCGTTCCTTGACCAAATATATCAGCATCACCAGGAAGCTTGTCAGAGATGAAAATTCTTGGGCCTTAACCCTCAGACCTAGGGTGTCTGGCCCTGCGGCATCTGTAGGTTAAGTCTTCCAGGTGATCATGGCGCGTATTAAATTCTGAGAACCAATGACGTATCGAATGTTTTAGCTCTCCTTTCTCCGTAATAGCAGCCTCCAGACCCTCAACAGAGGTCTTCCTTGCGCATGCCGAAGAGATTTTGAGAGACAGTATATCACAGTGTTTGAGGATACAGGATGTAGGCCAGACTGTCTCGCTTTCTATCCCAGTTCATGACCGATCAGCTCTGTTTCTTGGGCAGGTTTCTTAACCTCCTTGTACCTTGGTTTCTTCTACTCTAGGATGGAGATGATAGTAGGATCCAGCTCACGGGACTTCGTGAGAATGTCGCACACTTAGGACAGCAACAGACAAGTAGAAAGCTCTGAAGAAATATGAGCTGGTATTTATCATCTGCTGAATATCACAGAGGAAACCGCAAAACGTAGAGTCAGCTCAGCAGCAGTCCAAGAGGTGTTGAGTCTCAAATTATGTATGGTGTATTTTTCTCTAATCATTCACTGCTTCCTCAGCAGGGATTTGTTGTCAGCTCAGGACAAGCCAGGCGTCGTAAAGCGCAGTGGAGATACGCAGAGAATAAGAAAGATGTGGTCAAGAGAAAGAGGCATTAGATACACGTCCCCAGACAGCGGATGCGCCACAGTTGCGCTGAGCGCTGCGGACGCAGAGGAGAGCAAGCCGTGAGCGAGCCTGGGCGGCGGACGAGACCCAGCCCGGGGGAGAGGCGGCCGGCGAGTGCCGAGGCAGAGGGGCTCGGGGTGGTGGCGGGAGCTCAGTGAAACGCCCTCCGAGGAGTGAGCCCTGAAGGGTGAGGGGGACTTTGCCCGGCAGGGAGGGACGTGAGGCCCGGAAACCCAGAGAGAGAAGAGAATGTGCGGACGGGCTCGGCGGGCTGGCAGCCCGAGCAAGCGCCCTGTGCGGGGGTGTGCGGGCAAAGCAAGGCGGAAGCATCGTGCCAGCGACGGGCAGCCACTGTGGGTTCACACAGAGGTGACGCTTCATTTTCGAAAGGCCTCTCCAGCCAAGCGGAGGCATGGGCCGGAGGGGCGGACGGGCGGCTGCCGCCGGGAGAGAGGAGGCTGGGGCTGGGCGGCGGGGAGGCGCCGGCGCAGAAGGCGGAGGGCGGTGTCCGGGGGCGCCCGGGGCCTCGTGCTTCTGAGAGGCACCGAGCAGGAGCAGGCCCGGGGGGGGAACAGAAGTGGGGTTCAGCACGAGGAGCCCCTGAGCACCAGAGGAAACGCAGAGCGGGCGACTGGTTTCTGCGTCTGGACCTGCGAGAGCTGGAGGTCTCGCCAGTAAACCGAGTGATTGGTACTGCGTAGCAACCGGATGGGAGTGCACATCCAGGCAGACCTCGGGCGGAAGGTTCTGGGGCCGACCCAACAATACCAGCATTTACAGTGAGGCACAGGAGGAGCAGGCCCCGAAGGGCGAGTGGCCGGATGGGTGGAAGACCCAGCTGGGGTGTCGCGGAAGCTAAGGGAAGAGGGAGGCAACTGGGCCATGCGCGATGGGAACTGAAAGCTGCTTGGGTTCAGCTAAAGAAAGGTCCCTGGTGCCCTTAGAACAATCGAAGGGAAAACGGCTTGTGGAGTGAATGGGGGAGGAGAAAATCACGAAGTTGGACATATTAAGAAGTGCGGGAACAAGTAGAAAGATGATGATTTCAGAGTGAGGTGGAGGCTGGGGGGCGGGAGGGTTGTTTATAGACCAGAGAGGTCAACAAGTTCTGAAAATGACAGGAAGGAGGGCAGGGGAGGGGAGGGGGTCGAAGAAGCTTGAGGTGGCTGTATTGGTAGTGGGGGTATCTGAGGAAGCAAGAGGGGGGAACCCCTGCATAGATGGAGGCTCCGTGGCAGACTTGGAGAGTTCAGGCAACTCCTCCGCTGCGGCAGGAGGCCGAGGATGCTCTGGGTGCCGACGCCAGTGGGTCTGTCGGTTGGGCAGTGGGAAGTCGCCAGGCTCCTGCTTGCTTGCTTCTATTTTCTCTGTGTGGGAGTGGGCAAGGCCATCTGCCGGGTGTGATCAAGGAGCTGTGGAGGGTAAGGATCTGAAGAAAGGGAAGACTGAAACAGTCATCGAGAACAGAAGACAGAGAGTTACAGCCTGGTTACTGCGGGAGTCCAGAGGAGACGGCTGACGGGGGCTTCCCCGGGGCGGGCGGGCGGAGGGGTGAGCCTGCTCTCACAAGGCAGACACGCACGGGTGTCCACAACACTGCTACAGGAAACGAAGCACGGGGCACCACGGAGCTTGTCAGAAGCAGACGTCCCCTAGGCGCCTGCAGACCAGCGAGCACAGCCAGGTGAAGGGAGGCCGGGGCGTGCACCAGCAGAGAGGGCAGAGGTGCAAGGCCGGAGCTGGGGCAACCCAGCTCCCCTGGGGAGCTGAGGATGTTCATGGGTGGAGCAGAGTGTGTGACTGTGGGGGATGCCGTAGAAGCGAGCGGTTTGCAAGAGGCTTTGGGTGGGATAGGGCTGGGGCATCCATCATCTGAGGTGCTGGCTCACAGATGCGGTCCCTGGACCAGCCCAGACCAGCAGCACCAGCACCACCTGGGACCTTGTCAGAGACGCAAATTCCTGGACTCTGCCCCAGACCTAACATGTCAGAGGTTCTGAGAGTGGGGCCCAGTGAGCTGTGTTTTACCACGTCCTCCAAGTCATGTCAGGGGCATGGACAACTTGAGAACTGGTTTTAAGCAATGGGGAGGTTGATTCAAGCGTCTTTTTAGCTGGAGAAGGACATGAGCAGAGGCAGGTTTGTGAAGCTCTCTGGCCTCAGTGTGGAAAATGTGGAGTCGTGTTAGTGCATCCCAGCCAGGGACCTCAAGGGGACCAGCTGTCCATCTGGGTTACTGACCTTGGGGCAGGAGTTCCAGCCCAGGTCTCCATGGTGACCAGGACCACCTGCCCCCTTGGAAGCTCCCCGGCGAGCTGACGGCGCCAGCGGCTCTCTGCTGCCCCCCTCTGTTCATGGGTCACACGCATGGTTCCCAGGCCTTAACCAACCCAGTTTCAGCATCTCCCTGTCGCCTGCACCCTCGTCTTTGCCAGATGGATGGGCTTGGCTCATGTCAACGCAGTGCATGAATTACATGCTGTCATTTGAATGGATGGTTCTGGAGAGCCCGGGAAACAGTTACCTGAGATATCTCTGGGATAAAGTTTGCTGAATTTGAAATAAAGCTGTACTTTATATCCCCCTGTGTTTCTGGGAAATGCATTTGTGTGTTTTCTTAATATATCACGCTGATATCTCTCCAGAAAAGCTCTTTCAGAAGACAGGATCAGACTTATTTCTGGGTAAAAAAAAAATCAATTTGAAGGTATTTTCCCAAGACCAATATGAGAACAAGAACATTAGAGGACCTGCTGTGGGATAGGATGATTCCATCCAACTCCACCAGCCAAGCCTCCTTGTGTGTGTGTGTGTGTGTGTGTTTTTAAAGCACATTTATTTATTGGCCAAGTGCCATGTGGGAGCTTATTTTCCTGGTCAGGGATTGAATCTGCACCCCCTGCATTGGAACGTGGAGTCTTAACCACCAGACCGCCAGGGAAGTCCCTCTATCCCTCCTTATGGTTAAATTTTCTTGGTGAGTTGGCCAGTCTGCACTTAGTTTCATTTGGAGCCGTAGAGAAAGATGATTCTGCTACAGGCCCAGCGTGGGCTGGCACAGCTGCTGAAAGATGATGGAATCAGAGAATGGTATAGGCTGCCTCCCATCCAGCGATAACCGTTCAAAATATATATGCGCGCGCACGTGTGTGTGTGTGTGCTTAGTCAGTCAGCCGTGTCTGACTCTTTTACGACCCCGTGCACTGTAGCCTGCCAGGTTCCTCTCTCTATGGGATTTCCCCAGGCAAGAATACTGGAGTGGGTTGCCCTTTCCTCCTCCTGGGAATCTTCCTGACTTATGATATTTCCTAAACATGCATGAGGCCACCCTCCCAGTTGTGATGTCCAGAAGATGAAGCTGCATGGCATTCGGACTCAGCCAGATGGATGTTGGAATCTTGGTCTCACCAGTCACCAAAAGTAATTTACCTCTGGCAAGTTACTTAACCTCTCTGGGTCTCCATCTTCTCTATTGTAAAATGGGTTGTCGCGAGGGTTAGAAAGAGCAACAGAATCTAGGGTATTTAGTAGGTGACGCTAATTATTAGTTTTTGTTGTCTGTTTCACTGCAATATACATGAAGCTAAGAAACAGGGTCTGACCAATGGATAAGGAAGCTGTGGTCCATATACACAATGAATACTACTCAGCTATTAAAAGGAACACATTTGAATCAGCTCTAATGAAGTGGATGAAACTGGAGCCCATTATACAGAGTGAAAGTAAAAGTGAAGTCGCTCAGCCGTGTCGGACTCTTTGCAACCCCGTGGACTGTAGCCCACCAGGCTCCTCCATCCATGGGACTCTCCAGGCAAGAATACTGGAGTGGGTTGCCATTTCCTTCTCCAATACAGAGTGAAGCAGCAAGTCAGAAAGAAAAACACCAATACAGGAAATTAACACATATATATGAAATTTAGAAAGATGGTAATGATGACCCTATATGTGAGACAGCAAAAGAGACACAGATATAAAGAACAAACTTTTGGACTCTGTGAGAGAAGATGAGGGTGGGATGATTTGAGAGAATAGCATTGAAACATGTATGTTACCATATGTGAAATAGATGACCAGTCCAAGTTCGATGCATGAAGCAGGGCACTCAAAGCTGGCACACTGGGATGACCCTGGGGGATGGGGTGGGGAGGGAGGTGGGGGGGGTTCAGGATAGGGGACACATGTGCATCGTGGCTGATTCAGGTTGATGTATGGCGAAACCACCACAATATTGTAAAGTCATTAACCTACAATTAAAATAAATTAATTTTTAAAAAAGAAACAATGTCTGAGAACTCTAGGAATTTCATGATTATGAATGTCAATTGCAGTACATACTTTGGGCTAATGATAAATCACTGAAAACAGTGATTGTAAACAACAGAATCCCAGGAAGGCTGATAGAACAGTGCTAGAACATCCATGACTGTGGTCAAGGTCGATGGTAGAGTCTAGTCTCTTCAAACTCGATTCACATCTCAACTTGTCTCTTTCCTTCAGTTGGTATGCAGATATTGAGTTTATTATTTCTCCTCTGAGACTGCACACTAACAGAAGTCTGTGGTAAGTATCATGCCAGAAGTTCAGTGAGGAAAGGGGAGTTCAAGAACCTGGAGGAGGAAGAGGCCATTTGGATCCAGAATGCCCCAGACTATGCTAACACTAGGTTACTTGACCGACTATGTCCGGGACAGTCTGTTATAAGTTTTAAAGCTTCAGGAAGGAGGTAGGACTTGAGCTGAGATGTGGAATCTGGGGGAGGGGATTCTGCCAGCTGGAGAGAAGGGTGAGAATAAGGGAGGGAAAGAGCACACAATGGCTTCCCTGGCGGCCCAGTGGCAAAGACTGCGCCTGCCAAGGCAGGAGACGTGGGTTCATCCCGTAGTTGGGAAGATGCCCTGGAGAAGGAAATGGCCGCCCACTCCAGTCTTCTTGCCTGGGAAGTCCCATGGGCAAGGGAGCCTGGCAATCTTTGCCTGGGGTTGCAAGTAGTCGGACATAACTTAGCAACAGCATGCAAAGCCACGGAAATGGAGAGCAGAGGGCCCCGGACACAGAGACGGGAGTACACCTCTTGGTGAGAGGAGAGTTGGAAGAAAAGCCTTGTCGGAGCAGCGCACTGGGTTATACTGCGAACGTCTGTAGGGAGAGCAGAGAAACTGGGGAACCATTTTCGAATAGGAAAATCAGGAAACACAGTGTGATGTCTTGGAAAGAGTAGTCAGCTGTCTGGGTCCCAGGTGGGAGAGCAGAAAGAAGGTAGATAGGTTTATTAGGAGGCTTTGGCACCATCTGTGTGAGTTGTGGAGGCTGTGGACAAATTCACATGGAGATAGGGGGATGGAGAGACAGTGGCCCCAGAGAACCTCCAAGTCTAATGAGGGCCTGGGGAAGGGATGGTTGAGCAAAGGATAGCAGACGAGGTGAGCTGCTCCCAAGATGGTCTCCCAGGGGCTCAGGGTCCTGGAGACCCCATCTTTGTGTAACCTCCTCCCCTCGAGTGAGGGCCTCTAACCCATAGAAAGCGGCATATGTGAGGGGATGTTACTTCTGAGATTAGGCTATAAAGAGACCTGGGCTTCTGCCTTTCTTGCCCTCTTTCACCCACTGATGGAAGATCACGGCCATCTCATGAGCTAGACCACAGACGGGGGCGGCCTCCTGCCAACAGCCGGCAAGGAGCCAAGGCCTCCGTTCAACAGTCTTTGAATTCTGCTGACAACCTTGTGAGTACATGTGGAAGCGGATCCTTCCCCACACGAGGAATTGGAACCTGGAGGAGACTTTGGTCCTGCCTGACACCCCGTGATTATAGCCTTGTGCTGAGTAGCATATTACCCCAAAGAAATAATGTACATGTATTATTTCCCAGTTTTTGTGGGTCAGGCATCTCAGTCCTGTCTGCTTGGGGTCTCTCACTAGGTAGTTGTATCAAGGCTTGACTGGCGAGGATCTGCTTTCTTGCTCACTCACATGGTTGCTGGCTGAACTCAGTTCCTCCTGGGTTATTGGGCTGAGGCCTTGGCTCTTAGCCACATGGGTTTCTTGGAGGGCATCACTGACTTGATGCACGTGAGTCTGAGTGAACTCCGGGAGTTGGTGATGGACAGGGAGGCCTGGCGTGCTGCGGTTCATGGGGTCGCAGAGCTGGACACGACTGAGCGACTGACCTGGACTGAACTGAGGGCATCTACAACAGGGAGGATTGCTTTACCCGAGTGAGCAGGGGGAGAACACTGGCACGGCGGAATTCAGTCCTGGGCCTTTGCTTTCACTACAGACTGTTCTCTAGAATGGATTAGACTCCTTTAGCCGTGGGTCTGGCTCACTTTCAAGGGAGGAATTCACACATGAGCATTAATACCAGGAGGTGAGGATTGCTAGGGACCCTGTCAGAAGCTGCCTACCACAGCAATAGGCATTTATTATCAGTTTTTGTGGTCTTCCCAAAGGGTCTTAGGCTCTCATAGGGGCCTTGTGCTTTGTATGTAAGTGCTTAATAAATATTTATTGAATAACTGAGATGATGCTGGCAAAGACTCTTAAAGGTCTCTGAACAGTAATTTTCAACTTAGATGTTAAGGCATTGATGGTCTCGTCCACGGGTCAACAGTGTAATGGGGATATAGTGAAATTCAAGGACAAAATTCTGACCCTACATGCGAAAACCTACTTCACTTCAGTGGGTTTAAGAACTCAGGGCTGAACTGTGTAGCCGTGCTGTCTCCAAAGTGCCTGGCTGAGGGACGGGGTGCCCTCTGACTGAGCTGTGTGCGCTGGCCGGGACCGCGTCAGTGGGGTAGATGCGTGCCGTTTGGGAGGATGCCCGCCTGCAGGGGACGCTGTTCCGTAGGTAGTACACAGGCCACACCCGTGGTTCTCTGGGGATGTGTCAGCCTTCACACCTCTTCTCCCATCTGCTTTCACCCGTTCTCCAACTGTACCCACTGAAATGGACTCGAGGGAGGAGGGGGACAGTATCCCATCCACACCTGACTTCAGGAAAGATTAAATTCTCTTTGAGAAGGACTTTGAGAGTCAGGGAGAGAAGGAAATGCACAAATGCAGACAAATTCCACCATCCTTATTAAACTGCCAAGAAAATTCTATACACACAGCCATACCACCCTCTCCCTGAGTGCTGGGTCTGACCTGACAAGAGCAAACAAACAGCAAGCTGTGATCTGTTTTTAATTCCAAATGAAAATCCACCCCAAATAGAAGCGAGGAGGAGAAAAAGCAGCTCGGCAACAATGTGTGCTTTGGCTGAGGACCCCAGGAAGCCTTGCTTCTGTGAACCTCAGCCCCCTTCCCTCCCCCACTCATGGTGACTCTGAAAAGCTCAGCTCACACCCCTGGAATCGTGGCGTATTGAGGATAAGGATGTTGACAATAGGGTTTAAGCTGCATAAATAACTGCAAATTGCTGTTTGGCCCAGCAACTGCCAGCCAAAAAAGAATAAAATAAATAAGGAAAGAGATGATACTTGGAGTATAAGTTGTGGGCAGGGGGAACCAGGAAGTTAAGTCAGAGCTGGCAACCAGCTCTGGGTGGAAAAGACACTCTGACAAGGTGATCACAGGCCACCCACAGTTGTTAGGCAGCTATTAGAAGTTATTTTGACAGGACATGTGGCATACTTCAAGTGGAGGAATCAAAGCCCCCAGATGATCAGGGACACGTTGCCAGAAAGTTCTGGCTTAAAGAACAAGCCACTCTAATAATTTCCGGTAGTCACATATGGATGTGAGAGTTGAACTGTCAAGAGAGCTGAGCACCGAAGAATTGATGCTTTTGAACTGTGGTGTTGGAGAAGACTCTTGAGAGTGCCTTGGACTGCAAGGAGGTCTAACCAGTCCATCCCAAAGGAGATCAGTCCTGGGTGTTCATTGGAAGGACTGATGCTGAAGCTGAAACTCCAATACTTTGGCCACCTGATGCGAAGAGCTGACTCATTGGAAAAGACCCTGATGCTGGGAAATATTGAGGGCGGGAGGAGAAGGGGGCGTCAGAAGATGAGATGGCTGGATGGCATCACCGACTCAATGGACTTGGGATTGGGTGGACTCTGGGAGTTGGTGATGGACAGGGAGGCCTGGCGTGCAGCGGTTCATGGGGTCGCAAAGAGTCAGACACGACTGAGCGACTGAACTGAACGGAACTCTAGTGATTGAGGACTGCGCTAGAGGGGCGTCAGCTCTCCTTTTTGTAACTTCAGTGTCCTGTTGGTGCCCTGTTGGCGCCGGTGTGCAGAGCGGGAAGAAGGAAGGAGAGGAGCGTGTTTGTAGCGACGAGGGAAACGCCGGCCTGGTGGCCATTTTGTGCCCCGCAGCTCTTGGGCTTTCTCTTGGCAACAGTTCCGATGGCTTCTCCAACATCCTTCCTCAGAGAGCTCTGCCGGTGTTGGAAAGTTAGTTCCTCCTCGAAGAGCTCTCCCCAGGGTGCAGCCAAGGCTAGAGAGACTAGTGCGCCTCCAGCCTCCGGTTTCTCGCCTCTCCAACACACACCTCACCTCTCGGTCTACTTCACCGCTCATGCCGATGAGTCCTTTGCTTCCAACCGGTTTTTCTCTTTCCCAATCTTCTTTTCAATCTCACCAACTCCAGAAAGGCATTTTCGTTAAGTCGTAGCAGAAGAGTTTATTGTTTTGTGTATTTATTTGCCTGCACTGGGTCTTCGTTTTGGCCTGCGGGATCTTTGATCTCCGTTGCAATAGGTGGGATCTTTAGTTGTCTCATGTGGGGTCTAGATCCCTAGGCAGGAATTGCACTTGGGTCCCCTGCATTGGGAGTGTAGAGTCTTAGCCACTGGACCACCAGGGAAGTCTCTGTAGCAGAAGAGTTTTAAGTGAGAAGAAATAAAGAATTCACTGGACAGAATGCTTGCTGAAGAAAGGGATGAGAACACAGTTGGCAGTTAGGGAATTTCAGACTCTGGTGTTCCTACTGGTCCGTGTGCCCAGAACTCTCCCCAGTCCCGGCCACAGCCTTCTTCTGAAAGCCATTTCTCCCTTCTCTTACAAACATGCACAGAAGATGCAGATTTCTTCCATGGTCACATGTGCTGGTCACAGATTATTGGTGTGGCAGTGGTCATCTAAATAAAACTGAGTGTAGCAGCTAGCTTATGCTGCCTAACAAATTACATCAAAATATGATGTCTTAAAACAACGCTTATCCTCGTTCAAGAGTCTGAGTGTCGACTAGACTTCTCTACTTCATGCTTCAGGTCTGCAGATTCCTGGGATGGCTCTGCTCACTGCGTATTCATTCCGGTGCCCAGGCCGAAGGAGCAGGACCTACCTGGGGGAAAGTCTCACTCACAGGAATGGCCGAAGTGCAAGATGGCAGGTAGAAACGTACAATGATCTCCTCTCTGCGTGTTCCTGTCTCTCCGATCTTACTTGGGCAAAAGCTTATTTCCCATTTTCTACAATTTTCTTCCTCTGGGAGGCTGGATGGAATTAGAGAGTAAGGTGAGAGGTTCTACTGTGCCTTATCAAACAGAGGTGTTTAGAAAAAGAGAGAAAAATTTACTTGCAAAGAGTGCAAGGAAGATAGACTTCAGAAAGACTGGCTGGCCTATCAAAAACATCAGTAGTATTTAGTGAAAAACTGCAAAATTATCGGTTACCAAGCTTACATTACTCCTGTTGTTTAACTGCTCAGTCATATCTGACTCTTTCTGACCCCATGGTCTGCAACACACCAGGCTTCCCTGTCCTTCACTATCTCCCAGAGTTTGCTCAAACTCATGTCCATTGAGTCGATGATGTCATCCAACCATCTCATCCTCTGTCGTCCCCTTCTCCTGCCCTCAGTCTTTCCCAGCATCAAGGTCTTTTCTAGTGAATCTGCTCTCTACATCAAGCGGCCAACGTATTTGAGCTTCAGCTTCAGCAACAGTCTTTCCAATGAATATTCAGGACTGATTTCCTTTAGGATTGAGTAGTTGGCTCTCCTTGCAGTCCAAGGGACTCTCCAAAGTCTTCTCCAACACCACAGTTCAAAACCATCAATTCTAAGGTGCTCGGCCTTCTTTATGGTCCAGCTCTCACATCCATACATTATGGTGAAAACAGCAACTCGCTCACATGATAATCATATCCATCTAGGACATGATACATCTTAAAATATCTGCTTAGCCAAAGTTGGAGATAAAATTGTTTTTGTTGCAGAGTCACAGGTTTACAGGAAATATGCAAAAACTTTTTCTTTGAGGGACTAGAAGCATGTGAGATGATCATGATGGCTTTAAATTATGTCTATAAATTCTCTGAAACTATCCCTTCAAAAGGTGGAACCTAATTCTTCTTCACGTAATAGTGGGCCAGACAAATAATTGCTTCTAAAGAAAAGGATGTGGGAGAAGAGATGGTGTGTAGCTTTGGAGATTAGGTCATTAAAGGCATTTCAGTTTCTACCTGCTTGTTCTTGGGTCACTTTTCCTGGTGCAACCAGCTGTCATGTCATGGGACACCCTATGGGAAGGTCCATGTGGGTGAGTAACTGAGACCTCCTACCAGCACTAACTCCTCGACCTAAGTGAGTCACCTTGAAGGCAGATCCTCCCGCCTCACTTCAGCCTTCCAATGACTGTAGCCCTAGACAATGTTAACTGCAACCTCATGAGACACCGTGATGCAGAACCACTCATCTAATCTCCACCTGGATCTCTGATCCAAGAAGCTATGTGGGATAATAAGTGTTTATTGCTTTCAGCTGCTAAATTTTGGGGTCATTCGTTATGCCCCTGAAGGAGGAAATGGCAACTCACTCCAGTATTCTTGCCTGGAGAATTCCATGGACAGAGGAGCCTGGTGGGCTATAGCCTGTGATGTCACACAGTCAAACACAACTGAGTGACTAACACATACACAACCTGTTATGCAGCCAGAGAAGATGAGCGCGGCAAGCCAGCCTATTGTTTTGGTTTATCACAGGGTGTGGAGTGCTGTGCTGGCGGTTCTTTTTGACTTGTGTTGTGTAAACGCTCAGATATTGAAGAAAGACTGAGTGGCCTCCTATGAGCAGTCCAAGCCTTCTTATGAGGGTCTGTATTGGAACACAATGCACCAGTGCCTTCTGTAAGTTTGTAACTGACATTCCCACCAGCAGGACGTGAGACTGAAGCCTGGAAGAGTCCACCGGCTGCGGAGCAGCTAAGCGCAGGTGCTACACCAGCTGGGTCTGCGCCCCGGAGGCCTTGGGCTGCGACTGCTGAAGCCTGTGTGCCTGGAGCCTGCGGGTCGCCGCAAGGGAAGCCACGGCAGTGAGAAGCCCATGGACCACAGCAAAGAGCAGCAGCTCACCGCAGCCGGAGAAAGCCCGCGGGCAGCAGTGAAGGCCCGTGCATCCAAACTCAGTACAATGAGTGAATTAGTAAGAAAGACTTCAGTCAAAGTATACGAGACTGAGTGCACACACGTAGACAGCGCGCGTACTCGTGGAGCAGCGATTCATTTACCCGCTGTGACCGTTATAGGCAGCGGAGAACGCTGGCCTGGCAACGCAGGCATTGCGGCCGAGTAGGAGAAGACTGGCGCCTATTGGCTCCGTCAGGCCCGATTTAACCATCGGGCGTCACAGGCGGAGCGTCCATTGCCTGGGAGCTTTCCAAAGATCTGTACAAGTGTTTGAGAAGTGAAATAACTTATTTACCCAAACATTTGTTGATGGACATTTGTTTTGTTTCCAATTTCTTGTTAGAAATAAGGCTGTTATATGTATACCTGATTCACATTGCTGAAAACTAACACAGCATTGTAAATCCAGCATACTTTAATACAATTTTTTTAAAAAGAAAGAAGGCTGACGTGAGTAACTGTGTTCCTCTGTCATCTTGTCTGGGTACCAGTACATCTGTAGGGAAATGCCTAGGTGAGAAAATGCTGGATCTGTAGTTACGGGAATGTGTGGTTTTGATCTAATTGACCAAATGGCTTGTTTTTCCTCAGTTTTACCAATAGAGAGGGTTATCAAACTTTTAATTTTTTCCTGTTCAGATAAGTGGGCCCTTTGTGCTTGAGGAATTCATAGCTTTGTCTGGCAAAACACTATCACTTAATGTATGCTTTATTAATACAAAATGAGTCTGAGAACAACTTTAGGAGAATAAAAATACTAATTTTTGAATATCTGTGCATGTTTCAAAAAGATTCCGAGGACATCTATGAATATATTTATAACAACACGGGGTAAAAACATACAGAGATCAAAAAATTAGGTAAAGAGTAAAAGTGGGAATGGAATTCTTATAAAGGTTTGGTTATGACACAAGTCTTTATGTCCTTAGGTCTTATGTAGGTGCTGAGAGAGTATTACAAATTTGACTCTGAGTTCCCTGGTAGCCAAAATAAAGATGCAAATGTGGTTAGTCATAAGAGTCACAGTGAATATAATATTCATAATAAAGCTGTAATTTTAAACCCTTCTACTTTTGTGACACTTTATCCCAGTTGATTTTAGGTAGATATATTCTTGCCTTCGTTTTACAAATGAGAGCCCAGGGAACAGGTAGTTAAGTAACTCACCCATGATTGTGTACCTATTAACAAGTGGTACCTGGTTTGGCATTTAGACAGCATGGTCCAGAGTCTGCATTTTAAATTATTATGTAATTTTTAGTGACCTCTCAATTGAGCATGAGCCATTTAGGCAATAGCTGTGATGAAAACGTCTTAAATCCTCAGACATTTATTATACATTTCCATTCTGTGAACTAGTCATACCTAGGATATGATTTGATAGACCAGTTAAGCACCAGAGCTGCACGTGCCATGTGACATTACCCCTCCTTTCTGGGGAGTGGCTCAGATTAATCCTTAGATCCTGCCTCTTTCTTATCTTTTTGCCTAACTTTTACAGCTACTTAGGGCTTTGAAAGCCTAAGACAGTTGTCATCTGCTCCTCTATTTTGTTCTACCCCCATTTATCTGGAAGGAGATTCCCAGAACAAGCTGTGTTCAAGTCGTATGTATCTTTTAGGCCTTTTTTAGGATTACTGGAGTTCAAAGCACTGGTCTAAGTCCAGTCTTCCACTTTGCCAATTAAAGGAACTTTCTGAACACGTTTGTGGTTGACCAGTGCATTGAACTGTCCCAGGAAAGACGTCAGAAAAACATTTTATGTATTTCACAGTTGCCAAAATTGGTATATAAGAATACAGACTTGTGTGTCTTGTTAAATCTATTCAAACTCAGTCAAAAAGACTTATCCAATATAATGAATAGACATTTTATACAAAAGAAGAATTGCCAAATAGGCAGGCACAGTGAAGCTACGATCATTCTCTCTTTGAAAATTCTACCATGACCACAATATGCCTTTTTATTAGCTTTATACACACTGTGTGACTTTTAGAATATTCCTTAATCAGTATTTTCTCCTTCAGTTCCCTTAGAAAATAGGAATATTCAAATTGTGGCTCCATAGATCTCTACGAAGAAGACTCACAATGTCTAAGATCCTCCCTGGGGGAAAGGGAGGATTCACATTTTCTTCAGGAACAGAGACACTAGGATGTTTCTGGTGTGTTCCCGTGACAGATATGGTCACTAGGATGCCAACCAGTCAGCTTTCGATATTCAAACTTTAGGGATCCCCTCTTCAGATCTGTTTTCCAGAGGAAATAATGACTATAGCACTTTTCTTTCGCAGTTTTCAAAATACTTTCATTGGTGGTGGTGCAGGAAGCATGGGAGATGTCTTACAGGAACTGAGTATTTTTATCCTGAGAGTCACATTATGGGTTCCTCCTCCACACAGTAAAAATCTGCTGCTCTGTGTTAGTCATGAAGATATTATCTCTAAGCTCTAAACTTGTCCTTTGCTTTGTGATCCTGAGGCTGGGACTCTGCAAAACACATATGACTTTATACACTGATTACACGTAGGCTCTGCCAGTAGGGAGCACCAGAGGGAGATGGCAAGATCCCTCCTGCTCTGGTTTCGCTTCTTGTTCCTGTGACGGTAACCGTAGCTGTTACAGAGAGGAAGCAGATTCTGACTCCATGTTGGAAACTGTTTCTTTGACTTGCTTTTCATTGCTTTTGTTATTATAATCATAACTAATAGCCTGCCTCAGAGGACACTGCCCATCTGCCTAAAGGGAGTGAAGTCGCTCAGCTGTGTCCCACTCTTGGTGACCCCATGGACTGTAGCCTACCAGGCTTCTCCATCCATGGGATTTTCCAGGCAAAAGTACTAGAGTGGGTTGCCATTTCCTTCTCCAGGGGATCTTCCTGACCCAGGGATTGAACCCAGGTCTCCCGCATTGTAGGCAGACGCTTTACTGTCTGAGCCACCAGGAAAGTCTCGTCTGCCTAACTGTAAACTAAAGTGCCTTTGTTCAGCTTATAGAGAGATAACCTGACCCTGCCCACCTGTGAATGCCTACAACAAAAAGAAGAGGTTAACATACCCCTTCCAAAGGTTAGGGACTCCCAGAGATGCTTTGGAAGACTGAAGACCCTTTACTTGCCCATCACCTCTCCCTCTCTGTTCTGCCCTTCGACTTTAGAGCCTCTTTGCGTTTCTCTGTCTGACTCTATAAAAGAACCTGGCATCCAGGCCCCGATAAGATGGTTACTCTGAGACATTAGTCTGCCATCTGTTTGGTCAGCCAGCTTTCTGAATAAAGTCATATTCTTTGCCTCACCACCTCATCTCTCGGATTCATTGGCCTGTTGTGTGGTGAGCAGAGCTAGCTTGGACTTGGTAACATAGCGATGCTTGTTCACCCAGGTAGGGGGAGTTCCTTCCTAGAGCAGCATAGGAATCTAACTTGCTGTAAAGCCTTTACGGCTCCCTCTACAGAGATGCGAGCTCTAGTTGGCTGGAGCCACCTCCTCAGAAGTCTGGGTCCCAGCCACCGGGACCCTCCTCTGGACTCAGGGACACCAGGGCCGTGTGAGCAGTGCCCCTCCTCAGTGGCCTGAGCTTCAGCTCCATGGAGCCCCCTTTTGAATAATTTGAATTTTAAAATTTCAACCTTTTCTCTTTATTCCCTCAGTCCAGGGAGCAGTGGCCATTTCCTGAAGTTGGTGCCTCCAAGACACCTTAGAGTTCTTCCTATCCTTTTATTTAGTCAGTTAACAAATAAATTAAAATTTCTGTTTGGATAACTGGTGTCATTTTTGCCTTTGGAGTGGATTCTGACTGATACATTCCTGCCTCAGAGAAGTGTTTTATGAACACTGATATGACTTCAAATTCATGATGTAATGATCAAATGGGGGTGCTAAGAAATAATGCTTTTGACTTTGTTAGATCCATTCACAAGCAAGGAAAAGTTTAGATTGATGATAACAATGACAAAATCCTTCAAGAAGTTGGTAGGACTGCCATGATCAGGATCGGGTGTATTGGGAAGAGGGTGAAAAATCTCAAGACAGGATCAGTGTGTTGGCACTTTGTTGGGAGTTTACCCTCTAGCAGCTCAACAGTCACTGCTCTGAGACTGACTACTTACTTTATAAGTTCATGCTACAGCAAACTCTAAACTGCTGCATGCTATGGAAAGGTAAGAGCCAATCATTTCCAACAACTGGAAAATTTCTGTTGTTGTAGGGGCTTCCCTGGTAGCTCAGTTGGTAAAGAATCCACCTGCAACGCAGGAGACCCTGGTTCGATTCCTGGGTCAGGAAGATCCATTGGAGAAAGGATAGGCTACCCACTCCAGTAATTCTTGGGCTTTCCTTGTGGCTCAACTGGTAAAGAATCTGCCTGCAAATGGGGGAGACCTTGGTTCCATCCCTGGATTGGGAAGATCCCCTGGAGAAGGGAAAGGCTACCCCCTCCAGTATTCTGGTCTGGAGAATTCCATGGACTGTATAGTCCACGGGGTCGCAGAGAGCTGGACACGACTGAGCGACTTGCACTTTCACTTGTTTAGCCGCTAAGTCATGTCTGACTCTTGTGACCTCACGGACTATAGCCCACCAGGTTCCTCTGTCTGTGGGATTTCCCATGAAAGAATACTGGATGGAAAGTTTATTTAGAGGAGGGATAATTTTCCTGCTCCCCTGAAAATTGCCTAAATGGTGGTAACCTACCATGTCTATGTGCAAAAATTGGTCCTGATTTTATAAATTATTAGAGTTTGGGAGATTTTCATAGATTCTTATTTGTATTCATTTATTTTCATTAATTTTTAAAAAACAACTATCAGTACAGAGCATTTAGAATAAAAAAGTACCGTGGTCTTTCTTCATAAGGCAATTCTCCCAACACCTATTATGTGTCATCTTTTCTTGAACCCTCTAAAAACCATGAGAGGCAAACATTGCTAGCCTCATTTTACAGACACATGAATTTGTAACACCCCCTTTCACTCACAAATATCCTGATTTGGATAACAAATTTTATGGTCACCTGATCCAACTAGTAAGAGAAAGAGCTAGAATTTGAGCTGAACCAAGTCCTGTGTGTTTCCACCGCCCTAAACCACCTCAGAATCTCCTAAACCAGATGGAACTTGTAGAATTTCATGGTACAGGAAGTCTGTACCACTGGAATTGGAGCAGATATTCCAGGCTTCGGTCTAAACTTCTTAGGAGGCTGTAGGCTACATGTTTTCTAGGCTATTATCTCCCCCAAACTATGCAAATAACATTAGAAGATACATCAATTAGCAGAAAACAAAACTCAGACTGGCTTAAGTGGAAAAGGAGACTTATTGGCTTGTGTATTATAGTCAGAAGTTCAGGGTTTGGTGAGCTTCACTATTGGTTGATCCAATCCCGTGATATTATTGATATCAAAGACCTGACTTCAGCATTTTTTCTTCCCTCTTTCATGCCACTATCTAGTTCTAGTTCTAGCCTATGACTGACGTGTGTGTGGTTGTGAGGTGGCTGCCGGCAGTCATCAAGGTGACACGTTTCCACTTTCATGTCTAGATAGAGGAGAGGTAACTCTTCCCCCCACCAATGAACAAAAGCTCTGTTCTTTGCATTGTTTGGACTAAACTGAACCAGTGAAGGTGAGTAGATGATATGTACTGGTTGGTTTGGGCTTTCCTGGTGGTTCAACAGTAAAGAACTAGCCTGCCAATGTCAGACATGCTGGCTTGATCTCTGGGTTACAAAGATAACCCCGGAGGAGGAAACGGCAACTCACTCTAGTATTTTTGCCTGGGAAATCCCATGTCAGAGGAGCCTGGCATGCTGTAGTCCATCGGGTCTCAAAAGAGGTGGACGTGACTTGGAGGCTAAACAACAACAATAACAACAATTGGTTTACAGTTGGTTTACTGATATTTTCTAAACCTATTGTCATGTCAAGGTTGATGAGGAGGTGGGATGGGATAGTTCTGATTTGAGTACTAATCAGAACTCACTCCCTTCTATGACTGGGGGTCAGATTTATGGTCCCCAAAGCCCTTGAGTAGGCAAAGGCACCCCACTCCAGTACTCTTGCCTGGAATATCCATGGATGGAGGAGCCTGGTGGGCTGCAGTCCATGGGGTCGCACACAGTCGGACACGACTGAGCGACTTCACTCTCACTTTTCACTTTCCTGCGTTGGAGAAGAAAATGGCCACCCATTCCAGTGTTCCTGCCTGGAGAATCCCAGGGACGGGGGAGCCTCGCGGGCTGCCATCTATGGGGTCGCACAGAGTCGGACATGACTGAAGTGACTTAGCAGTAGCAGCAAAGCCCATGAATGAGGATCCCATGCACCTGGAAAGAGAAAAGCGGATCCTGGTTAAGTTATCAGTGAATGTCCTCTGGCTGCCCAGCACTCATGCATACCCTTCTTTCCATCCATCCTCTCGGAAACATCCGCATTACCCCAGTAGAGACAACCCAAAGATCTGATACATTAGCTCCAAGTTCTGCTTTTCTGGGTGCTGTGGGGTGATAGCCACGTCATCATATCTGGATGAAACTTCTTGTAGTCTAAGGGCTTTGGTGATAATATATTATCCATGCACAACACGACCCACAGAAGAAACAGCAGGATAACTGGATTAAAAAAATGTCATTTGGGAAAGTAAGAATGAGAAATGGCATGTGGTGGTTATTAGTCAAGTGATATAATTCCTGCTGGACAGAAACGGTGAGAACTGCATTCTAGCAGTGAATTCTGTGGAGAGTCATCTTGACTGCCCAAAGTCTTCTTTTTGGAAAGCTATCCATTGTCCACTATTTTCCTTGGCTCCTTCTGATAAGCAGCATGATACTGGGTTAAGAGTAAAGGCTTTAGAGTCAGAATGCCTGGATTCTAATAACCAGCATTTTTATTTTCTAGTTGGGCAAATTTCTTAACCTCTTTGTGCTTCAGTTCCCTCAGATGTAAAATGGGGATAATAATAGTCCTTGTCTTTTAGGATTAACAAGCATGTAAAGAGGGAGTTAATCCATGCAAAATGCTTAGAACATTGCTTCACATACATGAAGTGCTCAAGAAATAGAATGAGTCTTGGGGAGGATGATATTTCTCAGGGTTTCTTTGAAAATGGAGCTTCTTTGATTATTTAGTGGGCTTCTGGCCTAATTCCTTCTGGTCAGTTCCATAATCAGATACCTGGCTAGTCAGACTTCAGATTCCCTTGAGCTTGGGAAGTATGTTTTTTGAGACCAAGGTACTAGCTTATGTGGAACTGGGCATAATTTTCTGTCCTATGTGTGCAGAAACAAAAGTATCTTAGGTCATCTCCCTACCGTGTATGACTACCTAGATCTTATTTATTTGCATCTCTTGAACCAAACCTTCCTCTAAGAGTACCCATTGGGAGCTGTGTCCATGCTGGATATTTGTCAAATAGTATGTCAGCCATCAGGCAGAGGTGGAAGGGAAGCCCCAGTCACCAGTGCTCACCCACTCTGCTCTATTGAAGCTGGTGTTTTCTTGACTGAGTATACAGTTGTGGGCCTTATAACATCTTCATCTTTTCTTACCCAGGTTGGCTGAGGCAATTCATGGAAGAATGCATGTCAGCCCGCAACAAAATGGGCCTCTGTGCTACTCACGGTAATATTCCTGCCATCATCCCTTTCCGTTGCCACGACTCCAACTCCAGCGCAAGTTTGAGCTGCTCTCTAAGACTTTTCTTTTATGAAGGTCTGTGGGGCAGAAACATGAAGACAGGCCTAGTGGCTCAGATGGTAGAGAATTTTGCCTGCAATATGCAGACCCAGGTTCAATCCCTGGATCAGGAGGACCCCCTGGAGAAGGGCATGGCAACCCACTCCAGTATTCTTGCCTGGAGAATTCCAAGGACAGAGGAAACCGGCAGACTTCACGGGGTCTCAAAGAGCAACTAACACGACTGAACAGCTAACACGGTCACTTTCACTTTCATGGGGCAAAACTATGAGGACAGGCCTAGACATTTATAGCAAGGCTTTATTTTGTACCCATTTTCATATTTCACTCAGATAAACCATGAATTCTACTTTCTCCCATTTTCACATAAAACTACATACACCGCACTGTACATGTAAGACAAATTTGGAAAAGAGCCTCAAGCTGGCCTCTGAAATTGTGTAAGCAATTATCACATTTTTGTGCGCAAATGCAGTAATTATATGTGTAATTTGGCAGCTGGGTTTGAAAATTTGGCCTTAAATGGAACATAGACAGGAAAAATAAATGTTGGAAAATGCCAATATTTTATAAAGATTTTGAATCAAATAATGGTGAAATTATTGCAAGCCATCTTAATTTTTAATTATAATGATCATTACACAATATACAATAATTTTTTGAGGAAGAAAAGAACTATAGATCAATTGCCCATCGTTTTTGTCAGAAAAAAATGCCTCAATTCTTAGGGAGGATAATTGTATTTTTCAGAGGTTATGGTACATATTTCAAAGGCTTTTTTTCTTATGAAGAAAGGAGAGTGATTGCTTACTAGTTCAAGTTCTATGACATATTTTACTATAGAAGAAAAGGACTCTTTGTACTGATTACTTTAGAGGAAGAGTAGTATTAACTCTGTGCTTTATATGAGCTAGTAATCTTAAATTAGATAAAGCTTTCTTTATGAGCATTTAAGTTTTGAAATATAAGATTATAGCTTAAATGAAGAGTAATTCAGATTTCTTTGATCTGGGTTTAAGTTGAAGTTTTATAGTAAGATCATAGTGTTTCTATTGTCATCGGGATTGAACCTAGTCCGCATGGCTTTTTCATGTGGTTATGAGCGCTGGTGACTTGGGGAGGATGTAAGGCTGGCCCTGCAGCTATGCTATCTGCTGTGATTAGTGGAGAATGGAGAGGTTAGCCCTGCAGGCTATGAAGCCAGCCAACCTGCACTCCAGCCCTGGCTCTGCTGCCCTGTAGACCTGTGACCTTGACACTGTTCTTAATCCTTAGCCTCTCCTCACCTTAGACTCCCCACGTGATAGAATGGGAATGACAGCATGCCCACCAAATGGAGTCATCTCAGGGACAGAAAGAGCTGATCATACCTGGCAGAGTGTCTGACACCCGGAAGCCCTCGAGCATGAGGACCATTATTGTTCTGATCACCATTCGCGACTCTGTTGAGCCCCAGTCATGACTGAGTGAGGAGGATAACCAGCTCAGGCCATGTGAGGGCAGGAGACGGCTCGCGTGTACAGAGAAGTCCGTAGGAAGTCCGGGTTCTCCAAGATGAGGCAACGCCCCCAACAGCTTGATAAAGACGGCGACAGTGCGGGCAGAGCTCGGTTATGGGGAATTTATTTCTATTCTGTGGCAGACTGTTGAGAGTCTTCCAGGATGTGCTAAATTAGGGGATGGGGAGGATGTAGACTTCAGAATCCTTCTCTTTCAAGGAATCTGAAGTCTACAGCGGGAATGAGATCAGCGCCTGCATGACTCTAATGCCTACTGCGTAGTCAGGGCTGGGGGCAGTAACCAAGCGGCTCTGGGCAGTAAAGAAACAGTGGGCGGAGGGTGAACTCACAAGCAGTTCTCCCCCTTGTTCTAAAACCGTGCAAATCTTCTGAGGACAGGTAACTTTCCAGGCAGGCATTGAAGGAGACTCTGGTTAAGCAGATATAATAGGGCTGGAGATGAATCCAGTGAAGAAAACACAAACGAGGCAGAGGAGGGAAGAAAGGAGCACCAAGAGCATCTGGGAGACCCAACATGGTGGGGATAGTGTGAACAGACTGTCATAGGAGTACTGGACAGACTTAGAGAGGGTTTGAATATTATGGTGGGAAGTTTGGGCTTAATTAGTTATGCAAAATGCAGCTTTAAAAGAGAAAGGTTGTGAACAGGCTTGTTGTGCATCAGAGAACCATTTCAAGGTCTTGTTAAAACATATATTTCCAGGACTTCTCTGGCAGTCCAGTGGTTAACACTCCGAGCTTTCAATGTAAGGGGTGGAGGTTCGATCCCTAGTTGGGGAACTAAGATCCCGCACATCACGTGGCATGGGCAAAACAACAAGAGAAAACAAACGAACAAAACATCCACATATTCCTGGCCCACAAATCCCAGAGATTCTGATTCAGTAGATCAGTGGCTGAGCCACAGAATTTGCATTTCCAGTGATGTCACATGTCACACTGATGTGATGGGTTCAGAGAACACACTGAAGAGGCCTGACACGGGGCACGTGGGCTTGCAGGTCCTTATTAGTTAAAAAAAAATCCAGTATCAGCTCAGTTCAGTTCAGTTGCTCAGGTGTGTCCGACTCTTTGTGACCCCGTGGACTGCAGCATGCCAGGTTTCCCTGTCTATTGCCAGTTCCTGGAGTATATTCAAACTCATGTCCATTGAGTCCGTGATGCCATCCAACCATCTCATCCTCTGTCATCCCCTTCTCCTTCTGCCTTCAATCTTTCCCAACATCAGGGTCTTTTCCAGGGAGTCAGTCCTTCGCATCAGGTGCCCAAAGTACTGGAGTTTCAGCTTCAACATCAGTCCTTTCAATGAATATTCAAGACTGATCTCCTTTAGGATGGACTGGTTGGATCCCTGCAGTCCAAGGGACTCTCAAGAGTCTTCTCCAACACCACAGTTCTAAAGCATCAATTCTCTCAGCTCTCAGCTTTCTTTACAGTCCAACTCTCACATCCATACATGACTACTGGAAAAACCATAGCCTTGACTAGATGGACTTTTGTTGGCAAGTAATGTCTCTGCTTTTTAATATGCTGTTTAGGTTAGTCATAACTTTCCTTCCAAAGAGTAAGCATCTTTTAATTTCATGGCTGAGTCACCATCTGCAGTGACTTTGGGCCCAAAAAAATAAAGTCTGACACTCTTTCCACTGTTTCCCCATCTATTTCCCATGAAGGGATGGGACTGAATACCATGATCTTAGTTTTCTGAATGTTGAGCTTTAAGCCAACTTTTTCACTCTCCTCTTTCACTTTCATCAAGAGGCTTTTTAGTTCTTCTTCACTTTCTCCATAAGGGTGGTGTCATCTGCATATCTGAGGTTATTGACATTTCTCCCAGCAATCTTGATTCCAGCTTCTGCTTCCTCTAGACCAGCGTTTCTCATGATGTACTCTGCATATAAGTTAAATAAGCAGGGTGACAATATACAGCTTTGACGTACTCCTTTCCCTATTTGGAATCAGTCTGTTGTTCCATGTCAATTCTAACTGTTGCTTCCTGACCTGCATATAGATTTCTCAAGAGACAGGTCAGGTGGTCTGTTATTCCCATCTCTTTAAGAATTTTCAAGAGTTTTTTGTGGTCCACACAGTCAAAGGCTTTGGCATAGTCAATAAAGCAGAAGTAGATGTTTTTCTGGAACTCTCTTGCTTTTTTGATGATCCAACAGATGTTGGCAATTTGATCTCCTGACTGTATGTACGTTTATTCATTTTCAAGTTGTGGACAAAGCACTGTGTCAATATCTGCTGCGCACAGCATAAAGTCTATCCCAGTATAACCAGAAGGGACTGAGCTCATGATGAAATAAACATGGGCTTATTTTTATTTTAATTACTTATGGTGCAAAAGTCTTTTTGCTCTCACTGAAATTGTTTTTGTATTGAATATGCTTTAGGATTTTCTGAAACAAAATATGTGAGGTACAACCATTAAATATTTCTTAATCCATTTTTTTCTAGCACTTTGTTGTAGTGGGTTTTGCAGCTGAGGAATATTTCTCACAAAGACACATATCCAAATGGAAGACTTTCCTTCACTGGCCGTTTTTGACTAAATTTCATTCACCAGTTACGGAAAGGCTTTCATTAGATTTGGCTATAGGTTGCCATCTTCTCTTATGTCTGCCAGTTGTTATTGCAAGGCGATAAACAGGTTTTACCATTTTTCATTATTATAAAAATTCCACTGAAATGCATTGTTTGGAATAGTTTTAAACTGGTTACAGAAATCCTATTTCCAAGCTTTTAGAGTACACTGATATGAGATTTTTTAAAAAGATGATTTATTTACTGATCTTGTTTATATCCAAATTCCATAGCAATGGACATCTTTGTATATATCCTTTTCCAAAGTGTTCTGTCTACTGACAGAGCCTGAGTTTCTAAGGAAAGGTAGTTCTTTTGTATTTTCTAATGAAACATTACTTCCACCTTGAAGGGACTGTGTTATTAATGTTATTTTTATTGTCATTTTGGCCACCTGATGCGAAAGGCTGACTCATTTGAAAAGACCCTGATGCTGGGAAAGATTGAGGGCAGGAAGAGAAGGGGACGACAGAGGATGAGGTGGTTGGATGGCATCACTGACTCAATGGACATGGGTTTGGGTGGACTCCGGGAGTTGGTGATAGACAGGGAGGCCTGGTGTGCTGTGGTTCATGGGGTCGCTAGGAGTCGGACATGACTGAGCAACTGGACTGAACTGAAATTATTGTCATTAAAAAAATACTTGATAGGTAGCATGGTATTGATAGCTTACTTGTCATCAGAGAAAAGGTTAGCAAGTCTAGAACACTTGTCTTTCTGTAAATGTACGTTTTTAGCTTTTTTGAGAACTTTGCCATAAGCAAATCTGTGTTGTAGAAAATATGTTCATGGTTATTCCCCATTTCAATTTGTCCCCAAAGAATAAATCACATTTTAAAGATTAAAAAACAATAAACCACACCGATGACATTCTGTGGCACTTTGTCCAGATCTGGCTCCAATTCTTTAGCTGCACGTGCTTGCCTGTGCAGAGCAGGGTCAATGAATGTCAGTGGGATCTGTCTCAGTGATCTTAGACAAAGTTTTTAAAAAGGTTTGGCAAAATGACTGGCCCCGTTACTTACACAGCTTCACCATTAGAGGAATAATTTACTGGTGAGGAGTATATTTTACCTTTGGCAGTTTGAAAGAATGAAATTCCATGTATTTTATTATTGAAACACAACTTGGCAAAAATTCCATGCTGAGATTTGGTAAAATAGAAGTAGGGATGCTTTTGCTCTGTGTACGGTCCTGTCCCACTCTCCGGGACCCCAAGGACTGTAGCCATGTGTGGTTCCTCCGCCCATGGAATTCTCCAGGCAAGAATACTGGAGTGGGTTGCCGTTTCCTTCTCCAGGGAATCTTCCCGACCCCGGGACTGAACCCGAGTCTGCTGCATTGCAGACAGATTCTTCAGCACCGAGCCTCCAGGGAAGCCCTGTCAGACTTCATAGCACTGTGTAATTTGTCCCGATTCTTGATTTAAAAACAATTTCTGGGCTGCCGGCAGACTGGAGGTAGTGGCGGGGACTTGGAGCCTCGAGGACCATGCTGGGGGGGCTGGGGCTGGAGGAAGTGCAGGGTAGGAGTCTGAGAGGTCAGGCCTTCTGGAGACTGTGGGGCACTGGCTCTCAGGGCCCCTAGGGCCAGGGTGGGGGGAAACTGAGCTCTACTCAACAGCTTTTGGGGTTTCACAGAGGAATCAGGAGGTGATGAAGACCAAGGGGGCCAGTCAGATGCAGAGGATGGGGTGGACTCTGACTTTGATACGGATTAATGGGATGATCCGGAGAAGGCAGTGACACCCCACTCCAGTCCTCTTGCCTGGAAAATCCCATGGACGGAGGAGGCTGCAGTCCATGGGGTCACGAAGAGTCGGACATGACTGAGTGACCTCACTTTCCCTTTTCACTTTCATGCATTGGAGAAGGAAATGGCAGCCCACTCCAGTGTTCTTGTCTGGAGAATCCCAGGGATGGGGGAGCCTGGTGGGCTGCTGTCTATGGGGTCGCACAGAGTCGGACACGACTGAAGCGACTTAGCAGCAGCAGCAGCAGCAGCAACGAAATGATCCATCTGGTGATGGAGGCGCAGAAAAGCCAAGAAGGAAGCAGTGAGCCATCATCAAGGAAGATGAGGAGCTTCTCAAGAATCTCCAAAGGGCAGCGCCCGGGGTTGGTGACTCTTGGAAGAGCCCAGCAGTCCCTGCTCCCCTGTAGGATGGTGGCTCTGACAGGTGGAAGTCCAAGCCTCTGTCTACAGCTGCTCTCACACAACAAACGTTCTTGTGGGTGCTGGAGAGGCAGGGTCATCACAGCAGTGAGGGGTCCCAGCTGCCAGCAGAGAAGCTCCTCAGACAGGCCAAGGTCACAGAGGAGCCGGGCTGACCTTCACTGAAATGTCTGAGTGGCTCGAGGCTGATTGAAAGAAGCAGGTTCCTGAGATACGGAAGTGTCTGGGCCCATGGGCTACCTCCTGGTCAGTGACAGGGCCCTAAAGGAGAGGATGTTGTCATAAAAGGACCGAGTCCTGCGCCCACAGCCCCTGCATGGACTTCCGGTGCTGGCCCTGGACTCTCGTCCTGACTGCTCACTGCCTGTGTTCCCCCATCACTTTCATCGAGGAGGAGGCCTTGGAGGAATGGATTCCCCAAGGGTGGCCTCCAAAGGTCCCCGTTGGAGAGTCTGCCCAGTGGCCCACCCCCAACCCTGTCCCAGCGCCCTGTCACAGACGTGCCGCCTGCTCCTGCTCCAGCCTTCAGGGGCCTCCATGTGGCCTACGAAAGGTGCGCTTCAGGGCACTGCCCCCTGCCGCAGCCCGGGGCCCTGGCCCATCACCTCCCCAGCCCTTCTCAGGCTCTGAGCCCTGAACCATGCGCCAGAAAACTCATCAAACGAAGCAATGCTTGGGTCTCAGAAGCCTCTTTCCTACTCTGAGTTGGGGCTCTTGATGTCCCCCACGTCTTCTCTTTGTGGTTGCTGATCTTTGCCCAGTATTTTTCTATATTTCCTCCCCTGTCCTTTCCCTTAGTTCCCATTGGTTGAATAATATTATTCAACTAAGTAGAATAATAATTGTGAAAGTGGATACCCTTGTCTTATCCCTGATCTTAGGGGGAATATTTTCAGTTTTTCACCATTGAGAATAATGTTTGCTGTAGGCTTATCATATATGGCCTTTCCTGTGTTGAGGTAGGTTCCTTCTATGCCCATTTTTTGAAGAGTTTAAGTGAAAAAGTTGGCTTAAAGCTGAACATTCAGAAAACGAAGATCATGGCATCTGGTCCCATCACTTCATGGCAAATAGATGGGGAAACAGTGTCAGACTTTATTTTTTTGGGCTCCAAAATCACAGCAGATGGTGGTTGTAGCCATGAAATTGAAAGATGCTTACTCCTTGGAAAAAAAGTTATGACCAACCTAGATAGCATATTCAAAAACAGAGATGTTACTTTGCCATCAAAGGTCCGTCTAGTCAAGGCTATGGTTTTTCCAGTGGTCATGTATGGATGTGAAACTTGGACTGTGAAGAAAGCTGAGTGCCGAAGAATTGATGCTTTAGAACTGTGATGTTGGAGAAGACTCTTGAGAGTCCCGTGGACTGCAAGGAGATCCAACCAGTCCATTCTGAAGGAGATCAGCCCTGGGATTTCTTTGGAAGGAATGATGCTAAAGCTGAAACTTCAGTACTTTGGCCACCTCATGCGAAGAGCTGACTCATTGGAAAAGAGACTGATGCTGGGAGGGATTGGGGGCAGGAGGAGAAGGGGACGACAGAGGATGAGATGGCTGGATAGTATCACTGACTTGATGGACATAAGTCTGAGTGAACTCCGGGAGTTGGTGATGGACAGGGAGGCCTTGCATGCTGCAATTCATGGGGTCGTGAACAGTCAGACACGACTGAGCAGCTGAACTGAACTGAACTGAACTGAATCATGAATGAGTGCTGAATTTTGTCAAAGGGTTTTTCTGTGTCTATTGAGATTAGCACGTGGTTTTTATCTTTCAATTTGTTGATAGGGTGTATCACATTGATTGACTTGTGTATACTGAAGAATCCTTGCATCCCTGGAATAACCCCAACTTGATCACGGTGTATGAGCTTTTTAATGTGTTGTTGAATTCTGTTTGCTAACATTTTGTTGAGGAATTTTGTATCTGTGTTCCTCAGTGATAAGGCTGGTAGTTACCTTATTTTGTGTTGTCTTTGTCTGGTTTTGGTATCAGGGTGATGGTGGCCTCGTAGAAGGAGTTTGGAAATGTTCTTTCCTCTGCAACTTTTTGAAAGCGTTTTAGAAGGATAGCCATTAGCTCTTCTCTAAATGTTTGATAGAATTCTCCTGTGAAGCCATCTGGACCTGGGCTTTTGTTTTTGGGAGATTTTTGATCACAGCTTCAATTTCAGAGCTTGTAATTTATAATTTCTATTTCTTCCTGGTTTAGTCTTGGAAGATTGAACTTTTCCAAGAATCTGTCCATTTCTTCAAGATTGTCCATTTTATTGCCATATGGTTGTTATACTAGTCTCTTATAGTCCTTTGTATTTCTGTATTATCTGTTGTAACCTCTCCTTTTCCCTTTCTAATTTTGTTGATTTGATTCTTCTCTGTATATATAAATTTTTTTCTTGATGAGTCTGGCTAAAGGCTTGTCAATTTTTGTTTATCGTCTCAAAGAACCAGCGTTTAGTTTTATTAATCTTTACTATTGTTCCTTCCATTTCTTTTTCATTATTTCTGCTCTGATCTTTATGATTTCTTTCCTGCTGCTAATTCTGAAGTTTCCTGTTCCTTTTCCAGTTGTTTTAGGTGTAGAGCTGGGTTGTCTACTCGGCGTTTCCTTGTTTCTTGAGGTAGGATTGTGTTGCATAAACTTCCCTCTCTGCTTTTGCTGCCTCCCATAGGTTTTGAGTTGCTGTGTTTTCTTTGTCAGTTTTTTTCTAGAAATTTTTTGATTTCGCTTATGATTTCTTAAGTAACCTGTTGGTTATTTAGAAATGTGTTGCTCAATCTCCATGTGTTTGTTTTCTTACAGTTTTTTCCTTGTAATTCCATAGTATTGTGGTCAGAGAAGATTCTTGATATGACTTCAATTTTCTTAAATTTACTGAGGTTTGATTTGTGACCCAAGATGTGGTCTATCCGGGAGAATAATCCATGTGCACTTGAGAAGAAAATGCATTCTTCTGCCTTTGGATGGAACCTCCTGAAGATATCAATGAGATCCTCATCATCTAGTGCATCACTTAAGACTTGTGTTTCTTTATTAATTTTCTGTTTGGATGATCTGTCCATTGGTGTCAATGGGTGTTAAAGTCTCCTATTATTGCTGTGTTACTGTCAGTTTCTCCTTTTGTGTCTGTTAGTGTTTGTCTTATGTACGAGGTGCTTGTATGTCGAGTGCATAGATATTTAGAATTGTTATGTCTTCCTTTTGGATTGATCCCTTGATCGTTACATAGTCTCTTTCCTTGTCTTGTAATACTCTTTATTTTAAGGTCCATTTTGTCTGAAATGAGGATTGCTACTCCAGCTTTCTTTTGCTTCCTATTTTCATGGAATCTATTTTTCCACCTCCTCATTTTCAGTCTATATGTGTCTTTAGGTCTGAAGTGGGTTTCTTGTAGACAGCATATATGTGGGTCTTGTTTTTGTATCCATTCAGCCAACATGTGTCTTTTGGTTGGAGCATTTAATCCATTTACATTTAAAGTAATTATTGATATTTATGTTCCTATTGCCATTTTCTTAATTATTTGGGGTCTGATTTTGTAGATCTTTTTCTTCTCTTGTATTTCTTGACTGTATAGGTCCCTTTAACATTTGTTGTAAAGCTGGTTTGGTGGTACTGAATTCTCTTAACTCTTGTTTGTCTGAAAATCTTTTGATTTCTCCATCAAGTGTGAATGAGATCCTTGCCAGGTAGAGTAATCTTGGTTGTAGATTTTTCCCTTCCAGTACTTTAAATATATCCTGCCATTCCCTTCTGGCTTGCAGAGTTTCTGTTGAAAGATCAGCTGTTAAAGGTATGGAGTTTCCCTTGTATGTTACTTGTTGCTTTTCCCTTGCTGCTTTTAATATTCTTTCTCTGTATTTAATCTTTGTTAGTTTGATTAGTATGCGTCTCCTTGGGTTTATCCTGTATGGGACTCTTTGGGCCTCTTGGACTTGATTGACTCTCTCCATTTTCATGTTGGGGAAATTTTCAGCTATAATCTCTTCAAAAATTTTCTCATACCCTTTATTTTTCTCTCCTTCCTCTGAGACCCCTATAATTCGAATGCTGGTGGGTTTGATATTGTCTCAGAGGTCTCTGAGACTATCCTCAATTCTTTCCACCCTTTTTATTTTACTCTGCTCTTCAGAAGTCATTTCCACCATTTCATCTTCCAGCCACTGATTCGTTCTTTTGCTTCAGACATTCTGCTACTGATTCCTTTTGTTTTTAATCTCACTAATTGTGTTATTTGTCTCTGCATGTCTATTCTTTAACTCTTCTAGGTCTTTGTGAATTGCTTCTTGCATTTTCTCCATTCTGTTTTTGAGGTATTTGATCATCTTTACTCTCATTATTCTGAATTCTTTTTCAGGTAGTTTGCCTGGCTCCTCTTCACTGATTTGGACTTCTGTGCTTCTAGTTTATTCCTTTATTTGTGCACTATTTCTCAGCCTTTTCATTAATTATTTTTTTTAAACTTATTGTGTTTGAGGTCTCCTTTTCCCAGGCTTCAAGGCTGAGTTCTTTCTTCCTTTTGGTGTCTGCCCTCCTAAGGTTGGTGCAGTGGCTTGTGTAAGCTTTGTATGGGGAAGATTTATGCTGAGTTTTTGTTGTTGTTGTTGTGGTTTTTTCCTCTGATGGGCAAGGCTGAGTGAGGTGGTGATCCTGTCTGTTGATGATTGGGTTTGTATTTCTGCTGTGTTTGCTGTTTGAATGAGGTGTCCTGTACATGGTGGTACTGGTGGCTGGGTCTTACATTTGAGTGTTTCCCTTGCGGAAGTCCTCACTGTTTGAAACTGTCTAGGGTTAGCTCTCTGGTCGTCTAGGGTCTTGGAGTCAGTGCCCCCACTCCAAAGGCTCAGGGCTTGATCTGCTAAAAACTCCCTGATGTCTGTGGAGGTGGTGTGGGCAGAGCTGCAGCTTGTGAGTGATGCTGCGGTGGCAGAAGGAGCATTCTTTGCAGACAGAGGGAGGCTGTAACTGCAGATGTGGGCGGATGCGGCTCACACATGGGGACAGAGGTGGCTGGTCACGTCTGAGGTGTCCGTGCTCCTGGGCAGCTGGCTCAGTTCAGTGGAGGCCCTTTCCTACAGTCACCTGGTGCTTCTCTTGGCGGTACTTTCTCATTTCTTGCCGTAGGCTGGATCAGCCAAAATCCAAGTTTCTTGTTTAAATCCAAGCAAATCTCCAACTAGTGTAGTTGATAGAACAAATGTTCATAGTCGTGAGGGTACTGATTGGCTTTTAGGGTTTGGAAAGATTATGCAAGCACGCTGGGAACACCAGAGGACGGTACAAACAATTCTTGCCTGGGCTCTCTGTGTTTTTTTAATCTAATAAGATGGAAAGATAAAAAAAACCAAGTTATCCCAGCAATGCTTTTCATGCATCTTATCAAAATGGTTCAAATGACACTGAAATTCTTAGTTAGGAAGAGTTTTACACTGGTTAAAAAAATCTTGTATTTTCTTCTTCTTTTTTTTTATTGGAGGATAATTGCTTTACCATGTTGTGTTAGTTTCTGCTCTACCACAAGGGTATTTTCTGACAAAGGTATCCACGTTAGTTTGTACCATATCATTTTGTATGTATTGATATTATTCCAACACTCACCAAAGCAAAAAAGATTAGAATATCTGTAATAGCCTATAACTTTCTGATTCTCATTGTTAAAAGGAAATTACATATATCCTGAAATTTTGTAAAATAATGGATTGAGTTTAAACATTTTTCAAAAAATTGCACAGGCTTATTTCTTTTAGATGCCTGTTTTTAAAAATGTCTTGTGAATTGTGATTGGTTCAGGTTATCATTAGCTTTTACCTCAAAGCACAGTTATACAATATGATCAGTCGCTTCAGTCATGCCCAGCTCTTTGTGACCCTATGGACTCTAGCCCACCAGGCTCCTCTGTCCATGGGATCCAGGCAAGAATCCTGGAGTGCGTAGCCACGCCCTCCTCTAGACTGCTCTAAATATGCATATCAAAATCATTAACCGATATGTCAAGACACCATATATATTTATATATATATATATGGGATGAAGTTCATTGTTAATGAAAATAAACGTAAATCTGTATGTTTAAAATGGTCTTCTGGATAATACTGAAGTTTTAAAAGCCACTTTCTTGTCACTGATATTATAATGTGCTAGATGAAGAATCTGGACTATAGGGTGTTAACCTTGCCATTTTCTTGTTCACTTAAGCTTGTGAAATTGGTATTCTTATCCATTGATGGTTTTTAATTTTAAATTTTAGTCAAGTGCCCATTTCCCATGGTTAATTTAGTTAAAACTCAGTTGCACAGTTTGTAAGTTCACTGATACCTGGATATACCTAAACCATAAATCACTGAACATGTGAGAGGCAAAGGAGTCCTGGCCATCTGCTCTGTGTCTGGATGACTCATGCGTGATTCCTACATGTAGATCAGGGGGGACAGCAGCATGAGTCCATGTATGCAACATGTAATTAACCTTGTGCAATTGTGTATTTTTTAGTAACTATATATGTATATGCATATATTTACACCTCCAATTTACCTTGATTCATGGACCTAACATTCCTGGTTCCTATGCAATATTGTTCTTTATAGCATCAGACTTTACTTCCATCACCAGTCACATCCACAACTGGGTATTGTTTTTGTTTTGTCTCCATCCCTTCATTCTTTCTGGAGTTATTTCTCCACTGATCTTCAGTAGCATATTGGGCACCTACCGACCTGGGGAGTCCATCTTTCAGTGTCCTATCTTTTTGCCTTTTCGTACTGTTCATGGGGTTCTCAAGGCAAGAATACTGAAGTCGTTTGCCATTCCCTTCTCCAGTGGACCACATTCTGTCAGACCTCTCCACTCTGACCCTTCTGTCTTGGGTGGCCCAACACAGCATGGCTCATAGTTTTATTGAGTCAGACAAGGCTGTGGTCCATGTGATCAGTTTGGTTAGATTTCTGTGATTGTGGTTTTCATTCTGTCTGCCCTCTGATGGCTAGGATAAGATGCGTATGAAAGCTTCCTTGTGGGAGAGACTGACTGTGGGAAACTGGGTCTTGTTCTGATGGGTGGGGCCATGCTCAGTAAATCTTTAATCCAATTTAATTCAGATGACCATTATATCTACAACTGTGGGCAAGAATGCCTTAGAAGAAATGAAGTAGCCCTCATAGTCAACAAGAGTCCAAAATGTAGTGCTTGGGTGCAATCTCAAAAATGACACAATGATCTCTGCTCATTTCCAAGGCAAACCATTCAAAACCACAGTAATCCACGTCTATGCCCCAACTAGTAATGCTAAAGAAGCTGAAGTTGAATGGTTCTATGAAGACCTACAAGACCTTCTAGAACTAACACCAAAAAATGATGTCCTTTCCATCACAGGGGACTGAAATGCAAAAGTAGGAAGTCAAGAGATACCTGGCGTAACAGGCAAGTTTGGCCACGAACTACAAAATGAAACAGGGCAAAGGATAATGGAGTTTTTCCAAGAGAACGCACTGGTCATAATAAACATCCTCTTCCAACCACACAACAGAAGACTCTACACATGCATGTCACCAGATGGTCAAGTCCAAAATCAGATCGATTATGACTTTTGCAGCCAATTCTGGAGAACCTATACAGTCAGCAGTAACAAGACCAGGAGCTGACTGTGGCTCAGATCATGAGCAACTTATTGCAAAATTCAGGCTTAAATTGAAGAAAGTAGGGAAAAACGCTGGATCATTCAGGTATGACCTAAATGAAATCCTTTATGATTACACAGTGGAGGTGACAAGTATAATATATTCAAGCGATTAGAGCTGGTAGAGGGAGTGCCTGAGGAGCTATGGAGGGACATTCGTAATGTTGTACAGGAGGTGATCACCAAAACAATCCCCAAGAAACAGAAATGCAACAAGGCAAATGGTTGTCTGAGGAGGCCTTACGAATAGCTGAGAAAAGAAGAGACGCTAAAGGCAAAGGAAAAGGAAGATAAACCCTTCAAAGTGTGAGAGTTGGACTATAAAGAAAGCTGAGCACTGAAGAACGGATGCTTTTGAACTGTGATGTTGGAGAAGACTTTTGAGAGTCCCTTGGACTGCAAGGAGATCAAAGGAGTCCATCCTAAAGGAAATCAATCCTGAATATTCTTTGGGAGGAGTGATGCTGAAGCTGAAGCTCTGATACTTTGGCCACCTGATGGGAAGAACTGACTCATTGGAAAAGGCTCTGATGCTGGGAAAGATTGAAGGCAAGAGGAGAAGGGGATGGTAGAGGATGAGATGGTTGGATCCATCACCAACTCAATGGACATGAGTTTGAGCAAGCGTCTGGAGTTGGTGATGGACAGGGAGGCCTGGTGTGCTACAGTCCATGGGGTTGCAAAGAGTCGGACACAACTGAGTGACTGAACTGAACTGTGAACTCCTCAAATTATTGTGTTTATTCCCTGGATCTGTGCATCCTCACTTTGGAGACTGGGAGAGTGAATCAGCTGGTGGAAGTCTAGGCATACTGGAGTGGAGGGAGATGGGAGGCTGGTCTCAAGGTTTCCAGGAACACCCAAAAAATAAAAGCCATGTCTGATCTCAAGGAGCTTTAAATGACATAAAGAGGCAGAATATATCCTCATGACACATTTCCTAGAGAGCTACAAAGTAGATGGTCATCACTCTGAGGATGACTGTACATTCAGGAGTATGAGGGAGGATGGAAATTCTCTTTCCCTAATACCTGCTAGAGTTCTTGGTCTTCTCCAGTCAGTCAGTCAGTCAGGTCAGTCGTGTCTGACTTTCTGCGACCCCATGGACCCCAGCACGCCAGGCCTCCCTGTCCATCACCAACTCCCGGAGTTCACTCAGACTCATGTCCATCGAGTCAGTGATGCCATCCAGCCGTCTCATCCTCTGTCGTCTGCTTCTCCTCCTGCCTTCAATCTTTCCCAGCATCGGGGTCTTTTCAATTGAGTCAGCTCTGAATAAGAAACTCAGGCAAGGCCTTATTGGGGCTCCTGCTCTGGCTGCAGGGGAATCAAGAACAATCAACAGTTTCCTCTGCTTGCTTGCTCCCCAACGGAGGGTCAAGTTGATTCCTCATGTGGGGTCTGTCCAGGGATCAGGCTGAAGGGGTGGCTTAGGTGGTCTGTCCACCCTTTGGTGGTGTATGTGAGTGCACTGGTTTGCTCCTGACACCCAGTTTTTGCTCCTGGCTAGTCAGAAGTGGCAGTTGGGTGTTGTTTTTTCTTTTTCTTTTTGTATCTTTTGGTCAAGAATTTGCTCCATAACTCATGCATACAGTTATTGTTAGTCCCATATAGTTTCTTTGTATTCTGTAGGTAGAGGAGAGGTGTGTCCCTGGGCAAGATTTGCAGCAATGCAACAAAGGGTCCCAGTTCCCAGCCTGTCTCATCCCCAGGGGGTCCTTGCTCTCTGATACCCACACTTGTAACAGAGGGACTCACTGCTATTGACTATGTCAGCTTCTTCCAGGCTAATAACTGAGGGGAAAATACAGTGGTAAGTCCCAGACTTTAGTGTAAATTAGTTTTAAGATACCTTCACACTTTTCAGAGTGGTTGTGAGAACTAAAGTCTTCCCTGGTGGCGTGGCGGTAAAGAATCCGCCTGCTAAGCAGGAGACACGGGTTCGATCTCTGGGTTGGGAAAATACCCTGGAGAAGGAAATGGCAACCCACTGCAGTATTCTTGCCTGAGAGAGCCCATGGACAGAGGAACCTGATGGGCTATAGTCCTTGGGGTCTCAAAGAGTCAGGCACGACTTAGCACCTAAGTAGCAGCAGCAGGGACTAAATGTTCAGCTCACGTCTAGCAAGTCATATGCGCTCAGCAATGGATAGTTATTGTTAATGGCAGGATCAGCAGGAGGGCTTGGATGTGGGGAGGGAACATCCTTTAGGATATTATGCAGTTGTGTGAGAATGGTAAAATGCATAAAGCACACCCTTGGCATGTATGCGCCCTACATCAGTTCAGTTCAGTTCAGCCGCTCAGTCGTGTCCGACTCTTTGTGACCTCATGAATCACAGCACGCCAGGCCCCCCTGTCCATCACCAACTCCCGGAGTTCACTCAGACTCACATCCATTGAGTCTGTGATGCCATCCAGCCATCTCATCCTCTGTTGTCCCCTTCTCCTCCTGCCCCCAATCCCTCCCAGCATCAGGGTCTTTTCCAATGAGTCAACTCTTCTCATGAGATGGCCAAAGTACTGGAGCTTCAGCTTTAGCCTCATTCCTTCCAAAGAAATCCCAGGGCTGATCTCCTTCAGAATGGACTGGTTGAATCTCCTTGCAGTCCAAGGGACTCTCCAGAGTCTTCTCCAACACCACAGTTCAAACGCATCAATTTTTCAGCGCTCAGCCTTCTTCACAGTCCAACTCTCACATCCACACACGACCACAGGAAAAACCATAGCCTTGACTAGATGGACCTTAGTCGGCAAAGTAATGTCTCTGCTTTTGAATATGCTTTCTAGGTTGGTCATAACTTTCCTTCCAAGGAGTAAGTGTCTTTTAATTTCATGGCTGCAATCTCCATCTGCAGTGATTTTGGAGCCCCCCAAAATAAAGTCTGACACTGTTTCCACTGTTTCCCCATCTATTTCCCATGAAGTGATGGGACCAGATGCCATGATCTTCGTTTTCTGAATGTTGAGCTTTAAGCCAACTTTTTCGCTCTCCTCTTTCACTTTCATCAAGAGGCTTTTTAGTTCCTCTTTACTTTCTGCCATAAGGGTGGAGTCATCTGCATATCTGAGGTTATTGGTATTTCTCCCGGCAATCTTGATTCCAGCTTGTGTTTCTTCCAGCCCAGCGTTTTTCATGATGTACTCTGCATAGAAGTTAAATAAGCAGGGTGACAATATACAGCCTTGACGGACTCCTTTTCCTATTTGGAACCAGTGTGTTGTTCCATGTCCAGTTCTAACTGTTGCTTCCTGACCTGCATACAGATTTCTCAAGAGGCAGGTCAGGTGGTCTGGTATTCCCATCTCTCAGAATTTTCCACAGTTTATTGTGATCCACACAGTCAAAGGCTTTGGCATAGTCAATAAAGCAGCCCTACATATGGGGACTGGAAAAAAATTGTCAGTGTGATTATGGAAATGGTTATGTCAGTAGTGAGCCTAAACAGGGTCAGGGAGTTTTGGGTGTTAAATTTTGAGTTGAGAGGTGGCCAATGAGGTTGGGTGAAATTAAGGAGAGCGGGAAGAACAAGGAAAAGTCCAGGTGGGAGCTTTGACATTAAGAAGCAGGTCATGCATAAGAACCTGAACTTGTTTCTGTGTTTTTGGAGCTTCATTCGATGCTTGGAAACAAACTTCTCACTGGTTTATTTGCTGTGCTTGTAGTAAATGCGTATAGGTGCTAGGCGCTGTTCTACCAACTGGGAACACAGCACCAAACAAAAGGCAGCAAGCTGGTGATCTCAAGGGGCTTCCACTTCACAGCAGGAGAGAGATATAGAGATAGTTGATGACAGGCAATGAAGAGAAATAAAGCAAGGTCAGGGTTTGGAGTATAGTTCTGTGTGTGTGTGTGTGTGTGTGTGTGTGTGTGTGTGTGTGTGCGCGTGCGCGCGCGTGCGCGGGAACGTGTATGCATATCTTTGATTCCCTAGAACACGGAGCTTGAGACACAGTTTACATCCTAATATTTTTGGGAAGTGCGATCTCAGAGCAGTAGAAGTGAGGGAGAAGAGAATGCGAAGAAGAGAAATCAGGGAAACATAACGAGATGCGTTGCTGAGCTGGTCACAACCTTAGGAGAAACAGGCAGGTCACTAAGGATAGTTCCAGAGATTCTGCATGGAGCTTTGTGGTTGGGGGAAGGAAAAGAGAGCAATTTACATGGACTTCCTTCTGTTCCTGGTCTCTCACAGATCAGATTCACCTAACAGGATCTTCCACTTCTGGTTTGTGTTATCTAACCTGTCTGCGCAGCTGCTTGGGAGACTGGAACCTACATGGGTCTGGATGGTTGACCCTGGATTCAGGAGCTGCTGAGGGCTGACCTTCTTCCAGTAGGAAGCGCTGAATGAGCCAGCAAAAGCCAGGGGTGAAGGGACAATGGTGACATCAGGGCTATGATCACATCCGCTGCTTTTCCTGGGGCTCTTCCATCTGGGAAGCAGAGAAAAAGGGTGACGCCTGGGGACAGATAGAACAGGAGGAGTTTGCAGAGGCACGTAAATTGGATCAGTCCTTGAGCTCTTTATTTTTGATAGCCAGATAAGGTGTTGTTTGAGCAGAATTTTGAAGCAAGTGAGAGAGCCATCCACATGGATATCCTGAAGAAGTTGATTCTAGGTGGAGGCATATCAAGTACAAAGACCTTGAGGGAAGAGCAGAAGGTGAGGAGCAGGAGGAATCAGTGTGGCTAGACCAGAGTAACTGGGGGCAGGTGCTGTGGCGATGCACTCAGAAGGGCAGGTGGAGTGCTTTCTGAATCATGCTTAGCCTTTGGCTTTCACGCTTAATGAGATGGAAGCCAAGGGGTGAGTTACGTTCCTAAAGGACTTTCTGGCTTCTGGTAGAGAATAGATCATAGACGGGTGAAGGAGGCGGCTGGAAAACCAGCTTGGGATGCGTAGATCAGGCGGTGGCTCTGAGACGCTGGACTCCAGTTATATTAAATTAGGGCTTTCAGGGTTTGCTAAGGGTTGGATGTGGAGTGTCAAAGAAAGAGAAATCAAGAATGATTCTAAGAGTTCTGGCCTGAGCAGCTGGAAAGGAGAAATGAGTCTCACAAAGGTCCAGTTTATTTCTTTTGATGGAGCTTACTTCTTTAACAGAAGCTATCTCTAAGCAGAATCTTCCATGGTAAAATATTACAAGTTGAGTTCACTGATAATGCAAAATATGTTCAAGTGATTTATATATTTTAGGTTCATTCTGTACTAGTGATTGAAATTTAAAATTTCTATTATGTATTATTTGTTCATAGTATCTCTACTAAGGAGAAAGGCTTAATTAGCCCTAGAAATAATAAGTTGCCTAAGTGGTGCGCGTGTGTCTGCGTGTGTGTGTGCGTCTGTGTGTGTGTGTGTGTGTGTGCATCTGTGTGTGTGTGTGTGTTGGGGGAGGGGTGGTGAAATGTACTTATTTTTAGTATTCTTCCAATGAAAGGCTGGAACTCCTCATATGATGGTTCAGATTGCTGTAAGATGTTGTCATGTAGGTTTCATTGTTATTGATGCTAAACACTCTAAGAATATCTCTGGCTCATGCAAAAGGTCCAGAAATGTTTCAGTGATTTATGAAACAAAGAGATTTCGTATCTGACAACCAACACGGATGGTTTTAGCGAGTGCAGTAGTGAGCATTTATTACAGCACCTGCAACGCAGTTACCTGGCTGCTTTCTGTTCCATTAACATGTTGTGAAAAAGTCTTGATGGAGCTTTTAGCCATAAAACATCTTACAGTGTAATCTGTTTTTAGAAGATTAATTCCATCTGAGATAGTGAAGCAAATGATAAACAGCTTAAAGGAGATCAGAGAAATAGATCATGTTACAGTTGAGGGCAATAATATCATTCCACACTTAAGAAAACTTTTCAGGAGAGGAAAATCTGATAAGAAAAATGGCTGAACCGTGTTTATTGGATGAAATCCGATAGGCTATTCCTGCCAAGATGTGTTAAAGGAGAGGGAATAAATAGTTACAGTTAAAAAAGAAAGAGAAGATGGAGAACATTTTATTTTAAAAATATTTTTGATTCATGCAATTACTTGAACCCCCCAATACTCTAAATATTTATTTTTAAAATTTTCAACCTGTGGTTTCTGAACAGAGTGGGCTCAAACCCAAATGAGTCCTGGGGCTGAACCCAGAGGATTCAGATGATATCTAGTTGGTAGAACTAACTTGGAACCAAGATCCTGGTAGCTTGGCTGGTAAAGAATCCGCCTGCATGTTAAGGTTTGACAGAAAACAACAAAATTCTGTAAAGCAGTTATCCTTCAATTAAAAAATAAATAAAATAAACAAAGAATCTACCTTCAGTGCAGGGGCCCCAGTTTGATTCCTGGGTCAGGAAGACATCCTGGAGAAGGGCTGGGATGCTGACTCCAGTGTCCGTGGGCTTCCCCTGTGTCTCACATCACCACTAATAACCTAGGTAACCATGACGGTGTGATCACTCACCTAGAGCCAGACATCCTGAAGTATAAAATCAAGTGGGCCTTAGGAAACATCGCTATGAACAAAGCTAGTGGAGGTGATGGAATTCAGCTGAACTTTTTAAAATTTGAAAAGATGATGCTGTGAAAATGCTGCCCTCAATATGCCGGCAAATTTGGAAAAATCATCAGTGCCCACAGGACTGGAAAGGGTCAGTTTTTATTCCAATCCCAAAGAAAGGCAATGCCAAAGCATGCTCAAACTACCACACAATTGCAGTCATCTCACATGCTAGTAAAGTAGTACTCAAAATTCTCCAAGTAAGCCTTCAACAGTACATGAACCGAGAACTTTCAGATGTGCAAGCTGGATTTAGGAAAGGCAGAGGAACCAGAGATCAAATTGCCAACATCTGTTGGATCATAGAAAAAGCAAGAGAGTTCCAGAAAAACATCTACTTCTGCTTTATTGACTCTGCTGCAGCCTTTGACTGTGTGGATCACAACAAACTGTGGAAAATTCTTAAAGGGATGGGAATACCAGACCACCTGACCTACCTCTTGAGAAATCTGTATGCAGGTCAAGAAGCAACAGTTAGAACTGGACATGGAACAACGGTTGGGTTCCAAATTGGGAAAGGAATACATCAAGGCTGTATATTGTCACCCTGCTTATTCAACTTAGATGCAGAGTACATCATGAGAAATGCTGGGCTGGATGAAGCACAAACTGGAATCAAAATTGCCAGGAGAAATATCAACAACCTCAGATATGCAGGTTGCCATACACCACCCTTGTGGAAGAAAGTGAAGAAGAACTAAGAGTCTAATGATTAAAATGAAAGGGGACAGTGAAAAAGCTGGGTTAAAACTCAACATTCAAAAAACTAAGATCATGGCATCTGGTCCCATCACTTCATGGGAACTAGATGGGGAAACAATGGAAACTGTGACAGACTTTAATTTTTTGGACTCCAAAGTCACTGCAGATGGTGACTGCAGCCATGAAATTAAAAGATGCTTGCTCCTTGGAAGAAAAGTTATCACTAACCTAGACAGCATATTAAAAAGTAGAGACATTACTTTGCCCACAAAGGTCCATCTAATCAAAGCTATGGTTTTTCCAGTAGTCTTGTATGAACGGGAGAGTTGGACCATAATGAAAGCTGAGTGCTGAAGAATTGGTGCTTTTGAATTGTGTTGGAGGAGACTCTTGAGAGTCCCTTGGACTTCAAGGAGATCCAACCAGTCCATCCTAAAGGAGATTAGTCCTGGGTGTTCATTGGAAGGAGTGATGTTGAAGCTGAAACTCCAATACTTTGGCCACCTGATGCAAAGAACTGACTCATTGGAAAAGACCCTGATGCTGGGAAAGATTGAAGGAAGGAGGAGAAGGGGATGACAGAGGATGAGCTGGTTGGATGGCACCACTGACTCGATGGACATGAGTTTGAACAATCTCCAAGAGTTGGTGATGGACAGGGAATCCTGGCGTGCTGCAGTCTATGGGGCTGCAAAGAGACACAACTGAGTGACTGAACTGAACTGAACTGATGGCTCAGATAGTAAGGAATACTCTTGCAATGTGGGAGACCTGGATTTAATCCATGGGTTGGGAAGATGCCCTGGAGGAGGGCATGGCAACCCACTCCAGTATTATTGCCTGGAGACTCCCAGGGACAGAGAAGCCTGGTGGGCTACAGTCCATGAAGTCACAAAGAGTTGGGCACAACTGAGTGACTGAGATTTTACTTGAAAAGAGGGAAACAATTTGAGGTGGCCTGTGACTCTGAAAAGAATATGGTTAGAGTATAAGATTTTGCTTCTTGTGTTTTAAATTCTTATTAAGAGAGGTCAAAGTGAAGCATTAGCAATTTCAGGAAGAAGGACCTTGTGTGTAACTTACCCCCACTGAGAAGGAGAAACTGGTCCAGGTTTTGGTACAACTCCAGACACACTCTGAGTGATTAGCAGACACCGAGGACCCGGCTTTCACCCTGTGGAAAGACACGCTTGATGACAAATAACTCTCCTTAGAGTTTTAGACAGACGCAGGGGAAGGGTGTGCTGTTTACCCGGGAGGTAGTAGCATGTGACACTCACCACCCCAGGGAGATGTTGCAGATGGGAAATATTATCAGTTCCAGAGGAGTCTCCAGACATATTTACAGATGATGCCCTCATGGCAGTTTGAGTCCTTCTGAAACATTACCTCACTCACCAGTCCTCCTTTGATGATGAGCCTAACGTGCCATTCTTTACACCTTAATATAATACCTTTTATGTTTCAATTTCAGGGAAACCTGAGATAATAAAGTAGTCTTGGATCTATTTATTCATTTAGTTAGTCAACATTTATTCAGCACCTGTTTGCAGGGGATTAAGCTAGGCAGTGATTAATAAGAAATGAAAGCCATTTTTTTTTTCTTACAAAGATTGCCATTATCTGGTAAATAATAATAGTAATTATTGTTATGCCTCCCCAAGCTGCATAAATCCTGGTTGAGACGAAATGACATTAACAGTAGCAACACAGATTTCTCTCTCATCTGTAATTGCAGGACCTCTGCTTCTGGGAGAGAGTCGGGCACTTGTTGCTGGGAGTCCCGTGTGGTTTCTCCTGGGTGCCCCACACGGCCCCTGCATTCTTCCCTTGCTGCCCTGGCTTCCTTCCACATAGGTCCCCAGTCCCGGGGCCCCTGACTGCCTCTGGGGCCTGTGACTGAGCTGGTCTCATGCGATCTGCCTCTTCTGCTGAGCGTCTCCACTGCTGATGTGTGGGATTCCTTTGGTGGCAACAGCACGTCTTGGATTCCAGAGCCACACCATATTCCTGGCAGAAGCAGATGATGTATGTCTTTTCTAGTTTTGGGTCACAAGGCGAAGCAGGGCTGTGTGTGCCAATGGCCTTGCAGAACTCTACTGCCCCAGCTCTCCTGTTTTCGTTCATAGCTTTTCCTCCCTGATTTTCCCTCTATCCCCTCTCCTTCTCCCCACCCCCCATCACCACAAAGTTCACTGGGGTGAGGGCTGGAGGGCAGTGAGTGCAGGCAGACATGTCCAAGTCAAAGCTTCTCAGAGTCATGCCCCCTTCCAACAGCCACTTTTATTAGACTGGCCTTTATGCTGATGCCTCTTCCCCACCGGATAGAATTCTCTTAGTTTTTGTTGTGAATAGACTTGTAGTTGGCCCAGTTTATCAGGCCTGCAGCCATGCTCAAACATTGTAGGATAAAGTCTACTCATAATTATTTGCATTTGAATCTCATCACAAAACATTTTCAGGGATTGCATCTCATTTTTCTCACAGAAGCCCAGGGTCATGCCGCTTCAGCTTTCCGTGCAGATTCGGTAGTATGGCCTTCAGATCTCTTTCCTCTCTGGCATCTGCACATCTCTACTTATTTCCTCTCTCCATCTCTCCATCTCTTCACATGAATGTTATGTACCAGTCACACCGGGAGAAACATGTGCAATTTTCTGAATTCTCCATGCTCCCTTTTACCTTTGTGCCTTTATGCTTGTGTCTTAGGTTGGGTTCCCTGAGATGGGGAGAACTGCATGGGGTATGCTCTTGGGAGACTCCCTCACAAAGGAGTGAGGAAGGCAGGGCTGGGCATTGGGAGAAGCTGTTGTGCAAGTGTGGCTGCAACTAAGGTTTCAGATAATCATACAGAGAATGTAACCCTGGGCGAGACAGTCCTCTGGGGCAGAGGGCAGTTCCCAGGGAGGGATGAAGGCCTGAATGGTCAGCATTTGATATTACTAGCAACTGGGGCGGGGGGAGTCAGAGGAGGGCACAGGTGAAATACCAAAGTATCTATTCTACGTATTTTCCTTCCACTTTGACGTTCTTACCCAGCTTAAATTGCCCCAAATCATGCCATATTTTGGTTTCTTTTATATTTAAATCATTTTTTTTTGTTTTATACAACTAATTTTTCTTGGACTTTCTAATTGACACTTTGCAACATGACAAAGTAAACATATGTTTTAATCTAACTGCTAAGTTCAACCTGCTTCTTTATTTAAAAATGAATGGGACTTCCCCGGTGGTCCAGTGCTTAAGAACCTGCCTGCCACTGCAGGGGACGTGGGTTTGACCCTCTGTCCCAGGAGATTCCACACGCCTCAAGCAATTAAGCCTGTGCTCCACAGCTCGAGAGTAGCCCCTACACACCACAAGCAGGGAAATCCACAGCAACAAGGATGCAACACAGGCAAAGATAAATATATAATTTCTTTTAAAAAATTAATGGAATAGCACCGAGAGATGAGTGGATAAAGAAGATGTGGTATATCGTCTTGATACCAAAACCAGGCAAAGACGCTACAAAGCAGAAAACTGCAGGGCAATATCACTGACGAACATAGATGCAAAAGTCCTCAATAAAATTCTAACAAACAGAATCCAGCAACATATTAAAAAGATCATACATCATGACCAAGTGGGCTTTATTCCAGGGATGCAAGGATTCTTCAATATTTGCAAATCAACCAGTGTGATACACCATATTAACAAATTGAAAGATAAAAACCATATGATTATCTCAATAGATGCAGAGAAAGCCTTTGACAAAATTCAACACTCAGTTATGATAAAAAGTCTCCAGAAAGCAGGCATAGAAGGACTATACCTCAACATAATAAAAGCCATATACAACAAACCCACAGCAAACATTATCCTCAATGGCAAAAAAGTGAAGGCATTTCCTCTAAAATCAGGATGAAGACCAGGGTGCCCACTCTCACCACCACTATTCAACATAGTTTTGGAAGTAAGTCATAGCCTCAGAAATCAGAGAAGAAAAAGAAATAAAAAGAATCCAGATTGGAAAAGAAGAAGTAAAACTCTCACTGTTTGTAGATGACATGATCCTCTACATAGAAAACCTAAAAGATACTACCAGAAAGTTACTAGAGCTAATCAATGAACATAGTAAAGTTGCAGGATATAAAATTAATACACAGAAATCCCTTGCATTCCTATACACTAACAATGAGAAAACAGAAAGACATTACGGAAACAATCCTATTCACTATTGCAACAAAAAGAATAAAATACTTAGGAATAAATTTACCTAAAGAAACAAAAACCTGTATATAGAAAACTAGAAAACACTGATGAAAGAAGTCAAAGAGGACACTAATGGAGAAATACACCATGTTCATGGATCGGAAGAATCAATATAGTGAAAACGAGTGTACTGCTCAAAGCAATTTGTACATTCAATACAATCCCTATCAAGCTACCAACTGTATTTTTCACAGAACTAGAACAAATAATTTCACAATTTGTCTATACAATGTAAAACCCCTCGAATAGCCAAAGCAATATTTAGAAAGAAGAATGGAACTGGAAGAATCAACCTTCCTGACTTCAGACTATACTACACACAGTCATCAAGACAGTATGGTATTGTATCGGCACAAAGACAGAAATAAGGGTCAATGGGACAAAATGGAAAGCCCAGAGATAAATCCATTAGCCTATGGACACCTTATCTTTGACAAAGGAGGCAAAAATATACAATGGAGTAAAGACAGTCTCTTTAACAAGTGGTGCTGGGAAAACTGGTCAACTGCAAGTAAAAGAATGAAATTAAAACACTTGCTAACACCATACACAAAAATAAACTCAAAGGGGATTAAAGATCTAAAGATAAAACCAGAAATTATAAAACTCTTAGAGGAAAAGATAGGGAGAACAGTCTCTGACATAAGTCACAGCAAGATCTTCTATGACCCAGCTCTCAGAGTAATGAAAATAAACACAAAAAATCAAAAAGTGGGGGAAAGAACTAAACAGATAATTCTTAAAAAAACAAAACAAAACACCAAACAAACCATGCAGATGGCTAATAAACACATGAAAAGATGCTCAACATTACTCAATTTAAAGAAATTAAAATCAAAACCACAATGAGGTATCATCTCATGCTGGTCAGAATGGCCACTATCAAAAAGTCTACAAATAATAAATGCTGGAGAGTGTGTGGAGAAAAGAGAACCCTCTTACACTGTTGGTGGGAATGCAAACTGGTATAGCCACTATGGTGAACAGTGTGGAGATTCTTAAAAAACTGGGAATAGAACTGCCATATCACCCAGCAATCCCACTTCAGGGCATACACACCAAGGAAACCAGAACTGAAAGAGACATGTGTAGCCCAATGTTCATCGCAGCACTGTTTACAATAGCCAGGACATGGAAGCAACCTAGATGTCCATCAGCAGGTGAATGGATAAGAAAGTTGTGGTACATACACACAATGGAGTATTACTCGGCTCTATAAAGGACACATCGAGTCGGTTCCAATGAGGTGGACAAGCCTGAAGCCCATCATGCAGAGTGAAGTCAGAGAGAGAACTCGATACAGGATATTAGCACATACACATGGGTCCTGTATGCAAGGCAGCGGAAGAGACACAGACGTGAAGGACAGACTTATGGACTCTGTGGGAGGGGCCGAGGGTGAGGTGATTTGAGAGAATAGCACTGAAACATGTATATCACCATATGTGAAACAGAGACCAGAGCAAGTTCAATGCATAAAGCAGGGCACTCAAAGCGGGTGCTCTGGGACAACCCAGAGGGATGGGGTGGGGAGGGTGGTGGGAGGGGGATTTGGGATGAGGGGACACTTGTGTACCCATGGCTGAGTCATGTCCATGTATGGCAAAAAAATCACAATATTGTAAAGTAATTATCCTCCAATTAAAATTAATTCAGTTCAGTTCAGGTCAGTCGCTCAGACATGTCCAACTCTTTGCGACCCCATGAATCGCAGCACACCAGGCCTCCCTGTCCATCACCAACTCCCGGAGTTCACCCAAACCCACGTCCATCGAGTTGGTGATGCCATCCAGCCATCTCATCCTCTGTCGTCCCCTTTTCCTCCTGCCCCCAATCCCTCCCAGCATCAGAGTCTTTTCCAGTGAGTCAACTCTTTGCATGAGGTGGCCAAAGTACTGGAGTTTCAGCTTCAACATCATTCCTTCCAAAGAACACCCAGGACTGATCTCCTTTAGAATGGACTGGTTGGATCTCCTTGCAGTCCAAGGGACTCTCAAGAGTCTTCTCCAACACCACAGTTCAAAAGCATCAATTCTTTGGCACTCAGCCTTCTTCACAGTCCAACTCTCGCATCCATACATGACCACTGGAAAAGCCATTGCCTTGACTAGACAGACCTTTGTTGGCGAAGTAATGTCTCTGTTTTTGAATATGCCATCTAGGTTGGTCATAACTTTTCTTCCAAGGAGTAAGTGTCTTAATTTCATGGCTGCAGTCACCATCTGCAGTTATTTTGGAGCCCCCCAAAATAAAGTCTGACACTATTTCCTCTGTTTCCCCATCTATTTGCCATGAAGTGATGGGACCGAATGCCATGATCTTCGTTTTCTGAATGTTGAGCTTTAAGCCAACTTTTTCGCTCTCCTCTTTCAATCTCATCAAGAGGCTTTTTGGTTCCTCTTCACATTCTGCCATAAGGGTGGTGTCATCTGCATATCTGAGGTTATTCATTTTTCTCCTGGCAATCTTGATTAATTAAAAAAGATGTGGTGTATATATATATACACGCACACATACACACATTATATATATACACACACAATTGAGTATTACTCAGCCGTAAAGACTTCCCTGATAGCTCAGACAGTAAAACATCTGCTTACAATGTGGGAGACCTGGGTTCGATTCCTGAATTGGGAAGATCCCCTGGAGAAGGCAAAGGCAATCCATTCCAGTACTCTTGCCTGGAAAATCCCCTGGATGTAGGAGCCTGGTAGGCCGCAGTCCATGCGGTCGCCAAGAGTCAGACATGACTGAGCGACTTCACTTTCCCTTTTCCTTTCCTGCATTGGAGAAGGAAATGGCAACCCACTCCAGTATTCTTGCCTGGAGAATCCCAGGGATGGGGGAGCCTGGTGGGCTGCCGTCTATGGGGTTGCACAGAGTTGGACACGACTGAAGCGACTTAGCCACAGTAGCAGCAGCATACACAAAATAGATAACCAAAAGGACCTCGTGTATAGCACAGGGGACGCTGCCCAGTATCATGTAATACCTGTACAAGTAAAGAATCTGAAAAAGAATGAATATGTGTGTGTTTATAACCGAATCACTTTGCTGTATACCTGAAACACTGTAAATCACCTATACGCCAATAGATTTTTTAAAAAACATTGAATGGAATGGGATAAATTTTTCTTAGACATGTTTTTCTTGGATTCCCTCACCTCTGGTTCTGTTTAGGAATGACTGGCTCCTAGTTCCATTGCACAGCTCTCCTCCTGGGATATGGTTTCATTGAACTCGTGCTTTAGAAAGAGTATTTCTTACATTCCATGTCTTCTTCCTTGTATTTCTGTTTAGAGCCTCAAGTTACTTTTTACAAAGGATTAGTGGAGACCATTAGAAAAGACCCTGATGCTGGGAAAGACTGAAGGCAGGAGGAGAAGGGGATGACAGAGGATGAGATAGTTGGATGGCATCACTGACTCAATGGACATGAGTTTGAGCAAGCTCGAGATGGTGAAGGACAGGGAAGCCTGGTGTGCTGCAGTCCATGGGGTCACAAAGAGTCAGACATGACTGCGTGACTGAACAACAACAAAGTGGAGATAAACATTTTGTCTAAAAATGCAAGATTTTGCCATGCAATAGAATTTTTGGTTCAAAATAATTTCTACTTATAACTTTAAAGGATGATTCCATTATCTTCCAGCAGCTAATGATGCTTCTACGGTTCTCCTTCATCTGTAGGTAAACTTGTTCTTTTGTGGTGGCTCAAAGCTTCTTTTGAAGCCTCCCTGGGGGGTTAAGGGTAAAGAATATGCCTGCCAATGCCGGAGACACAGGTTCAATCTCTAGGTTGGAAAGATCCCCTGGAAAGGGAAATGGCACCCCACCCCAGTATTCTTGCCTGGGAAATCCCATGGGCTGAGGAGCCTGGTGGGCTGCAGTCCCTGGGGTCATAAAAAAAGTCAGAGACAATGCAGGGACTAGACAACAACAACAATAGCAGCAATTGTCTTCAGTAGTCTGAAATCTCAGTAGACTGCTAATATCACTAAAAAGTACGAGTCTTCCTACGTTTATCCTCTCAGGCACTTTGTGATTGCTTTCAATCTCATGGCCTCTGTCATTTCTCAGCTCAAGAAATTTTCTCCAATCGTGTTTTCCCTTCGTTTGCTTAGTTTCTTCTTGTATCTTGCTCATGAATCTCAACTGATGCCCCATGCATTCTCCATTTCATTGTAAGTCTCCTCAGTGTTCTGGGAGATCTACTCTTTTATATTTTCCCTTCTTTTCTGTCAAATTTATTATGACAATCACATTTTAAAAGTTTTCAAAATTAATTTTCTTGAAGCTTTACAATGTTATGTTAGTTTTTGCTGTACAGCAAAGTAAACCAGCTATTAATATGTGTTTATACATACCTGCTCTTTTTCTGTCTTTCTTTCCCATTCAGGCCACCACAGAGCACTGAGTAGAGTTCCCTGAGCTGCGCAGCAGGTTCAGACTCAGTTCAGAGCAGTCGCTCAGTCATGTCCGACTCTTTGCCACCCGACGGATGGCAGCACGCCAGGCCTCCCTGTCCATCACCAGCTCCTGGAGTCTACTCAAACTCATGTCCACTGAGTTGGCGATGTATTCAACCATCTCATCCTCTGTCGTCACCTTCTCCTCCCACCTTCAATCTTTCCCAGCATCAGGGTCTTTTCAAATGAGTCAGCTCTTCGCATCATGAGGCCAAAGAATTGGAGTCTCAGATTCAACATCAGTCCTTCCAGTGAATATTCAGGACTGATTTCCTTCAGAATGGACTGGTTGGATCTCCTTGCTGTCCAAGGGACTCTCAAGAGTCTTCTCCAACACCACAGTTCAAAAGCATCAATTTTTTGGTGCTCAGCTTTCTTTATAGTCCAACTCTCACATCCATACATGACCACTGGAAAAACCATAGCCTTGGCTAGACAGACCTTTGTTTACAAAATAATGTGTCTGCTTTTTAACATGCTATCTAGCTTGGTCATAAGTTTTCTTCCAAAGGGGTAAGCGTCTTTTAATTTCATGGCTGCAGTCACCATCTGCAGTGACCTTGGAGCCCCCCTAAAAGTAAAGTCAACTACTGTTTCCACTGTTTCCCCATCTATTTCCCATGAAGTGATGGGACCAGATGCCATGATCTTACTTTTCTGAATGTTGAGCTTTAAGCTATTTTTTTCACTCTTCTCTTTCTCTTTCATCAAGAGGCTTTTTAGTTCTTATTTACTTTCTGCCAGAATGGTGGTATCATCTGCATATCTGAGATTATTGATATTTCTCCCAGCAATCTTGATTATAGCTTGTGCTTCCTCCAACCCAGCGTTTCTCATTTCTATGCAGATGTCCTCTGCATAGAAGTTAAATAAGCAGGGTGACAATATGCAGCCTTGACGTACTCCTTTTCCTATTTGGAACCAGTCTGTTGTTCCATGTCCATTTCTAACTGTTGCTTCCTGACCTGCATACAGATTTCTCAAGAGGCAGATCTGGTATTCCCATCTCTTTCAGAATTTTCCACAGTTTATTGTGATCCACACAGTCAAAGGCTTTGGCACAGTCACTAAAGCAGAAAGAGATGTTTCTCTGGAACTCTCTTGCTTTTTTGATAATCCAGCGGATGTTGGCAATTTGATCTATTTTATATTTGTAGAGGCATGACAGGCATATTTTTAATTGCCAGAATCTCTTATCTTTGATTGCTCCTTTTTATGACAGTCACTTCTTATTTTACAAATGTAGCTTTTCACACCTGGGGCAAGGAAGCTGCACTTTCATACTCCTGAATCTTGCAGTCATATAACGCACAAGTATCTGTCTAGTAGCTTGAAGGAAATTATTTTAAACAAGATCCTGAGAGGTCTACAGGATCTGGATGGAGCACTGAAGTTATACCCTACTGTTCCACTTTTGACTTGGTGTGACATTCTTTTACTTATCTTGTGAATATGATTAAAAAGAATTGTTCAGTTCAGTCGCTCAGTCGTGTCCAACTCTTTGTGACCCCATGAATCGCAGCATGCCAGGCCTCCCTGTCCATCACCAACTCCTGGAGTTCACTCAGACTCACGTCCATCGAGTCCGTGATGCCATCCAGCCATCTCATCCTCTGTCATCCCCTTCTCCTCCTGCCCCCAATCCCTCCCAGCATCAGACTCTTTTCCAATGAGTCAACTCTTCGCATGAGGTGTCCAAAGCACTGGAGCTTCAGCTTCAGCATCATTCCTTCCAAAGAAATCCCAGGGCTGATCTCCTTCAGAATGGACTGGTTGGATCTCCTTGCAGTCCAAGGGACTCTCAAGAGTCTTCTCCAACACCACAGTTCAAAAGCATCAATTCTTCAGCGCTCAGCCTTCTTCACAGTCCAACTCTCACATCCATACATGACCATAGGAAAAACCATAGCCTTAACTAGATGGACCTTAGTCGGCAAAGTAATGTGTCTGCTTTTGAATATGCTATCTAGGTTGGTCATAACATTCCTTCCAAGGAGAAAGCGTCTTTTAATTTTATGGCTGCAATCTCCACCTGCAGTGATTTTGGAGCCCCCAAAATAAAGTCTGACACTGTTTCCACTGTTTCCCCATCTATTTCCCATGGAGTGATGGGACCAGATGCCATGATCTTCGGATTTATCACAACTTTTTTTGTCATTCTCTGGGTCTTACTTACTGGTAAGATGGAATTGGAATTAAACCAGACAGGGCAGGAAAAAATGGTTAAAGTTAACTGGATTTATTCAAGGTGAGGAAATTAAGAGCTGCCATTACATAGAGATTAGGGAGTCTTAAGAGAGAAAAAGAGTTACGTTGGGAGGTGTGGGCTTTTATGAGAAGTCCATGGAATACGGTCAGTTGTTAGAGGTTTCTTGGGCCAAGAGCGATGAAAAGCTCCAGTTTAAGTCATGGACTCTCCCTCGAGGGCTTGCCAGGTGGCGCCTGCGGTAAAGCACCCAGCTGCCAGTGCAGGCACCGTGAGAGACGTGGCTTCAGTCCTGGGTCAGAAAGACCCCTGGGAGAGGGCACGGCGACCCACTCCAGGATTCCTGCCTGGGCAACCCCATGGATAGAGGAGCCTGGCGGGCTACAGTCCATGGAGTGGCAGAGTCGGACACGACTGACCCGATGTAGCGCGCAGGCACAGCCTCCCTTATCCATGGGCTCATTGCTGAAGAGGCTGCAAACAAATAAGCATTTACTCCAAATAAAGGATCAAAGACTGAGAAGTATGAGATGACAGTGACGGTGAACCTTTTCCTCCCTAAGAATGTTAGATTAATTGAAGAACTCAGTTTCATGTATCTTACAGTAATTTTTACGTTAAAAAATCTGACATTTGTGAATGTTGCCTAGATTAGGATGGCAGTTGAATTATTCCTGAAAACTCTTGGCATAATCTACTCTGATTTTTTTTTTCCTTTTTAGTATTTTTCAAGTGGGCATGGGAAAAAAGGAGTAACTTTTTGTCCTGGTAAGATTTCCACATTTCTACCTAAATCTTCTAGTAAAAATATCTTTATTAAACTTTTTCTTTTTGAAAAGGCGCTAGATTGAGAATTTAGTGCCCTTGGGGAAGTCTCCAAATGGGCTTTCCATTGGTAAATGTGCCAGTCTTTGCCTCTGTGGGTTGCAAAATATTACCATTAATTTGTCTGACGGCATTGCTCAAAGCTATACAATACACCTATCAAACAAGTTGTTCGTTTTAAAAAATGTAATTGGATTAGTGAAGGCATTCATAATGGGGTACCAATTCCACTCGGCACATTAGATGGAAGCCCTGCCTTTTATTTCTTTGGTGTCTCTCCAGATGAGGTAGGACAGGATTCTGTGTACATCGGGTTGGATACGTTTAAGGCTATTGCTCCATTATTTCCTCTAAGACTTTGTTGATGATCCTTGGAAATATGCAACATTCGCATACATCCTAGAATCTACTGAGAAACAAGCACTAAGGGAATATTCACTTTTGAAATTTTGAGAAAGAGAAGTACAGTCATATAGGCATGGAGATGAAAACACATTAAATTTAAACATTAAGTGTAAAATCAACTGAGCATTACCCTTTAATCTTATAAACTTCTAAATAAATCAAGTCCAGCAGCTTCAGGTTGACACAAAAGACAGGTTTCCCCTTCTCCTCTCTCCTAGGACTTACCACATCAATATACACACAGAAATAAAACTAGCATCGTCCCTAACCATTTGTTTCTATTTACCACTATCTTCTTCAGAAATCTGTATTGCAGGTCAGGAAGCAACAGTTAGAACTGGACATGGAACAACAGACTGGTTCCAAATAGGAAAAGGAGTACGTCAAGGCTATATATCGTCACCCTGCTTATTTAACTTATATGCAGAGTACATCATGAGAAACGCTGGACTGGAAGAAACACAAGCTGGAATCAAGATTGCTGGGAGAAATATCAATAACCTCAGATATGCAGATGACACCACCCTTATGGCAGAATGTGAAGAGGAAATAAAAAGCCTCTTTATGAAAGTGAAAGAGGAGAGTGAAAAAGTTGGCTTAAAGCTCAACATTCAGAAAATGAAGATCATGGCATCCGGTCCCATCACTTCATGGGAAATAGATGGGGAAACAGTGGAAACAGTGTCAGACTTTACTTTTTCGGGCTCCAAAATCACTGCAGATGGTGACTGCAGCCACGAAGTTAAAAGACGCTTACTCCTTGGAAGGAAAGCTATGACCAACCTAGATAGTATATTCAAAAGCAGTGACATTACTTTGTCGACTAAGGTCAGTCTAGTCAAGGCTATGGTTTTTCCAGTGGTCATGTATGGATGTGAGAGTTGGACTGTGAAGAAGGCTGAGCGCTGAAGAATTGATGCTTTTGAACTGTGGTGTTGGAGAAGACTCTTGAGAGTGCCTTGGACTGCAAGCAGATCCAACCAGTCCGTTCTGAAGGAGATCAGCCCTGGGATTTCTTTGGAAGGAATGATGCTAGAGCTGAAGCTCCAGTACTTTGGCCACCTCATGTGAAGAGTTGACTCATTGGAAAAGAGTCTGATGCTGGGAGGGATTGGGAGCAGGAGGAGAAGGGGACGACAGAAGGTGAGATGGCTGGATGGCATCACGGACTTGATGGACGTGAGTCTGAGTGAACTCTGGGAGATGGTGATGGATGGGAAGGCCTGGCGTGCTGCGGTCCATGGGGTCGCAAAGAGTCGGACATGACTGAGTGAGTGAACTGAACTGAACTGAACTGAACCACTATCTTTCAAAAAAATTATTCCTTGATTTTGAAATACGGAGACATTGATAACGAATTTCAAATAAAAAACCACACACAATAGTAGGTATGAGAACATTCCCCATGGTTGAAGACCTCCTGATATTTACCACCCAACAGTTTCTCAGGCACCTGTAAAAGGCTTTCAGGTTAGCTGTTGCAAACCCAAACATTATGGCCCTGTCCCATCCATCTTTAGGATCCAGGAAACAGGTCAGTATTCTAACTACAGGCCACTGAATCTATACGCAAGCTTTCAGAGCTGCTCACTACAAGCAAGTAGAATTCTTTAATTAATCACGTAACATTTTAGAAACCTATTTTGTTATAAGGACTCATTGTATACATTTTTTTGATCTCCGTTAATAGTCTATGATAGGTAAGTGTAAAGATTTATGCCTTACCAAGAAAAGTCCAATTGAGCATATTTTGTTTAAATTAATAAAGAACCGTGGAGAGAATTGGAGGTTGAAGGCTTAGGTAATGAATAAGAGAAACAGATGCGGATGAAATATGACTTCCTTCGTGTGCTGTATTTCAGGGAATCTTTAATTCACCTGAATATGGCCGTGAGCTATGCTTAGAGTATTGTGTTAGAATTCCTAGTAGAAAGGGATTTAGATACACACGTAAAGTTAAATGTGCTTAGACAGTAAAATATTGCTTGCTTGCCACAAACAGTGCAGCGGGATATCCAACACTTGTTTTCCTTGTGGGACATAATAAGGTAATTAATTTATCTCTGGCTGAGTTTTATTTGTGAAAAATTTTTTTTTGGTGGAATAGATTTGAATGTGTTTTGTGTGTGTCTCCAGCAGCTCTCTATTTGTGCTATAATAACCACGTGCAGTTTGTAGCAACCCTTTAATACTCATCACCTTGGAAATGGGGTTACTTTCTTCTTGTTTGAAACAGTGCAGTACAAGGCTCGGCAGTAAGGCAGCTCTCTGGATATAAAAGCTAATGACTAATAGGAGAGTTCTGACCCTCTGAATTGCGCTTACTGTTCACCAGTGATTATGTCATTAGGAGTGAATTAGATAGTCAATGAGGTGAATCTTCAGATCAAAGCTGCCACTTTGAAATTTCCAATAATCTGTTCACTTGTAGGATTAGGGTGGTATTTAACAGCCATTGCTGTTCTACTGCTGGGGTTATGTGGCTGTGAAAAACAGTTTTCTTATGGGATCTTTTTTTTTTTTTCTCTCTTCTGTTTTTTCTTTGGAGTCACTGCAGGTTTTTAGGGCTAGAGTTCTCTGGTCATTTATTCCTTGTATGAAAACCAAGCTAGAGCCAAAGTGCTCGACTCTTCACTATCTGGAAATCACAGGAGCACAAGGTTAAGGACTGCCCTGACCTTGGACACTGCGGAAATGTTGATGGACGGTTTTACTTTTTCTGCATGCTATTGTTACTATCTAAATAAGGTAAAGAAAAGTGACGACGATCATTGTTTTGTTTTCTGTCTACTGGAAGAATTCATGTATGACTTTTTATATCTAGTTCTGCATGCATTTTTTTTTTTACTTCAAAGCATCAGTTCTTCTGGGGGGTACTCAGCTATTTAATAGAGAAGGCAATAGCACCCCACTCCAGTACTCTTGCCTGGAAAATCCCCTGGATGGAGGAGCCTGGAAGGCTGCAGTCCATGGCGTCGCTGAGGGTCGGACACGACTGAGCGACTTCACTTTCACTTTTCAGTTTCATACATTGGAGAAGGAAATGGCAACCCACTCCAGTGTTCTTGCCTGGAGAGTCCCAGGGACGGGGGAGCCTGGTGGGCTGCCATCTATGGGGTCATGCGCAGTCGGACACGACTGAAGCAACTTAGCAGCAGTAGCAGCAGCTATTTAATAGGAATAACACTAAAATAGTAGCTGATCTTTTTTTTTTTTTGCCTGTTTGCTGTGTCCTGGATGCCGTGCTAGGGGCATTATCTGCGTTGTCCCAGGTAGCTCTCACTGCACACTATCAAGTTTCAGGGGATAAACAGGGAACCTGCTAAGACTGTAATGCAGATAGTGACCTGCAGATAGTGGCATAAATTTCTTTGCATGCAGAGAATCACATTATTGATTACAAACCTCCTTGTCCCATTCAGATTTACTGATTTGAAGAACAATGTTTTCTAGGAACACAGAGGAAAAATTATGATAAAACTTACTCGAGGGGAAAAGCAGACAAATAATAATTGAGGCATGCAGCAACAATGTAAGAAGAAAACTCCCATCAAAAGCAAAACAACTCTGGGCCATGGAGTGAAAGAGCTCACCAGGATTCAGGCGAAACTACTGAACCGAGTACTGTGTAAATGGCAATTATTATTTGCTAAGTTATTTCCTTGGCCTACATTCTTCTGTTTGTGGGATCCTAGCTCCCCTACCAGGGACTGAATCCAGGACCCTGCTGTGAAAGTGTGCAGTCCCAACCATGGGGCTCCCAGAGAATTCCCTGGAAAATACAAACTACAGCAAGTCCCCTATACACAGACCTTCAAGGTGTGAACTTTCAAAGGTGTGAACATGCATTGCATCAATGTCAGACGGAGGCCAGGCTGCAACTGCAGCTCGCCCTCCATCTCCTACGGCTGACGGCCTTCAGCTCTACCATCTCCCGCCTCCTCTATCTCCTCTAGTCAGCAACTCTTCTTGCCTGTTGACTCAACACCAGCCCCTGCGTGCCAGCTGTTGTACTGGACTACTGTACTGTTCAAGGTACTGCCTTGTAAGACTAGAAATGATTTCTTTGTGTTTGTTTTTTATGTATTATTTGTGTGAATAAATATTACACAATTTGTGTGAACATATTTGTGTGACTATCTATTACAGTACAGTACTTTATAGCCAGTTGTGTTAGCTGGGTACCTAGGCTAACTTTGTTGGATTTATGAATAAATTAGACTTATGAACACCCTCTTGGAAGAGAATTCATTCATATATAGGGGATTTACTGCATTGATAGAGAAGTCTGGCGAGTTCTCTAAACTTGAGATAAGAAAAAATTTCCTTTGAGACTTCTTTGACCCAGGGATTATTCAGAAGTATGTTGCTTCAATTCTAGTTTTTGACGTTTTTCTATTATCTTAAGAAGAATTCTGGTCCATATGATACTGGGAACCAAGTGATTAGATCAGAATTTCCTAAATGTATTTGGTACATTCCTAAAGTGGGATTTCTAACTAGCTACCTTGAAGAAAGAGTCAAATATGTTTGGGAAATACCAAGTTCAGTTCAGTCGCTCAGTTGTGTCTGACTCTTTGTGACCCCATGAACCGCAGCATGCCAGGCCTCCCTGTCCATCACCAACTCTCGAAGTTTACCCAAACTCATGTTTATTGAGTCAGTGATGCCATCCAACCATCTCATCCTCTGTCATCCCCTTCTCCTCCCGCCTTCAATCTTTCCCAGCACCAGGGTCTTTTCCAATGAGTCAGTTCTGTGCATCAGGTGGTCAAAACTATTGGAGTTTCAGCTTCAGCATCAGTCCTTCCAATGAATATTCAGGACTGATCTCTTTTAGGATGGACTGGTTGGATCTCCTTGCAGTCCAAGGGACTCTCAAGAGTCTTCTCCAACACCACAGTTCAAAAACATCAATTTTTTGGTGCTCAGTTTTGTTTATAGTCCAACTCTCACATCCATACATGACTACTGGAAAAACCATAGCTTTGACTAGACAGACCTTTGTTGACAAAGTAAAGTGTCTGCTTTAATATGCTGTCTAGGTTGGTCATAACTTTCCTTCCAAGGAGTAAGTGTCTTTTAATTTCATGGCTGCAGTCACCATCTGCAGTGATTTTGGAGCCCCAAAAAATAAAGTCTGACACTGTTTCCACTGTTTCCCCATCTATTTCCCATGAAGCGATGAGACCAGATGCCATGATCTTACTTTTCTGAATGTTGAGCTTTAAGTCAACTTTTTCACTTTCCTCTTTCACTTTCATAAAGAGGCTTTCTAGTTCCTCTTCACTTTCTGCCATAAGGGTGGTGTCATCTGCATATCTGAGGTTACTTATATTTCTCCGGCAATCTTGATTCCAGTTTATGCTTCTTCCAGCCCAGCGTTTCTCATGATGCACTCTGCATATAAGTTAAATAAGCAGGGTAACAATTTATAGCCTTGATGTACTCCTTTTCCTATTTGGAACCAGTCTGTTGTTCCATGTGAAGTTCTAACTGTTGCTTCCTGACCTGCATACAGGTTTCTCAAGAGGCAGGTCAGGTGGTCTGGTATTCCCATCTCCTGTTAAACAAAGTTAAGCAGAACTGTTTCAAATTTTGAAGAATGGAGTGAAATATACCTTTCCTGCAGACATTTAGTCAATGAGCTTACTTACCTGCGTTCTTTTCAATGAATCTTTTGGGATTTGACTTGAGAATAAAGTTAGAGAAAAATCTTGAATTATGGTCACTGAGAAAATTTTTAAGGATGCTGAAAAGAATCATGGCCCTTGCGCCTCAGAGTAGTGGGTATAGATGTTTTTTTTCCTTCCTCCAAGCTGGAAGTAAGCCGCTACCACAGAGAGTGAAAACCACCTCTGCTGCTGCCGTAGCTGTGGGTCTCCTGCTTTTACCCGCCCAAGAAGACGCAGGGTCACGGAGCGCTGAGGTGAGAGAGGGAGGGGACCAGGTTGAGAGGTCAGTATTGGTTCCCTATGTGTTGTCTGGTATGTGTGCTGTTATCTGGTACACAGAAATCCAGACTGAGCGGGTTCTTCTGTATTTTGATTGGGAGTTACTGTTTCGATGAGCTAGTCATTTTAACGGAATTTTGGCTGAGAGGCTCATTTCTCTTCGTTTGTGCAACATGTTACTACAAGGCTGCGATTCTCTACAGATGAAGAAATGGACGTTCAGAGAGCTAGGGACTTGCTCAGGTTACACACCCAGTGAATGATGGAGCTGGTACTTAAACTTTGCCTAGCACTCAGGCTATTCTCCTTGGTCATACTCCTCAGAATGGGTTTTAGTTCTTGCACAATGTGGCCGTGAAGTATTTCCCAAGACATCTCACAGTGATTGGTTAGTCAGAATATGATCAATATAATGAATATAATGTTATCATGACATAGTTACTTATTAAATGGAAAGAATTGTATGGAGATTTTCTTCTTAAAAAAAAAAAATACCACTCTCTGCCAAGACTGAAACTTATATTCAGTCCATAAGCTTTGTAAACAAAGAAAAAACTGATTTATTTTAACAGAATGTTTGAGATTGGTTCTGTATTGTTTTCAGTATATGCTCAAATAACTGATTTCCTGAATATGCCTTTTGAGAAAATGACCTGTCAAAACAAAAGTCTGGTTTTTAAAATTATTTCCCTCTGAAACACAATTTTTTAACACAATAAGATAGATCCAATTAATGTTCTTTAGAGCAACAGACATTCAATTAAGTTCATGTTTCAAAATTAACCTCTCTGAAGGACAGAGAATTCATATTTTAAAAGTGTTCTTGATTCTAGTCTTTATTCACTGCTAATCAAGCCCAATTTGGGGAGAAAAAAATTATATATTTTAATATGGAATTGTGTAAGAACCTGCTGAACTCAAATTTTACTTAATAGAAACAATTGATTTTATTTCTGTTGTTAGATGGCATTCAGAGTTGAACCAAGTAGACCCCAAATGCACAAAGACTGTGCTATAATTTTTTTTCTTTTTAGGATTCATTGATTTTTTAAGTCATTGGAACATTTGTTTGCTTTTTAAGATGTCTGCCATCTGACACATCCTTTGCTGGGTATTCAGAAACATGCTTACTTGCTCTTTGTTTTGTGTTAGGAGGTGAATTCTTTCCCTTTAGCCTGGTTTATCTGCATCTGCAGTAATTAGTTGGGTGGTGAATTAAATGAGTTACACCTGAGTTAGTTGAGAGCTTTTATCTGCCTGCATGAGTAAGAAAATTCTAAGCTTCTGCTGAACTGAAAACTCAACTCCTTGGCAGCATAGAAGGTAACAATGGTTGGAGCTAATGAGGTTCTGTTGGAAGAGACTGGATAATCATTTAAAAATCCATTCATTGGCTGATCTGTCTGTCAGGATGGAGCATCATCACACATATGGCAGGTTTCCTGAGCCTCTGTACACTGTGGTGAGCATACCTCTTTCAGAAGAGTCCACTACCCCAAAGCATCAATAACCACATTTTAATGATAGGAGCAAAGGGTGAACTTGTATTTCTTAATCAAAGTGAACTTCTGCACTTGGCCAACAGTATCCTATATTGAAGGAAAAATGGTTTTTCCATCTTCTGTTTGTTTCTAAGAGCCAGCAACAAGCTCTTGGCATCAATATTCACAGTGGGTTTTCAAACACTCCGCAGAAAACATCAATAGCATCTGCTCACACCCAATCACCCTACCCCACATTCATTTGGGGGATGGTTGTAAATAGCTGAGTGGTTAGATTTCACACTCTTCTGTATTTAAACTCAGCACTGTGGCCTAAATTCAGCATAGTTAAAACACTGCTTCAAAATAGCTGAATTTTATCTTCAGCCTCACTCACGAGGCCTGCTTGACCAGATAGGAGAGCCACAGACTGTGGACTCCAGTCCTAGCTTCTCTGATTTACTAAAGACCATGACAATTCCTGGGTAGAGTCAAGAGGCCAAGACTTAAATCATGTATGGGTTAGCTTTGAGGTCTTGGTCAAGTGCTTTAGTTTTAACCTTAATTTTCCTTTTCTATAAATATGTCAAAGAACAGATTACTTCACTGCTTGTGCTCATTTCATATGCTAGCAAGATAATGCTCAAAATCCTTCAAGCTAAACTTCAACAGGGTGTGACCTAGAAATTCCAAGTGTACAAGCTGGATTTAGAAAAGGCAAAGGAATCAGAGATAAAATTGTCAACATTCCATTGGACCATAGAAATAGCAAGGGAATTCCAGGAAAACATTTGCTTCATTGACTACACTAAAGCCTTTGACTGTGTGGATTACAACAAACTATGGAAAATTCTTAAAGAGATGGGAATACCAGGCCCCCTTACCTGCCTCCTGAAAAACCTGTATGCAGGTCAAGAAACAACAGTTAAAATGAGACATGGAAAAACAGGTTGGTTCCAAATTGGGAAAGGAGTACTTCAAGGTTATATATTGTCACCCTGCTTATTTAACGTCTATGCAGAATACTCCTTTCCTGATTTGGAACCAGTCTGTTATTCCATGTTCGGTTCTAACTGTTGCTTCTTGACCTGCATTCAGATTTCTCAGGAAGCATGTCAGGTGGTCTGGTATTCCCAACTCTCTAAGAATTTTCCACAGTTTGTTGTGATCCACACAGTCAAAGGCTTTGGCATAATCAATAAAGCAGAAGTAGATGTTTTTCTCTGGTTCCTCTGCCTTTTCTAAATCCAGCTTGAACATCTGGAAGTTCACCGTTCACATACTGTTGAAGCCTGGCTTGGAGAATTTTGAGCATTGCTTTACTAGTGTGTGAGATGAGTGCAATTGTGCAGTAGTTTGAGCATTCCTTGGCATTGCCTTTCTTTGGGATTGGAATGAAAACTGACCTTTTCCAGTCCTGTGGCCACTGCTGAGTTTTCCAAATTTGCTGGCATATTGAGTGCAGCACTTTCACAGCATCATCTTTCAGGATTTGAAAGAGCTCAACTGGAATTCCATCACCTCCGCTAGCTTTGTTCGTAGTGATGTTTTCTAAGGCCCACTTGACTTCACATTCCAGGAAGTGTGGCTCTAGGTGTGTGATAACATCATCATGAGGAACCAGAGATCAAATTGCCAACATCTGCTGGATCATCGAAAAAGCAAGAGAGTTCTGGAAAAACATCTATTTCTGCTTTATTGGCTATGCCAAAGCCTTTGACTGTGTGGATCACAATAAACTGGGAAATTCTGAAAGAAATGGGAATACCAGACCACCTGACCTGCCTCTTGAGAAATCTGTATGCAGGTCAGGAAGCAACAGTTAGAACTAGACATGGAACAACAGACTGGTTCCAAATAGGAAAAGGAGTACGTCAAGGCTGTATATTGTCACCCTGCTTATTTAACTTATATGCAGAGTACATCATGAGAAACTCTGTGCTGGAAGAATCACAAGATGGAATCAAGATTGCCAGGAGAAATATAAGTAAACTCAGATATGCAGATGACACCACCGTTATAGCAGAAAGTGAAGAGGAACTAGAAAGCCTCTTGATGAAAGTGAAAGAGGAGAGTGAAAAAGTTGGCTTAAAGCTCAACATTCAGAAAAGTAAGATCATGGCACCCAGTCCCAACACTTCATGGAAAATAGATGGGGAAACAGTGGAAACAGTGTCAGACTTTATTTTTTTGGGATCCAAAATCACTGTAGATGGTGATTGCAGCCATGAAATTAAAAGATGCTTGCTCCTTGGGAAAAAAGTTATAACCAACCTAGAGAGCATATTAAAAAGCAGAGACATTGTTTTACCAACAAAGGTCCATCTAGTCAAAGCTATGGTTTTTCCAGTAGTCATGTATGGATGTGAGAGTTGGACTATAAAGAAAGCTGAGTGCTGAAGAATTGATGTTTTTGAACTGTGGTGTTGGAGAAGACTCTTGAGAGTCCCTTGGACTGCAACGAGATCCAGCCAGTCCATCCTAAAGGAAATCAGTCCTGAATATTCATTGGAAGGACTGATGCTGAAGCTGAAACTCCAATGTTTTGGCCACCTGATGTGAAGAATTGACTCATTTGAAAAGACCCTGATGCTGGGAAAGATTGAAGATGGGAGGAGAAGGGGACGACAGAGGATGAGATGGTTGGATGGCATCACCGACTCAATAGACATGAGTTTGGGTAAACTCCGGGAGTTAGTTTTGGACAGGGAGGCCTGGCATGCTGCAGTCCATGAGGCAGCAAAGAATTGGACACAACTGAGTGACTGAACTGAACTGAACTGATGCAGAGTACATAGAGTGAAATGCCAGGCTGGATTAAGCACAAGGTGGTATCCAGATTGCTGGGAGAAATATCAGTAACCTCAGATATGCAGATAACACCACCTTAATGGCAGAAAGTGAAGAGAAACTAAAGAGCCTCTTGATGAAAATGAAAGAGGAGAGTGAAAAATTTGGCTTAAAACTCAGCATTTAAAAAATGAAGATCATGGCATCCCATCACTTCATGGTAAATAGCTGGGGAAACAGTGGAAACACAGACTTTACTTTCTTGGGCTCCAAAATGACTGCAGATGGTGACTGCAGCCATGAAATTAAAAGACGCTTGCTCCTTGGAAGAAAAGCCGTGACAAACCTAGACAACATTTAAAAAAACAGAGACATTATTTTGCTGACAAAGATCTGTATGGTCAAAGCTATGGTTTTTCCAGTAATCATGGACAGGTGTGAGAGTTGGACCGTAAAAGTGGCTGAGCGCCAAGGATTTGATGCCTTCAAACTGCGGTGCTGGAGAAGAGTGTTGAGAGTCTCTTGGATTGCAAGGAGATCCAACCAGTCCATCCTAAAGGAGATCAGTGCTGAGTATTTATTGGAAGGACTGATGCTGAAGCTGATGCTCCAATACTCTGGCCACCTGATGCACAGAACTGACTCATTGGACAAGACCCTGATGCTGGGAAAGATTGAAGGCGGGAGGAGAAGGGGACGACAGAGGATGAGATGGCTGGATGGCATCACTGACTTAATGGACATGAGTGTGAGCAAAGCCCAGGAAATAGTGAAGGACAGGGAGGCCTGGTAGCTGCAGCCCACGGGGTGACAAAGAGCCGAGTGGGCATGACAGAGTGACTGGACGACAGCATTAAGTATGGGGATCAAATCATAATCCCTGTGTATCCCACAAGGTTACTCGTTTTAGTTGGGGAGCTTTGAATAGCATTTCAGTCGTTATAGCTAAATAAGCGCATGCTGTCCACCTTCTGCGTGTGTGTGCCCAGTCGTGTCTGACTCTTTGTGACCCCATGGACTGTAGTCTGCCAGGCTCCTCTGTCCACGGAACTTTCCAAGCAAGAATACTGGAGCGGGTTGCCATTTCCTACTCCATTCTACTTTATGGGCATCGGTTTACCTCTGGAGAACATCCAGCCCCATTGCACATGACACGTATTGCATCGGTTTACCTCTGGAGAACATCTAGCCCCATTCCACATGACACGTATTGTGGACAGCTTTCTCGCGACTGTGAGCCATGATGTTCACGTTGCAAGCACTCCTCCTTGCTGGACCACGGAGCTGTTTCCCACACCTTCATCCTTCAGTTCATGCTCTGTTAGGAAGCCACTGGTTTTCTCAATGTATCTGTTAAGATGTGGCACCCAAACCTGAACACAGAGCTCGAGTTGGAGGTCTGAGATGGATTCAATATATTCTCATTTTGGAGAGGACAAAATGCAGTCCCAAGGTTGCCGTAGCTGTGTTGGGAAGCTGTACCCACTGACCTCACTGAACTTTTCATCCATAAAACCCATAGATATTTTTCATATCACTTCACATGCGTACATTTCTACCTTCAACGCTTAATGGTAAACAATGGCTAGGTTTTATCAAGGGCTTACAATGTACAAGGCACTATGTTATGTGGATTGCATTTGCTAAATGCTTAGTTCTCATAGAAAATTTATAGGCAAAACTTGTTATTTTCCCTGTTTTGTAGATGAGGAAAATGGGAGTTATGAGACGTGCAATAGTTTCTTGTGCCCTGACCATGTATAGTGCACCCTGGTTAAGGTCACTTATTAATTCCAGGATTTCCTTTTCCTTTCTTCTCTTTTCACTCATGCCCTTTCCCCCTCTCTTATGGGTCTGTTAGAGTTTTTCGCTTACATGGTCATGTTGTCAGTGACTGGGGTGGTTTGTCTCTCCCTTTCTGACCCTTTTATCTTTTCCTTCTTTTTCTCGCCCTACTGCAGTGGCTAGGAGTTTCAGGCCACTATTGAGTAGGAGTGGTGAGAATTAGCATCCTTGTCTTATTTCTACTTGTCAGAGGGAAAATTCAGTCTTTCATTATTAAGTATGATACTAGCTGCAAAACTTTTGCAAATCTCCTTTGTGATTCTGAGGAACTACCTTTTTATTCCTAGTTTGCTGAGAGATTTTTAGAAATCATGAATAGGTGTTATGGTTTTTTCTTTATCTATTAATATCACATGGTTTTTGTACTGATTTTTAAATATTAAACCAGTCTTATTTTCTTAGAATAAACTTCCCTGTTTGAGTTGTATTATTCTTTTGACATATTAACAGATTCAACTTGCTAATATTTTGGTGAGAATTTTTATGTCTTTCTGAGGGATGCTGGTCTGTAGTTTCATTGTCTTTTAATGTCTTTGGCTTGGTGTAAAGGTAATGATGGACTTGTAAAATTATCTGTAATATGTTTCCTTCTTTGTGCCCTCTGGAACAGAAAGAGTAGCATCGACGTCATTTCTTCTTTAAATGTTTGGTAGAATTTACAGTGAAGCCATCTGGGCCTGGAAATTTCTTTTCTAGAATGTTTACAAATGTCTACAAATTCATTTTCTTTAAAATGTGTAGAATTTTTAGGTTATCTATTTTATTTTGGGGGAGCTTCATTGTTTCTTGTTTCTAAGGAATAGGTTTACTTCATCCAAGTTCTTAAATTTTCGTACATAGTAGTTCATTATGGTCCTTTTAATATTTTGACGGTCTATGGCCTATGGTGGAGAAGGTGATGGCACCCCACTCTAGTATTCTTGCCTGGAGAATCCCAGGGATGGGGGAGCCTGGTAGGCTGCAGCCCATGGGGTCGCAAAGAGTCAGACATGACTGAGCGACTTCCCTTTCACTTTTCACTTTCATGCATTGGAGAAGGAAATGGCAACCCACTCTAGAGTTCTTGCCTGGAGAATCCCAGGGATGGGGGTGCCTGGTAGGCTGCAGTCCATAGGGTCGCAAAGAGTCAGACATGACTGAGCGACTTCCCTTTCACTTTTCACTTTCACGCATTGGAGAAGGAAATGGCAACCCACTCCAGTGTTCTTGCCTGGAGAATCCCAGGGACCGGGGAACCTGGTGGGCAGCCGTCTATGGGGTCACACAGAGTCGGACATGACTGAAGCGACTTAGCAGCATGGCCTATGGTGATATCCTCTATTTCATTTCTGATACTGATAATCTGAGGGCTTCCCCGGTGAGGCAGTGGTAAAGAATCTTCCTGTCAGTGCAGAAGATGCCAGAGATGTGGGTTCCATCTCTGAGTCGGGAAGACCCCTGGAGTTGTTATTCAGTCACCCAATTGTGTCCAACTCTTTGGACCCCACAGACTGCAGCAGATCAGGCCTCCCTTTCTCTCACCGTCTCCCGAAGTTTGCCCAAGTTTATGACCATTGCATCGGTGATGCCATCCAGACATCTCATCCTCTGATACCCTCTTGTCCTTCTGCCCTTGATCTTTCCCAGCCTCAGGGACTTTTCCAATGAACCGGCTGTTTGCATCAGATGACCAATACTGGAGTTTCAGCTTCAGCATCAGTCCTTCCAATGAGTATTCAAGATTGATTTCCCTTAAGATTGACTGGTTTGGTTTCCTTGCTGTCCAAGGGACTCTCAGGAGTCTTCTCCAGCACCACAGTTCAAAGGCATCAACTCTTCGGCGCTCCGCCTTCTTTACGGCCCAGCTCTCACAGCGGTATGTGATAACTGGGAAGACCATAGCCTTGACTCTATGGACCTTTGACAGCAGAGCAATGTCTCTGCTTTCAGCACACTGTCCAGGTTTGTCACAGTTTTCCCACCAAGAAGCAAACATCTGGCTTCCTGGCTGCAGTCACCATCCACAGTGAGTTCGGAGCCCAAGAAGAGGAACTCTGTCACTATTTCCACCTTTTCCCCTTCTACTTGCCATGAAGTGATGGGCCAGATGCCATGGTCTTAGTTTTTCTAATATGTCATTTTAAGCTGGCTCTTTCACTCTCCTCCTCAACCCTTATCAGGAGGCTCTCTAGTCCCTCTTTGCTTTCCCCTGGAGCAGGAAATGGCAACCCTCTTCAGTATTCTTGCCTGGAGAATCCCATGGACAGAGAACTCGTGGGCTACAGTCTGTGGGGTTGCAAGGAGTCAGACACAGCTGAGGACATGACTAAGCACACACGTATATGCCTTGGACAGGGAGGGACGATCGTTTGTCTCATCTCTCTGCCTTCTTCAGGATTGTTAGAGGTTTATCCATTATAGCGACCTTTCAAAATATCGTTTTGTTTCATCACTTGTATCTGTTGTTCTTCTATTTTCCATTTTATTGACCTCTGCTCTTTATAAGTGCTGTGTGCTGCTTAAATGGGACTTACTGTGTTCTTCCTTTCCTAGTTTCTTGAGGTTCAAGCTTAGGGAATTAAAAAAATATGAAAGCATTTAATGTTATGAATTTCTCTCTAAGGAATTTGTTCAGTTCAAAGTAATTTCTAATTTCCCAAGGAATTTTCTTCTCTTTTATCCATGGATTTAACTGTGTTTTCTTTAATTTCTATGTGTTTGGAAATTTTTGTGTTATTCTTTTCTATTGATTTTAATTTTAATTCTGTTATGGTCAGAGAATATGTATGTATGACTCAAATTTTTTAAAAATTGGCTAAGGTGTGATTGTGACCACAGATATCATTTCTAGCTATAAAGGAAAGTCAGTCTCCTTCCAGAGTGAAAAGGTGGATACTTGTTGGGCAGCTCTTCAAAAAAACTTGACAGATGGATGGTGTGTTTGGTTTTATAGCAGTGAAAGGAGAAGTAGACTAAACTATTCCAAGAAATCAGGGATAAAATGTACATTAGCAGCTTAAGAAATTTAATGGGTCCACGTGTAGAGATGCAAATGATTAGATAATTAAATACACATTTTAGTATATAAGACACAGCCTGCTTGGTGGAACTGGTTAGATGGGGCCACCAGGAGAGAAGGAAACGCAGAAGGTTCTTGTGCTCCTCCAGCAGGAGGGTGACCATTTCTGTCTTAGCTGCCGGCTGAATCCTCTCTGGAGGCCCCAGCCTGATATCTGCCAGGCTCTGTGGTCTGCTGAGCCTCCCCTGGGATGTGGTTAGCCAGCAACTGCCAGATCTGTATGCCTACATCTGTGGCTCCTTGCAAATTAACCCCTGGCCACTGGATGCCACTCTTCCGTCAGAGTTTTGGTTTGCCCACCTCTTGCTATAATATTAAACTCCTACCAGTGAATAATCATTTCTGGTTTTGCCCAAGGGTTACAGTGTGAAGTTTGGTGAAACTGTTTCGCTGATCATAACGTCCGTATCTCCAGCGAGCTGGTGCCTGGCTTAGCAAACCACAGAAAGCTTTCCGTTCCAGTGCGCTTGTCTCCTGGTTCAATCTGAGTCATCGAAACCTCGTCCACTAGGCTGCCTCCCATCGTGAGCCAACTGTGGGGCCAGAACCTTGGCATTTTCATGCTTGCCCCTCTTCCTGACTCCAGTCAGAAGTCATTTGAGCACAATTAGATTCTTTTTAGCATTCTCCTGTCTTGCTGCACCTCCCCCCTCACACTCTGGGCTGAGTGAGGTTTCCCCTTCACCAAAGTTGCCCAGCATCTTAGATGCAATTTGTTTCCATGCACTGTATTTATTTACCTTGGGAGGCTGACAGTAATGTGTGCAGGCTGTGAAGTTAGGATGTGGTGGATTTTACCTAAATGGCCCCTTTGCCACAGAGCTCTGCAGTTTATCTCACTAGAAGACAGAATATATTCCTCTGCCCTTACCTAAGTTTGTCCAGGTAGCTTTTTTTGACCAATGGACTGTTGACATGGCCCATGTAGCCATCTGCAAATGTGGTCGTGAGAACAACACGCTTGAGGCAGCCCGGTGCTCCCAGAAAGACGACGGGCATTTGGAGTCGCCCTGAATCAAGCCCAGTCTGGATCAGATGGCCCTCAGCTGACCTGCATGTCACTGAGAATAAGAATACAGGCTTCCCTGATAGCTCAGCTGGTAAAGAATCCGCCTGAAATTCAGGAGACCCTGGTTTGGTTCCTGAATTGGGAAGAAGAGATAGGCTACCCACTCCAGTTTTCTTGGACTTCCTTTGTGGCTCAGCTGGTAAAGAAGCTGCCTGCAATGTGGGAGACCTAGGTTCAAACCGTGGGTTGGGAAGATCCCCTGGAGAAGGGGAAGGCTAAACCCACTCCAGTATTCTGGCCTGGAGAATTCCATGGACTGTATGGGGTCCCAAAGAGTCAGACATGACTGAGCGACTTTCACTTCACTGATATTTTGGGTGGTTTATTGGGAGCATTTCTGTGGCAATACATAGACTAGGATTCCAATCTAATCTCTGAAACTTACCAGCTATGATTTTGAAATATACCAGCCTTTTAAAGTTGGGTTGGTAATAGCTTCTCTTTAGGGTCATGCCAGGCAAGCAATTATTTGTGCAAAATGTCAAGTGTGAGGCCCAAATCGCCTTTACAGTTACTGGCCCAGAGTAAGTGCCCAATAAATGTGTGCTGAGCGCATGGCTGAAGCTTTAAAGAGTGATGGTGGTGAGAAATATGCCACTATAGGATCTCAGGGCTTGTTTAAAATATTGCAGCCATGGGATTGGTCTCTAGAATTTTTTGGGGGGCATTAATCTTTTCAAATTTGCGGGGAATCAAGAGATTCCATGACGCCTAGAGCATAGTATGAAGAAGTAGTCCTACACTCTTTCTGAGGCTTCTTTCACCTCTGTCATCTTCTGATCCCAGGATCCTTGTTCTTTGAGAACTTGTTCCTTCCCACATGACCTGGGGCTATCTGATCCTGCTCCTTTGGAGTACCTATGTCAGGATTCCTCCTCTGTCAGAAAGCCCTGAATTATGAAGGGTATCTGAACCAGAAAAAGTTGTCTGCAGAGGAGAGGGGATGTAACATTACCAAAGAACCCTAACTTCCAAGTTTGCTGGCGGTCCTGCTTGCGACTCAGGTGCATTTTGTGAGATGTCTGCCAGCGGTCTTGTGCCTCACCCACTAGTTGTTGGATCTTAATGTCACTTGTCACTGAGCCCCAGGAAAGGTGCTCAGTGGCCTGCCCATTTGTTCTGCGAGCTAATTGCGATGGGCACCTGTGATTCCAACCTTGCCATCATCTCAGGAGGGTCACAGATCTTCCCTAATTAATGTTTATAGCTCACTCTGGTCCCCTGAGATGGAAACAGAGGGAGAGATGCGCCAAGTGATTGCGCTGTGATTTTTATCCCCCTGATTGATAACAGGCTGTGAGGATAATCTACACACTGTCCTTGGGTTTGGGGCTGGAGGCTCTGAAAGCGTTGCTGAGCCTCTCGTGTGAGCAGGTTAACTGGGGATGCAGCACAAGATACAGCTGAAGGTTGGAAAACTTCTTCACAGCAGTCAGGGCCTGCCCGGGACCCGGTCCAGGCTGCCCCCTCCCAGCATGGATGGAGCCAGGGTTCAAAGCTAGACCATCTTTCTTGTGGCCTGTTGTTTATTTCTACCACACTGAAGCTAATTAGAAGCACCAATAATGAACTTTGTTAACCAAACTTTCAGAAACAGAGATCTGATGGGAATAAGAGGTGTTTATTTGGGGTTTGTTAGGACTGTAGCTTGGGAGACACAGATTCAAGAAGCACTTGAATTGTGTTCCACCAGACAAAATGTGGGCAGCCCAGAAAGGCAAAGACAGTAAGGTTATATACTTTGTTTGCCAAGAAGTAGGCTTGGGATTGATAGGGAAGATGCAACGTTGTCGTTATAGTAGATGACATGATACTACATATAGAAAACCCTAGTGACTCCACACAAATGTGTGTTGAGTACATATTGTTGCTGTTGTTGAGTTGTTAAGTTGTGTCTGACTCTTTTGTGATCCTGTGGATTGTAGTCCGCTAGGCTTCTGTCTGTCTATGGGATTTCCCAGCAAGAATACTGGAGTGGGTTGCCACTTCCTTCTCCAGGGGATCTTTCTGACCCAGGGATCGAAACCCAGGTCTCCTGCATTGCAGGGGGATTGTTTACCACTGAGCCACCAGGACAGTCCACTGAGTACATGACTGAGGTTTTAAAGAGTGATGGGGTGAGAAACACCACTTCATGGGACTTAGGGGCTTGTTAAACAAATTCAGCAAGGTAGCAGGATACAAGGTTAACATACAGAGATAGGTTGCACTTCTTTACACTAATGGTGAAGAATCAGAAAGGGAATGTAAGCAAACAATTTCTTTTAAAATTGCATTAAAAATACTTAGGAATATTCCTCACTAAGGAGGCAAAAGACTTATGTACTGAGAACTACAAAACATTAATAAGGGAAGATGACCCAGAGAAATGGAAAGATATCCCATGCTATTGAGTTAGAAGAATTAATATTGCTAAAATGGTCATACTACCCAAAACAACCTACAGATTTAATGTAACATCTATCAGAATACCCATGACAGTTTTTCAGAGAATTACATCACATAGACCTGAAATTTTTTGGAATATAAAAGACACAGAATAGCCAAAGCAATCTTGCTGGGGTGGGGGGAGGTTGAAACAAAGCAGGAGGCATAACCTTCCCAGACTTCAGACAACACTACAAAGGCACAGTAATCAAAGCAGTGTGGTACTGGCACAAAAATAAGAGAAACTGGAACCATATAGAGAGCCCAGAAATATACTCACAGCCCTTTGGACAATTGATCTTTAACAATGGAGGCAAGACTGTGCAGTGGGGAAAAGGCGGTCTCTTCCCAACAGCAGCACAAGGTAGGCAAAGTTGGACTGTCACGTGTAGATCAGTAAAGGACTCATTGTGCACAAAAGTGATGCGAATGGCTAAAAGACTTACACATAAGACATGACACTGCGAAGCTTCCGGAAGAGAACATAGGCAAAACATTTTCTGACATAAATTGTACTAAGGGTTTCTTAGATCAGTCTCCCAAGGCAGCAGAAATAAAAGCAAAAATAAACAAATGAAATCCAATCAAACTTGTAAGCTTTTTCACAGCAAAGGAAACCATAAACAAAATGAAAAGACAGTCTACAGACTGGAAGAACATATTTGCAAATGATGCAACCAATAACAACTTAATTTCTAAAATATACAAACAGCTCATACAATTCAATAACAATAGCAAGAAACTCCCAGACAACCCAGTTGAAAACTGGGCAGAAGACCTAAACAGACATTTCTCCAAAGAAGACATACCGATGGCCAGTAGTCACATGAGAAGACGCTCAGCATCGCTAGTTATAGAGAAATGCAGATAAGCGCTGCAATGAGGCACCGCCTCGCACTGCTCAGAGGACTGTCATTTAAAGTGAAAAGTGGAAGTGAAGTCGCTCAGTCGTGTCTGACTCCCTGCGACCCCGTGGACTGTAGCCTATGAGGTTCCTCCATCCATGGAATTTTCCAGGCAAGAGTCCTGGAGTGGGTTGCCATTTCCTTCTCCAGGGGATCTTCCCGACCAGGGGGGTCAAACCTGGGTTTCCTGCATTGCAAACAGGCGCTTTTACCACCTGAGCCACCAGGGAAGCCATTTAAAAGTCTATTCATATTAAATGCTGGAGAGGGTGTGGAGAAAAGAGAACTCTCCTACACTAATGGAGGGAATGTGAATTGGTACAGCCACTACGGAAAACAATATGGACCTGCCTCAAAAAACTAAAAATAGAGTTGCCATATGATCCAGCAATTCCATTCCTGGGCATATACCCAGAAAAAGCATAACTGAAAAGGTACATGCTCCTCTACGTTCAGAGCGGCAATATTCACAATGGCCGACATGGAAGCGACCGAAATGCCCATCAACAGATGAATGAACGAAGATGTGGCATACACACACACACACAGACACAGACACACACACAGACACAGACACACACAGACACACACACACAGACACACACGCACACACACACAGACACACACACAGACACACACACAGACACACAGACACACACAGACACACATGCACACACAGACACAGACACATAGACACACACGGACACACAGACACACACACACAGACACACACACAGACACACATACACACAGACACACACGGACAGACACACAGACACACACATGCACAGACACACGCACACACACACACACATGGACACACACACAGACATACACACACAGACACAGACACACACACAGACACACACAGACACACACACAGACACACATACACACAGACACACACAGACACACACACAGACACACACATGCACAGACACACGCACACACACACATACACACATGGACACACAGACACAGACACAGACACAGACACACACACAGACACACCTGCACACATACACACATGGACACACACACAGACATACACACACAGACACACACATACACAGACACACAGGCACACACACATGGACACACACATACACACATGCACATACACACACAGACACACACATACACGCACACACACGCACACATACACACATGGACATACACACACAGACACACACACACAGACACACACAGACACACACAGACACACATGGGCACACACACAAACATACACACATACAAGCATGCACACACGCGCACACATACACACTCACACACGCACACACACACACACTGACACACACGCGCACACACACACACACGCGCACACACACTCACACACACGCGCACAGACACACTCACACGCGCACACACACTCACACACGCGCGCACACACACACACTCACACGCGCGCGCACACACACACTCGAGCACACACACACACTCACACGCGCGCACACACACACTCACACACTCGCGCACACACACTCACACACACGCGCACACACACATACACACATATGCCCACGCACAGACACACACGCGCACACACATACACACACATGCACAATGAAATATTACTCAGCCATAAAAAATAACGTAATAGTGTCATTTACAGCAACATGGATGGGCCTAGAGATTGTCATACTAAGTGAAGTCGGTCAGAAAGAGAAAGACACATATACCATATGGTATCACTTATATGTGGAATCTAAAATATGATACAAATGAACGTGTCTATGAGACGAAAATGGACTTATTAGAGAACAGACTTGTGGTTGCCAGAGGAGGAGGAGGGACGGGCTGGGAGATTGGGATCAGCAATAGATGAGAGCTGTCATCTATAGGGCGGCTGAGCAAGCTCCTACTGTACGGCACAGGGAACTAAGTATGCCTGATAAAATATAGCGGAAAAGAATATGAAAACATGTGCATAACTGAGTCACTTTGCTGTATAGCAGAAATTAAACACAACATTGTAAAACAACTATGCCTCAATAATTTTTTTAAAAAAGGAATTAGGATTGGAGCTATCAAGAAGTAAGTGTGCTTGTTAAGCAAAGATTAATTGGGGTCGGAAATGATTCACAATTGTGGAGGGGGGATTGTTGAAACTTCAAGGTCACAATGGGCAACTACTGTTTTGAAAATGGCTAGTGGTGTCCTTGAACTTGATTCAGTTCAGAGAAATTTCAAGTTCTCAGTGATGCAGGACCATGTCTGGAAACACATCCAAGGTGGCCACATGGCTCCATTTTGGATGCCTGAATCACAGTAACTGCATTTTGATTTTTAAGTGATCTTAAAGACATCACTTACCTGAAGTCATTCAATTCCTGCTGCCCGGAGGGTGGGACTTTTTCTGAGCACGTCAAGCATAATGGAAACAAAACTATCGCTTACTTATCTCAAATAAGTTCCCTTACCTCTTTGCTGATAGAACTCCAGTTTCATCCATATAACTCTCAGGTGACTTTATCCCAAGCTTGGGAGTTAATCCTGATTAGTCTAAGCCACTTGTGGTCTTTTCATTGTCTTAGACAGTAAACGGTGTGGGGTGGGCATCCCCATCTGGCACTGGCAGCTCCTGCAGACGTGCCCCTGGTGCTTACGATGTGCTGTAACCACAGGACAGTATAAAGATGGTGACAGAGATCAGGTCTGATAAGCACCTGGCCTTGGCCCGCCTCTCCTGCCTTCCGCCCCACACGCCGTCCGTGCCGGCCACACTGGCCTTCCTGCACGTCCTCTGAAGTGCTTTTCCTTCTCGCCACAGGACTTTTGCACATGCTGCTCTCCCTGTGAGGATGGCTGCTCCCCTCTCTGCCTTCTCCCACCATTTGGTGAACCCCTACGTCTTCATGCTCTCAGCTCAGGGGTCTCTTCCTCCCCTGGGTCTCCTGGGAAAACATCTGTCTTGCTCTTGTTCTCGTGGAACCACAGAGCATTTATTACAGGTCCTAATTATTTCCTCGTTCCTGTGATTTTTGGTTAATCTTGGTCTCTCCCGGTAGCCTGAAGTTCCAAGAAATCAAGGATCATTTCATGTTAATATCTGTTGCAACCCCAGCTGTGTAGATCAGTGTTTTTCCTAGAAAAATATTCAATAAAATTTGTTGAAGGAATGCATGAATATGCAAATTTCCCATATTTAGCAGGACTCAATAAATTGTAACTGCCATTGTTATGGGATTCTCTTATCAGACTTTCCAGCCATTTCATATTTTCTTATGTTCTTTTGAATGGAATCCAGAGCATTTCATCACTAATTTGCCCTTTACATACAGTACAAAGAAGCAGATGGTAGAGTGTCATCAGAAATCCCAGAGGACTTTACCTCTTTGAACCTTAGTTTCTTCATTTATGCAATGAGTTAGACACTTCCGCCACGGCATTTGGGACATTTTCAGGTACAGGGCAGGTCATGGGGGGAAATGGTACACCTTCCTGGTTCATTGATTTTACTTGAATATTTGTGGAAAAGAAAATCTGTTTCTAACCAATGAAGCAAAAATGCTTTATTGAGTCAAATTACAGAATGTACACAAACTTCAAGACAAGAGAATCCACCCTCAATTTTCTTGGCGATGTGTGTTTTAGAATCGCCCAGGCTCTGTCCCCAGGGATTTGGCTTAGCTAGCCTGGAATACATGTATCTATTTTAAATGTGTATCAATATAGGTACATATTTTAAAAATCTCTGTGGGTATACCAAAGTGCAGGCTAGGTAGTGACTGCTGTTTTGGGGGTATTTTGGTGGAAATATGAGGCTCAAGGCCCTGGATGAATTCAAAAGACCTGTCTAGTTTTGACTTTTTTCCTCTTGTTTTCCTGTTTTTTCTGCAGTTCTTTCCCAGTGATCTTGCATTTCTACAGTTCTACAGCTAGGTCTTTCAACATTTGCTTTTGGCTCTTTGTGGGGAGGTTTTCACTAGCAACTCAGGCAATAAACTCAGGAGAATTTTCAAGGGTGCTCGGAAACCATCCTGTGGGCCCTCTTGGTAAGCCCATCTCTATGTTTTGGGAGCAGTAAAATGCATGCTTCTAAATTTCTTGATGGAAGGTCTGGCCCGCTCAGCTCAGGTTTGGAACTGGGAGTTCCAGGGCACCTCAGGCCTGCAAATTTGAGAGACGGCTGCTGCTTCTGGCTCGGTTTCCGGACCATCTCCCATCTGGCCGGTGCCTGGATTTAATTGAGCGAGAGCCTGACCCTGCGCCTGAGCCTTTGTTACTGCGCAGGCTGCACGCAAAGGACGTGAAAGCTGCTCTCAGTAAAGCGTCTCCGCACACTGCCTATCTGAGCAGGCGCATCCAGAGATCTCCAGGCTCAGCATACAGGGATGCTATGAAAATCAACTGTGTTTTATTTACAAGTCCTTGTGCTCTGCTCCCAGCCTCCCAAAGAAAAAAAATGCAAGCTGCGAATGCAAATAACTTTTCAAATCGGTCGTTTTATGAAAATGCCTGTTTTTCTTCTATCTTTTTTAAAGACTAGAGAATCACACAAACGACAATTCCAGAAACCATAGATTTACGACTTTTTTACTTTCCAAATATGTTGGCACAGAGTAAAAAAAAAATAAAAATTTGCAATTTCGAGAAGAGAATAATGTACTTTTTTATTAAAATGGAAATGACACACTGCTGCATATCTAAGTTGATTTAGTGTTTTTATTAGTTATATAACTGTTTTAATACCTCCCTAACTATTGCATTCTCCCTTAAGGTTTCCATTGTTCACATACCCTAGAAACAAATTGATAATTCTGAAAAAATAAAGTATTTCTTGGTTGTTTGCTAACGGCAGAATAGCAATCAGTCACCACAGGGTTACTACAATGGGCATCATTATATCTGGATCCTTATCAATTTCACTGTACGGGTGAGTATTATTGCTGTCTACCGGAACTCCTTTGGTGTTATTGCTTAATTTTAATTGTGATTGTAAAATGCGAACAATGTGGATCTTTAAACCACAATTAAACACCTGCTATACTTGTCTGTTGGCATTTAAAGATATATCGAGGATTTAAAAACTGCTGATTCAGATATGACATAGAGCTTCAAAATAGATTTAACTTCAGAATGAATGTTTGCTTAAGGAGGAAGTGCCAGGAAAGTTTTCAGAAGTCAGATAGGTGAGTCCAAATTTAAGTTTGATAGGAAAGCAGGGACCTGATAGAAAATGTGATCATTGCTCAGGAAGTTCTCTGGCCTGCTCTTACCGGGGCCAGTGCCAGCTTCCTTCAGCAGAGGGGATCTGACTTGGTCCTGCTGACAGCCTGTTAATGAAGAGCCTCCACACAGGAAGCACCTGCCCGGTGGTGATGGAGGGAGAAATAACAGAGCCGCTGAGGGTCGAGGGAGGGAGCGAGGAGAAGGGCAGTGGCGTCTGATTCCAGCCCCAGGTCCCAGCCCAAATCAAATGTGAATAGAAGGTGCTGGCCTTGGGGGCTTAAATCCTGCAGATGGAGGGTGATTGGATGTTTCCTGAAATCCGTGTAAAAGCGAACCTTGGTCCCTGAGCAGGGTATGCAATCTGGAAAGTCGAGGCTTGCCTCCTTTCCTTTTTTTTTTCTGATAGGTCAGTACGTGTCTGCATCAGCTCCACCACCGTAATTAAACATTTACATGGGGTCTGCAAAACACCGGACTCAGTTCTGAGATGCCAGTATCCTTTAAAACAGCATCATTTGCCTAAGCTCAGATATGCTTCAGTTTCTTTGGAAATGGCATTTCTTGTTTTAATTTCCCAGCAGTGTTTTTACAAATAGTGAAGTAGGGAGTAGTATGGATGGGACGATGGGACAATAAAAGACTCTTCTCCTTGGAGAAATAGGACCACAGGTTGGATGTAAGGAGCAGGAAAGAATAAAATATACTGGGTTATAGTCATCAAAGCTTCTTTTTTTTTTTACTTATAAAAAAATCAAAATTGATTTGCAAATCCCAACTTTCCATTTCAAGTAAACAAATCTGATGGCTCGCTAGGGAGCTGCTCAGCTGTGTGGGAAGGTCCATGTGCAACAGACTTTCTGCAAAGACAAAAACGTCTAGCTAGGAGGCAAACGGTGATGAAACTGAATGGGGAACTCGCCTGCTTGGGAGTTGGATCTGGAGAAAGGTGCACAGGTAAATCCCTTCAGTTCTATACATCAGAATGTCACGTTCAGATAGGCTCTGAGTCCCTCTGCTCTCCTGCTAATCTTTGTCTCAGGGCTGTGACACCCAACGAGGACTAATTAGACTTCAACAAGCCTTAATAAGTGATCCTGGCATTTAGTGGGAGTCACTCCAAGACCCAGAGGAGGGGATCAATATAAAAAGCGTCACAGACTCTCACTTCACCAGGGCAAACCCTGCTCCCTCCCTGTGTCTCTCTGATGTTCCCTGCACAATGGAAATTATATTCTCCGGTACTAAAGGCATCGTGGACTTAAACCAAGGATGAGCAAGGAAACCTCCAGGGCTTCCCAGGTGGCACAGTGGTAGAGGATCCCCCTGCCACGGAGGAGGCGCAAGAAGACGGCGTTTCGATCCCTGGGTGGGGAAGATCTCCTGGAGGAGGGCATGGCAAGCCACCCCAGTATTCTTGTCTGGAGAATCCCAGGGACAGAGGAGCCTGGTGGGCTGCAGTTCATGGGGTGGCGAAGAGTCGGATAAGACTGAGCATGCGCACACGCGCACACATACGTGCCCAAGAAAACTTCCCGGGGAATGCTTCCTTTTCTTTCCTGGAAGTTACACGGCTAGAAGCTGCACCTGTGCTTCGGCACCCAGTTGTCCAGGGGTGGCGGCGGGAGGGTGGAGAGGAGGGAAGGGGTGGACACTGAAGAGTCTACAGATACATTCTGCTTTGTAATCAATCATAGCTCTCCGCCCAGTCACTTTAGAAACAAATTTGAAATAAGAATCGTTCTCTCGGGTCTCACTTTAAGGCACCCTTAGATATGATACTTGTACCCAGTGAGACACATACTAGGTGCTCAATGAATACTTTTTGAATGAAAAGATCCAGAGCAAGCTCATTGGACAGATCACAAGAAGAGTGGATGAATACGAAGTTCTAACTCAGCAGCCAGGCTTGCCCAATGGTAGACAAAAAGTCATTACTTAAGGTAGCATCCTCTGCTGTCATGCACAAACCCCCAAATCCCGGAGGCATAACCCCCTTTCAGATTCCCTCTCAGTATCTGGAGTAAGTGTTCCCGACTGGGGAGAGGCTCCCCAAGCTTAGAGTGAGGGCCTCCAACCCCTCTAGTCTGTGGCTTCTTCACCTTCAGCAGGTGGCTTCCAACTTTGCTGGAAGTGGGGAAAAGGCATACGAAACACTAGGCCTGGCAGGGGTCTGTGGGGCAGACCCAGAAGCGAGACACACGTCTCTTCTTGCTGCCTTCCATCATCCAGTCCTGCGGGGAGCGAAGCAAACTAGTCCCGGAAGAAGGGAAAATCGCTTGATGAACAGAGGTTATTAAAAGCAACCTGTGGGTTAGGAATTACGTCCTGGGCTCTTCTGCCTTTGAAAGGGAAATAAAACATGTTGAACACTGTGCGTGATTCTTGGCACAGGTAGAAACATGCGCTCTCTTCTGTCCATGGTATGAACTTGAAATGCCAGAGTGTCTCTCAGACTCAAAGTGTCAGAGCTCTTAAAACAACAACAACAACAAAATATATATATATATATATATATATATATATATATATATATTTTGGCTATCCCATGGAGTATGCGGGATCTTGGTTCCCTGACCAGGAACTGAACACGTGCCCCGTGCAGTGGAAGCACGGAGTTTCAACCACTGGATGTTCAGGAAAGTCCCTCAGAATGCTTTCTGGAAGGATGGGTGCTTCTGTTTTCCGAATTGCCTTGGATGGACCTGAGCATATGCCACTGGTAAATAACTTTGCACTGTCTGTGATGATCACTAGTACGATGACCTGAATTTACTGTTGATACGTCTCTGGAGACCATATCATCCATATCCCAAGGACTGACCTTTCCTTGCTCATTCAGTGATAGATAGAGGTCAGTGACAGAGAAGGCAATGGCACCCCACTCCAGTACTCTTGCCTGGAAAATCCCATGGACGGAGGAGCCTGCTAGGCTGCAGTCCATGGGGTCGCTAAGAGTCAGACATGACTGAGCGACTTCACTTTCACTTTTCACTTTCATGCATTGGAGAAGGAAATGGCAACCCACTCCAGTGTTCTTGCCTGGAGAATCCCAGGGACGGGGGAGCCTGGTGGGCTGCCGTTTATGGGGTCGCACAGAGTCGGACACGACTGAAGTGACTTAGCAGCAGCAGCAGCAGAGGTCAGTGAAACTCACATGATATACAAGCTGAATTCATGTCATAAAACGTACGTGATTTATTGATACATTCTTATCCCATCCCCCTCTAAAAAAAAACTTGTTGGGCATTTTGTGTTTCTTGCATGTACGGCTTTTTTTCTCAAGCAGAGTAACCAGAGAGGGCAAGCGGGAGGAGAAAGGGAATCTGTCTGGTGTCCTGAGGGGTTTTCAAGTACACATTTTAGAGCAGGGCTCTTCAGCGTTCATCCCTGACTAGCGCCACTCTGCGACTGTTACTGCTGTGTGACAAATCCAGATTTTGACAGTAGACGTTCAGAGGCTTTTAAAGCAATCTGGATAGATTTTTATATCTGTTGATGATACTAATAAAAAATATGGGCTTATGTTTTGTACTTCTTTATTACAAAAATGAAGAAGTAATTCATTATTTTGCAAAAGTGTTGATCTACAACGGATTGGAAACAGAGAAGTCAAGTGTTTCGTCACCAGGGATAGTTTGAGAAGCCCTGCTTTAGTTACTGTCTTAGGATCCAGGAGCTCCGTGAGATCTTAGGATCTCATGGGCTGCTGTGAGAATCGAAACAGCAGCTGCGTTTTGATTATATATGAAACTATCCCTTGCTCAGAAATGGACAGCATTTTTGTCACTGGTTCCTCTATCAAGCTGATACTCTCCCAATACCCTTGTTTTTCTGCCCCTCCAGAATGTTTGAGGAAAAGGTAGGGCAGGAGGGCGCACGATGGAGTATGTTTTGCAAAACCTCATTTCCTGTTCTGAACGGTTTGACCTGCCTTCTGACCCATTTCCCATCTTGGTCAAGGGACTCACTGGATGGTTAATCAGGGCATTGGCTTAGCAGTGGGGAGGTCCAGTGGGATACCCCAGTGCCCTCCACTTCCCAGTTCGTGTTTTGTTTGTTGGTTTTCTCCCAACAAGGAATGTTTTTAAAGTAAGAGATAACATGTCAAAGTGAGACTTTCAGAAAACCAGTCTTGTGTGTGTGCATGGGATAGACTGGGTCAGGGAACGCGCAGAAGCCCCTGGGACAGCGGTTTTGATTGGCAGGTTGGCTTTTGAAACGAGTCACTGGGAACACCTTGATCTTGGCATTACCGTGGCTGCCTTCGGGACAGCCTGAGGTGTAAGGCCCGTTCCACTGATTGAGCCACAGCACTGCGGGAGCGTCCACTGGGCGCCTCGCGTGCCTGCTAAGTCGCTTCAGTCACGACCGACTCTGTAACCCTACGGACTGAAACCCACCAGGCTCCTCTGTCCATGCAATTTTCCAGGCAAGAATACTGAAGTGGGTTGCCATTTCCTCCTCCAGGGGATCTTCCTGACCCAGGGATTAAACCCAGGTCGTTTAAGTCTTCTGCATTCGTTACCACTAGCAACACCTGGGAAGCCCACTGGACTCCCAGGTAGAGTTAAAGAAAAAGTACAGTTAAAAAAATGTATGTGTAGCTGGATCACTTTGTACGGCAGAAATTAGCAAACCACTATAAAACAACGATACTTCAGTAGAAGTTTTTTAAAAAGAAAAAGTCCTTTTACTACCTTCTTAGAAGAACAGCGAAGAATTTGTTGGCTAATCCCCATGAAGGTATAAGCTGTGTGCAGATTTTGAGCACTCAGCTTACACGTGTAACACGGCTAAAAGTATGAGCAGAGGCGTCGTTGCATAGCTGCGGGGGCCCTGAGGCGGAAGAGGCGCATTTTCGCGGATGCGGCAGTGCGCGCGTGATCCCGGCGTGCGGCCTCTTCACGGCTAGCCTTCCTGCCTCAGCGCTCTCTGGCTGCTCCTGAGTCACTGCGCTGTCTGTCAAGCATCATCGAGCACCTAGTGCGTGCCAGGAACCAGGCTGGGGGTTGAGAGTACAAAGAGCAGTGAGGTGTAGCTCTGCCCTTTTACGGCTTACGTCTGTCTCCGTCTAGAGCTGGCCTCTACACAGGTTTGGTTGGAGCCTCCCTGGTGGCTCAGGGAAGAAACTGCCTGCAATGCGCGAGACTTGAGTTCCATCGCTGGGTTGGGAAGATCCCCTGGAGGAGGGCATGGCAACCCATTCCAGTATTCTTGCCTGGAGAATCCCATGGACAGAGGAGCCTGGTGGGCTCCAGTCCACGGGGTCTCACAGAGTTGGACACGACTGAATGACTTTCACTTCGCTTCACCTCATAGCTTTGGTCAGTTCAGTTCAGTTCAGTTGCTCAGTCATGTCCGACTCTTTGCTACCCCATGAATCGCAGCATGCCAGGCCTCCCTGTCCGTCATCAACTCCCAGAGTTCACTCAAACTCACATCCATCGAGTCAGTGATGCCATCCAGCCATCTCATCCTCGGTCATCCCCTTCTCCTCCGGCCCCCAATCCCTCCCAGCATCAGAGTCTTTTCCAATGAGTCAACTCTTTGCATGAGATGGCCAACCTATTGGAGTTTTTCAGCTTTAGCATCATTCCTTCCAAAGAACACCCAGGACTGATCTCCTTTAGGATGGACTGGTTGGATCTCCTTGCAGTCCAAGGGACTCTCAAGAGTCTTCTCCAACACCACATTTCAAAAGCATCAATTCTTCAGCCAAGTGAAGGTCGAATTGATATCTGAAATGGTGGAACCAAAGTGCTTTCTAACTGTATTCCTACAAACTGTCTTAGTTGTATCTCTATATCTGGTTAGACCAACCAAATGCCATCTATCTGGATATGTTGCCTAGATATGATTTAACAGTGTGGACTTAGCTTTCTTTCAGCAGTAATATTAGAAATAGAAGCTTAAAGAGCCTAAATTCAGCTTTTGTAAAACTCAGGTGGAAGGCTTTGACCATAATATCTGGGGTCCCTGTAGAAGGGTTAGTACATAAATTCTTTGTGTAATTTATGAGATTAGCATATAATTTCCATATCTCTTAGTGAAAAAATTTCTCTTTTATGGGCTTTTTCCCTCATTAGAAATGGGCTTTGTGCAGGTAGCAAAAGTTTCTTTCTTCCTTTGGCCGCTGGGAGGCTCAGAGCTAGGATTCTGGCACAGAAGCCCCTCTTCCTTATTGTCTGACACTGTTTTTCCTACTAAAATTATCATTTGGGGGAATGTCTTTTATTTAAGCCACCCAAACTTCTTAAATAAAACCTTGGAAAGAATATTGCAAATAGACACGTAGATTCTGTTATAATTTCTCATCTTTATAGGTACTGGGCAAATTGTCTCATGGCAAGAAAAAAAAAATCAGCAGCAATCAGGAGGATCGATTCTCCAATGCAGCTCTCTGTTTGGACCCATTGCTAAGTGTGGTGGCTGGGATCTAACAGAATCCTGTGTTTGGGGTAGACTAAGGCTGTATCTCCTGGGCTAAATGCTGATCAGAGCCATCTCTACCTTACCCCAAAGCCTTTCCCTTACAGGCTGATTGCTGCTCATCCCACAAGAACAAGCATCCTCCTGCTGCTCCGAAACTTTGGCGTTGTTGTGTCAAATCATTTCTTGGTCTGGACCCATGTGTTAAACTGGCACATAAGCTTATAACTTTTTCCTGATTAAGCATAACAACTTTTGTTGCTTTAGTTATGATACATTTCACTCGCTGATCTAGGCATCATGGTTCAGTGTGTTCCCAGTATGTCCTGGGCACCGCTAGACGGCAGAAGGGTGTAGCTGAGGCACCTGCTGGGCGTACTGAACTGAGCAGGTCTTAGCCTGGAGGAGCTTGCCATCAGGAGAAGGGAGAATAACACAAAGCACAGAAAGATCCTGCGCAGTCGCAAGGCTGATGTTCCCTGAAAAGCAAAAACCTCAAAGAAAAGACTCCTCTCCCACGGTGGGGTTTGCCGTCGAAAAATGTAAACCTTATGGGTACTATGGAGTTGGAGTTCAGGATGGAGAGACCCTAAGAAACTATGGAAATGAGTAGAAGCTATGGAAATCTACATGAAAATAAAAAGATAACACACACAGTAAAGAGAACATTGTGATACAAAGTCCTCCAAACTTGGAAATAAGGCATGTTTGGGCAACGATATTGAGGAGTGTTGTCTAACAAGGCCACTGCGATTCATGGGTTTGCAAAGAGTTGGGCACGACTGAGCGACCGAACTGAACTGAAGGATAGTTAATTATCTGGGGGAGGCATCTTTGCTTGACTTTGCTACTTACTATTAATTAGGGCTCAAACTCTGTGAAGTTACATATTGACTGTAGATCTTATATGGCAGAGATGCAAATAATTTCTGTCTGGTAGCAAAGATAACCTCAGAGGTTATGGTTTTTATTGTCCAGTGGAACATGAATCCATTTTGCATCTAACCTAGCAATCTAATTCTAACATTTCTTTTTGAATACCTATAAATATCCCATTCCTCCAAATGCTCTCTGAACTGGATTTACCTTCTTCTTACTGCCTTGCTCATTAATGAGTTAGTAAATCTCTGGCAGGTGTGCATTTTGTATTTGTATGAGAGTCATGTTTTCAACTATAAAAAATTATCCTTTGCCATTAAGTATGGGATTTTACACATCTTACATTATTGTTAGTGCAAAATCAATTTCCTTTCACCATCCTGCTTAATATAAAACTTTCAGAACCTTCTTCCCTGTAGTTTCATGGAGATATAGTCATTAGCTTTGTTGTGGGTCAAAGCTAGTCAAAACTATGGTTTTTCCAGTAGTCGTGTATGGATGTGAGTGTGGACTATAAAGAAAGCTGAGCGCCGAAGAACTGATGCTTTTGAACTGTGTTGTTGGAGAAGACTCTTGGGAGTCCCTTGGACTGCAAGCAGGTCCAACCAGTCCTTCCTAAAGGAGATCAGTCTGAAGCTCCAATACTTTGGCTATTGATGCGAAGAGCTGACTCATTGGAAAAGACCCTGATGCTGGGAAAGACTGAAGGCGGGAGGAGAAGGGGACGCAGAGGACGAGATGGTTGGGCGGCATCACCGGCCCGACGGACAGTGAGCGGGAGCTGCTCTCTGGCTGTGCTGCGTGCACTGCTCAATGGTGCTCCTCTTGCTGCAGAGCGCCGGCTCTGGGGCGCGTGGATTTCGGCAGCTGAGGCTGGCAGGCTCAGCTGTAGGCTCAGTAGCTGGGGCGCACTGGCTTGGTTGATCTGAGGCAAGTGGGGTCTTCCCAGATCAGGGACTGAATCTGTGTCCCCTGCATTGACTGGCTGATTTTTTACCACTGAGCCACTAGGAAAACCCAGGGAGTGTTCAATTAATCCATTCCGCTCACGGTGGCAGAAAATTTCTCTGACATTCTTCCTAGTATTCCCATCGTAATAGCTTCATGTCAGAATCCCTAAGGAAAGAGCGGGACACGATCTTTGAAATCTTAGAGGTCTTCTCTCTTTCATGTTTCATTTAGCTCTGTCTTAGTCCTTCCAACTATAGTAGTTAATTAACTAATCCAACAAGTATTTATTGTGTACCTGGCAGGAACTTTCTACAACTACAGAAGAAGAGCAATAAACATTTTTAAGTGCCTATTATGTGTCAGTCTTGCTTCTAAGCACTTTATGTCATTAATTCAGAGAAACAAGATCCCTATATATGAAACCACACGCAGTTATGAGCTTTTAAGATTAAGAACTAAAGTTACATTAACATCACTACTCTCCTAGAAAATTTTTGTCTGGAAAGATGAATTTGAAAATAAACATTGTTTCAGGAACCTGTTTCTGGGGAGAAAAAAAAAATCTACTTTTTTTTCCAGAATAATAGCAAGTAAGCTAGGTCTCATCAGGGACATAAGAACCCTTTCTCAGAATAATATTGGACTATGCCATCGAATAGCTGCCTGCACTTCATATGCTTTCCCCCTGCACCCCAGTGTCCACTGCAGCACTGCTTACAACAGCCAGGACATGGGGATAACCCAACTGTCCTCAGACAGATGAGTGGATAAAGAAGATATGGTATCTGTACGTTTATACACAGTGGAGTAGTATTCAGCCATAAAAAGGAATGAAATAATGCCATTGGCAGCAACAAGGATTGACGTAGAGATTATCATACTAAGTAAAGGCAGACAAAGAAAGAAAAATACTGTGATATTGTTTATATTTGGAATCCAAAAAAAAAAGAGATGCAAATGAATTTATTTACAAAATAGAAATAGACCCATAGACACAGAAAATAAGCTTATAGTTACTAAGTGGGAAAGGGAGGGGAAGGATGAATTAGGAGGTTGTGATTAGCATATATACACTATCATATATAAAACAGATAACCAGCGGCTGCTGTGTAGCACAGGGAGCCCTGCTCACTATTCTCTAAGGTAAGGCAAGGTGAAGTCGCTCAGTCGCGTCCGATTCTTTGCGACCCCATAGACTTCTCCGTCCATGGGATTCTCCAGGCAAGAATACTGGAGTGGATTGCCATTTCCTTCTCCAGGGGATCTTCCTGACCCAGGTATCGAACCTGGGTCTCCCGCATTGGAGGCAGACGCTTTAACCTTAATAACCCATAATGGAAAAGAATCTGGAAAAGAATGTGTGTAATTGAATCGCTTCTCTGAATACCTGAAAGTGACATGGCATTGCAAAGCAACTAAACTTCAATTAAAAGAAAAAGGAAAAAATGAAGCAAAGCTCTTGCCCACTGGGTGCACCCGTCCCGAACCATTCTGCCACAAATCTCCTCAATTCCAATCAAGATACCTGTATTGAAATACTTGTCTGAAACCAAACCCCCAATTCTAAAATTCCCTGCTCTTCACTGCGCCCTCCTGAGTTGCTTCTAAGACCTTGTCAAGGCCCTGGGTTCCTTTGCTGCAGGAATACATGCTCTGGGCTTTGCTTGATCAGCCGCCGATAACGATGGTCAACAGCTAATGCCCGTCTTCGGGGAAGTGGGCGATAGATCTTAAACAAGCACATAACATAGTTTAGCCTACTGGTAAGAGCGATGAAGGGAAATAAGACAAGGGGCGAGGAATACAGGATGGTTAGGAGGCAGGGGCTGCTTTAGGTCAGGGGCTCAGGAGGGCTTCTTTGGGGCCATGACATTTGAGCAGAGACCTGTGGGAAGTGAGCAGATTCGGGGAAGAGATGCTTTAGCTGAAAGAAACAGGAGTGCCAGGTCATGGGATCGTGAGTGGATTGAGGGTGAGCATTAGGAGGAGACTGCGGAAGCCTAAGTGTAAGGGGATGGTGGTGTAACTTGAATGCTTTCAGTGAAAGTGCTGGTTGGGTTTGGGGTATGCTTTGACCTCCGAGCTTGGTTTGGGGGGCTTTCTTTGCTTGAACTCTGGTGGATGGCAGCACTGGAGTGAGACCAGGAGACCACAGGGGCACAGGGGAGAGGGAAGACCAGGGACTCTGGTTTGGACACGTTAACCCTGTGATGAGACAGACAGGAGCAGGAGGGACTAGAGGCCAGGCTGGCGCTGGATGAGCTCATTCCTTGAACTCTTTCGTGGCTTGACTGATGGCAAAACCCTGCTTCAGGTCCTCCTACCTTCCCTCTTCCTTCGTCCATCCCCCATATCCTCTTTTCCTAATCGTTCCTGGTAGGAGGGACTTGGCATTTGCATATGCTCAAGCCAGAATGAATGCGCAAGGTAATCTACATATTCTAGAGTTTCGCCGAAGGCGAATGTACGGTGGGGGACAGGATTATCTAATTAGTGGTATATTGTGGAAAGGGCTATCGTTCCATTTTTAAAACAGGTACAATTTTGGATTCACTAGTGGGCTGTGAAATCAACTTAGTGGGAGGTGAAATCAATTTAGTGGTCACAAACAGCATTTGAAAGAATGAAATAGAACAGAGAATAAGAGTGCACCACACTTAATAAGGGTAAGTATTATGTGGAATGTTTCCTACATCCACACATGCGTATATCCTGGCAACTGTGTAAAGTGTAATTTTTTTTTTTACAATGAATTGTAAAAGACTCTGAAAGTCACTGTTTAGGAGAGGGTGTTGCTAGTATTGCTTCTCAGATGGATAGCTGTAACTTCAAGGCCTAATGTTATATTTATAGTTAGGGCCAAGCCACGTAACCCGTGGTGCTTTATTTTCCTTATTTATAAAATGGGAATAATACTTTTTCCCTGTGTTTAAGCCTGGATTCTTCAGGTGGCAAGCGAGAAGAAGCCCAGCTCACACCAGCTTAAGTTAAAGGAGAGAAGGTTTTATTGAAGAATTCTAGGTCATCTCATAGAGTTTGAAGTGAGAGTTTGAGGAGGAAATGGGCAGCTTTGGAACCTGGAACTAAAATGGGGCTCTATTCTTTAACTTTATTTTGTCGAAGTGTATTTGATTTCCAAAGTTGTGTTAATTTCTGCAGTAAGTGCTGTGATTCACTCATACACACACACGCATACATTCTTTTTCACTATCATTTATCACAGGATATTGAATAAAGTTCCCCGTGCTACACGGTGGGACCTTGCTTATCCATCCTGATATGAGTTTGCATCTGCTGACCCCAGGCTCCCCATCCATCTGTCCCCCTCGCCTTTGCCCCCTTGGCAACCACAACTCTGTCCTCTGTGTTTGTGCGTCTGTCTCATGCTGCTGCTGCTGCTAAGTCGCTTCAGGCGTGTCCGACTCTGTGCGACCCCAGAGACGGCAGCCCACCAGGCTCTGCCGTCCCTGGGATTCTCCAGGCAGGAACACTGGAGTTTGTGTCATAGCTTGGATCCCACGTGTAGGTGATATCATCTGATACTTGTCTCTGTCTGACTTAGGATGATAATCTCCAGGTCACTCCATGTTGCTGCAAATGACCTTGCTTCTTTCCATTTCATGGCTAAGCAATGTCCATCGGATGCATGCGCAGCGTCCTCTTCATCTATTTCGTCTGGCGATGGACGTTCAATCGCTTCTATGTCCTGGCTGCTGTGCATGGCGCTGCTGTAAATGCGCGAGTGCACGCATCTCTTTGAATCTAGTTTTGTCCCGATTTGCTCAGGAGCAGGGCTTCCCAGGTGGCACTGGTGGTAAAGAACCCGCCTGCCAATGCAGGAGACGTAAGGGACACGGGTTCCATCCCTGGGTCAGGAAGGTCCCCTGGAGGGGGAAATGGCAGCCCGGGCCAGTGCTCTTGCCTGGAGAATCCCGTGGACAGAGAGGCCTGGCGGGCCTCAGTTCATGGGGTTGCAGAGATCGGACACGACTGAGAGTGTGCATGCGCATGTCAGGAGTGGGACTGCTGGATCACATTTGTTGCTGCACACGTGTGTGCTTGCCCAGTGACTTCGGTTGTGCCCAACTCTTTGTGACCCCCTGGGCTAAAGCACACGGGCTCCTCTGTCCTCAACTGCATCCTGGAGTTCGCTCAGATCCATGTCCATCGAGTCAGTGATGCTATCTAACCATCTCATCCTCTGCTGCCCCCTTCTCCTTTTGCCTTCAATCTTGCCCAGAATCAGGGTCTTTTCCAATGAGTCAGCTCAAGAACACTGGAGTTGGTAGCCGATCCCTTCTCCAGGGGATCTTCTCAACCCAGGGATCAAACCCAGGTATCTTGTCTGAGCCACAAGGGAAGCCTAAGAATACTGGAGTGGGTAGCCTACCCCTTCTACAAGGGGTCTTCCTGACCCAGGAATTGAACTGGAGTCTCCTGCATGGCAGGGGCAGTCTTTAGCAGCAGAGCACCCAGGGAAGCCTCCCAGGGAGCAAGCGTCTTTTAATTTCACGGCTGCAGTCACTCTCTGCAGTGATTTTGGGGCCCCCCAAAATTAAATCTGTCGCTGTTTCCACTTTCTCCCCTTCTATTTGCCATGAAGCAATGGGGCGAGATGCTGTGATTTAGTGTTTTGAATGTTGAGTTTAAAGCCAGCTTTTTCACTCTCCTCTTTCACGTTCATCAAAGGCACTCAAATTCCTCTTTACTTTCTGCCATTAGAATGGTATCATTTGTATATCTGAGGCTGTTCATATTTATCCCAGCAATCTTGATTCCAGCTTGTGCTTCATCCAGCCTGGCTTTTAGCATGATGTACACTGCACATAAGCTAAATAAGCAGGGTGACAATATACAGCCTTGAAATACTCCTTTCCCAGTTTTGAACCAACCAATCATTCCATGTCTGGTTCTACCTGCTGCTTAGCCTGCACACGGGCCTCTCAGCAGACAGGTAAGGTGGTCTGGCACTCCCATCTCTTCAAGAATTTTCCAGTTTATTGTGTCCTACACTGTCAAAGGCTTTAGCGTAATCAGTGAAACAGATGTTTTCCTGGAAGTCCTTTGCTTTCTCCATGACCTAAGGAGTGTTGGCAATTTGATCTCTGGCTTCTCTACCTTTTCTAAACCCAGCATGTCCATCTGGACATTTTCAGTTCATGTACTGCTGAAGCCTAGTTTGAGGATTTTGAGCAAACCTTACAAGCATGTGAAATGAGCACAACTGTATGGCAGTTTCAACATTCCTTGGCATTGCCCTTCTTTCGGATTTGAGTGAAAACTGACCTTTTCCAGTCATTTGGACACTGTTGATTTTTCTCCAATTTTGCTGACATATTGAGTGCAGCGCCTAATTTTTTTTCTAATTTGTTAAATATTTATTGTTGTTAAATCCACATTTCACCAGCACAACAACCCAAAGTAGTAAGATAGTACTTATTGTTTTTATAAATACATGAAAGGTGGCAAAATAACGCTGCTTAATCCCAGACCCACAAATCAGCAGAACGTCACACTCGGGAAGATTTGGCGAGTACGAGAAGACATCAGTCGTAATTCTACAAGAGAGGTCGGTCCAGAAGAGCCTTATGTGCCAGTCTGCCCAGGCTGTGGGTACCGGTGCTCACACTGGGCACGCAGAGCTTGCTTGGTGTGTCCAGAAGGAAGGGGAGAGCTGTGTGTGTGAAGCAGTGAAATGGGCTACACGGGGGCACACAGGTTCAAAATCATTAAAAAATACTGCATATCGAGTAACTGAGCTAAGAGAGTTTGACATCTTCATCATAAATAATGAAAGATAGATGTGTTTTGCAAAAGGAATGCAGTGCAGCACTTTAACAGCCTCATATTCTAGGGTTTTTTTTAAAAAGCTCAACTGGAATTCCGTCACCTCCACTCTCTTTGTAGTAATGCTTCCTAAGGCCCCCTTGACTCCACATTCCTTGACACCACATTGCTCTAGGTGAATAATCACACCGTCATGGTTATCCAGGTCCTTAAGATCTTTATTGTATACTTCTTCTGTGTATTCTTACCACCTCTTCTTAATCTCCTCTGCTTTTTTAGTTCCTTACTATTTCTGCCCTTCATCATGCCCATCCTTGCATGAAATGGTCCCTTCAAATCTCCAATTTTCTCTGGGAGAATAGGAAATCAATACGTTTACCTGGGTCCCCGAGTTGGAAACATGTGAACATACTTGATGCTGGGAAAGATTGAGGGTGGGAGGAGAAGGAGACAGAGGATGAGATGGTTGGATGGCATCATCGACTCGATGGACATGAGTTTGAGCAAGCTCCGGGAGTTGGTGATGGACAGGGAGGCCTGGCGTGCTGCAGTCCATGGGGTCGCAAAGAGTCGGACATGCCTGAGCGGCTGAACTGAGCTGAAACGCTCTTGATCCCTGCTTTTGCGTTCCACCCCCATGATGGAAGCACATCGGCTGTTGGTGCCAGTTCTGTCGTGTGCTGTAGGTCTTCATGGAGCTGCTCAGCTTCGGCTTCTCTGCATTAGTCCTCGGGGCACAGGCTGGATCACATGGCGGCTCTATTTTCAGCTTTTGAGGAACCTCTGTACTGTGTTCCGTAGTTCCTGCAGCAATTTACATTTCCAGCCGCAGTGTAGGAGGGCTCTCTGGAGTTCCGTCCTGCTAGGACTCTCTCTGTGTCCAGCTTGTCCTTACTCAGCCTCATTCTTTCCCATCGCAGACAGCTGCCTCCACATGGTCACAAATTACGAGGACCACTAACCTTGGGTTCCTGTTCGAGCTCTGAACCGAACAGACAAGAGGACTCCTTTGCTAGCACCAATTAGGAGATCTCAAGGAAAAGCTCTGATTGGTCCATTTGGGGTCACATGTCCACCCTGGACCATCATGCTGATGTGGAGAATGAGGGCTTAGACTTGCCAGGTGGGAGTCTGTGGACCACGGCCTGGGCCTGTGCTTATGCTTTTAGAAGGTGAGGAAAGGCATGGGAGGAAGACAGCAAGAACCGCTGCACCTCTTACATGCCCCTGGAATATTCCGAGAATTAATAAAATGTAGATCATCAGAGGTTCTGAACTTGTGATTTACCTTGAGGAATAACTTAAATGTCTTCACAGTAAATGAGCATCTGTGGAACGAATTCTTGGGCTCATTAAAAGAAGCAAGAAGTGATGAATTCTCCGGGAGGTGCCTTGTGGGCCACCCCACCCTCTGCTTGATGAGCAGAGTGCCTTCCCAAGGTCCTGTGCGCATGATTGCCAGCTCAGTTGGGTCTGTGCCGAGTTTTGTGATTTATTAAGCAAACTGGTTAGAGCAATGCTATACAGGAGAGACCAAGAAACACTCTGGGACACAATAGTTCCTCAAAAGATCGTGAGAACTAGGCTTTGCTCTTTCCAGGATTTCAAATTCTTCACATTTATGAGAAGCTTCATACTTAGGAAATGGTAGTATTGGTAGCAGTGAGGAAATCTATTTGCTAATGAAAATCTAAATGAGAGATGATGAAGCTAAACAGCATCAGATTCGGTTAGTTTCCCTATGTGATTGATTGAGGGACCACTTATGCAAAAGTTTCTTTACCCAAGTCCCATTCTGTTCTTAGAATATCACCTCACTCCCACCAAATCGTTTAAACATCTTACGCTGCTCCAGAGAACGTCCTGGCTTCCCAAATATTTCCTTGTCAATCTCCTGTAATACGTTCTGTCACACTGGGCCCTCCTGGGAACGAAATAGGTTTCCTTTAAAATTTTATGAGATCAGCTCCCCCAGATCCAGTGGCCGGTCCGAGAACGGGATTATTAACACAGAATAAGTAACAGGCAACTGAATTAGAGGACTGTAATACCATTGAGAGTCTCTAGATTTTTAAATTAATTTAATGCTTATGAAAGCTATAAGACTGAGCCCAGGAGAATGAAGCGGGCTTCTTTCCTTTGATGAGTAGATACAACTATATCAGAGGCTCGACTGAAACTTGGCAAGGCCTGACAAGGTGATTTCTGCTTCCGTGGTCTTTGTGGGGTTGGATAGGTTTGTTTTTTACCTCTTTTTTATTTTTCAGAATGGGAGACTTGGGGCTTTGGGGTCAAAGAAACCTGGGTTAGATTCCCAGTTCTGTCTTTTGCTTGTGATGTGATTTAAGTAGGGTCATCAGATAATGAATGTCAAGTTAAATTCGAGTTTCAGATAAGATTTCAGGGTTTCCTAAGTTATGTCCCAAGTAATGTTTTCCTGATATTTTAATGCAGCTGGGCAGCCTACGTTTTTATTTGCTGAATGTGCCTCCTCTAGGTTGAAAGCAAGTCAGTCTAACCTCTCTCTGTCACAGTGTCCTCAACTCTAATATGGAACTAGTAACACTCATCCTATAGGGATGCCGAAGGCTGGAAAAATGCAAGGTATTTATTGTATGAATCCTTGTTTTCGACAAGTGTTTATGGACCACCTACTACATGGGGTAAGCACAGCCAATAAGAATCCATGCTTGCGAAGTTTATGTGCTTTTGTGGGGGAGCTACATGATAATGAACAGAAATATCGTGTTCAAATGGGGATGTATGTGCTTCGGAGACAAAAACAGTGAGACGGGGGCAGCAATCAGTGGTAGGGATTTGGGATTTTAAGTGGGCTGCTCAGAGGAGAAGGCTTCACAGGGAAAGGAATATTTGACTAAATGCTGGAAGGAAAGAATGGAAACCTGGAGGGGACCCCCTTCCCTCAGGCAGAGGCGAGCAAAGGTGCCGGTCCTGAGGCAGCAGGTGTCTGGAGTGTTGGAGGACCAGCAGGGATGCCAGCGGGGCTGCAGAGGAGTGAGGCAGGAAGAGAGGGGAGGTTCACAGGTGCCCGATGCCTGGCGCAGGCTGGTGCTCCTTGCCCCTGCTGTAGGGCTCTCTGGATCCCATTAGATGCCAGTTGAAGATCAAAGAGCCCTCTGGAGCCTCCTAAGTTTTGCAAAGCTAGATGTTTCTCTGCTTCTTCAATCATAAAGTGGCGTGAGGATAGTAAGGACATCCCTTACAGAGTTGTCAAAGGAGTCGGCAGAGGGAAGACGAGTGAGAGGTGTGGGCAGCAGGAACTGTCGCCCTCGAGGAGTGTTAGTACTCAGAACAGCACCAGCCCGTCAGCTCTTCCCGTTTTCCTCCCCTAAGGGGTAGGCGTCACTCGGTGATTTCTATAGCTGGATATACTCTGCCGCCTTTAGCTGGTTGACTCAGCTCTCAATTGATGAATCTGAGGCTGTGAGTGTTGGTGGCCATTATGGCCCATTAGCGACAGTCTGTGCCCAAAGGCAAGGTACAGAGTGAGCCCCACTTTCCAGGAAGGGCCGCCCGGAGGGTGGTGGCCCACCTGGCCTGAGGGAGACTTGCTGGGAGCTTCAGAGGCAAGATTAAGAGCAAGGGGGCAAGGCTGGGGGCAGGGAGGAGGCAGGCCCTGGAGAAGGCCCCAGAGAGGGTGGGCTTTGCAGAATCGAAGGCCAGCAATAATTAGGCGACGGCAGGGGTTAGTGCAGGGTTTGCGGGCAAGTCTTAAAGGAGCAGTTTGGTGCTGATGATCATTTATCGTGAGGAGGTCAGGAGCTCAAGCAAGGACAGTGGGCAAAGGGATGACAAGCCAAACCTTGGATCCCAGATGCAGCACACAGCTGACAAACGAAACTGGAAGGCAGCAATCCCTAGTCTAGTTTTTTAATTTGTATGGTTGAAAACCACCTCTTTCAGAATCACTTGGAGAGTTAAAATGCAGATTGCTAGGCCCCTCTGATTCAGAGTCAGTGGGGTGGGGCTTGAGAATCTTGATGGTTTCTAATCTTAGGTTTTCCCAGTAGCACAGGGAGGCATATGGGATCTTGCTTTCCAATCAAGGATCGATCCATGCAGTGGAGGAGTCTTAGCCACCGGACCACCACAGAAGCTCCCTCTCTCCTGTTTTAACTGATGGTTGTTCAGCAGTTAGTTGTGATTTGGGCGTGTTCTTGAGAGGTGAGCTCCGGGTTCTGCTGTTCTGCCATCCTGCTGCAGAGCACACGAGAATCTTCAGCTAAAAATGACCCTGATGGCGAGCATTTGCAGTCTAATTTGAGACCTGTAGGTGGAGGTGAGTGTGTTCTCCTGGTTTGGTGAGTCATGAAGGAGATCCTAAATCAGACTATCTCTGTTGGATATTTTAATGCCAATTACCTCCTTACATCTCCGTGTAGATCCCTCATTTTTTCCTATGTATTAATCTTGATTTCTCTAAATGAAAATTGTCCGATCAGGAACTACATCTTTCACTTCCTTGTGTCCTGAGTAATACCCAACTTAGTGCTGGGCATGTGGGATTTCAATAACTATCTCTGACTTCAAGAATTAATTATATAGCCCTCCTTACTTTTAACTTACCTATGAACAACAGTTTTGCAAATGTGCTGATGGTCTTAAAGAACTGATATGATAACCTGTAGTTGCATCTGCATAAAACTTTTCTCATAAAATGCCTTCTTGCAATGGCTCTCTGCCTTGGATGCGTAACAGTATGTTTTCAAACTCTGATCCCAGGCCCTACCCAAGAGCAATTATTAAGAATCTCTGGGGGTAGGACTCAGTCTTTACTGGAGAGGGAAGAGGAAGCATTAACAGAAGCTGGGAGCTTGGAGAAGGAGCTTCTGCAGGGCAAGGACAGAGTTTAGGAGGCAGCACCCAGACCTCTGCTGGAGGCAGGGCAGATTGGCACTCTGAGATCCAGGAGGGGAAGGGTGAGGAAACCACCATCCATGCACCTGGGAAGGCATGGTTGGTGTCCATGCCTTCAAAGAGCAAGAATCAGCTGGGGCTCAGACCAGGAAGGGGGCTGAGGACCCCCAGCCTGGGTGCAGTTAGTCCTGCTGATAAAAGGGGGCGATTAGGGTGAGGTCACGAAGCCAAGGGAATGAGGAGGCTGGGGCCCCAGTGGTCCTCTGCCACTGGAGGGATGCAGACGGGAGCTGGGAGCAGGAAGGCTGAGCCCCCTTCCTCTTCTCTTCAACCTGTAAAGTGGTGGACTGCTTGGCAAGGGGGATCTAGAAATATGCTTTGTAGACTGCTAGCCCCAGTGAGGAGAAGGCAATGGCACCCCACTCCAGTACTCTTGCCTGGAAAATCCCACAGACGGAGACTGTAGGCTGCAGTCTATGGGGTTGCCGAGAGTTGGACACGACGGAGCGACTTCCCTTTCACTTTCCTCTTTCCTGCATTGGAGAAGGAAATGACAACCCACTCCAGGGTCTTGCCTGGAGAATCCCAGGGATGGGGGAGCCTGGGGGGCTGCCGTCTATGGGGTTGCACAGAGTCGGACACGACTGAAGTGGCTTAGCAGCAGCAGCAGCCCCAGTGAACGGTGCCTCATAGAGAGAGGTGAAAGAATGACCTCACTGCTGATAGAAAGTGACGAGGGGCCAGCGCGCCCAGCCGGGGAAGGAGGAAGGGAGGCCTGGAGCCCAGGAGGTCTTGCTTTGGTGGGCATGCCGACCTCGACCCTGCACCAGGGGCTTCACCTTTCCTCCCCTGGGCAGTGTGGACCTGGTCTTTTTTTAGGAGCCAAGAGAGAGGGAAACTAGCGTCTTGTTCTGGGTGGGGTGTCTGCCGACTCACTGTCTGGGTGGGAGAAACACACAGGGACAGGCGGTGAGGGGCAAGGAGGAGCCACCCAGAGCTCCCAGTTCCCTAGAGATGCTGAAGGCGGGCTGTCATGCCGTCAGCTCCAGACTGGGGAATCTGGAGGGTGGGTGAGCCTGGGGACGGCTGGGTTTTCAGTGCGGGGGAGGATGGATGAGATTGCGGGTGGCTGGATTTTCAGGGTGAGGCATGTGTCAGAATGTGCCCACTGGGAGTCGGTCATAAATACAGTTGTATACTTCCAAGGAACCCCCAAAGGAGGGGGTGGAAGCAGTAAGGGCGGATTCCCTCCTTGGTGGGGCAGATGGAGACCCCTAAGTGTCTCCTTGAGTCAGATCAGGCACCTAACCCAGAAACAGCCCAGGCTGGAGGGGTGTTCTTGTAAGAGGGTAGGGCTTCTGGTGGAAAGAGAAGAGAGCAATTTGCCAGAGCAGTCACATTCAGAGGAAACCTCCTTCTCTTCCATATTCCCCTGGGAATACCGGAAGCATAAGCAGGGAGAAGGAGGAGGTGTGGCAGAGAGTGAGACAGTGCTCTGCGCCAGGGAGCGCTGGCTGCTGACCGCGGGTGGGTGGATGGAGAGCCGCTGTAAGCCCCCAGGAACAGCCAGCTTCCGTCCAGGAAGGGTGGTCCTGGGGGCAGTTACAGCTATAACGGGCAGCCTGGGAGTGCGGAACTCGGGAGCTGGGGAGGGGTGCACAGGCCCCATCCAGGGGCGGTGCGGGCCCCTGGGCAGGATCAGATGGGTCATGTGCTTGACCACATTGGTCATTGTGCAGGTCACCAAACTGGTTTGACCATTTTCACTGAAAAAACATTCCCTGGCATTGCTGAGTGTGACTGGGCAATGCCATTTTACAGGCATGCCGCCATTTGTTTTTTTCCCTTTCTTACAGTGTTTATTTAACCATTATGCTTATCACACTTACTATTCTGTGCTTCTCTTGGGTACTTTAAAAAAAAAACTATTTGTATAACGTATATAACATATAACTATTTGTTTCCCTAGTAGCTCAGATGATGAGGAATGTGCTTGCTATGCAAGAGACCCAGGGTTGATCCCTGGGTCGGGAAGATCCCCTGCAGAAGGGGATGGCAAGCTCCTGCGGCATTCTTGGAGAATTCCACGGACAGAGCTGCCTGGCAGGCCGCCGTCCACGGAGTCACAAAGCGACTGAGCAAGTGGCACTTGCGCGTTTCATGGCTGATTAACACTGCTGTGTCAGCGTTCTTAAAGAGGTCATTATACAGCTTCCTTGTGATAGAAAGAAATAAAAATGCTTGATTTTTCTTTCCTTCTGAGCAGCACTCCCCTTTGATTATTCTGAAGCCTCGAAAGAGGCAGAGGAAAAACTCTAACTGTGGGACTGAATCAGTGCAGTCCTTTAGTGGACTGCCCCTCCTCAGCTTGCTCCTTTTAGAAACACGTGTAATATTTAAATATGTATTTACTTCACTGCACTGGGCCTTCACGGGGGCACTTGCGGCATATGGGATCCAGTTCCCCGACCAGCGGTCTAGTCCAGGTCCCTTGTTTCAGGCGTGACAAATCTTAGTCTGGACAGCCAGGGAACTCCCAACGTGCTCCTCGTATGTGGCCAGCGGACTCACCCTTAGGTTTGACCTAGAGGTCAGGGAAGCCGTCAAGAAGCATGAGGTCCCTCCGTAACCTTTTGCCACTTTTGCCAATTTTATTACATGTGAGACCTGTTTTAAAATCATCCCAGTTTTCTATTGTTGTAGACTATGTGTAAATAATGCATATAATTCCACTTGAAGCAGAGTAGATGCGTTGGCCTCCTGAGGCTGCTCTAGCAAATTACTACAGCGTGGTGGCTTAAAACAAAAGAGACACATTCGTTCACAGTTCTGGAGACGAGAAGCCTGAAATCAAGCTGCCGGTCAACCACCTTTGGCTCTAGTGGAGAACCCTTCCTTGTATTCCCAGCTCTGGCGGCTCCAGGAGGCCCTTGGTGTGGGACTGCTAGGCTCTAATCTCTGGCCGCATCTTCACCTGCTTCCTCCTCCTTCCAGCTGTCTCTTCCTTGTGTGTCCACCTGGATAAAACAGGATGATCACCTTCTCATGATCTTTAACTTCGTTATGTCTGCAAAGATCTTTTTTTTCCAAATCAGGTGACATGCCAGGTTCCAGGGCTCAGATTGCGACGCATCATTTCAGGGGCCATCACTCCACCTGCTCATCACTCCACAGGTTTGTTGATCTTCTTACATACCTTAAAGCAGGCGACCTTTGGCGTGTGAAATTTGTCTCAATCATGAGCTCCTTTCTACTGAGCACTGTCTCTGTGCCATACGCGGTGCAAACTCTTTGAACTTATTGCTTTGCAATAATCCTCATAGCAATTCTATGGGATGGCTTCTCATAATTCTGTGAGAGCATTTTCATCACCCAGGTGAGAAAGCTGTGGTTCAGAGACGTTAAGTGATTTGTGCAGGGCCACAGAGCTTCTGCAATGCTGAGAGGTCCAGAAAAGATTAAGTCTATCTGCTTTGAGTTTGGGCTTTAAACAATTATGCTGAGGGGGGTGGATAAACATACTTCAAGGGTCTTAAAAGCTTCAATTTAGAAACACTTTTTTTTTCCTCTTCAAGCCCTTAAAAATTGCTGGTCAGCAAGTAATGTTAACCCACAGTCATCTCGTGGTAATCCATGGTTATCTCATGGTTATCTGTGTATCTTGACCCGAAATTCAAGGCATGTATTAATAGCACAACCCAGCAAAGGAGTGTCTTTGAAAAGGAAAGAAATATTATGCCTCTAGAAAACAAGCAGTATTGGCGTCTCCTTTCCAAAAAATTCTAAAATTTAAGGAAGCACAAAAAGCTAAGTTTTGCAAAAAGCAACAGCGAATTTCCCAAATTTCCCTCCATGTATGTAATGATTTGAGAGTCTGGGTCGTAGTAACATAGAAAACAGCAGCCCTTTAATTGAGCATTTCCTTGAAATTGTCAGTTCTGATTTCAGTTTTCTTTCTTAATTTAGAGCAAGATCCAAGGATTTTGAATTAGCTTTGGCAAGTGAACAGGCAAGGAGAAAAATGCCCTCTATAGCCTGCTGTAGTGAATATAGCAGTTGATTGTGATTTGGGAGAACAGTTTGCAGTCTGACTTGAGTCCAAATAACTAGTGTGACTCCTTCCTAGAAGTTTAGTTCATTTATTTATTTTTTTTCCTGAGCCTCAGTTTTTCTGTTAAAAATAGGCCGGAAACGTAGAGATTGTCACCCTGAGTGAAGTAAGTCAGACAGAGAATGAGGCGAGTTGTATGCTATTGCTTCCATTGTGGTTTAGTCCCCTAAGTCATGTCTGGCTCTTTGCGACCCCGTGGACTGCAGCCCACCAGCCTCCTCCGTCCATGGGATTCCCCAGGCAAGAACACCGCAGTGGGTTGCCATTTCCTTCTCCAGGGGATCTTCCCGACCCAGGAATCGAACCCACGTCTCCTGCTTTGGCAAGCAGTTCTTTACTGCTGAGCCACCACAGAAGCCCAGGGCTTATATGCGGAATCTAAAAAGAAATGATGCCAATCACCTTGCTTACAAAACAGAAACAGACTCACAGGCTTGGAGAAGGAGCTTATGGTTATGACGGCAGGGGTGGGGTTAGTTAAGAAATTTGAAATTGACATGTGCATGCTGCTGTATTTAAAATGGATAACCAACAAGGACCTACTGTACAGCACAAAGATCCCTGCTCAATATTATGTAACAACCTAAATGGGAAAAGAATTTGAAAAAGAATAGATATATGTAGATAAAGAAGGCTGAGCACCGAAGAATGGATGCTTTGAGCTGTGGTGTTGGAGAAGACTCTTGAGAGTCCCTTGGACTGCAAGGAGATCCAACCAGCCCATCCTAAAGGAGATCAGTCCTGAGTGCTCCTTGGAAGGACTGATGCTGAGGCTGAAAGTTGGATTCTTTGGCCACCTCATGCAAAGAGTTGACTCATTGGAAAAGACCCTGATGCTGGTAGGGATTGAGGGCAGGAGGAGGAGGGGACAACAGAGGATGAGATGGCTGGATGGCATCACTGACTCGATGGACATGAGTTGGAGTAAACTCCGGGAGTTGGTGATGGACAGGGAGGTGTCATGTGCTGCAGTCCCTGGGGTTGCAAGCAGCTGGACACGACTGAGCGACTGAACTGAACTGAGATATATATGTGTAACTGAAACACTTTGCTGTACATCGGAAACTACCACAACATTGTTAATAAACTATAGTCTGATACAAAATAAAAAGTAAAAAAATGGGCTGGAGCTGACCGTTTCTTTAGTCTCTGATGATTTACTAAAAGCTCTGAACTCTCTTCTCAGAAAAATGCACACACACAACTTTCTATGTGATGAAAGATCCATAAGCTTCTTGTAGCCCATTTAGGAATCTCCTAGGTGTCTGGGCACCCTGAGTTATTCTGGAATAGGACATCCCTAATGTCCCCAGTTGGAGAAGGGCATGGCAACCCACTCCAGAATTCTTGCCTGGAGAATCCCATGGACAGAGGAGCCTGGTGGGCTACAGTCTATGAGGTCACAGTCAGACATGACTGAAGCAACTTAACAAGGGCACACACGCAATGTTTCCAATAAGCTAGGGTAATTCCTTGCATCACCCTAATCTGTTAGAAAGAGAGAACTGTGTGTGTCATTATGAAACAAAGATGCTTCAATAAACAGAGAAAGAGGGGAGGCCATGTAGGAGCTGGTGGAAATGCGTCATTTTAACATAGAGGAAAACAGGAGTTTTGAAAGCACTCTTGGGTCTCGGAGCCCCTGTGAAAACCTCTCAAGAGAACGGCACAGATTGAAGGGTTTTGACTTTTGAAAGGTTCTGAGTTTGGAGCTTTCATCAAATCACATTTTCCATCTGACGCCAGGGAGGCGATGGTGGTTTTGACACAGCCAGAGCCCAAGTGGAACGGCTGCCGGCGGTTCCAAGGAGTCAGGAAGAGTTCACGCGCAGAGGGATGGTGCCCCGTGCAAAGGAAGCTGTGCGGCTCTCCCGGGATGGTTTGCGCGCGAGCTGGTGCTTGAGGATGCTCAGTGGGTACCAGGGAGACGCCCGGGAGGGAAGCTTTCCGCCACAGACGTGACCAGTTGTTGGAGCTTCTATGTCAGGGAGTTACCGCTTTTCTTTCTAAATCAGTTCTCCTATTAAAGGCCTTCTGCTTTGCAAGTCTGCCTTTTCCCCACAACCAAGGAGCTGCAGGAAATCATTTACTTTTGCGGCCTTTTGATTCGCCAGGGTTTGGTGGTTGGCGCTGCAGCCCACACGCAGGGCCTGTGCAGCAAGGATGAGCTTCTGCGTTGCTTGTCCTCAGTCGCCTGTTGGAGGTAACTGACCTGCCGGCGAGGTCAGGTCACCAGCGTGGGTCTGTGGGCCGGCTTTTCCTTGAGGCATCCCGAAGCTTACTGTAATAGTGGCTTTCGTCAGCCTGGTTTCAGCATCTGTGGCTGTCGGTGTGTGTATGCGCACGCAGGTGTGCATGAGATTCAAGAGGCTAAGACTAGGGGAAACCAAGACGCCAGGCCCCATGGCTAGAGTGAAGAGGACTGAGTGTTCTCGTCAGCCCAGATCTCACCCTCCTGCCTTGGTTTGGATGATGGCCTCCAGTAGAACTTTCTGTGGCGATGGCAGTATTCTTTATTAGCACTGTCCAGTATGGGGGTCCCTAGCCACACGTCGCTATTAAGTCCTTGGCAGTGGCTAATATGACAGAAAACTGAAAATTTTCAATTCAATTTAATGAATTTAAATTTAAGTGACCTCACATGACCAGTGGCTACTGTAGTGGACAGTGCAACTTCAGATTGTCCCTTCTGATTTCATTTTCAAGGAATATTCTCCAAATGGGAGACACTGTGCCTTAAATCACTGTCATCCTTTTGATAGGCAAACCTAATGATCAGCTTAGAATGAAAAAAGCCTTATTAGCTTGTCGGTATAAATAAAGATGTGCTTCATTACTGCCTGCTTGGTAGCTTGGTTTCTCGGGGATATTTGCCCCTGTTTACGTGCACACGTTTCACACACATGTCAAGACGGTCTCCTAATGGGTGGCCCTTGTTCCTAACGTGTCCCTGCAATTTCTGCCTAGGTGGTACCTGCCAAACCGTCCTTTTTCTACCCTTAGAGTTTTTGTTCTTATTCCATTCACTTCAAAATATCATTACCATTGCAAACAAGGAAAATGTGTTTATCAGAAACTGCAAACTCCTTTAGGGCCTCATAGGATTAATCACGGTTATAAAGTTTTATTAAACACAATTTTTGTTTAATGACAAGCTCCACCAGTCCTTCCCATCCCAAACCAATCCTGTCCTAAGGGTGAATTGCGCTCAGCAGATTGTCTTCAACAGACTCTTCAAGACAATCCCGATTACTTTGTCATGCACAGAGAGATTTTTCTTCCTGGATAATTTGAACTTCCTTAAAAATCACATCTGTTTCATACTTTATTTATTTGTAATTTAAATCCTTAAATTGAATCTTTCATTACTAACATCTGGGCTTGAAATGCAGCCCACTTGAAAAAATACAAATTTTATTTTATTTGGAGTTACCCCCCTTCACTCGGTAGCTCTGGTACAAACATTCTCTGGCCAGAGGCAAAACAGCCGGGTATCTTAAAGCTGTGATGCTGTACCACGTGTGACGGGGCTCACTTGATTGTCCCTGAAGTGACTGGCAATTTGCCCAGAATTAGACTGAATGCACGTAATAAGCTGTAGAATTTCCACAATATTGACAATTAGATATCTCTATACAGCAGCAGCTGTGTATTGTTCTCATGGTATGGTCCCCTCAAAGCACCTCCTAAAAAGAAAAAAAAAAAAACCTGGCAGAAGGTTGCAGGCAGCAGCAAGGTAATATACATTGTATGAAATATCTCAAATTCAGATTAATCGGGATGTTTCTATTAGTACAGTTTTCTGCAATGGAAATCATGGCTGAAACAGAATGCTTTGGAATAGGAGTTTATAACACTGCATCTGTATCGGGTAATTGCTATATTTTTAGCGTGTTCCTGAGGAAGATACCTTGCTCATTTCCATTCACTGCGAAAGGGAGGGGATTGTGCCACCGGCACTCCGAGAGCATCTCGAGTCCTGGAGAGCGGGGAGTGACCCGATGGCCATGTTGAGATGCTCTTAACCCTTTTCTGAAACGGCTTTGGTCATCTAAAATAACCTTCACTCTCCCCTGAATGGAAAGTAGCCCCAAGAAATCATCTTGTTCGTGGACAGTTTTGATGAAAAAGAGCGTAACTTCGAATGAGCCATTTTTGCACTCCTAATATGCAGGGAGCCATTTGGAGAAACAGGGAAACATTTCTCCATGTTTCACCACTTGTCAGGTATCTCTCCGCCAGCCCATTTGTTCCATGGTTGTAGAGAACAGGGGAGAATGCAGAGGAACTGGACTGATAGCTGCCCCCTGTCTAGCAGCCGCTGCCCGCAGTCCTAGGATTTGAATATTATTTTAAACCTCACGATTGAAGTTTGCATTATGAATGGCTAATCTTTGATATTTTGCCCAGCGGATCTGGGGCAGGCTGTTGTTGTCTGGAGCCAGACTCTGCAAACTTTGGATTTTGTTGTTTGTCCCCTTGCAATAGAAATGGACGTTTTCAAAGAAAGCTGCTGTTTTTAGAAAAATACCATAAAATCTTGGGAACAACAAGATACCATGTTTTCTATTGCAGATCTTAATTTATCAAGCTAATCACCAACAAAATGTAGCTAAATTGCTGATAGCCCTAAGACAGATTAATTCAGGAGCAAGGCACTGTTGGGTTCCTTAAAGGTTAGCAGTGGTGTTTTGGTAGCACAGTGAAGAACTCTTTCTTATCTCAGATTACGCTGTATCCTTCTTTTCGAAAAGTCTACATTATTAAGAATGCATTGGTGTTCAGTCCAACACATACGTTTACTTCCCCATTAATGCTAGAGGAGAAAAGAGAAATCAAATTTCTTTTTTTTTTAAATTGAAGTATAGCTGATTTACAATGTTTTGCTAATTTCTGTTGCACAGCAAGGTGATTCAGCCATACGTATACATACATTCTTTTTCATATTCTCTTCCACGATGGTTTATCACAAGCTATTCAATACAGTGCCCTGTGGTCTACGGTAGGGGCTTGTTGCCGACCCATCCTATATATAAGAATTTGCATCTGCTAATCCCCAGACTAAATTTCTTATTAGCAAAGGGAAACTATTTTGAAATTTGTAATGTCTGTCTTGTAACCCAGTTTAAAATTCCGGCACTGCACCTCCCCACTCCGCGTCTCTCTTTCAAAAGTCTTTGCTACAGAGTGAAGTAAGCCAGAAAGAAAAACACCAATACAGTATACTAACACATATATATGGAATTTAGGAAGATGGCAATGACGACCCTGTATGCAAGACAGGGAAAGAGACACAGATGTGTATAACGGACTTTTGGACTCAGAGGGAGGGAGAGGGTGGGATGATTTGGGAGAATGGCATTCTAACATGTATACTATCATGTAAGAATCGAATCGCCAGTCTATGTCTGACGCAGGATACAGCATGCTTGGGGCTGGTGCATGGGGATGACCCAGAGAGATGTTATGGGGAGGGAGGTGGGAGGGGGGTTCATGTTTGGGAACGCATGTAAGAATTAAAGATTTTAAAATTAAAAAAAAAAAAAAAGTCTTTGCTATTTACACTTTTGTTCCTTCCCCTTCCCTGGGTCCAGTCGTAGACGCTCACTCACTAATGCCTGGCTTTTGTATTTAGAAAGCCTCAGGGAATAGGCTGGGAGCCCCTTCTAGGGCCCGGGGGCTCTGAACGCTCCCGTTTTGGCTCTGCCGTCTATGGGGTTGCACAGAGTCGGACACAACTGAAGCGACTTAGCAGCAGCAGCAGCAGCAGCAGCTAACCAGCTGGGTGACTTCAGGCGAGCTGTCCCTGTCTCTCCGGCCTTCAGTCCCTCCCAAGATGAACACAGCATCAGCAGCCCTCAATGATCCAGGAGGTATAGTGGATCAGGCGATCCAGTAAAAGGCACTATGGACCCCCGTCGGCTTCAGGGCGGGAGCCTTTTTTTTATCAGGAGTGGGAAAGGTGCTTTCTCGCACCTGCTTGCCCCAGCCTTACCCCTGTGTCCTTCACCGCGCAGCAGCTGAATCAGAGCCGAACGAGGTCAGGTCGTGAGGCGTGTTCCCGGGAACTGAGGACAGGGCTGAGACGGCATGAAACGGTACCGCGTGGGCCTTTCTGTTGCCAGCCACAGAACATTCAGTCCCTTTCGTGCCCAGTGTACTCCAATAAAGGAGGTTAAAGGGCCAGTACATTAATTGACTGCAGTCCTAAGTCCCTTTTATAACCTGTGTTATCAGCATAAGTACAAGTGTGGTGTAGTAAGGAATATCATTATGAAACAGATTTCCTGGGAGAGGAATTAGCTGGCTCTGGTGGGCCGCTCTCCTGTAATGAACATACTTCCCTGTTTATGAATGCAGTTATAGATGTACTCTTAACAATTCTGCCAGGGGGAAAAAAAAAGGCTGTGTTGGATATCTTAAGCTGCATGGAGCATTTTCTCCAACTGGTTCTTAAAGGGTTAATTTGCAGTTTACTATTGAATACCATAAAATGAGCTGTAAATAATGTAATGATACGTATTGTTAAGCTACATATACTTTACCAGGTGCTAGGACACCCACTCCTCACTTAGATATAATCTGGGGCAGTCAACAAACACAGATGTATTTTAACAAAGAGAGAGAGACAGAGATGAAGACAGAAAGAACAAGAAAAAAAAATTAAAACATATGTAAGATAATTTAACCAAGATAGAGATCCAGGTAAAACTTGGCCTATTTTTTTTTCCCTCGGAGTAGCTTCCCTGTACTGGGTGAAATACAACAGCATTTTGGCTTGTTTTTGGAACACAGACGAGCCAAACACGTGGGAAACACCTTGACAGGCCTTTTGTATAACTACAAGGAAACTGATAATCCTAAATAAATTACACGGGAAAAATATGAATCTTTGAATACTAGTAATTATAATGGTTATTTTTCACTTTTGTAGCACCTGCAAATGATGTATATATAACAAAGCTTCAAAAAGCTCTAATTAACTTTTTATTTTTTTCCATTTACTGGCTTTAACCAGTTTGCATTAATTGGCAATTTATATCTATATATTTTTACCAAATATTTCTATTACTTTTGAGAGGCTGGAAATCACACATGATTGAATTTATTTTCACTGAGTTTGCTTTTCATTTTTGTCAGCCACTTGCTCTAAACCTCTCCCTGCCGGCCGCGCTTGTCAAGAGGGTGTGGAGGGAAGTGGAAATTTCCAGGTTGATCTGGGAGGCGGGAGAAGCCAGCACTTGCTTCTCTGGTGCAGTGACATGGCTTCTAATAGTGCCAGTCAGAATTCCTAACTGCTCCTACCAAACGCGTGAGGGCTCTGCTTGGAAGACCTCCAGGCTCAGCTTTCCGACAGATTACTCTGGGCGATTCCGGGCGTGAGATGAGTCTGACCGCCATGAAGATGCCGCTTTGTTCCGCTCTGGGGCTTGGGGCAAGTCAGACCCGGATGAAGCGGAGCTTGGAGAGGGTCTTCATGTGGACATCAAATTAAAAACCTCCCGGTTTGCAATCCTGATTATGCTGAGGTTATCCAGCTGCTGCCTCTTTGGGCGGCGCGGCCAGGGGAAGAGATGGTCTGAGACTGTCTGCAGGCTCGACCTGTGCCCGGGAAGGAGGAAATATTCACAGTGTACCAGGAAATCTGGAGGCAGGAGGGAGCAGCCCCTGCTTCAACTTTTTCTCGCTCTCTCCCTTTCTTTTCTCCTTTCGTGCTGACTTTTTTGTTGAAGTATGGCTGATTTACAGCGTTGTGTTAGTCACACATGTACAGCAAAGCGATTCAGTTATACATGTGCACACCTGTTTTCAGACTCTTCTCCATGATAGTTTGTTACAAGGTGTGGGATCTCGCTCCCTGTGCTACGGAGGAGGTCCTTGTTTATTTCACCGGCAGCAGCGTGGCTGCTAGTCCCGGACTCCTAGCTTATCCCTCCGCCTACCCCTCTGCTTTCCCCTTTGGTGACAGAAGCTCATGTTCTGCCTGTGTGAACCTGTTTTCGTTTTTTAAATAAGTTTGTATGGTGGTGCTCTGTTTTAAGGAACCTCTGGTTTCCTCTAGATGCCTGCGCCACCTACATGGAAGTGGATACGGGTGGAAGGCTTTGCTAAATGTCTGAGAAGGCTCTCGGGTACCAGGGAGGAAGGCAGAGGACTGGCTTGGAGTTGGATAGTGAACTGGGAAGAGGTGAAGACGCATGGGTATGTCAGGAAATCTAGAGTGGGAAGAATCAGTGCAGGGATGTGTGTGTGTGTGTGTTACTCTTTTTTTAAAAATAGCATTTTTAAGCTACTGTCCACGTGGAAGTGGAAGCTGCTGGCACATCTAGGCTGGCGTCCAGTGCCCCGCCGCCCAGGGCCCCGCATCCCTGGCTGACCGCGGGCCGGGCCAGAGTGAACGCTGCCTGAAAGTAAGCCCTGGGCCGGTCGGGACGCAGAGGCGCAGCGGCCGCACGGCCATCTGCAGGACATGAAAGCTGCTGCCTGATGGTGCTCGGCTGCCAAAGCTTCTAAAGGGTTTGGCGCCGGCCTGGAAATCGGAGGCAAACTGTCCATCTGCCGCCTGGCCCTGGCGACAGCTGACTGTTTTGCCGGCTGCAAGATAGGCCGGCCGAAGCCAGTCGGCCCACGTCCCTGATCGCACAGGGTTTGTCGGGCCCGCTCCATCAGCCAGACGCACATGCTAGTGAGTGCAGCTTCCTTTTGCTTGGGACGTGAGGCGATGAACACCAGGGCTGAGGCCGGGCTGAGAACCCAACCGGGGCGGCCGGGCTGAGAACCCAACCGGGGGCGGCTGCGGCTGCGGAGAAAGCAGATTGGCAATGTTCAAAGCATATTGGGGCATAGCAGTAGCCTCAAAACCCCAGTATGGGTGAGGACAGCTGACCAGATGTCTTGACTGACAGTTTTTAACAAGTTTCAAGGGTACCCCTGCAGGACATAAATGTTCAGTCTACATCTGTGTGAATCTCTCCTGTCCCACCCCCTCCCCGCTTCAACTAAGTGTGCGGAGCAGGGACGCTCGGCGTGTGGCTCCCAGCCCCAGTGACACAGACACGCTTGGTCAAGTTCAGGCGGGGTCTTCCTGCCCAGGAAACGCCTCAACTCCACGCGGAGGGAATGACCGCTGCGGGCAGAGAGGGCCAGTGAAGGCGCAGCCCTGGGGTAGACCTGGGCGCTTCTCTTGCCAGCCGGCCCTTGGAGGGCAGGCAAGGGTTTTTGGGACTGGACACTGATTCCTTCACTGCCCTCTGCAACGAGGTTTTCCAGGCACTCCGGCAGTTCAGGGGCGCGTGGCAAAGTCAGGGTTTGCTTCGGGCTGAGCTGGTGGGAGCTGCTGTAGTCAGAAGGCCAGGCAGCCTGTGGTCATCCCTGAGACGGAGGGTGGGCAGGGCTCTTAGGCAGAGGGAGAAAACTCTTCATTTGAACCTCTCAAGTTACAGCCTTGTAGGCATGGGAGATAACATTGGATTTTTTTCAAAGTTTGAAAATCACAGGGAAAAAGCTGTGGTTTTAATATTTGGAGTCTCCAGAGTTCTGGCTAAATTCTGGACTGTTTAGGGGTAATGGCATCTGTAACCAGAAATGATTCTTTAGATTTCATTTGTTGCAAAAGACGTATTTTATTTTATTTTGTAATTTAAAGTTGGGAAAAGATTGAAAAGCTGAGAAAGGTTGAAGGCAAAAGGAGAAGGGGTCGGCAGAGGATGACATGGGCATCACTGACTCAACGATCATGAGTTTGAGCAAACTCTGGGAGATAGTGGACGCCAAAGGAGCCTGGTGTGAGGCAGTCCATTCGGTCACAAAGAGTTGGAGGCAACTTAGTGACTAAATACCAGCAACACATTTAAAGTTGACTGGAGGTTAATTCCAAGCCCTAGGTTGACTTCCAAGAAGCTGTCGTATGGATTAACTGCAGCATCTCCTTTAAGAGCAAATTAGGCACATAGCTTGCTACAGGATGCCTTTGTCAGGCTTAGTTCGAATAGCTAGTTAGCTCTCTGTCTGCATCTGTGTGATCAATGCAGAAGATGATTCTGATCTGCAAATCACCTGGGGCTGATGGCCAGGGTCTGCAGGTTTCTTTGCCCCAAACTTTCTCTTTCTTAATGATCAGCATTCAAATGTGTTGAAATAAAATGCTCACATCCAACTAAAATGCGCAAGATAGTAATGTTAGGCTCCTCCTGGAGCAGTGTGGACCTGTGTTACAGTCAGAATGGAAGTTCGAGATTATCTGAGCCGAGATTCTTTTTGTATCAATGGCAGAGTTTGATGGAGGAAAAGATGAAGTGATGTATTCAAAGAAACACTGTCCCTGTGTGTTTCCCTCTCAGCTTGAATGAGACTAACTCATCAATTGGATTTGTTCTCTTTAGCAGAGCAGGACATAACCATGCACCTAATTAATACTTTATTTTGATTAAAAAATAGCAAGGATAACGCTTTTGGATTAAGTTAGAGATATTACAATAAAAAAAATCTTGACCAGGGGAGAATGAAAAAATTTCCCCAATTCAGTTTTATCCATTTTCTATTTGCAAGGCTAGTTCAAAGTCCAAGCGCTGAGACAAAACACTGAGCTTTGTCAAAAGCAGTTGGGAGCTGGCACAGACTGTGGAGGGCTCAGCCCAGAGATCCTGGTAGCAGTCTCCTACCTGGAGAAGCTGGGAGGCAGACCAGCCTCCACCAAGCACGCGAGCCCACCTGCTCTCCTCCAGGGTCCTTCAGTCAGGATGACTTTGCTGATGTGAGCTTGGGGTTCAAAGGTGCATGACAAAGGTTTATGCGTTGGAGGCAGAAACACACTCTTTCCTTGTCAGAGTTGGCACAGCCAGTTCTGTTCCAGAGATAGTTAAAAATAATGCCAGGTGCGGCATAAAGAAAAGTTTCTAACAGATACTGTGCCGTTATACTTGCTTTTGTAAATGAAAGTCTTTCTTTGTTCCCTACATCTTGCTGAAACCACTTTTATGTTGGCCGATGAAAGGAGAAAGCACCCCGGCTCAAACCTCCCGAAAGAACACGTTGTGTGAAGGTGGATTCTGGTATCCAGGGCCCAGTGCTTTATATCCCTTCTTTCCGCTTGAAATGCACTTTGCTCTCTTGTTGTTTTTCAAAGATGGACGGATGTTGTAGAAACTCTTTTTTTTTTTTACCACATGATGCCAAATTACATGATGGTTTTGATTCCATCCCAATGTGGTAGGTTCATAAAAACCATTAGGCACAGTCACTGCATTTATTTAGTCTGCTTGAGTGATCTGAAAAAAGTAATCACAAGCATGTTAAAGATATGATTTCAGAAATCACAAATTAAAATTTGGGAATGTGAAAACTGAGGGCAAAATGCTTCAGCACAGTTTGTAAGGGCAGACTCAGATACTGCAATTCCTCTTCATACCTCGTGGATAAACGTCAATTCTTTTCCAGCGTCAAAATGAGCAAAACATGCCTTTAAAATCTCTCATTATCTCCTCCTTAATCTGCCAAAGACCTCCAGAGATGCTGTACAAGGAAATAGTAAGTACTGTTATTTCTTTAGCAAGATTATTTCTTGACCCTTGACTATATTTATCCAGGATATCCAGGTGGAAACAATGGTTTTGTTGATGGGTTTGTTGGGCAAGACCTGGCTCCTACCTCTAGAACATCTGGTTTGTAGAACGTGGCCAATTAGCTGCCTTAGAAAAGAACATGAAGATAGATTGAGAAGCTAAGAGGAGGGAAGCAAAGGTTTAAGTGTACATGTTGTTTCCATCCACGTGCACCTGGGCCCTTCTCCCCATGGATGTGCTCAGGCCTGGCATTTGTCTGTTTTCTGGATTTCTTTGGATCTACATGATGATAAATAGCTGGAAAGAAAGTAGAGAATTTGGCCAACCATCCAGGTGTTCTGACTGAATGTTCCAGAATGTCAACAAATGTTTTATGGAGTGGCTCTTACAAATAAGGCTTCATGCTAAAGGCATTGGGAGACACCAAGGTGAGCACGATACACTTTTTTATTCTTAAGAAATCCAGAACAGAGTCAGGTTTTATGCAGAATCCAATAGAGCTCAGTTCATCCCAGGAATGTTTAGTAAATCTGATGGGTGTGAGTAGAGGAAAGTTATGGTTTGATAGGCGATATGCCGATAGGTCATGCCCACGAATCAGACAAGGTAGCTTGTTTAGCCAATTTCTTATAAAGAACAGGATCTTTACATTGGAAAAGTGGATGATAAATTCCAGCATGTGTCTGTAACTTTGCAGACTGCCCCATTTCTAGGGCTGGGCAGGACTGGAGTTTGTTCTAATGGAGCAGCGTTTGGAGTGTGTATCATAGATTGTATTATGTTTGGGGACCTGTGTAATTAATCATCCCTTGCCAGGGCTAGGGGAAACTATTCTTTTGGGGAAACTACTAATGATTATGTTGGGATAACAGGAGTAAACTGGGATGTCCTGAGCAAATGAGCTGTGTGATCACTCTAGTTACGGCTGAGATAACCGTAGAACGATGCTTTCTCAGAATACCCGGGAGGAGTGGGGAAGCTCTCCTGATGTCACTAGCGTGCCATCTCCAGACCCATGGTTGCTGCATTGAACCGATGCTGAGATGCGCCTTCGTGTGCGCAGCGTTAGCTGCTATGCCTTGTTTGGAACGTGGCCCTCCTTAGGTACCTTTCCAGTAACTCTAATTGCCAGCGTGCTCAAAAGCACACACCCAAGCCTTCCCAGGTGGCGCTAGTAGTAAAAAACTCGCCTGCCAATGCAGGAGGCATAAGAGATGTGGGTTTCATCCCTGGGTTGGGAAGATCCCCTGGAGTAGGAAATGGCAACCTACTCCAGTATTTTGCCTGGAAAATTCCATGGACAGAGGAGCCTGGTGGGCTGAAGTCCATGAGGTCGCAGAGTTGGACACAACTGAACACAAATAACCGCAGCAAGATACCCAGCTGAAGATTAAGTCTGACAGTGATTTGAATCACCTACTGTTAATCCAGAGTTACTAGCCTAATTTGCCTTCAAAGTTAAATGCAATGGATCATATATTCTGTTTACTACAAAAGGGCACCTGGGATAAAGTTTTGAAATATTTCAAGTTGTAACATAAAAAGACAGCTAAGGAGTACCTCTTTCATTTTTTTTTTAAAGTTAGATTTAAACAATTTTATTAACAATATAATAGCATAGCCATTTTACTTGGTTTGCAAATTTTGCAATGAAAGTGTTTTAGGAATCAGAGTGATTTCTTTTTTGAGCTTTTTATTTCTCTCATGAATTATATTGAACTTAGCAAAACATGCTGTTTGGCACATAGTAAGACCCCAGTAACTTAATAAACAAATAAATGAATTTGTTAAAAGAAAGTAAAAATCAGTCATCTCATTTACTTTCCAACTTATTTATGGACTTCCACGATTCTATAAGAAATTGTCCCCTAGCAGAAATTTCAGTTTTGTGTTTGAGTCATTTTTAAGTCATTGACATACATCACTATGTTGGTGTGCATTCATGTGTGTGAGAGAGACAGTGTACATGAGTGTGTATGTGTGTAATTAACTCTTTGCTGAAGCCTAAAGCATAGATGTTACCAGAGAACAGTGTTTAAAATTCAACACTTTTTACGCTTCTCATAGGAATTCTATTTGTGGCTTATAGCTCCAGATCTGTGGGTGAATCCATCTTACTGTCATCTCTCTGCCTTTATGGGCAGCGGTTATAACTATATAAATGGTTCTACCTGTAGAGCCTAGCACAGTTCAGACAGAAGTCAACAACACAGTGATTATTTTTAAACAACAGTGACAATGAAGAAGGACAATCTTCATCTGGGTGTATTTTATAAATAGAAGCTTAAGGAAGGGGACCTAGAATTTTGGACTGTATTTTCATCTAAAACATTGAAAGCAATATAAAAGGCAGATTGCTTAGTCCATGAAAATTTTTATGCTAACTTGATATTTTCTAGGAACTCTCATTTAATAAATCCATCTATCTTTTGCCTTGAATGTAAGATAAAAACAGAGATGCTATACAAAATCTCAGTCAAGTGAGAAAAAAAAAAATCCATAGACTGTGTTTGGAAGAAATCGTGAAGAGTGGCTGAACTGTGGAGAGTGTACACTGTTAACATTTTATGCTTTAACCCAAACTAAATTAATAGTTCACTTGGGTTTTGGAAAGATTGCTCCTGGACCAGCAGTGTATTTCTGAATGACATAAATATAAGAAAATTAGAAATTAACTTTAAATGGATTTAGGCATCTTACATAAATGAGAGCCACCCTTACACAAATTACTAAATCTATTCAGAGTAATTTATCAAGCAGTTATATGTTGTTTTGCTGTGTTGAAATTTCAGAAAATTTAATAACAACATACTTTCTGGAAATTGCATTAGCATAGACCATTAATAAGCTAGACCTATGGTGCTCTTGTGGGAGTATAACATTGTCATTAGCAATGTACAGTGAAGTGGGAGCTGGTTATCACTTAAGCATATCTATGGTGATGCAGAAAGACAAAGTTTTCTGAGAGCTCTCAGGCTCATCTGAAATAAGCACTTAGAAAATTGTTCTCTGGTATTTGTTCTGTGGTATTTAGCGGTTAACACGAGCCAACAGTGGTGAGATACGTAGTCCCAAATGAAAAGGATATATGGGGAGCCAATTGTCGAATTTTACATCCAGAAGAGCTCTTATCATTTAACTAGGCCAAACTCCAGAGATACAGGTTCAGAGAGGTCAAGTGATTTGCTCAAAGTCACACAGCTCATTGGTGGCCGAGCCAGGATGAAAACCCAGGGTCTCCAGACTCTCAGCCAGAATGCTCTGCTCCCTGTATCACATAGAAACTGTAAAAGGCTGGGTTAACACTGCTCATAAATAAGCAGGGGTCTGGCAGCCGATGGATAAATTTGGCTGGTGCAAACAATGAAGCAGAATAGCTACAAAACTGCAAAAAGTGTGAAAAATGTATTTTATCTTTGATTTGGGTTTTTGGAAAAGAGACTTCTAGATGGTCAAATTCAAATCGCTGCTTTGGAAAAGGTTGCTCTACTTTTAGAGAACCATGAGACAATGATTCAGAGAGTGAACTGTGTTCAGAGCCTATTGTCAGCATCCAACCGGTGGCAGAAGTATTTGCTGCAGCCCTCCTCTTCCTGGCCCCTCAAGATAATTAGGAGTCGTATTACTTAAAGTGCAAGGAGAGAGGTCGCTTGGGCCAAAACCCAAGCCATTTTTATTGTACTTGGGGATTTTCCAATTGTTTTAGAAGCATCAAACTTGGAAAACAAAAACAGCTTATCATTAAAAATTCAACCCAGGTGCACTCGGAAGCCACCTCTTCTTGGCCAAGGGAAGGCAGTGTACGTGGAGACTTCTTGCTGCCTTCCCAGTTAATGAGGGGTTTTCACCCTCTTTGCCCTTTTGACCTTGGTGGCGCCTTTGCTGGTCTCTTTTGTGATGCTGTTTTAGAAATACAGTCCTCCTTTTTCCTGTATTTGCAATTACAGTGGTCTGGCAGAGCATTAAGGAGGCTGGGTCATCAGATAGCCACCAGCTTAAGGCCTCAACTGCAGCTGTTAACAGTTTTGTTGGAAACCCAAGGATCCTTTCAAGGGTAGGAGAGCCTCCAACATGGCAGCCAGAGCTGCAAGAAATTGAGAAAGATAAGTGACTCGGTTTGGAGTGTTCTGCAGTGGCAAGTGAGAAAACAGACGCCTTCTTTCCTTCCCACAGCTCCCGTGCCACTTTCCACCCTTCTTTCTTTGTTATCATTGCTGCATGGATTTCAGCATTACTCTCTCTGCCACATTTCGTGACACTGCAAAAACACGGTTCAGAAAAGCTGAACTTCTAATTGTGGGAGAAAGAAGTTAGCTTAATTATGCTCAGGGAGCAGAAAAGATGGGTTTTGTTTCCCTCCCTAAGTCCTTCCTTCCTAATCACAATTTAGCACCCTCTCCCCAGCATTGCTATGTACGAACTTCATGCTGCTAGACAAATAAATTCTTTGGGAAAACGCACATTTTTATTTGGAAATAATGCCATCTCTTTGTTAGATTTGCAGCAATCCTATTTTGCCTCTACTGTTTTTAAGTTGAAAATGAAAAATTATATAGAAGATGCTTGTGTGTCGTATTGTGCTGAATGGTATGTAGGTCAGCATGCTGCAGCGCCACAGATAAGGGACCGGGAACAAGTGTTCTATGTACTTACAAGCAAATATCAGTCATAATAGAGGAAGACGGATCTACAAGAGCGTTTTGGCTTTGGAAATGTTTCTTGTCATTAGCATTTAAAAAAAGCTATGAGATTCAGGCCTATCAGTGCCGATTCACAGCAAACCCTGGCTCTTCCAGGTTGTTATCTGTTCCGCACAGAGGTACAGCTGGTTAGCAAATGGATTTGCAGATTTTTTTTTTTTTTTGCAGGGATGAGTAAAAAGGCAAAGAATCAGGTACTTACAACCCATTCAGAATGTAACAATTTTGTTTGTGTTATAAACCAAACCTTCTGTTTTTTGCAAACTGCATTATTTTTAGAAACAGAACCAAGGAAAAAAAAACCTAGCTGATTTAAAAAAAAATCTTTATTCATATTCCAATATCCCTAAGGGTTCTAATATCCATGAAGCAATACCAGCAAAGAGAGCAATAAGAACAGCAGACTCCGATGATTCAGTTTACAGTGTGGCTTTATTGTGTTAGCAGTCACGTCGAAAGGCAATACCTAATATTTTTTAATTTTTTATTCCTTTCCCTCTACTCTGGATGTAAAGGGGGAGAAGACGCTGGGTAAATGTGTGTGTGTGTGTGTGTGTGTGTGAAGGGGAGAGAGAGAGAGGTACAGAGAGAGAGGATGACTATTAATATTATTGAGTCCTCATTTGGAAGGATAAGGATAATGCATTTTAACATTTATGTAAATTGATATCAATGATCAGAAAGGACACCATAATGCAAAAAATAACAGTTTTTTTCTGAAAAGATGTTTTATGGAAGATATAGTTGATTGAGCTCTTTGGGGAAAAGACAGTTACTGGGAAGAGAAAGTAGCAGGGTGTTTCTGTCTCCTGGGTCTGGTGATATTCAAGTCCTTGGCTTTTATTAAATGGGTGCTTGGGGAGTTTCTCAATGAAGATTTGGTTCAGGGACCACATTTCATAGCATGTATGCATCTAGATGTTTGCTGAATATTTTCCGTAAAGATGCTGAGTTGTGATGGGTATTGGACTTGGCATGCCAAAAAGCATCACCCCCAGATCAAGCCCAGTGGGTGAATGGCCACGAAAGATGAGGTGTGCAATCAGGAAATCTACGAGGCTACTGATGTCCAAGTTACCGATCAGGCAGAGACTGCTTCCATTAGACCCCCTTTGGTGTTCTCTCCTATAATGGGAAGGTGCTGGAATCCTGAGCAGTGAGTCAGGATAAGCCAACTCCTTTGTCATCATCTGAGACTTAGATCAAAGATTGGAATAAAGCAGGGGTGGGTGGCAGAGATGATGAACAAATAAAGAGAAATTAAGAAGTGGATTGGATGTTCTGGAAACATTTGACAAATGAAGCGCTGCTGAAGTACAACACGAAGTACTTTTGATTACAGCGCTTTATTAGGAAATAGTCAGCCACTTCACTTTTAAATCAAGCTTTCTTGAGCTGGTTTATTCCTCTGTCGGGCAGGGCAAATATTCAATACGTTTGTCTTCAGTTAAGTCACTGTACCCTCTCTGGTTGGTTCCTTTTGGTGGAGTAGGACTTTTCTGCTTTCCCATTTTATTTTATTATCCTGGGTGCTCCTTTCAGGGAGGTCCGGGAATAGAACTGCATTTCTGTGTAACTCATTTCTTTGCAACCATGTGTAGTTTTATTTTATGCATTTTAAACACATTATTCTGAGAAGAGGCCCATGGGCTTTCTTAGGAGTCTGTGGCCCAAGACAGTTTAAAGAAACAGACTTGAAACAGAGTTCCGTTACATCCGTTCAGTCGCTCAGTTGTGTCCGACTCTTTGCGACCCCATGAATCGCAGCACGCCAGGCCTCCCTGTCCATCACCAACTCCTGGAGTTCACTCAAACTCACATGCATCGAGTCGGTGATGCCATCCAGCCATCTCATCCTCTGTCGTTCACTTCTCCTCCTGCCTCCAATCCCTCCCAGCATCAGGGTTTTTTCCAATGAGTCATCTCTTCCATGAGGTGGCCAGAGTATTCGAGTTTCAGACTCAGCATCAGTCCTTCCAGTGAACACCCAGGACTGGTCTCCTTTAGGATGGACTGGTTGGATCTCCTTGTAGTCCAAGGGACTCTCAAGAGTCTTCTCCAGCACCACAGTTCAAAAGCATCTATTCTTTAGCGCTCAGCCTTCTTCACAGTCCAACTCTCACATCCATACATGACCACTGGAAAAACCATAGCCTTGACTAGACGGACCTTTGTTGGCAAAGTAATGTCTGCTTTTGAATGTGCTATCTAGGTTGGTCATAACTTTCCCTCCAATGAGTAAGTGTCCTTTAATTTCATGGCTGCAGTCACCATCTGCAGTGATTTTGGAGCCCCTCAAAAATAAAGTCTGACACTGTTTCCATTGTTTTCCCATCTATTTGCCATGAAGTGATGGGACCAGATGCCATGATCTTCGTTTTCTGAATGTTGAGCTTTAAGCCAACTTTTTCACTCTCCTCTTTCACTTTCATCAAGAGGCTTTTGAAACAGAGTCAGTTCAGTTCAGTTCAGTTCAGTTGCTCAGTCATGTCCGACTCTTTGTGACCCCATGAATAGGAGCATGCCAGGCCTCCCTGTCCATCACCAACTCCTGGAGTTCACCCAAACTCACGTGCATCGAGTCTGTGATGCCATCCAGCCATCTCATCCTCTGTCACCCCCTTCTCCTCCTGCCCCTAATCCCTCCCAGCATCAGAGTCTTTTCCAGTGAGTCAACTCTTCACATGAGGTGGCCAAAGTACTGGATTTTCAGCTTTAGCATCACTCCTTCCAAAGAACACCCAGGACTGATCTCTCTTAGAATGGACTGGTTGGATCTCCTTGCAGTCCAAGGGACTCTCAAGAGTCTTGCTGGAAGAAGCACAAGCTGGAATCAAGATTGCCAGGAGAAATATCAATAACATCAGATATGCAGATGACACCACCTTCACTTATGGCAGAAAGTGAAGAGGAAATAAAAAGCCTCTTGATGAAATTGAAAGAGGAGAGTGAAAAAGTTGGCTTAAAGCTCAACATTCAGAAAACGAAGATCATGGCATCTGGTCTCATCATTTCATGGCAAATAGATGGGAAAACAATGGAAACAGTGTCAGACTTTATTTTTGAGGGGCTCCAAAATCACTGCAGATGGTGATTGCGGCCATGAAATTAAAGGACGCTTACTCCTTGGAAGGAAAGTTATGACCAACCTAGATAGCACATTCAAAAGCAGAGACATTACTTTGCCAACAAAGGTCCATCTAGTCAAGGCTATGGTTTTTCCAGTGGTCATGTATGGATGTGAGAGTTGGACTGTGAAGAAAGCTGAGCACGGAAGAATTGATGCTTTTGAACTGTGGTGCTGAAACAGAGTAGAGCACTGAACAAAAACACCCAAATCCGAAACATGTGTCAGGTACTCATACAGAGTGAGTACCTGAATCAAGGGTCAGGTGCTAATTTCTTGATGCTTTTCTCACGTCCTCTGAAGATCAGGAAGGTCTCAAAAGCTGAGGGACTGCTTGGAGGCAAGTGTATCAGCAGGGATGTACTTTGGGAATAAAGAAGTGAAATGCTTACCCTTCACATCCATGCATCACCTTTCACAAAGCCTTCCTTCTCTCTCTCTCTTCCTCCCCCCTTTTCTTCCCTTCCTCTGTTCTTTCCTTTGAACGATCCTGACTTCCACTAAAATTCCCGTAGACTCAAGAGAACGAAGACTGCTTTGTGGTCTTCACAATCTGTGACACTGGGTGGGAGGGAAATGCACATTTGCTGGATGAACGAGCGAATGAATGAACCTATTTGCATGAAAGGAAATGATCCTTTTGCTGGAGATGTCCGGGGTGGCCAGGCAAAGGCTTAAAAGAGACAATGAGGTGTCAATCAGAGCTGGAGATGAAATGGTAGAGAAAAACATTCCGCCTACAAGATAACACAGATATGAGAGCTTTCTGTCAGAGACTGATCTGATGCATGAACAGCATCCGTACATAGAAGGCTTAGGCAGGAAGAACAGTCTCCCTGGACATTCCCCAGGCCCACCCTCTGGGTCATAATGGGGACTCTCTACGGTGGGTCAGTCAGTACCCTTATCGCCACTAATCTCCTCTTTAAAAACGTTAAAAATTATTCCATGCATAAAAAAATAATGGTAAGATAAACATCCACTGCCAGGAGTGGGACATTGTAAATGCCATTTCGCCCGTTCTAAATCCACACTTCACCTTCCCTGTCGGAAGGAATGCAATCACTGTTCTGATTTTGGTTTACCATTCCTTTGCCTTTTTGCAATAGCTGTGTTATGAAGATGTTTATTGAGGGTATAGTCTTTAGATTTTTTTAAGAAAAGGCCTCATGTTATCTATTTTATGTATTTTTATGTGATTTGATTTTTCTACCAAACTATGTATCTGAAATTCACCCATGTTGATATGTGGAGCAGTAGTTTAGCACGTTTTCAGTGTTGTGTAGTAATCTATTATGTGAGTTACCTCAGTTTATCGTATAGTTGCCTGTTGATAGCACCTTGATATCTTTCTGTCTTTTGGTATCACAATTCACGGTGCCATAAACACTCTTGGGGCCAAACATTAGGCAAATAAAGAAATACATTTGATTTATTAAGATACATATATCTATATATATAAGTTTGAGATTCTTTTTTAAAAATTTCTTTCTTTATTTTTGCTTAATCTTTTATTATAGAAAATTTCAAACACTCTCAAGAGTAGAAAAGGATGGACAAAATAGTATAATGAGCCTCTACATATCACTCAACACCAATAGCTATTCCTCACAGGCCTGATCTGTGCCTTCTCTCTTAATCTGGTTTTAAATCAAAAGATATAAATAGATAGGTATCACGCTATGTAGGTAGATAGATATATTGAGATATACTAGTCTTCCCTGGTGGCTCAGATGGTAAAGCACTTGCCTGCAATGCAACAGACCTGGGTTCGATCCCTGGGTTGGGAAGATCTCCTGGAGAAGGCAATGGCACCCCACTCCAGTACTCTTGCCTGGAAAATCCCAAGGACGGAGGAGCCTGGTAGGCTACAGTCCATGGGGTCGCAAAGAGTTGGACACGACTTCACTTTCACTTGCGCTTTGAGATATACTATTGAAAGCCCTTTCACTGCTTTCACCGTATGGCCACTAGGCATGATTATAACTCAGGAACACCTTGATGAATACTTAAAATGACCTCCAGAAAAAAGTCGCTTTTATACATCTTACAAATTCTTGTTGAGGAAGTAACCCACACCTTACCACTACACCCCTCCCCAGGGCTCAATACTAGGATAATTTGCACTTTTTAAAAACTACTTCTTTGGGATTATTTTCTCAGTACTAAAAAAGCACAATTATTTTATCAATACTATGAACAATACTGAGTTCTTTGGTGGATACTTTAAATATTGGTTGCAATTGAAGTGATGCTTCCTTTTTATTATATTAAAATTCACTTCAATTTATTTATTTTTTATTTGAAGGATAATTGCTTTACAGAACCTTGCTGTTTTCCGTCAAACCTCAACATGAGTCAGCCACAGGCAGACACATATCCCCTCCCTCCTGACCCTCCCTCCCACCTCCCTCCCCACCCACCCCTCTAGGTTGACACACGGCCCCTGTTTGAGTTTCCTGAGACCTACAGCAAATTCCCATTGGCTATCTATTTACATATGGTAATGTAAGTTTCCACGTTGCTCTTTCCATACATCTCACCCTCTCCTCCCCTCTCTCCATGTCCGTAAGTCTATTCTCTATGTCTGTTTCTCAAAGTGTTGCCCTGTAAATAAATTCTTCAGTACCATTTTTCTAGATTCCGTTCATATGCATTTGAATATGGTATTTATCTTTCTCTTTCTGACTTACTTCACTATAGATTCACATATGTTCTAGGTTCATCGACTTCATTAGAACTGATTCAAACGTGTTCTTTTTATGGCTGAGTAATATGTACCACAACTTCCCTATCCGTTCATCTGCCAGTGGACATCTAGATTGCTTTCAAGTTCTAGCTACTCTAAATAGCGCTGCAGTGAACAGTGGGGTACATGTGTCATTTTCAATTTTGGTTTCCTCAGGGTATATGCCTCGGAGTGGGACTGCTGGGTCATATGGTGGTTTTATTCCTAGTTTTTTTAGCATGAGCATGGTGGCTGTGATGGCGAACGAGTACGGCTGAGAGGAGCTACCCCATGTCCAAGGTAAGGAGCGGTGGCTGCGCTTTGCTGGAACAGCCGTGAAGAGATACCCGAGTAAGATGGTAGGTGCTGAGAGAGGGCTTGAGGGCAGAGAGACTGAAACCACAATCACAGACAACTAGCCAGTCTGATCACACGGACCACAGCTTGTCTGACTCAATGAAACTAAGACATGCCCTGTGGGGCCACCCAAGACAGACGGGTCATGGTGGAGAGGTCTGACAGAATGTGGTCCACTGGAGAAGGGGATGGCAAACCACTTCAGTATTCTTGCCTCGAAAACCCCATGAACAGTATGAAAAGGCAAAAAGATAGGGCACTGAAAGATGAACTCTCCAGGTCAGTAGGTGCCCAATATGCTACTGGAGACCAGTGGAGAAATAACTCCAGAAAGAATAAAGGGATGGAGCCAAAGCAAAAACAACACCCAGTTGTGGATGTGACTGGTGATAGAAGCAAGATCCAATGCTGTAAAGAGCAATATTGCATAGGAACCTGGAATGTTAAGTCCATGAATCAAGGCCAATTGGTAGTGGTCAAACAGGAGATGGCAAGAGTGAACATCGACATTCTAGGAATCAGCGAACTAAGATGGACTGGAATGGGTGAATTTAACTCAGATGACCATTATATCTACTACTGTGGGCAGGAATCCCTCAGAAGAAATGGAGTAGCCATCATGGTCAACAAAAGAGTCCGAAATGCAGTACTTGGATGCAATCTCAAAAATGACAGAATGATCTCTGTTCGTTTCCAAGGCAAACCATTCAATATCATGGTGAGTGAGTGAAGTCACTCAGTCCTGTCCAACTCTTTGCGACTCCATGGACTGTAGCCTACCAGGTTCCTTGGTCCATGGAATTCTCCAGGCAAGAATACTGAAGTGGGTTGCCATTTCCTTCTCCGGGGGATCTTCCCGACCCAAGGATTGAACCCAGGTCTCCTGCATTGTAGGCAGACACTTTACTATCTGAGCTACCAGGGAAGCCCCAATATCACGGGAATCCAAGTCTATGCCCCGACCAGTAATGCTGAAGAAGCTGAAGTTGAACAGCTCTATGAAGACCTACAAGACCTTCTAGAACTAACATCCAAAAAAGATGTCCTTTTCATTATAGGGGACTGGAATGCAAAAGTAGGAAGTCAAGAAACACCTGGAATAACAGGCAAATTTGGCCTTGGAATGCAGAATGAAGCAGGGCAAAGGCTAACAGAGTTCTACCAAGAGAACACACTGGTCACAGCAAACACCCTCTTCCAACAACACAAGAGAAGACTCTACACATGGACATAACCAGATGGTCAACACCGAAATCAGATTGATATAGCCTTTGCAGCCAAAGATGGAGAAGCTCTATACAGTCAGCAAAAATAAGACTAGGAGCGGACTGTGGCTCAGATCATGAACTCCTTATTGCCAAATTTAGACTGAAATTGAAGAAAGTGGGGAAAACCACTAGACCATGCAGGTATGACCTAACTCAAATCCCTTATGACTATACAGTGGAACTGAAAAATAGACTTAAGGGACTAGATCTGATAGACAGATTGCCTGATGAACTATGGGTGGAGGTTCGTAACATTGTACAGGAGACAGGGAGAAAGACTATCCCCAAGAAAAAGGAATCTCCATACCATCTTCCACAGTGGTTGTATCAATTTACATTCCCACCGAGAGTGTAAGAGCACTCCCTTTCCCCCACACCCTCTCCAGCACTTATTATTTGTAGACTTTCTGATGATGGCCATGCTAACCGGTGTGAGGTGAGATCTCATTGTGGTTTTGATTTGCATTTCTCAAATAATGAGTGATGTTGAGCATCTTTGCATGTGTTTGTTAGTCATCTGTATGTCTTCTTTGGAGAAATGTCTGTTTAGGTCTTTTTCCAACTTTTTGGTTGGGTTGTTTGTTTTTCTGGTATGAGTCGTATGAGCTGCTTGCATATTTTGGAAATTAATCCTCTGTCAGTTGTTTCATTTGCTATTATTTTCTCCCATTCTGAGGGTTGCCTTTTTACCTTCCTTGTAGTTTCCTTTGCTATGCAAAAGCTTTTAAGGTTAATCAGGTTCCACTTGTTTACTTTTGTTTTTATTTCCTTAACTCTAGGAGTGGACCACAGAAGATCTTGCTTTGATTTACGTCATCAAGTGTTCTGCCTGTTTTCCTCTAAGAGTTTTATAGTTTCTGGTCTTACATTTAGGTCTTTAATCCAACTTGAGTTTATTTGAGTATGGTGTTAGGAAGTGTTCTAATTTTGTTCTTTTACATGTAGCTGTTCAGTTTTCCCAGCACCATTTATTGAAGAGGCTGTCTTTGCCCCGTTGTATATTCTTGCCTCCTTTGTCAAAAATAAGGACACATTGGTCTATATTTCCTCTTTTGAGCCAGTACCATACTTTCTTGACAACTGTAGTTTGTAGCATAATCTGAAGTCAGGAAAGTTGATTCCTCCAGCTCCATTTTTCTTTCTCAAGACTGCTTTGGCTATTCCGGGTCTTTTATGTTTCCATATGAATGTGAAATTTTTTGTTTTATTTCTGTGAAAGGGGAAGGAAATGGCAACCTACTCCAGTACTCTTGCCTGGAAAATCCCATGGATGGAGGAGCCTGGTAGGCTACAGTACATGGGGTTGTGAAGAGTCAGACACGACTGAGTGGCTTCACTTTCACTTTTCACTTTCATGCATTGGAGAAGGAAATGGCAACCCACTCCAGTGTTCTTGCCTGGAGAATCCCAGGGACAGAGAGCCTGGTGGGCTGCCATCTATGGGGTCGCACAGAGTTGGTCACGTACAGAGTTGGACACAGCAGCAGCAGCAGCAGCAGCAGCAGCAGCAGTTTTGTGAATAATGCCATCGGTAATCTGATAGGGATCACACTGAATCTGTAGATTGCATTTGGTAGTATAGTCATTTTCACAATATTGATTCTTCCTACCCAGGAACATGGAATATCTCTTCATCTATTTATGTCATCTTTGATTTCTTTCATCAGTGTCTTATAATTTTCTGTGTACAGTTCTTTTTTCTCCATAGGTAAGTTTATTCCTAGATGTTTAATTCTTTTTGTTGCAATCGTGAATGTGATTGATTCCTTAATTTCTCTTTCTGAGATTTCATTGTTAGTATATAGACATGCAAGTCATTTCTGTGTATTGATATTGTACCCTGTGACTTTGTTAAATTCACTGATTAGCTCTAGTAATTTTCTGATACTATCTTTAGGGTTTTCTATGTACAGTATCATGTCATCTGCAAACAGTGAGAGTTTTACTTCTTCTTCTCCCATCTGGATTTATTTATTTCCTTTTCTTCTCTGATTACTGCAGTTAGGACTTCCAGAACTATGTGGAATAATGGTGAAAGTGGACACACTTGTCTTGTTCCTGATCTTAGGGGGGACGCTTTCAGTTTTTCACCATTGAGAATAATGCTTGCTGTAGGCTTGTCATATATGGCCTTTACTATGTTGAGGTAGGTTCCTTCTGTGCTCATTTTTTGAAGAGTTTTAATCATAAATGGGTGCTGAATTTTGTCAACAGTTTTTTTCTGCATCTACTGAGTTTATCATATGGTTTTATCTTTCAAATTGTTGATATGGTATATGACATTGATTGATTTGTATATATTGAAGAATCCTTGCATCCTTTGAATAAATCCAGCTTGATCAGGGTATATGAGCTTTTTGATGTGTTGCTGAATTCTGTTTGCTAAGATTTTGTTGAGGATTTTTGCATCTATTTTCATCAGTGATACTGGCCTGAAGTTTTCTTTTCTTGTGTTTTCCTTGTCAGGTTTTGGGATTGGGTGATGGTGGCCTCATAGAATGAGTTTGGAAGTGTTCCTTCCTCTGCAATTTTATGAAAGAATTTTAGAAGGATAGGGATTAGCTCCTCTCTAAATGTTTGATAGAATTCTCCTGTGAAGCCATCTTGTCCTTGTGCTTTTTTTTTTTTTTTTTTTTTTTTTTTTGAGATTTTTAAAGATGGAGAAACTCTATACAGTCAGCAAAACAAGACCAGGAGCTGACTGTGGCTCAGATCATGAACTCCTTATGGTAAAATTCAGACTTAAATTGAAGAAAGTAGGGAAAACCACTAGACCATTCAGGTATGACCTAAATCAAATCCTTTACAATTATATAGTGGAAATGAGAAATAGATTTAAGGGACTAGATCTGATAGAGTGCCTGATGAACTATGGATTGAGGTTTGTGAGTTTGTCCAGAAGACAGGGATCAAGACCATCCCCAAGAAAAAGAAATGCAAAAAGTCAAAACGGCTGAGTGAGCAGGCCTTAAAAATAGCTGTGAAAAGAAGAGAAGATAAAAGCAAAGGAGAAAAGGAAAGGTATACCCATCTGAATGCAGAGTTCCAAAGAATAGCAAGGAAAGATAAGAAAGCCTTCCTCAGTGATCAGTGCAAAGAAATAGAGGGAAACAACGGAATGGGAAAGACTAGAGATCTTCAAAAAAATTAGAGATACCAAGGGAACATTCCATGCAAAGATGGACTCAATAAATGACAGAAGTGTGTGGACCTAACAGAAGCAGAAGATAATAAGAAGAGGTGGCAAGAATACACAGAACTGTACAAAAAAGATCTTCACAACCCAGATAATTATGATGGTGTGATCACTCACCTAGAGCCAGACATCCTGGAATGTGAAGTCAAGTGGGCCTTAGGAAGCATCAGTACAAACAAAGCTAGTGGAGGTGATGGAATTCTAGTTGAACTATTTCAAATCCTAAAAGATGATGCTGTGACAGTATTGGACTCCAGATGCCAGCAAATATGGAAAACTCAGCAGTGGCCACAGGACTGGAAAAGGTCAGTTTTCATTCCAATCCCAAAGAAAGGCAATGCCAAAGAATGCTCAAACTACTGCACAGTGGCACTCATCTCACATGCTAGTAAAGTAAGGCTCAAAATTCTTCAAGTCAAGCTTCAACAATACGTGAACCATGAAATTCCAGATGTTCAAGCTGGTTTTAGAAAAGGCAGAGGAACCAGAGATCAAATTGCCAACACTTGTTGGATCATCAAAAAAGCAAGAGAGTTCCACAAAAACATCTATTTCTGCGTTATTGACTATGCCGAAGCTTTTGACTGTGTGGATCACAATAAACTGTGGAAAATTCTGAAAGAGATGGGAATATCAGACCACTTGATCTGCCTCTTGAGAAATCTATATGCAGGTCAGGAAGCAACAGTTAGAACTGGACATGGAAGAGCAGAATGGTTCCAAATTGGGAAAGGAGTACATCAAGGCTGTATATTGTCACCCTGCTTATTTGACTTATATGCAGAGTTCAGTTCAGTTCAGTTGCTCAGTCGTGTCCGACTTTTTGTGACCCCATGAACCACAGCAGCCAGGCCTCCCTGTCTATCTCCCACTCCCAGAGTCTACCCAAACCCATGTTCATTGAGTCAGTGATGCCATCCAACCATCTCATCCTCTGTCATCTCCTTCTCCTCCTGCCCTCAATCTTTCCCGGCATCAGGGTCTTTTCAAATGAGTCAGCTCTTCGCATCAGGTGGCCAAAGTATTGGGTTTCAGCTTCAGCATCAGTCCTTCCAATGAACACCCAGGACTGATCTCCTTTAGGATGGACTGGTTGGATCTCCTTGCAGAGTACATGATGAGAAATGCTGGAATGGATGAAGCACACGCTTGAATCAAGATTGCCGGGAGAAATATCAATAACCTCAGATATGCAGATGACACCACCCTTATGGCAGAAAGTAAAGAAGAACTAAAAAGCCTCTTAATGAAAGTGAAAGAGGAGAGTGAAAAAGTTGCTTAAAGCTCAGCATTCAGTAAACTAAGATCATGGCATCCGGTCCCATCACTTCATAGCAAATAAATGTGGAAACAGTGGAAACAGTGTCAGACTTTATTTTTCTGGGCTCCAAAATCACTGCAGATGATGATTGCAGCCATGAGATTAAAAGACGCTTACTCCTTGGAAGAAAAGTTATGACCAATCTAGATAGCATATTAAAAAGCAGAGACATTACTTTGCCAACAAAGGTCCATCTAGTCAAGGCTATGTTTTTTCCAGTAGTCATGTATGGATGTGAGAGTTGGACTATAAAGAAAGCTGAGCATTGAAGAATTGATGCTTTTGAACTTTGGAGTGGAGAAGACTCTTGAGAGTCCCTTGGACTGAAAGCAGATCCAACAAGTCCATCCTAAGGGAGACAAGTCCTGAATGTTCATTGGAAAGACTGATATTGATGCTGAAACTCCAATATTTTGGCCACCTGTTGAGAAGAGCTGACTCATTTGAAAAGACCCTGATGCTGGGAAAGATTGAAGCGGGAGTCGAAGGGGACAACAGGAGATAAGATGGTTGGATGGCATCACCACCTCTATGGACTTGAGTTTGGGTAAACTCCAGGAGTTGGTGATGGACAGGGAGACCTGGCATGGTGTCACAAAGAGTTGGACACGACTGAATGGCTGAACTGAATTGACTGATGTTCCTATTGCCATTTTCTTAATTGTTTGGGGTTGATTTTGTAAATCTTTTTCTCCTTTTTTATTTCTTGACTATATAATTCCCTTTAACATTTGTTGTAAAGCTGGTTTGGTGGTACTGAATTCTCTTAACTTTTGTTTGTCTGAAAAGCATTTTATTTCAACTTATTTTTGAATGAGATCCTTGTCGGGTAGAGTAATATTGGTCATAGATTTTCCCCTTTCAATACTTTAAATATATCCTGCCATTCCCTTGTGGCCTACAGAGTTTACGCTGAAAGATCCGCTGGTAAACGTATGGAGTTTCCCTTGTATGTTCTTTGTTGCTTTTCCCTGCTGCTTTTAATATTCTTTCTTTTTGTTTAGTCTTTGTTAGTTTGATTAGTATGCGTCTTGGTCTGATTCTCCTTGGATTTATCCTGTATGGGACTCTTTGTACCTCTTGGACTTGATTGACTACTTCCTTTTCTATGTTGGGGAAAATTTCAGCTATAATCTCTTCAAAAATTTTCTCATAACCCTTTCTTTTTCTCTTCTTCTTCTGGGACCCCTATAACTCGAATGTTGGCGTGTTTGACATTGTCCCACTGGTCTCTGAGCCTATCCTCAGTTCTTTTCATTCTTTTTCCTTGATTCTGCTCTTCAGAAGTCATTTCCACCATTTTATCTTCCAGGTCACTGATCCGTTCTTCTGCTTCAGATATTCTGCTGTTGATCCCTTCCAGAGTATTTTTAATTTCAGTAATTGTGTTGCTTGTCTCTGTATGTTTATTCTTTAATTCTTCTAGGTCTTTGTTAATTGATTCTTACTTTTCCTCCGTTCTGTTTTCAAGGGTTTTGATCATCTTTACTATCACTGTTCTGAATTCTTTTTCAGGGGGTTTGCCTATTTCCTCTCCATTTATTTGGACTCTGTGTTTCTAGCTCGTTCCTTCTTTTGTGTCGTATTTCTCTGCCCTTCCATTTTTTTTTTTAACTTACTGTGTTTGAGGTCTCCTTTTCCCAGGCTTCAAGGTTGAATTCTTTCTTCCGTTTGGTTTCTGCACTTCTAAGGTTGGTGCAGCGGTTTGTGTAAGCTTCATATAGGGTGAGATTCCCTGGTGGCTCAGATGGTAAAGCATCTGCCTGAAGTGCAGGAGACCCGGGTTCGATCCCTGGGTTGGGAAGATCCTCTGGAGAAGGAAATAGCAACCCACTCCAGTACTCTTGCCTAGAAAATTCCATGGACTGAGGAGCCTGGTGAGCCACAGTCCATGGGGTCACAAAGAGTCGGACACGCCTGAGCGACTTCACTTTCACTTTTTTGCTTTTTAGTTAGTTTGTTTTCCTCTGATGGGCAACACTGAGTGAGGTGGTGATCCTGTCTGCTGATGACTGGGTCTGTGTTTTTGTTTTGTTTGCTGTTTAGATGAGGCATCCTGCACAGGGTGCTGCTGATGGTTGGGGATGCCCAGTCTTGTACTCACGTGGTTTCCTTTGGGTAAGTTCTAACTGTCTGACACTCCCTAGGGTTAGTGCTCTGAGAGTCCAGGGTCTTGGAGTTAGTGCTCCCACTCCAAAGGCTCAGGACTTGACATCCAGTTCAGTGGGTTTTGTAAGACATCAGAAACTTGTATTCTAGGGTACTTGTTAGATTCCTTTCCTTGAAGTTCTCTGAAGATTAAATGCATTTGCAAGAAGCCTTTCTAAAAACATACGAATAAAACCATAACTGTCTCCTTTCAGAGAGAATGGGCTTCCTTTCTGGGTGCTGGTATCCTCTGCCAGCATTCAGAAGTTGTTTTGCGGAAGTTGCTCAACGTTCAAATGATATTTTGATGAATTTGTGGGGGAGAAAGTGGTCTCCCTGTCCTATTCCTCCTCCATCTTCAAGTTTGAGATTCTTTTTCTAAAAAATGTTTATTTTTTGAGTATGTCGGGTCTTAGTTGCTGCGTTCTTTCACTGAGGCGCATAGACGCTCTAGTGTGGCTCGCAGCCTCGTTAGTTGCAGTGTGCAGGCTTAGTTGCTCCACAGCACATGTGATCTTTGTTCCCTTCCTAGGGAGTGAACCTGAATCTCCTGCATTACCAGGCAAATTCTTAATCTCTGGACCACCAGCGAAGTCTCAAGGTATATTCTTATTGCAGACAAATAACAATGAGAGTGATCAATAAAATCCTTTCAAACAGATCAGGAATTAAATGAGGAACAATGTAAAATTTCTGACTTTGAAAGAGAGTTTGTACATGTATTTTAAATGGATGATGGCAATTATTATGATTTATCAAATTATTATGGTTTTTAGATACCTTTGGATACATTTACAAGCAATGTAAAAATTTCAGTGTTTCTAATATGTCAGATACTACATCTTCTGGGACTTTTCAAATTGATTAGAAAAGTTTATAGATGACTTAAAACTGCAAGAAAGGACTCAATCCAAAAAAAAAAAAAAAAATTGACCTTAGAAGAGCAAATACTTTTAAAGAGCTCTTAGAAATGGGATTGCTGGGTTATGGTTTATGTTCATGTTCAGCTTTTCAAGGTAAAGTCAGTTGTCTCCCCAGAAGGTTGTCCTGATTTGCACTTCCATCGGCGAATGAAGTTTTGTTGGTTTGTTGCTCCCGACTCTTGTCAGCAACATTTGATGTCGTCAGACTTTAGAATTTTTGCCCATGCGTGTGTAAAATGGTCTCTGACAGGGATTCTGGCATGTGGCTCCCTCATTACACTGGAGCGTTTCCTCATATGGTCCTTTGGCCAATTGTGTCTCCTTTTCTGTGAAATGGGCTTCCCTAGTAAAGAATATGCCTGCAATGCAGGAGACCCGGGCTTGATCCTGGAGTTTGGAAGATCCCCTGGAGAAGGAGATGGCTACCCATGCCAGTGTTCTTTCCTGGGGAATTCCGTGGACAGAGGAACATGCTGGGCTACAGTCCATGGGGTCACAAAGTCGAACATGACCTTGAAACTAACACTTGCTTTATGACATATCCGTCTACGCCCATCCCAGAGAACTTTCTCCTCACTGTTCCCTGTAGTCCCCCAGCTTCCCATCCTCCTTCTTACTAGTTGGGGTCTAATAGCAGTAGTTCTGGAGAAGGGAATGGCACCCCACTCCAGTACTCTTGCCTGGAAAATCCCATGGATGGAGGAGCCTGGTGGGCTGCAGTCCATGGGGTCGCCAAGAGTTGGACACGACTGAGTGGCTTCACTTTCACTTTTCACTTTCATGCATTGGAGAAGGAAATGGCCACCCACTCCAGTGTTCTTGCCTGGAGAATCCCAGGGACGGGGGAGCCTGGTGGGCCGCCGTCTATGGGCTCGCACAGAGGTGGACACGACTGAAGTGACTTGGCAGCAGCAGCAGCAATAGTTCTGCCCAGTGTGCCACAAGAGGAGCATTGACGAGTCGGCACATGTCTCTCGAGCTGTCCCCTCCCGAGGCAGTGATCACAGGGATGCATTGAGTGAAAACCACTTGCATGACTGACTCACTACATGGCGGACAGCAGTCCCGGAGAGTCGCTTGACCTTCAGTAGACCATCTGTGAGCAGGAAGTAAACTTCCGCAGGGTTTATTCCCCTATTTGTTGGCTTCTTTGTGGTTTCAGCATATCTAACATATTCTGACTAATATCATTTGTTTGGTTTAACATGTGTACTCTTTAGTCATTGATAAGAATTCTTTATGTGTTCTCAACACTGACGCTTTTCTATGTCATAGATAATACAACTATCCCCTTCCAGCTTGTGGGTTATATTTTTATTCTCCTTATGGTATCAGTTGATGAACAGGAATCCTTTTTTTAAAAGAAGATAGAATCAAACTTACTAAATTTTTACCTTATCATTTGTGATTTTTATGTTAAAAAAATCCTACCCAACGCTAAATTCATTTGGAAGGCGTATTTTTCCTCAAAAGCTTTTCGTTTTTTACTTTTAACTTTTAGTCATCTTTGATTTTTTTTTGTCTAAATTAAAAGTACGGATCTTATTTTATTTCATTTTCCTTTATGGATGCACGCTCAGTTGCTTTAGTCATGTCCTACTTTTTGTCACTAAGGACTGTAGCCCGCCAGGCTTCTCTGTTCATGGGAGTCTCCAGGCAGGAATACTGGAGTGGGTTGCCATGCCCTCCTCCAGGGGAGCTTCCCAACCCAGGGACTGAACCAACATCTTGTGAGTCTCCTGACTTGCAGGCATATTCTTTACCACTGAGCCACCGAGGGAGGCTTCATTATGAATAGCCGAAATTTATTGTGTATTTCTTCTTTGATATGCAGTGCCACCTCTTCATAAATCAATTTACTACTTACACTGGGGTTTGATTAGGGCTCTCTAACTGCTCATTTGGCTTAATATGTCTATCTCTGTGCTTAAACTCTATTAAAATGTTGCTGTTCAGTCACTAAGTTGTGTCTGACTCTTTGGGACCCCACAGATTGCAGCGTACCAAGCTCCTCTGTCCTCCGCTATCTCCTGGAGTTTGCTCAAATTCTTGTTCATTGAGTTGGTGAAGCTATCTAACCATCTCATCCTCTGCACTCCCTTCTTTTGCCTTCAATCTTTCCCAGCATCAGGGTCTTTTCTAATGAGGTGGCTCTGTGCACCATGTGGCCAAAGTATTGGAGCTTCAGCTTCAGCATCAGTCCTTCTAATGAATATTCAGGGTTGATTTTCTTTAGGATGGACTGGTTGGATCTCTGCAGTCCAAGAGACTCTCAGCACCACAAGGCGAGAGCATCAGTTCTTCTGCACTCAGCCTTCCTTATGGTCCAACTCTCAGTTCCATACATGGCTACTGGAAAAACCATAGCTTTGACCATACGGACCTTTGTCAGCAAAGCGGTGCCTCTGCTCTTCAGAATGCTGTCCAGGTTTGTCGTATCTTTCCTTCCAAGCACAAGCATCGTTTAATGTCGTGACTGCAGTCATGCTCTGCAGTGATTTTGGAGCCCAAGAAAATAAAATCTGTCACTGCTTCCACCTTTCCCTCTTCTTGTTTGTGTGAAGTGATGGGACCAGATGCCAAGATCTTCATTTTTTGAATGTTGAGGTTCAAGCTAGCTTTTTCACTCTTCTCTTTGGTTCCTCTTCACTTCCTGCTGCGAGGGTGGTGAGATTTTTGATATCTCTCATGGCATCTTGATTCCAGCTTGTAATTTATCCAGCCTGGCATGTAGCATGATGCCCTCTGCATATAAGTTAAATTAAGCAGGTGATGATATAAAGCCTTGTTGTACTCCTTTCCCAATTTTGACCCAATCATTGTTCCATGTCTGGTTCTAACTGTTGGTTCTTGTCCCACATACAGATTTCTCAGGAGGCAGGTAAGGTGGTCTGGAATGCCCATTTCTTGAAGAATATTCCACAGTTTCTTGTGATCCACACGGTCAGAGGCTTTAGCATAATCAATGAAGCAGAAGTAGGTATTTCTCCAGAATTCCCTTGCTTTCTCTATGATCCAGTGAATGCTGGCAATTTGATCTCAGGTTCCTCTTCCTTTTCTCATTACTTCTTATTTGTTTTTTTTTAAACTAATGTGTATTGAAAGGGTAGAAGATGGGCCCCCTGAAGAAAGCTGTGGCCAAAGGGAAAAGCAAGCACTGTCAGACACGCAGCCTGAGCTGCAGTGGGGGGAATGGTCCTCGTCTCTCTCCCTGGCCCCCACCCCCTGCAGGCGCTATTCATGGAGAAGCAGCTCCTTGCCGTCAGGTACCTGGGTGATAGGGCAGTGCAGCGAAGGACAGAGAACTGGGGATGGACAGAGATTAACCAGCCCAGGGCTCTGAATGATTATTACCTCGTTCTATTATTTCACTAAGTAGTGCAAGAATGGTTATCATCTAACTCTCTCCTTCCTCCTGTATTCATTACCCGGAATTTTTCTGTAAGGAAGGCTGTCCTTTTATTTTATTTTTTTTGTTTGATGACTCTGGAAATATGTGTATGAAAATGCAGAATAAATGTTTGACTTTCAGTGGATTTATTGCTGTTCAGATAATTAGTCAATGTCTTACCAACTTTCAATGGTGATATGAAATTTTATCAATATCAGTATTATCTATGGAGTTTTATATGTTCGATATATTTTAGCAATTTGTGTCATCATTCTTTATAATGCTCAAATTGTTGCATCTTAGCCCAGTGGGAATTCTCTTAAGTTGTTTCCTGTGTCCTTTTAAGATGGCTCCATTATTCTTTTACAACGTTCTTCCTTTTTGGCACAAAAGCTATTCTAAGCTTATCTTGTACATATCCTACCCCAGAGCTATCAGAAGTAATTTCTCCAAAAGCCTTTATTCCTTCTTTGGCAAATAAGGCCTTTTTAAAGGCCTTAGTTTTGAGTGCTATGTTGGGTCACCATCGCTTCCAGGGCTTTAAAGTGGACAGAACTAGGAAACGTGAAATTTTGTAAGAGAAAAAATATTATGAGGATTTTCTAACTCAGACTTCAGTTTATAAAGTTTGAACTCAACTTTGATTGTTTACTTTTTCTTTTACTTCCCAAAGTTTGGTTCATAAGGGCACAACTATTTGCTTTATCCTATAATATATTAATGCTTCCAAAATAATAATACTAATTCTTCAGTTCAGTTCAGTTCAGTCGCTCAGTTGTGTCCGACTCTTTGCGACCTCATGAATCGCAGCACGCCAGGCCTCCCTGTCCATCAGCATCTCCTGGAGTTCACTCAGACTCACAACCATCGAGTCAGTGATGCCATCCACCCATCTCATCCTCTGTAGTCCCCTCCTCCTCCTGCCCCCAATCCCTCCCAGCATCAGGGTCTTTTCCGATGAGTCAACTCTTTGCATGAGGTGGTCAAAGTACTGGAGCTTCAGCTTTAGCATCATTCCCTCCAAAGAAATCCCAGGGTTGATCTCCTTCAGAATGGACTGGTTGGATCTCCTTGCAGTCCAAGGGACACTCAAGAGTCTTCTCCAACACCACAGTTCAAAAGCATCAATTCTTCGGCGCTCAGCCTTCTTCACAGTCCAACTCTCACATCCATACATGACCACTGGAAAAACCATAGCCTTGACTAGACGGACCTTTGTTGGCAAAGTAATGTCCCTGCTTTTGAATATACTATCTAAGTTGGTCATAACTTTTCTTCCAAGGAGTAAGCGTCTTTTAATTTCATGGCTGCAATCACCATCTACAGTGATTTTGGAGCCCCCCAAAATAAAGTCTGACACTGTTTCCACTGTTTCCCCATCTATTTCCTATGAAGTGATGGGACCAGATGCCATGATCTTCATTTTCTGAATGTTGAGCTTTAAGTTAACTTTTTCACTCTTCTCTTTTACTTTCATCAAGAGGCTTTTTAGTTCCTCTTCACTTTCTGCCATTAAGGGTGGTGTCATCTGCATATCTGACGTTATTGATATCTCTCCCAGCAATCTTGATTCCAGCTTGCACTTCTTCCAGCCCAGCATTTCTCATGATGTACTCTGCATATAAGTTAAATAAACAGGGTGACAATATCCAGCCTTGACGTACTTCTTTTCCTATTTGGAACCAGTCTGTTGTTCCATGTCCATTTCTAACTGTTGTTTCCTGACCTGCATATAGATTTCTGAAGAGGCAGGTCAGGTGGTCTGGTATTCCCATCTCTTGAAGAATTTTCCACAGTTTATTGTGATCCACATAGTCAAAGGCTTTGGCATAGGCAATAAAGCAGAAATGGATGTTTTTCTGGAACTCTCTTGCTTTTTTGATGATCCAACAAGTGTTGGCAATTTGATCTCTGGTTCCTCTGCCTTTTCTAAAACCAGATTGAACATCTGGAAGTTCATGGTTCACGTATTGCTGAAGCCTGGCTTGGAGAATTTTGAGCCTTATTTTACTCAAGTGTGAGATGAGTACAATTGTGCGGTAGTTTGAGCATTCTTTTGCATTGCCTTTCTTTGGGATTGGAATGAAAACGGACCTTTTCCAGTCCTGTGGCCACTGCTGAGTTTTCCAAATTTGCTGGCATATTGAGTGCAGCACTTTCACAGCATCATCTTCCAGGATTTGAAATAGCTCAACTGGAATTCCATCATCTCCACTAGCTTTGCTCGTAATGATGGTTTCTAAGGCCCACTTGACTTCACATTCCAGGATGTCTGGCTCTAGGTGAGTGATCACACCATCGTGATTATCTTGGTCTTGAAGATACTAATTCTAATGATACTAATTCTTCCAGTGCAAGAACTTGGGATATCTTTCTATTTCTTTTTATCATTTTCAGATTCTTTCACTGATATTTTATCATTTTACAAGTAACAAATATTGGGTTGGTCAAAAGGTTCATTTGGATTTTTCTGTAAGATGACTCTGGTAGCCCTTAGTTGCCTTTAATTTCATTCAAGATAATTTTATTAGATTGTATTGTGACGGCTGTCATATCAGCTTGCATTTTAAAAAAGTTTACCAAATTGGTGAATTTTTGTATAGCTGCTTTAATATTGAAGATGGAAGCAAAAAGCATTATTGGGATATTATGCTTTATTACTTTAATAAAGGTAAAAATGCAACTAAAACACAAAAAAAGACTTGTACAGCATATGGAGAAGGTGCTGTGACTGATCAAATGCATCAAAAGTGGCTGCAAAGTTTCCTGCTGCAGATTTCTCACTGGACAGTGCCCCACAGTCAGGTAGGCCAGCTGAAGTTGACAGCAATCAAACTGAGCACAATCAACATTACATCATGTGGGAGATGGCTGAAATACTCAAAATATCCAAATCAAATGTTGAAATTCAGTTGTATCTGCTGGTTATGTTAATCAGTTTTATGTTTGGGCTCCACATAAATGGAAAATACCTTCTTGACTGTATTTTTGCACATGACTCTCTACTTAAACATAAGGAAAATGTTCATTTTAAAAACAAATTGTGACACATGATGAAAAGTGGATACTGTCCAATAATGTGGAGTGGAAGACGTTGCAGGGAAGTGACACGAACCACCACCAACCATGCAAACGCCAGTCTTCATCCAAAGAAGGGGATGTGGTGTTTGCGGTGGGGTTGGAAGGGAGTCCTCTATTAAAAGCTCCTTCTGGAAAATCAAATGATTAATTCCAAAAGTACTGCTCCCAATTAGACCAACTGAAAGCAGGACTCGATGAAAAGTATCTGAAATTAGTCAACAGAAAATACTTAATCTTCTATCAGGATAAAACAAGACTGCACATTTCTTTGATAACCAAGCAAAAACTGTTATTGGTTAGCTGAGCAGTTCTCATTAACCCGCCATATTCACCAGACATTGTACCTTCAGAGTTCCACTTATATTGGTCTTCATAAAATTCTTAGTGGAAAAAAAAACCCCAAACATCTCAGTTCCCTGGAAGACTGTAAAAGTCACCTGGAACAGTTATTTGCTCAAAAGAGATAAAAAGTTTTGGGAAGACGGAATTATGAAGCTGCCTGTAAAATGGCGGAGGTAGTGGAACAAGAAGGTGAACACGGTGCTCAGTAAAATTCTTGGTGAAAATTAAAAAGTGTCTTTTATTTTTGCTTAACAAATTGAAGGAAATTTTTGGTGAACCCAATAGTGTCAAGTCCTCCAAATAATGACAGTTTTACTTCTTTTCTCCCAATTTTGCTGACTTTTATTTCTTTTTCTTATCTGATTTCTGTGACTAGGGTGTCCAAGACTATATAAAATAGAAATAGTGAGAGTAGGTATCCTTCTCCTGTTTCTGATTTTAAAATAAAAGACTTCAGCTTTTCACCATTGAGTATGATGTCACCTATGGGTTTGTCGTAAAGGGTCCTTATTATGTTGAGATATGTTCCCTTTATACCAACTTTGATGAGAGCTTTTATCATGAATGCATGTTGGTTTTTGTGAAATGCTTTTTCTGCATCTATTGAGATGACCATGCGATTTTTATCCTTTATCTGCTGTATTTCGGCTGTGCTGGACCTTCATCGCGGTGTGCAGTTTTCTCTACCTGCGGTGAGCAGAGGCTGGTCTCTGGAGCGGGGCACCGGCTCCTCCCTGTGGGGTCCTCTCTTGCTGTGGCCTGTGGGCTCTGGGTGCACAGGCTTCAGTAGCTGTGGTGCACGGGGCTTACTGCCCCCTGGCATGTGGAGTCTTCCTGGGCCAGGGATGGAACCTGCGTCCCCTGCGTCGGCAGGAAGATTCTTGACCACTGGACCACTAGGGGAGTCCCTATCCTTTCTTTCATTGATGCGGTTTATCATGTTCATTGGTTTGTGAGTAGTGAACTGTTCTTGCACTCCTGAAATTAATCTCACTTGATCACAGTGTATGATCTTTTCTATATATCATTTGATTCATTTTGTGTGTGTGTGTACATCTTTATCACCAGAGATACTGGCCTGTAATTTTCTTTTTGGGGGGCCCTTGGCTTTGGTGTCATAGAACAGTGGCCTCAGAATAAAATTGGGAGTGTTTCAGCTTTTTCAGCTTTTTGGACTGGTTTGATGACAGGTATTAGCTCTTTGTATATTTGGTGTAATTCTCCTGTGAAGCTGTCTGGTCTTGGAAATTTGCTTGCTGGGAAGCTGTTTTTTTTTTTTTTTTAACTATAAATTCAATTTCACTGCTAGTGTCCATCCCACCCAAAGCAATCTATATCTTTAATGTAATCTTTAATAAAATACCCATGACATTTTTCACAGAACTAGAACAAATAATCCTAAAATTTATCAGGCAGCACAAAAGACCCTGAATTGCCAAAGCAATCTTGAGAGAAAAAGAATAAAGCTGACTCCCTGACTTCAGACAATACTGCAAAGCTATAGTATGTGAGAGTTGGACTGTGAAGAAGGCCGAGCACCGAAGAATTGGTGCTTTTGAACTGTGGTGTTGGAGAAGACTCTTGAGAGTCCCTTGGACTGCAAGGAGATCCAACCAGTCCATCCTAAAGGAGATCAGCCCTGGGACTTCTTTGGAAGGAATGATGCTAAAGCTGAAACTCCAGTACTTTGGCCACCTCATGCGAAGAGTTGACTCACTGGAAAAGACTCTGATGCTGGGGGGGATTGGAGACAGGAGGAGAAGGGGACGACAGAGGATGAGATGGCTGGATGGCATCACTGACTTGATGGACATGAGTCTGAGTGAACTCCGGGAGATGGTGATGGACAGGGAGGCCTGGCGTGCTGCGATTCATGGGGTCACAAAGAGTCGGACATGACTGAGTGACTGAACTGAACTGATAGTAATCAAAAATAGCCTGGTGCTGGCATAAAAACAGACTCACAAATCAACAGAACAGAAAAGAGAACCCAGAAATAAATGAACACACCTATGATCAATTAATCTATGACAAAGGAGCTGAGAATATCAATGGAGAAGAAACAATCTTTTTAATAAGTTGTTCTGGGGAAACTGGATGCCTACAAGTAAAAGAATGACATTAGGGCATTTTCTCACATTTCCTTATTTTTAAACAAAATATTTTGTTTAAATTCATTCCCTCCTTATTTTTAAACAAAAATAAGCCTAACATGGATTAAAGACACAAATGTGAGGCCTAAAGCCATAAAACTCCTAAAAGAGAGCCTCAGTTTCCTTTCCCCCACATCCTCTCCCACATTTGTTATTTGTAGCTATCTTGATGATGAACATTCTAATAAGTGATGTCTCATTAGACACCGTTGGTAGGAGTGTAAATTGGTGCAACCACTATGGAAAACAGTAAGAAGTTTCCTCGAAAAGTCTGAAAGGAGAAATACCACGTAATCCAGCAATTCTACTCCTGGGTATATATTTGGAATAAGTAAAAACATTAATTCTAAAAGATACATACATCCCCTGTTTACAATAGCTAGGATATGAAAGCAACCTAGATGTCCATCAGCAGATGAATGGATAAAGAAGTTGTGGAACATATACATAATGGAATATTCAGTTTAGTTCAGTCGCTCAGTCGTGTCCGACTCTTTGCGACCCCATGAATCGCAGCACACCAGGCCTCCCTGTCCATCACCATCTACCGGTGTTCACTCAGACTCACGTCCGTCGAGTCCGTGATGCCATCCAGCCGTCTCATCCTCTGTCTTCCCCTTCTCCTCCTGTCCCCAATCCCTCCCAGCATCGGAGTCTTTTCCAATGAGTCAACTCTTTGCATGAGGTGACCAAAGTACTGGAGTTTCAGCTTTAGTATCATTCCTTCCAAAGAAATCCCAGGGTTGATCTCCTTCAGAATGGACTGGTTGGATCTCCTTGCAAGTCCAATGGTATATTACTCAGCTATAAAAAAAGAATGCATTTGAATCAGTTCAATGAGGTGGATGAAACTGGAGCCTATTATACAGAGTTAAGTAAGTTAGAAAGAGAAAAACCGATACAGTGTATTAACTTATATATATGAAATTTATGAAGATGATAATGATGACCCTATATGCAAAACAGCAAAAGAGACCCAGAGGTAAAGAACAGACTTTTGTACTATGTGGGAGAAGGTGAGGGTGGGATGATTTGAGAGACTAGCTTTGAAACATGTATGTTGCCGTATGTAAAGTAGAGGGCCAGGGCAAATTTGATGCATGAAGCAGGGCACCCAAAGCTGGCGCTCTGGGAGAACCCAGAGAGATGGGGTGGGAGGGTGGTGGGCGGGGGGTCAGGACGGGGGTCACAGTGCACCCATGGCTGACTCATGTCCATGTGTGGCAAGAACCACCACAGTATTAGAAAGTAATTAGCCTCCAATTAAAATGAATGATAATAAAAAGATACATGCGTGCCAGTGCTCACAGCAGCATGATTTACATTAGCCAAGACGCGGGAGCAACCAGCTGCCCATCAACCGGCGAATGGGGAGGGAAGGTGCAGTGTGTGTTAATACACACGGTGGAATACTACTCAGCCGTGGAAAGGACGAAGTTTTGCCATTTGCAGTAATGCAGATGGTCCTGGAGAGTATTATGCCTGTGAAGCAAGTCAGAGAAAGGCAAAGACTGTATGGAATCACTTTCATGTGAAATCTAAAAAAAATCAAGCTGACGTATATAACAAAACAGGAACAGACTCACACATACAGAGAACAAACACGTGGCTTCCAGTGGCGAGAGGGAAAAGGGGGGGGGGGCAAGACAGGGGTAGGGGATTGAGAGACACAAATGGCAGTGTGTGCAGCAAGCCAACAACAGAGTTTATTGTGCAGCTCAAGGAAATACCCAGCTATTATTGTGTTACAAATGTTAATGGTGTAATCTATAAAAAATTGGATCACTATGCTGTACACTTGGAAATGATATAGTATTGTAAGTCAATTGTGCTTCAGTAAAAATAGCAATAGTAGCATTTTGATTAGCAAGAAGAGTACTGAAAGAAAATTGATTTCTTTTGACTCTTTGTTTTTAGAATAGATCTGCTAGGGAGGTATACACTTGAGATAGAATGTTTTGGAGTCAATTGAAGCAGTTTTCTGGAAGTTTTTATGCTGCCAATCAGATATCTGCGTGCGTGTGTGCTTGGTTGTGTCTGACTCTTTGTGACCCTGTGGACTGCAGGCTCCTTGTCCATGGGATTTCCCAGGCAAGAATACTGAAGTGGGTTGCCATTTCCTTATCCAGGGGATCTTCCCGTCCCAGGGATCAAAGCTGCATTGCAGGCAGATTCTTTATCTCTCAGCCACCGGGGAAATCTTAATTCATTTCTTTCAGTCTATTTTCAGTTTTGAAGCACTAATGATTCAATTTTGATTTATTTTTTAAAAATGTATATAGTTCCAAAATCAACGCTATACTAACAAGATATGTTTGCTGAGGTCTGACCTCTACCACATCCCTTCCTCCATCCTCTTCCCTATTTCCCTCAGAGGTAACCTTTTAAAAAAAGTTTCCAATTTGCTTTTTTATTGTTTCTTTTCAAAGATAAGAATAGCTACATAAAATTTTTATTTCCCCCCTTCTGTACAGTAATGTGTTTATAGTTAGCATACAGTGACAATAAAAATTTAAAAGGACTATAAGAAACAATAAATTATTTTTTTGCACATTGCTTTTCTTGTTTACCAGTATATATCTGGAAATAATTCTACATCAACATTCAGAGTTTTGCTTTTTAACAACGTATTCATTGCTATAAATGCATTATCTCACATTGTGTGGATGTACCATAGTTTATACAAGCAGTCCCCAATAATGGACTTTTGGGTTATTTCCAGTCTTTGGTATTGAAAATAACACCCCGATGAACAGCTTGTGTTTAGTCGCTCAGTTGTGTCTGCCTCTTTTCGACCCTGTGGACTGTATAGCCAGCCAGTCTGTCCATGGGAGTCTCCAGGCAAGAACACTGGAGTGGGTGGCCATGCCCTCCTCCAGGGGGTCTTCCCAACCCAGGGATCGATCCCAGGCCTCTTGCATTGCAGGAGGATTCTTTACCAGCTGAGCCATCAAGGAAGCCTAGGAATACTGGAGTGGGTAGCCTAACCCTTCTCCAGGGGAACTTCCTGACCCAGGAATCAAACCGGGGTCTTCTGCACTGCAGGCAGATTCTTTACCAGCTTAGACACCAGGGAAGCCCAATGGATAGGTTATTACCATGTTATTTTATTTGCATTTCGCCATGCATCTTTAAGACGAGTCCTAGAAGCAGCGTTGCTGGATCAAGTGTTCTTACGAAATTTTGCTAAGTGATGATAAATCTGTCTCCATGGGTGATATTATCTGTGCATCCCATGGCCAGTATAGGAGACTGCTTGTTTTCCCATAGACTTCTGAGCAGATTGTGCTATTATGATCTGGACTTTTTTCTGATCTGATAGGTAGTTCTGATCTGAAGGTCCTTCAGTGTAGTTTTAATTTGTTTCTGCGTTTATAAGCAAGGTTGAGCATCGTTTCGTTTCTGTGAGCAGCCTGTTTATGTATATACACACACATTTTTTTCTACTGGATATTGGTTTTAACTTTTAGGAGCTCTTTGTACATTGGGGAATTTGCCCTATGTCTGTGATTTGTTACAAGTTCTTTTTTCCAGTTTGACATTAGTATTTTGTCTTTACTTTGGTGCTTTTTTCTGGCTCTGCTTCTGCCATGAAGCTTTCCTATTTTACCTGGACAATAAGAAAGCTCTCCTGATTTTCCAGGAAAAGGATACTGGAATGGGCTGCTGTCTCCCACTCCAGGGGACCTTTCTCACCTAGGAGTCGCGCCTGCGTCGCCTGCGTTGCAGGCAGACTCTGTACCACTGAGCCACCTGGGAACCCTTCTGGTATATTCTGCCAGTAATAGTCTCTTAAATTTTTTCTTATTACAAAAAAATAATTAGTTGAGCATACAAATAGATACAGACTAGTTTTACACTGTGTATTCATCAACCAGCTCTAACAATTGTCGTCACATGGCCTGTCTCATTTCTTCTGTGTTTCCATCCACTGCTTTACCCCATATTTACTATCATTTCTTCCCCATTATTTTGAAGCAAATCTTAGATATCATATGATTTCACCACTAAATATTTCAGCATGCAAATGGTCTTTTAAAAATTTCATGTTTGTTGCTGGCTTATGTAACATAATTCATTTTGTTTATTGTTTGATTTTATTGACATAATTTTTGTATATCAAACAAATATCTTATTTAAATTTGGCCTTAAGAATAATTTGTGGCTTTATTTGTATTTTCTTTTAGCTTCTGGTTTGATGTTTTATTATCTCTTATTCCACTGTTTCTAGTTTGAAAGTTACCATGCTTGATTGATGTGTCCATTGATGCATGACATTGACGCTATCTCTGTTTCACAGTTTCCCTTTCCCTTGACACTTCCAAGTAGCAGAACTTGTATTTTTGCATCTTTATAAAAGTTTCATTTTAATTAATTTTCATTTTTACATTTTAATTATTAATTGAAGTAAAGTTGCTGTACCTATTACATGTTACAGGTGTACAATATAGTGAGTGATTCATAATTTTTAAAGGTTATAATCCATCTATAGTTATTGTAAAATATTAGTTATATTACCCATGTTGTACAATAGATCCTTGCAATGGCACCCCACTCCAGTACTCTTGCCTGAAAAATCCCATGGGTGGAGGAGCCTGGTAGGCTGCAGTCCAAGGGGTCGCTAAGAATTGGACATGACTGAGCGACTTCACTTTGACTTTTCACTTTCATGCACTGGAGAAGGAAATGGCAACCCACTCCAGTATTCTTGCCTAGAGAATCCCAGGGACAAGGGAGCCTGGTGGGCTGCCGTCTATGGGGTCGTACAGAGTCGGACACGACTGAAGCAACTTAGCTGCAGCAGCAGCAGCAGCTTCTTTTATACCTAACAGTCTGTGCCTCCAAATCCCTATCCTTATATTACCTCTGCCCCTTCCCTCTCATCACCGGTAACCACTAGTTTGTTCTCTGTATCTGTATCTGCTTCTTTTTTGTTAAATTCACTATTTTTTTGTATTTTTTAGATTTCATACATAGTGGTATCATGCAGCAGTTTTCGTCTGACTTGTTTAAGTTTCCTATGTAAAAACTTATATTGTATGTTAATTACTATAGCTTTTCTCCTTGCTTTCTAAACTTGTGGTAGTGTGATAGTTTAGTTGCTAAGTCATGTCCAACTTTTGCAACCTCATGGACTGTAGCCCGCCAGGCTCCTCTGTCCATGGGATTTTCCAGGCAAGAATACAGGAGTGGGTTCCCATTCCTTCTCCAGAGGGTTGTCCCAACTCAGGGATCGAACTCACATCTCCTGCACTGCAGGTGGATTCTTTACTGCTGAGCCACCAGGGACACCCTTTTCTAAACTTCTGTTCTTCAATAAATTGAAAGATATGATCTTGTTTTCTTTCTCATTTAAAGACAGTTCAGTTCAGTCACTCAGTGGTGTCCGACTCTTTGCGACCCCATGGACTGCAGTGCACCAGGCTTCCCTGTCCATCACCAACTCCAGGAGCTTGCTCAAACTCATGCCCATTGAGTGGGTGATGCCATCCATCTGATTTAAAGACAAAGATCCCAATATTTTATAAGTTTCATGACTCTAGAATCTGTAGACCCCTTTTTCTGTTTAAGGAAGTTACCTTTGTTTTCTAATTTGCCAATAATTTTTGTCAAGAATGGTTGTTTATTTTTTGGCATGCATTGAGACTATAACTTGGTTTTATGAATTAAAAAAAAACTGGTGAATTATAAAACTTTATATAAGTAAACTGAAAGAGATGGGAATACCAGACCACCTAACCTGCCTCTTGAGAAATCTGTATGCAGGTCAGGAAGCAACAGTTAGAACTGGACATGGAACAACAGACTGGTTCCAAATAGGAAAAGGAGTACGTCAAGGCTGTATATTGTCACCCTGCTTATTTAACTTCTATGCAGAGTACATCATGAGAAACGCTGGACTGGAAGAAACACAAGCTGGAATCAAGATTGCCGGGAGAAATATCAATAACCTCAGATATGCAGATGACACCACCCTTATGGCAGAAAGCGAAGAGGAGTTAAAAAGCCTCTTGATGAAAGTGAAAGAGGAGAGTGAAAAAGTTGGCTTAAAGCTCAACATTCAGAAAATGAAGATCATGGCATCTGGTCCCATCACTTCATGGGACATAGATGGGGAAACAGTAGAAACAGTGTCAGACTTTATTTTTATGGGCTCCAAAATCACTGCAGATGGTGACTGCAGTCATGAAATTAAAAGACGCTTACTCCTTGAAAGAAAAGTTATGACCAACCTAGATAGCATATTCTAAAGCAGAGACATTACTTTGCCGACTAAGGTCCGTCTAGTCAAGGCTATGATGTTTCCTGTGGTCATGTATGGATGTGAGAGTTGGACTGTGAAGAAAGGTGAGCACCAAAGAATTGATGATTTTGAGTTGTGGTGTTGGAGAAGACTCTTGAGAGTCCCCTGGACTGCAAGGAGATCCAACCAGTCCATTCTGAAGGAAATCAACCCTGGGATTTCTTTGGAAGGAATGATGCTAAAGCTGAAGCTCCAGTACTTTGGCCACCTCATGCGAAGAGTTAACTCATTGGAAAAGACTCTGATGCTGGGAGGGATTGGGGACAGGAGGAGAAGGGGACGACCCAGGATGAGATGGCTGGGTGGCGTCATGGACTCGATGGACGTGAGTCTGAGTGAACTCCGGGAGATGGTGATGGACAGGGAGGCCTGGCGTGTTGCGATTCATGGGGTCGCAAAGAGTCGGACACGACTGAGCGACTGAACTGAACTGATATAATTAAACTAGATTTGCATTCCTGGGGTAAATTCATCTGGATTAAGATGTATTTCATTCAAAAAATTATAAAGCTGAATTTAATTTGTTAATATTTTGTTCAGATTTTTGCACCCATATGAATGAGATTGACTTATATTTTCCTTGTATAAATTAAATTTAAATATTATGCAAGTTTCATAAAATGAGTTAGTAGTTGTTACCTCTTTGTATTCTCTATATAAATTAAAAATATTTTGTTCCCTGAAAGATTAAGATCATTCACCTATAAAGTTATCTCAGCCTGGCAGTATTTTGAGGGAATATTCTTATAGATACAGATACAATGTTTGAAAAGATTTACAGTCCTATAGGTATTCTCTACCTCTTCTTGAATCAATTTTATTAAGTTGTATACTTTTAGTGGAATTTGTCCATTTCATTTAAGTTTTAAATTATTAACCGAATGTTCACAGTGTTCTGATTATGTTTTTATTTCCTGCATCTAAATTTCTGTAACTCCATTTTTATTTACAACATTGCTTATTTGTGTTCTTTCTTAAGTAATATATTTGTCTGGCATTGTTGTTTATTATTAAGTCCATTTAATATTAATGAATTATTAATGAGTATAGCATTTAATAGTTTTTATTCCTTCTGTTTTACTGGTATTGATTCTCTTTACTTTTCTAACTTTTACTTTGGACATTTTGTTCACTAAATTTCATCCTTTCTGTAGCAAACTTTTAAAAAATACTATGTATCCCATTTATTTTGGCTTGTAGTATTTAAAATTTTTCTTTGATTGCTAAGTGATTTATTTAGATGAATACTTTAAATGTCAAGACATAGATTTTTAAAAGAGCCATTTGTTATTTTTTGAACTAAATTGCATTGTGGTGGGGAATATGAAATGTAGGATAATATCTTTTGAAATTAATTAATACCCTGATACTTGATCACTTTTTGTAAATGCTCCATATGTGTTTGAGACAATGTTACTGTCTGGTTGTTTGGAGCAGGGATCTTTATAGGTCCATTAAAACAGAGGTCCATCTAGTCAAGGCTATGGTTTTTCCAGTGGTCATGTATGGACGTGAGAGTTGGACTGTGAAGAAAGCTGAGCACCGAAGAACTGATGCTTTTGAACTGTGGTGTTGGAGAAGACTCTTGCAAGTCCCTTGGACTGCAAGGAGATCCAACCAGTCCATCCTAAAGGAGACCAGTTCTGTGTGTTCATTGGAAGGACTGATGATGAGGCTGAAATTCCAATACTTTGGCCACCTGATGTGAAGAGCTGACTTATTTGAAAAGACCCTGATGCTGGGAGGGATTGGGGGCAGGAGGAGAAGGGGACGACAGAGGATGAGATGGCTGGATGGCATCACCAACTTGACGCACATGAGTTTGGGTGAACTCTGGGAGTTGGTGATGGACAGGGAGGCCTGGCATGCTACGGTTCATGGGGTCGCAAAGAGTCGGACACGACTGAGGGACTAAACTGAAACTGAACTGAAGACGAGTGCTGATTTTGCTGTCCAAATCCATATCCTTACTGATTTTGAGCTTTTAATTACTAAGATAAATTTTTCACTTTCCCACTAGAATGGTTAATTTATTAACTTCCTTGTTTTATGTAATTCACACTATTTCATTTGATGCAATAAACTTTAGAATTGTTTTCCCTCTCTTAGATACACTATGCTGCTGCTGCTGCTAAGTTGCTTCCATCGTGTTCGACTCTTGTGATCCCATAGATGGCAGCCCACCAGTCTCCTCTGTCCCTGGGATTCTCGAGGCAGGAATACTGGAGTGGGTTGCCATTTCCTTCTTCAATGCATGCATGTATGCTAAATTGCTTCAGTCATGTCCGACTCTGTGCGACCCATGGACAGCAGCCCACCAGGCTCCCCTGTCCATGGAATTCTCTAGGCAAGAATACTGGAGTGGGTTGCCATTTCCTTCTCCTAAAAACATCTTTATCTGTGACTATATCTATATTTGTATCCATATATTTGCATCTATGTTTGTATACCTATCATCTCAGTTATGCTGCTGATATACAGGCCCATTTGAAGGCAGGGTTTTAACAAGTTTTGGAGAGACTATTATTTCTGTTGCAATTATTCTTATATCCAGAGTCAAGAATGGACCAGTTTTTCTGATGACTCCTTTTGTGACAGGCAGGTGAGTCTTTTTTTCTTGCTCATTCTCCCTTGAGAACGTGGCATCTCTGAGAGCACCATCACTGTGCAAGGGTCTGACTTCCGGCCCTCTACAGTCTGTGTGCTCAAGGCCTGTCTTCCGTTTGGTGACTGGCTGTTACTTCTCACATCTCTAGGTTTGCGTGTGGACTTTCACCTTCAAGAAACTTGACTCCCAATTTTCTTAGCATTTTGGTTTTTATTACCTGTTAAAATATTGTTTACCCTAGTGGTTTTTCCTTATTTTCTTGTGAGCTCAACAATGTATTCAAAGCATGTTTGCTATAAACTATCCAGCAGAAGTTATTTTGTACTGGACTGTTTTCCCCCAGTATATCTATTTACCCATCGCCAGAAGAACAAACCTCCCACCTTTATCATTCTTCTTAACCCTTCTTCTTCCTCAATCTGTTCTCCACAAAGTAACCAGAATAAAATTTTTTATAATGTTAAACAGATTAAGTTATGCATAGACTAAAATTCAAACACTTTACCATGGCATACAACACCTGCGTAGCCTGGCCTCTGATCACTTTTCAGATTTGTCCTGTCCATCTTTCAGACTCTGATCAACTACATTCCTTTCGTTCCATGGCTTGATAAGCTGATATTGTCCTTGTCGAGGGTCTTTTCTCGATGTGGCCCCTTGGCCGAAAATGCTTTCTCCAAAAGCCTTTGTGGTTTTGTCCCTTCTTTTTATTCAGATTTCAACCGAAATGGCATTTCGTCAGAGAAGACTTCTTTGATCATCCCATTTAAAGATGCCTCTCCCATAACTCAGCTTCCCTGCTGGTGCAGAGGTTAAAGCGTCTGCCTGCAATGTGGGAGACCTGGGTTCGATCCCTGGGTCAGGAAGATCCCCTGGAGAAGGAAATGGCAACCCACTCCAGTATTCTTGCCTGGAGAATCCCATGGACGGAGGAGCTTGGTGGGCTACAGTGCACGGGTGGCAAAGAGTCGGACACGACTGAGCGGCTTCACATTCACTTTCTCCATAACTCTCATTTTACCCTGGTTGTTTTTCATGGCTTTATTGTCATTTGGAATTATCTTCTTTACTTGTTAATTTTCTCCTTCCCCTCACTGGACTATAAGTTCCATGAAGACAGGGACGTTATTCACTGATATTTGCCCGATGCCTAGAGAAGTTTGTGTGTGTGCTAAGTTACTTCAGTCGTGTCCGACTCTTTATGGCCCCATGGACTGCAGCCCACCGAGCTCCTCTGTCCATGGGATTCCAAGCAAGAATACTGGAGTCGGGTGCCATGCCCTTCTTCAAGGGGCCTCCTGATGCAGGGACTGAACCGCGTATCTGACATCTCCTGCGCTGGCAGGTGGGTTTTTTAATCAGCAGCACCACCTGGGAAGCCCCTAGCTAAGTCTGGGTATCCAATAAATTCAACACACTCAATATACATTTACCGAATAAAATTCACTTAAAATATTTGTTCAATACCTGCTATGAGTCAGACACTGTTTTGGGTGCTTAGGACACAAAAATGAAATGAAAAAATGAAGATTCCTGCCTTGTAGAGCTTATATTCTAAAGAGGTGGGTTGACAGTAAGCAAGAAACAAGCCGCGGAAGTCAATTATTGGGCCTATTAGAAAGCCACATCTGCAATGGGAAAAAGAGAAGTAAAGCGGAACAGCGGGAGAAGCGGTTTGCAATGTCAAATAAGACAGGTTAGGCCTTAGTGCAATGAAGGGCGGAATTCCAGGGAAAAGGCGTTCCCGGCCGCAGGAACAGCAGGTGCTGGGATGCAGAGGAGAACGCGGTGGGAGCCGAGTGAGGGGCGGGAGAGGCGCGTCTGGGGAGGTGGCCGGAAGCCGGATTCCTCGTGGGCCTCTGCAAGGGGTTCGGTTTCTCCTCGGCGTGGAATGCGAGCCGCTGGAGGGTTCTGAGCTGAGGAATGACTCAACCTGACCTGCGTTCCAGAAGGATCGCTGCTGCTGCTGCGGTGAGAACAGATACGGACCAGGCGACCAGGCGAGAAGCAGAGAGACTCCGGAAGAGCCGGTTCGAGTCGTCCAGGCAGGAGGGGGCGAAGAGCGGTTGTGTCCTAGAGCATATTCTAAAGGTTCAGCGGACAGGACTTGCCCGCCGCGTCGTCATGGGTTGGGGGAGAAAGAGAGGCGTCCAGGATGACGCTGACAATCAGAAATAGCCAGTGGCCGCCAGCTGACAGGAAAGGCAGCCCACTCCAGTGCTCCTGCCTGGAGAATCCCAGGGACGGTGGAGCCTGGTGGGCTGCAGTCCATGGGGTCGCACAGAGTCGGACACGACTGAAGCGACTTAGCATGTGTGCATGCATTGGAGAAGGAAATGGCAGCCCACTCCAGTACTCTTGCCTGGAAAATTGCATGGACGGAGGAGCCTGGTGGGCTGCAGTCCATGGGGTCGCTAAGGGTCGGACACGACTGAGCGACTTCACTTTCTCTTTTCACCTTCATGCATTGGAGAAGGAAATGGCAGCCCACTCCAGTGTTCTTGCCTGGAGAATCCCAGGGACGGGGGAGCCTGGTGGGCTGCCGTCCATGGGGTCGCACAGAGTCGGACACGACTGAAGCGACTCAGCAGCAGCAGCAGCAGCAGCAGCCAGCAGCTGACAGGAAGGCCACGGCGACGTAAGCGTTGGGAAAGGAAGAACACGAGCTTTGGGGGTGTTGACCTTCGGCTACCAGGATGATACTGAGTAGGCATTTAAAGCTCGGAACAGAGGTCTGGGGAAGATGATAAACTGGGGAATAATCAGCAGGGAGGTGGCACTTAGAGGCCAGAGAGCGCGTGTAGGTAGACAAGAGGAGGACTCGGACGCTGAGGATGAGACAGAGCGGGAGGACCCCGCAGGGCGCTGGGGAGAAGCCTCCACCGGTGAACCCGGAGGGAGCAGGAGGAGGAGGCCGGACCGCGGACGCCACGCGACTCGTGTAAATGCGTGCCCGCAGAAGTCTCCACAAGTGTAGATTGAAAAGGTGACGAGCGAATTTGTTTCCTAGGATATACATTTTGTGATAATAACAACTCTGTTTGGAGGAGAGCTCTCTGACAGTTCCGCCCCCACCTCCACCACAGATAGTTTGCAAATGGAGATGTGATAGGAGTTAATGGGAATCTTGGAGCCCTGTTTCGGAGTCAGCCTCCCTTCCGCCTTCTCGCGCTCCTTGGGAGAGCATCGGTTGCCTCCCTATTTTGCCTTTGCTGGGTCTCTCCTTACCAGGGCGCTGGCTGTGACTTCAGGCCTTCCTATCCCCCTTCCGAGATCTTTTTGTTGTCTTTGTTGCCATAGAAAAGATTCCCTAGAGAAAGAACATATAGGAAGTTGATGAAAAGGCTCTATTCTCATTGGCAACTCAGCTTGGGTTTGGACTTTATTAGATTTCAGGATAGGTTCTAGCTGCCCTGTACCTCTCTGCTGGCTCCATGGCAAAGAATCCAACTGCAACAGAGAAGCCTCAGGAGATGTGGGTTTGATCCCTGGGTCAGAAAGATCCCCTGGAGGAGGCAAAGGCAACCCACCCTAGCATTCTTGCCTGGGAAATCCCATGGACAGAAAAGCCTGGCAGGCTGCAGTCCCTGGGGTCGCAAAGCGCTGGACACAACTGAGCCCACACACACTCTGTAGTTTCTTTTGTGTGTCTGGATCTGGGCTGGGTGGCATCTTTCTAGGTTCTCTGTGGAATTTTATCAAACAGACCTCATCATTTTTGCAATTCCCTGGCATCTTCCCACTCTCCCTCCCCTACAAACCCCCCCAAACCTGGCACATCGTGGGTATTCAGTAAATATTTGTTCAGTTGCGTTGGAAGATTCAGTCTCTAACATGGCAGACACAGTGCTTTCAAAACAACAGAAGATTTTATTTTAAAAATTATCCATTTTTGGAAGCGGGTTGTGGCTTTAAAATTACACATACATATACATATAAACATTATGGTAAAGCTTACCTAAATTACCACCTCAAAAAATTTGAAGTAGTTTATCCCTGTTGGTTTTTCTTCCCACTCAAGTCATCATCTGTTCACAGAGCACCATTAGCAGCTGAAAAGACATGGCAGGGAATTGAACAAATTGAACATTCATAGCAGACAGATTTTCTCCTTCTGTGTGTGTGGATTGGACATGACTGTGAACAGTTGGAGGTCAGACCATCACTAATACGAATAAAACTTTTGATGTTAATTTACCATTAAAAAATATATTAATTTTTGGCAGAGGTGCGAATATCTTCGTCTTGCCTAAAGCTTTATTTCCCGCGATACACAGAAAGCTAAAAGCCACTCTGGGCCAATTTAAAAAGCAAGTAAACTTTTTCTTTATTAAAGCCCCATTTTTGTTTCTTCGTGAAAGTACATAGATGGATTTCATTTTCACTCTTCTACAAAGGCCCTTGCAAAAGACTGGAATGATCCATTGAAGAAAAGAGGGATCCTATGAATAAGATACAAGTGTCCTGATTCTGTTGCATTCAATGGGTAGAAACCCTGCCCTGGTTCCTTCAGTGGTCATTTTGCCGACGTCCACTCAGTGTGGATCAAAACTCTTGTCAAGGAGCGTGAGGATGCATTAAATTACAAGCGGCAATGCTTTGTATGTTAGTAGACCACACTTCTAGAAAGAATCACCTTTCCTTCAACTGCTGTAAAACAGATGTCTACTATGAAGTGGTAAGGTACAGCTAATGTTAAGGTTAGAGTTAAGGTTCAGAGGCTGTTGGAATAAGAAAAGAAGAGAAAAATACTCAGCTAATAGTCTCTTCACAGCTTAGCAACTGGCTACTGAACAGTCTTAACATCTTTTCTATCACCAGGTACCCATATTACACTCAGAGACTACATTTTGTTCCTAGCTGGAAAGACATATTAATTAATATTTTGGAAGTGCTTGCTTTTTGTGGTATATCCATTTGTGAAGAAAGAAAATAAGGAATTTTATTTTATTATTGCAACAAAACACAATTATTTTGACATGTTGACATCTGACATGAAATGACATTGATACTTCAGCTCTGAATAAACCTCCTTTCTGCTGGCGTTGCTGGAAGTGTTTAAACCAATTGCCCTGGTTTCTCTTCTGTTCTTTATTTCCGTTGATAGCCAGTAATTTTGTAGACTGGTGTTGGCTTTTCATATGATGTTACTATTAAAATAAAATAAGGTAAAATAAAACCTCTTCAGACATTTAAGAGAGATGGTCCTGAGATAAGCATTAAATTAAATTAGCATTTACTGTTGACTTTCGTGATTTTTTTTTTTTCTTGATAGTAGAGTAACAGCTTCAGATGAATTAGAGCTCTGGAAACTCCTCAAGAAAAACATCTGGAAGCACCTTTCCTCAAGGATGCTGTTGAAGTGAATTTAGGTATCATTAAACAATTTTTAAAAATCCTGTAAAAGAACTGTGCAATAATATTTGGCAGGATTCCGGAGGTTGTGGTCACTGTGGCCCCAGTGAGATGCTTGTGTCTTTTTTCCGCAGTAAGTACATAGGACCAGACTCAAGTGTTTTGTTATTGCACCCGTGGGTGTTAAACATAAGCTCCTTTGAGCTCAGGTTCCTCTTCTTTGAACCCCAGCCTTTTGTTTACATAGCCAGCACCCCATAAATGATATTAACTCACCATTCAAATATTGATTTTTGACAGATCTATAAAGCTTGTCTTGTCCAAAGCTTTATATTTCATGATCCACATAGACATAAATTCCTTATAGTGATAAATATCACTTTGAAAAGCAAGTAATTTTTTCTGAAATATTGTCATCAAGGGCCCAGCCCTGGGCCAGACGTTGTGGAAAGTAAAAGAAAGCTGGAAGCCATGACCTCTCCCCTCCAAGGAGACCACCACTGCATGACTCGCACTTAGGGGGAACTGCTGAGAGATGAGGCAATGTGACCAGATACGGAGCTCCGAGGCAGCGCCCGGAAATGGTGGGAGATCTGCAGGAGAAAGGTCTCTGAAAAGGCTTGTAACTTCCTTAGACTGAGCTTTGCAAAGAATGTCAGTGAGGAATAGGGCTAACACAAGCAAAAGCACGTCATGGGAAGGGAGCAGTGAAGGGTCTTGGGTCCTGGGGGTCTTGGGTGGTGTGTGCTGTGTAGCTCACAGTTGGGAGCAGGGGAGATACCATGGCTACCTGGGGAAGCTTCGTTTCTTTTTCCTCAAGAACTATGTAAGAATGGCATCTCAGGGTGTTGAGGGGTCTGTCCCTCTGCTTCACTGATCAATCATTCAGATGTTTCACCAAAGAAACATTGATCTTTGTAAGAGGTCATATAAGCAGAGTTAAGAAGATTTTAACATGTGACCTTAGTGTCTACTAATCAAGACTTTGAAAAGGAAAATGAGAGCCCAACTGTAAATAAAATGTCTTTGATTTTCACATCAAAAGTCTTGTATAAGATGCTCTCAGATTCACTCATCTTCTCTGAGACCTGGAATGAAGTGACACAGTCAAGATCTTCCCCAGGATGACAAGAGATTTTGCATTCTCTTACCGAAAGGATGCCATGTTTGAGCTCTTCTGGTTGGCAAGTCTGAGCATTCCTTTGAGAGAGACAAAGCAGGCTCTGTCTCCGTGCCCCCCACTGTATTTTTGTTGGTCCATTCTCTTCCTGTATCTAATGTGAATTGACAGAGGCTCCTACCCCCTTCCCTGACCTTTTTTTAAATTTTTTCCTGATTTGTGGTATTTCAAGAAATCATAGAATTTAGTTTATTTCACGTCTGGCCTTTTAATGTTCTAGTGTCCTTACAGTTTTCCAGGTTGAATAACCACAGAAAAACCTTCTTACAAATAGAGTACTGGATCCTTGAAAGCCTCCTACTAATATTCAGGGTCCCAATGGCTTGCTCAACTCGTAACCAAGAGGGCGCCTTAGGCGGTCCCCACCCCCAGGGTTCTGCCTCCTCCCTGCCGCTGGGTGCACGCTATTGGTAATTTCATCTGGAAACCAGATAAAGGTAAATAATAATACAGAGGTCAACAGTGCAAGCTTAGTCACGTGTGTGAAACCAGGTGTCAGCTCGGCTTTGACGTGAGGCTACAGGCTATAGGAGCAGAGCAGAAGTGGGGCTGGCCACATGAGCCTCGTGAAAAAAGAAAAGGACTGTGGGTAGGAATAGCTTTTCTTTTTCTTTTGTAAAAGGAAAATGGGAGAAATGGTTCTGCATGTTGGATCTGGCCTCTCCTTTTTGCAGGAATTCTGTTGTCCCTTCAGAAAATGTAAAAGCTGTGTTCCAAGGCACACTGGCACCCGCTTGGCACTGCAGCCCCCTCTTGGCATCGCCTCGTCCTGTTGCTGGCAGGACAGAGCCTGGACCTCTGCAGCCTCGTTCTCTGCTGTTTTCTGCATGGGAGCCAAGCACTGTGGCCACTCGCGAGGCAGGGTTGGCAGTGGAAGGGCCCAGATGCCAAGCTCTGGACTGGGCTTCTGCTGGGCTTGAGGCTGGCCCCTTCCCCGGCGTCTGCCCTGGCTTTGTGGCAGCCTGCGTGCCCGTCTGCAGCGCTGGGCTGGGGATTAGGCTTCTGTTGGCTCCGGCGGATGTGCGGTCACTGTTTCCCTTTTGAATTATCCTTGATTATGAGGAATGTGTCTTTAGGACACATTCCTCCCCAGGCGCCTGCCTTAGCCCATGTGCCTCCGCCACTAAAAAGGGGGTTTTCTCTCAGATTCCGGGCCATTGTCAGCCAGAAAGCTCATAGAATGGGAATGCTCTTCTTCGGGTAGGAAGATGTAAAGCAAAATACAAAGACTCGTATTTCAGACACAGACCCTGGTTCTCCTCTAAGTGATAAAACAGGGGCTGAATGAAGCTGAACAAAGAGGAAACAAAAACAAAACACAACAGCTGTCCTCCCCAGGAAGATGAGAAATTGCAGAAAGCATCTTTCCTTTTCTGCTCCTTTGACGTTTTGTCCCCACTCAACGCCACGGACTTTGACTGAGGACCGTTTCAGTTCCTTATCCAGAGACTACTTAGTTGACCAAGGGGAGACTGGGTTCTCCAGCTTAGAGGAGGTTGTGGATTTCTGGAATTTTTCAGCAAATGCACGTTGGGTTGACTTCCCAGTGGGTGAGGAATATTGGATTCCATTCTGCTGGTGAAGGGGCAGGGAAGAGTTCAGGTAATAAGTCTGACTGCCCTTGACAGAACAAGAAATGAAAAGCAACTTAAGAAGTTCACCAACTGCAAATTTCTGTGGTGGTCCAGGGACTAAGAATCCATGCTCCCAGTGCAGGGGGCCTGGGTTTGATCCCTGGTCAGGGAACTAGATCCCACAAGTTGCAACTAAAGAGCCTCTGTGCTGCAGCTAAGGCCTGGTGCAGCCAAATAAATAAATATTTTAATAAAAGTTCACCAACTAGAAGGGACGCTAAATATACACAGACACAGCTCAGAAACACTCCCCTCTGGGATAACTTTGTTCCTTGCGATTTGTTCATAGTCTCAAACCTTTAGGCATTTGCCCTCCCTGTTCATCAGAATTACAGCTACAGTTCAAACGGAAGGGTCAACTATAGCTAAACGGAAGGTGCTTCGCTTTCCACAGCACAGTGTCTACATGACCTTTTTCCTAAAAGCAGCTTTGAGCAACTTTGGACCCAAGTCCCAAGGCTGTAATCCCAGCCAGCTGGAATGGTTGTCCACGTTCAACTTCTGCAGGTGAAAAAGTGGTGTGTCCCAGTGGCGATCTGTCCAGCTTCACAACTCTGCAGTCAGACAGACCTGAATTCTAGTCTTTTCTGCTTCATGACTTCAGTAAATTCCTGAAACTCTATAAACCAAGCCTCAGTCTACTCCTCTATAAAATGGGGGGGTCACCTACCTCCTGGGGTTCCTGTGAGTGTGAGATAGTAAATTGCTGGTGCGACGTAGGGCCAGAGGAAACCCTATAGAGATGCTGGTGAGTGTTCAGATTTCCTGACGGTTTTGGTGGAAGGACATCATCTGTCCATTTGCTTTCAGTGAGGGTGGCTTCTCTATGTCCGTGGGACCCCCAGGGCCCCATGTGACATGGAACCAGACGGGGCATGTGCTAACTAAATGTCTGCTCTGTGAAGCAGAGGGCAAGACAGCCTGCGGGTTCACCCCCCAAATGTATTATTTTAGAAAGTCAGTTATAAATTACTATTAACAGGATATAGACAGTTCATAAATGACTGTTAGAATAGACATTTCCCAACGTGGCTAACAAAGGAAATTTCAAGCCTTCGAGTCTAGATACTGAGGAAACATTTTATTAAAGGAATACTTTCCAAATTTGGAACCATGGCCAATCCCACCCCCAAGACCATCGTTGACTCTAACAGGTGATCTTAGCAGATGTAAAAGCGCATTGGGAAGGGGCAGTAGTGACGGAGTGAGATTTCACTGTCATTTGTGGGCCCTAGACATGGGAGCCCATCTCTAAATCTAGAGGATGAGGGTTTGGCTCACTTTCCCTGTAAAGGGCCAGACAGTAAACATTTAGGCTTTGCAAGTCTCTCAGAGTTGTACTGTGAAGCAGCCACAGAACATGTAAGCAAATGAATGGGCTGTGTTCCAATAAAACTTTATTTACAAAACCAGATGGTGGCAGGATTTGTTCTATCCATGGGCAATAGTTTGCTGATCTCTGGTATAAGAGGCTGAAAATGTGAAAAGTCAATATTCAGAACTTTATTTTGTAATCAATTTTTAGGTAGGTCACATAGTTCCTAAATAAGGCATCTCTCATTTCTTCTTTCTTTCTGGTTAACAGTTCATCCAACTAAGATGTGTGAGACTCTTAAGGGACACGAAGAACAGGAGCAGAGATGGTGAGTCTGGGGACCAAACTCAAGGCCCACACATATGTGAGGAGTGGGCAGTGATAAGATAAAGAGTGATAATGAGTCTGGGATGCATGGGTTCGAAGCTAAAGAAAGACCACACGCCATGTTCCAGCTGACCATTGCCGTAGAGTTTGGGTCAAGTGATCAAGATATTCCGGTTTTTCAAAAGAAGCCAGAAACCTGAGACAATACCACATTTTAAAATATACATTGGCTTGCTAGTTTTAAAAACACTGTACCACCTTACCAAAACATGTGAGTGGCTGAAACGTATTGTGCAGAATGGTGGTCTGTGAGCTCAGCTTTCAGCTCACAGATCACCTCTGGAATATTGTTGGTTGTTTTAAAATGAGGCTGGAAGATTTCTGAATTTTGTAAAAGCTGATCAGATTTATGTCCTTTTCCTTAAAGTCCCCTCCTCTATTTCAAAACCGTCTACCCCAAAGTAGCGCCACAAAGCCCTATCTGACCGTATGTACAAGGTATGCCAAACATATCCAGTGAAATTCTAACTATAATGTCATTAGAATCTGAACAGCCTAAAGGAAAGGGTAAAACTTGGCAGCTTGTTCATTACACTGAAGATTTATGGACAACTAACCTAGAAAATTCAGAGAGAAATCAGGCCACTTTGGGTCTGAAATTGTCCAGCTCTGTTTGAATATGCTAAATCCACCCTTATCTTGTCTCTGCTATGTTGGCAGATTTAGTTCTGTGATTCAATAGAAACTGTTCTCTTCTCCCAATATTAAAATCTCATTTTGCTCTAAACTCTAATAATTTGAGATCTTTTTTTTTCTGAGTTGGATATCAACAGAAATTACCTTTTCATCGCTTGCAAGTTTAATTCTTTAGATTTAATCAACTCCTTAAAAATAAATCGAACACATTAGATAAAACTTCTATTGTTTTGATCTGACAATCTAGAACTGCATTGTTGTGGAAATATTTGGGGCGCAAGTTGTGCTTTTAATGTCCTCGTGCTAATCCTGTGGGCATTAATCTACTTGGGATTTATCTGTCCTCAGGTATCTGAAAATTCTTTTGTGGAATAAAACGTGCTGGAAGTCTTTGGAGGCTTTTAAACCCAACCTCCCCACCCTCCTTTTCTCTTTTTTTGGCAGCCGTTCTCCCAGAAACAGTCTATTGCACCTGACAAAATGTATCCAGTCCTGAACTTGAAAAGGTTCCACTCCTATTTGTAACTCAGTGACCCTGAGGCCCAAATTGGTATTGAACTTCCTGAAAAAGCACTCTTGATTCTTTAATAAGAACTTACTGGTAATTAGCACCCTAGCCTGGGCCTACATTTTGGATTGTCAAAATAAAAATAAAAATAAAGTGGCATCTGTTGATCTGGAAAAAACAAAACTGGTTATGCACATTCAGCTTCACGGTTTAGAAATTCCTCAGTGAATCCTGTTTTAGCATTGAGGTGCAACGGGATGAAATGATCCCATGAAATCTCTGTGTTCCATAAGGTGTCTTGAAGTTTGATTGAATATTAACTAAAAGATCATTTTGTTTCTCTTTTATAGCAGGAGATGCAATGTGTTCATTTCATAACATCTCCGCTGTTTGGAATAAATCACCAAGGACAGATGCTCATCACATTTCAGTTCAATAAAATTCTTTGCAGAGTCTGAACAGATACATGGCTAGTTGCTTTAGGTCTCTGTCCAGGCCGTTATTTATTTGGAAAATCAAATTCACTGAACAAAATAGAGTTACACTATGAACACAGAAATTAATATTTTGTTTGCTGTCTTATGGATTTGTTGTAATTTTTGCTCAAGGATGCACCTATAGGACTTTACCTGCAATTTCATAAATTTCACCTTCATAAATACCATTGACTACCTCCTCATCTTTTCTTCTAAAATAGCACGGTTAGTCTGACTTCCTGCTGTTAGATCTGCTAGTAATACTATTTTAAAGGTTCTCAGCAGGAAGGATTTGCCAGTGCTCTTGAAGAAGTGCTAAACTTCCATCCTCAGCCTTTTCTGTGGTAGCAAATAGGTTTTAAATAAAAACGGAAGCGCTGATTTTAAATGAATATTGTGTGTGCTGTAACGCTGTTGGTGAGTTTTGGATATCTTTCATGTGCTGCTGTATGGCACGTCTCTTGAATTAAAAAAAAAAAAATCAAGAAGACATCCTCTCTTGACTTGCCAATATTGCATTTTTTATTTTTGGAAGAGAGAGTTGAGCTTCAAGAATTGTCACTGTACATTTTCTTGAAGAAATTTCATATGGTTATAAGTTATTTATTCAAGAGGGATGTGATCAAGAGTTGAGGCTGTCCATGATGGTGAGTAAGGTAAAAAAAAAAATGTGCATTTAACCAAACATTCATAACTGCATGTCCCTGCATTTGACAAGGCTTCAGCAATCTCCTGAGAGAACATTGAGTGTGCATGTGTGTGTGTGTGTGTGTGTGAAGAGTAAAGGAAATGCTTAATTGGTGAGCAAAGAGATCAGCGCACGGTTAGAACAATGTGGGGCTATCATCACTCCCAAAGGGCTGCAGAGCATGCTTGCTCACCTGTCACGGTGATTTTCCTTGAAAACGAGTGAAGGAATCCAGGGTGTATAACAAACCATTTGGTAGGGCTGGTGTTCCGACACCATCTGATGGGACAGGAAGAGGGGGAGGTCAGGCGTGCGTGGGTCTCTAACCACCGCCTGTGAATTTTGCTTGCTGTTTGTTTATTAACAACCACATCAGTGTTACATTTACTTCCGGGCTTCCTCTCTTTCAAGAATCTTTTCTCACCCTGGAATTAAAAGAGCATTTTTTTTTTTAAGGGTGTATACTTTTGTTTTGAGGAAGGATTCAGTGGCTGTAGGGCACTTTAGGGTTAGCTGTGCTTTCCCTTGCCCACCCTGAATTAGATTCCCAAACTGCACCAAATCCTGAAGTTTATAGAGAGTAGATGATAGGAAAGAAAAATGATACCCTTTCTTTTATTTAAAGATTGCCTTCATGTTGAACCAGCTTTTTTTACTGCCATTAAATATTTGTTTTTCTGGGAGCATTTGTGTATATTTTCTTAGCTCTTAACTACCATTTCTGCGCGGTTTTGTATCTGCTAGCCCCAGCATTTACAACCTACGAAAACCTCATAAATCCACTTCATTTTTCTAATAAGACATGAAAGTCCTTAATTGGCCTTAATGAAATGCACTTAAAGGGCAATAAACGTGTTTAAGCCCCTCTTTCAGGGTGAGCCTCACTACTCTCACTCTACTCTGTTTTAGCCTTTCTGGTAATTAATCATTTATTCATATGTGACGAATCAGTAACAAGATCAAGCAACTACTGCACAATTGCATGATAATAAGCTGCTCATATATGTGTCAAGATTTAGCAATCCTTTTTAAAGCCTAATTTAAAGTCATTTTACAACTAACCAGACTGCTTCTCTGAAGCATTTTCTCCCCCAGTATTTTTTTCTCCATATTTTCATTTGGATGCCATCTTTTTATTTTGTTTATAGAGCCCAGTCTGCCTTAAATCTACTTATGGCACCAGCGTGAATTTCAGCAATGCAAACATTTACCATTGTTTTTCAGTCTGCTTGGAATTCTCTCTTTGATCCAAATGGGCGGGGAGTGGGGGAGAAGCAAAAGAAAAAGAAAGACCGCATTTATAAATAGAAGACCCGGGAGCCCCTGCCATTTTTAGTGTGTATTTAAATCTTAAATCTGCGGTGATTTATGGAGACGTGTTAATCATTTGCCTGCACCCCAGCACTCTGAGAATTCCAGCAATATCCATGCCACAAATATGCCAACAGACGGGAGCCTGTTCTGCAAAGGAATTCTTCCTTTCCTTCTTTTCTTAAACCGAATTATATAATCGATATATCCCTTGCCACAAAAGAGGAGTTCTTGATTTTTCTGCACAAGCTGACAGGTTGAATATCTGAATGCCTGTGTGTGGGTCCCCAGAAAGGGGGTTGGATTCTCCTGGCTGTGAGTGTGCAGCGGGTGCTGTCACGCGTAAGCCTAGCTGAAGGTCTGTGAGGAAAGATTTGAACCTGCCCAACTATGGCAGAGTTGCTTTGCACCCAGGAAGTGCATCTTGAATTGATCCTAATGTTATGACTGAACAGTTGGCGTCAGCTGTAGTCCAGGCAAGTTCGTTCAATCCACAGAAACCAAAGTCATTGAAGACAACAGTCAAAAGCCCTTCTCCAGCATGTGTTAGCATGTGTAGGTCACTTGAGATTTAATCATTCAGAAGTTTTAGATATTGGCCTATAAATAGCAGGTGACAAGACCACATATATATTTTTATGTTTATATAGACTTATATGTGTATATTTTAAAGTAAGAAGAGACCCTGACAAACTCAGTAGAAATCGCTCTGTAGGTAAAAACTTGCCATCTAAATTGCTTTGACATCTGAATTTTTACTTTCTTTTATTAATATTAGAATGAAGCTTTAAATATGTGAGTCTCTTCCCCAGATGCACTTAAACATTATTAATTAAAATGTGAGGTTTAAAAAAAAAGGTGAATCCTAATTGATGACAAAGCTGCATAGTATAATTTTTTGAAAAAAAAAAAAAAGTCAATTTATTACTTTTAAGTACAAAGAAAAGGCTACTCCAGTATCACTGAACAGCGGGAACTCTGACCAGAGTCACTTTTAAGTCTGGAAAGTGACCATGTTGACAGCACGTTAATTGTCTCTTTGTAGTGAACATTCCGAGGCATTGCACAACTGCTCTCTTGTATACCTTAAGAATCCATTTAAGTCTAAGTGTAGACAGGCCCCTCTAATGTAGAAATTTTGTTTTCTTCTTGGGTGGCCAACAAAATTCAGTGGCTTTAATACATATCTGTTTACCTTGACTCAGCAATACTTTTTATCTCCGGCCCTAAACAAGTAAATTCTGTCTGAACTTTTTCACAGTCATATGTTCCTAAACAGAAGGCACAACATTAATGAGACCTAGTCAAGGCATCATCTACACGAATAGCTCCCCCTGGAGTTGTGCAGTGCACAGTCCGTGCATCTGTACACGGCTGCTCTGCTATTCTGCTTTCTCTGTATATGCTTGGACTTGATCAAGACATCTCTGATGCTGGTGGAAACCTTATGTAGCCTTCGTTTTCAGATGGTGTATATTCCTCATCCCGTGTTAATTTGTATATCCCAAACTTGAGTGCACTAATATTTTCTGCACTTGCACACATGTGCCATAACCCATGTGTCTAGCTCTAAATCCCTCTATGGGTGATTCTATATCCCATTCTATTTTGTCTTTTATATTGTTTTGTGACAAGATAATGTTGCTTGGCTTCAAATTATGATAAAGTTCCTTAAGCCAAATAGCTTTTACAGAAAAAAGTCATGATGAAACTTGAATAAAATAAAAACCAATTTTTTTTAAAGACCTGATTACTCAAGCTCTACTAATCAGCTGATGTAAATAATTTTGGGGAGAAAATGACATACTTTTAGAATATAAAAGCTGAATTCTGTACTGGGCTTGTTATTTGAAGACGGAGTGCTACAACCTAAGCCCTCTGACTGACGTCTCCTCTGAATTTTGCAGAAATAATCGCAATGTATAAAAAGAATCACAGTGTGTAAAAATAATTGCAATAAGGTGATAATTCAGCAGTAAAAGGAAAATTCCAGATCCAGTTTAATCAGTTAAAGTGTCTCTCTGGTTCTTCTGATTTGTTGTTCATTTATGCTGGGCAGCTGGACAATAGGTTTTTGCACGGGCCACAAACAATGAAATAAAACAGCAAGATGTACTGTATTTTACTGAAACATACAATAAAGGGCAGCAGGGGACTAGTCAAAGCCCAATATTCAAAGACTGTAATTTTTTATCACTACTTTATTTCCTAAACCAAAAATGTTTTGGGGGTATAAATATTGGATGACAACAAAACTGCATCACATTTGCTATCACAGAGGCAAGACCTAGGCTACTTTTTATTAGAATTAAATTAATATTGTGTAAGTAGTTTTAGAGTTTCAGCATTTTATTATTATTTATGTTCTAAGTGCTCTGCATAAATAGAATTGTTCCTTGCTTCTTTTTGTTTTTACTACTAATAAAAAGTAATAGGTATCATAATTCAGGGACTGTTTGCATTGCCAGGCCTTTTCTGTTTGGTCTCGGTGGCCTGTGGAAGGAGACAGACCCTAACCCCAAGTGGAAGAAGCTTTAATGACAAACATAGAAAGCCCTTCTACGGAGCAGTAAATGTTTAGGCAAGAGTGGTCAGAACAAAGAAGGGCAATTAAGAATTTAGCCTTGTCGAACAGAAAGCCAATCTAACCAGTGACCACACTGTGTGAGCAGAAATGCATATGTTCGTTCATGTACGTCTGGTAATTGCAGCATATACATATGTTTGTTAATAAATATCTTCCCTTAATTACCTGGTGATTTCTCAGAACACTCAAGAGAAGAGAATAGCTTTATTTGTGATGGGCAGGAAGGCAGGTTTTAACCACAACGACCATGCTTTCTTATATTTCCTAAAAAAAAGATTTTTCAGGATTATAAAATGACAGAAAATACTTAAGTGAAAAATCAGAAAATTAAAAGCATTCCTTTGTGAGAGTCACAGGTTTGTAATATTCTCGAGAAGATTAGGCAAGAATTCACGCTTTAAAATCTGGAAAACCAGTCTAGGGGCTAAGACCACGTTCCTTAAGGGAGCAGGCTGATCTAGGGCTATACTGTAACAAGGCTTTTCTGCCTGAAAACCTGTGCTACTGTGGCTGTCTGAAGCCTATAGCCCGCACACGCAGCCCCTGCAATGCAGGTGACTCTCAGCCTCTCGACTCCCAAGGAAAAGGATGGAAGCTTTTTTGTTGTTCTAGCGAAATCTTTGTTTCATAGTGAAAAGTCTGATGGCTGTACAGTGGAAGCCTACACAACCGTTCAAAGGGACATTCAGGGAGGATTTCTAGTTAAGTGGAAAATATTGATTCTATGATGAGAAGGAAAATACAGCCTGAAAAATTATACCCCCAGTGAGATCTCAGGGAGAGTAAACGCATTACAGGAAAACAAAATGAAATATATTTGACATGTTGACTCAAATTGCTTCTGGGTGGCGGGATTATGGGTGACTCTTGTTTTCCCATGTATGTTTCTTTAATTTTCAAATTTTTCTATTATGTGCATATGTTATCTTTACAAAAATAAAGCTAATAGAACCTATAAGAAGATAAAATAATAAACTCAGACTTAAGGATGCATTTTTAATGAATTTTACTGTATTAAATGTTTACATACATTGTCAGCAACCCGCGAGAGAGCTAACATCATTTTCACCCACCGTCCGAGCGAGGATACCAAAACTTAGGGGAGACAAGGTCACGCAGCTAGTCAGTAATCAGAATTCAGGTCCAGATGGATCTATTCTAGTGCCCACATCTCTGCCCAACACCTTGTGCTGCCTCTCAGAGTCACTGGTCTGCATGCACACTTTAGGTATACATAAAGTACTGAAAGGCATCACGGGCTCATCTTTGTTAAAAGAGGCAGCTGTGGGGTGAGCTCCCCCAGCGCTGGAGCCCAGAAATACCTCTCTTCTTTTCACAGGTGCTGCCGCTCTTGGTGATTCTGCTCGTTGCTCTAAGTCAAAGGCTTTATTTTCGATCAAACCAAAGTGTCAGGGCTTCCCACACCGCCGTTCCGATGCCTTCAGTTGCTTGAGCTCAGCTTTTGGGGGTGATCAGCTTTGGGGGTGATTTTGTGGGCAGAGTTTTTCCTAAGCTCTTATGTTAACTCTTTAGGATATCTTTGCATCCTAACACATCCCATGCGACGCTACAATGAATATTAAGCCAGAACCCTTCTGATTCAGACCAGCCTTGCCATTCTTTCTGTAAAACTTGAAAAGTCTCAGTCCTAATACCTGCAGGAACAGGCCTGGTTTTACTTACGTTACTTATTGTACAAACACTTTTATTTACCTTGACTTTTTCTGGAGTAGCCCCTGAAGACCAGAAATTCTAATACAGCATATTGCCTGTTAAAATTTTCTGAGATTTTCATTTTGCTTCAGGAAAAATCAGTTTCTTTTCTTTCTTTTTTTTTTGGTATCTTAGCGTCATTTGAATGAAGCTTGGAGGGCAAACCTGCAATTGGTTCCATCTTGTTCATTGTTCTGTAGGAAGCTTTGAATGCTATACTTCTGACAAGGCAGGCCTGATTTCCATGGTTGTTACTACACTGAACTTGGCAGTCCTCAGTGACAATGCAAAGTGATTAATATAAGCGATGATCCAGATAGTCGGGAAGGATGGACTACTGGAGAAGAGGTTTTATTGGGCTAGATTGGTCTAGGGAAAGATGGCGCCATTGACCATCATTTGTCCTGGGAACTTGCATGAACCTTAACACTACTTTTGTTGTGCAGAATTTGGATAGCAAGTTTGGCACTTTAAAAACTTGGCCCCAAATATTTTGCTATTTCTCCTTGTGAGAGGGAGTCTGTGTGCCCTCCCATTGAGCCTGCATGGCCGTGTGAGGGCTTCCACCAACGCTGGACTGAAAAGACTGAGTAAGGAGGGCACACCTTTCACGTGCTTCTCCCGCGACATTCTCTCTCTGGACGCGCCTTCTTGCAGTCCAGACCTCATGCGCTAAGCCCAAGCCCATGCTCTGGACAGTGGTCTCAGTGGAGTAAGCAGCTTTCAGATGATTCCAGCCCACAGCAGCTCCAGTCCACTCAGATAAGCCCTCCGTACTGAGCACAGTCCAATCCCAACAGAATCAGGGAGCATGATAAAACAGCTGTTTTATGCCATGAGGTTTGGAGTGGTTCATTGCACTACATGGGGAACCAGGATAGGAAGCTCTAAACATTTTTCTCCTATTCTTAGTTAGCTGTTCAAATAATGCTTCCTTTCTCCTCTCAACTACGAACCAAGAAGCCTTAGTGCTGAAATATGGGAGGCAAAAGGAGAAGGGGACAACAGAGGATGAGGTGGTTGGATGGCATCACTGACTCAATGGACATGGATCTGAGCAAACTCTGGGGGATATTGGAGGACAAACCTGGCATGCTGCAGTCCATGGGGTCGCAGAGAGTTGGACATGAACTGAACACTTAGCCCTGAACACTAAGAGTTTCCCTGCTGATTCAGATGGTAAAGAATCTGCCTGTAATGTGGGAGACCTGGGTTTGATCCCTGGGTCTGGAAGATCCCCTGGAGAAGGAAATGGCTACCAACTGCAGTATTCTTGCCTGGAGAATTCCCTGGATGGAATAGCCTGGTGGCCTACAGTTCATAGGGTTGCAAAGAGTCAGACGTGACTGAGCGACTTTCACTTAGTGACTGAACAGCAACAAGACAAAGAAGACTTGAGGAAAGTCCGAGGCACGACAGTTAAACAATGAAGACGGTGAAGAGACTCCCAAGCCTGGGGCCGGGGTTGAGGAAGGTGTGTGGCATCCCCACAGACACTGGTACATATCTCCTGGTTTTCGTGGTGTGTGAAAATAATCACAAATATGGGGACTTGGCAAAGAACTTTTAGATGCATCAAATGCCACTGAATTGTTACAACAATCTTACAAAGTAAGGTTTATTAACACTGTTATCATCATTATTTTGCAGATTAAGAAACTGTGGTTCCAAAGGCTTAGATTGCCCAAAGACACATAGCAACTTGAGGGCAGAAGGGACCAGAGCTCATGTCCCCTCGCCGCTCATCCCTTGTCCTGCCTGGAGCCAGCTGCTGGACAAGAAGGGCTCTGGTGCCCCATTGTGGTAGCTGGTCTTGCTTCATACAACTTGGAGCTCCAAGCTTTGTAGGAAGCTAGAGGGGCCGCCTTTGCTGAACAGGTGAAAATAGCAGCCCTACAGGTCTCTCCTCACGGCGGGTGGAGGAGGATGAAGGAGAGAAATGCTGGCTGAGCTTTTGTTTCTCCGGGAAGAGCACACAAAGACTTCTGAAGATCCTGAGTGCAAACCTCATTCTTTGCTCCACCGTGTTTTATTTCTAGAAGTTTGACTTTTTAGATATCTTCTGTGTCTCTGCTTCACACGCGCAATCTTTCCTCTGGCTTTTGAAACACCTGGAATGCATCTACACTATCTGCTTCAATGTCCTCGTCTACTAATTCTATCATCTGTGTCATTCTGAGTCAGTTTCAATTGACCCAGATGAGTTGCATTTTCTGTTTCGTTCTGTGTTTGGTAATTTTTGATTTGATGCCAGCCATTGTGAATATTGTTGCATGCCGGATAGTTTTGTAATTTCTGTATTTCTGAAATTTTTGTAATTTCTGTATTTCTGAGACCTGGTTAGGGTCCTTCAAGCCAGTTTCATCCTTTGAGTATGGCCCTTAAGCTTTGTTAGTGGGACCAGAGCTGTGCTCCACGTAGGATGCATTTCTGGCTGCTCCTGGGCACTGTTTGCTCTAGACTCTTGGCGCACATACGCTGGTTAACCCTCGACTGAATACTTGTGAGGGACCCTCTGCAGGCCTGTGGAGCTTCCCCTGGGCAGAGTGCCCCTCTCTGACCATCTGTCTTGTAAGTTCTATCACCCCTGGTGTCCCATACTCCCAGCTCTGACTCCTCCACTTGGGCGCTGCCCAGAGTTACCCTTCCTGTGCCACAGCTTCCAAACTTTCTGCAGGCAGTAACCTAGGGCAACTGTAGCGCGCACCTCACTTGTGTTTCGTCTCTCAGGCTCACTCAGTTCAGTTGCTCAGTCGTGTCCAACTCTTCGAGACCCCGTGGACCACAGCCCACCAGGCCTCCCTGTCCATCACCAACTCAGCTCATGTCCATTGAGTCAGTGATGCCATCCAACCATCTCATCCTCTGTAGTCCCCTTCTCCTCCTGCCCTCAATCTTTCCCAGCATCAGGGTCTTTTCCAATGAGTCAGCTCTTTGCATCAGGTGGCCAAAGTATTGGAGTTTCAGTTTCAACATCAGTCCTTCCAATGAACACCCAAGACTGATTTCTTTTAGGATGGACTGGTTGGATCTCCTTGCAGTCCAAGGGGCTCTCAAAAGTCTTCTCTAACACCGCAGTTCAAAAGCACCAATTCTTTGACACTCAGCCTTCTTGTGGTCCAACTCTCACATCCATACATGACTACTGGAAAAACCATAGATTTGACTAGAAGGACCTTTCTCAGCAAAGTAATGTCTCTGCTTTTTAACACACAGTCTAGGTTTGTCAAAGCTTTCCTTCAAGGAGCAAGTGTATTTTAATTTCATAACTGCAGTCACTGTCTGCAGTGATTTAAGAGCCCAAGAAAATAAAGTCTGTCACTGGTTTTATTTTTTCCCCTTGTATTTGCCATGAAGTGTTGGGACCGGATGCCATGATCTTAATTTTTTGAATATTGAGTATCAAGCCAACTTTTTCACTCTCATCTTTCACCCCCATCAAGAGGCTCTTTGGTTCCTCTCCAACTTCTGCCATATGAGTGGTATCATCCCCGTATCTGAGGCTGTTGATATTTCTCCCAGAAATCTTGATTCCGGCTTGTGAGTCATTCAGCCTGGCATTTTGCATGATGTACTCTGCATAGAAGTTAAACAGTGTGACAATGTACAGCCTTGAGATACTCCTTTCCCAGTTTGAACCAGTCAGCTGTTCCATGTTTTATTTTAACTGTTGCTTCTTGTCCTGCATACAGGTTCTCAGGAGACAAGTAAGGTGACCTGGCATTCCCTTCTCTTTAAGAATTTTCCACAGTTTGTTGTAATCCACATGGTCAAAGGCTTTAGCATAGTCCATGAAGCAGAAGTAGATCTTTTTCTGGAATTCCCTTGCTTTCTCTGTGTTCCAATGAATGGTTGGCAATTTGATCTTTGGTTCCTCTGCCTTTTCTAAACCCAGATTATACATCTGGAACTTCTTGATTCATGTACTGCTGAAATCTGGCTTGAGGATTTTGAGGATTATCTTACTATCATGTGAAATGAGCACAACTGTATGGTAGTTTGAACATAATTTGGCATTGCCCTTCTTTGGAATTGGAATAAAAACTAACCCTTTCCAGTCCTGTGGTCACTGATGAGTTTTCCAAATTTGCTGGCATATTGAATGCAGCACTTCAATAGCATCCTTTTTAAGGATTTTCAATAGCTCAACTGGAATTCCATCACCTCCACTCGCTTTGTTCATAGTGATTTTTCCCAAGGTTCACTTGACTTCACATTCCAGGATGTTTGGCTCTAAGTGAGTGACCATACCGTTGTGGTTATCCAGATCATTAAGACGTTTTTGTATAGTTCTTCTGTGTTCTTGCACCTGACCTTAATCTCTTCTACTTCTATTAGGTCCTTACTATATCTGTCCTTTACTGTGCCCATCCTTGCGTGAAATTTTCCCTAGATGTCACCAATTTTGGGGACGAGATCTCTAATCTTACCCGCTCATTGTTTTCCTCTATTTCTTTGCACTGTTCACTTAAGAAAGCTTTCTTTTCTCTCCTTGCTGTTCTCTGGAACGCTGCGTTCGGTTGGGCGTATCTTTTTCTGTGTTACCTTTCCATGCTCTCCTCAGCTCTTTGTAAAGCCTCCTCAGACACCACTTTGCCTTCTTGTGTTTCTTTTTATTTGGGTAGCTTGGTCACTGCCTCCTATACAGTGTTATGAACCCCCATCCACAGTCTTCAGGCACTCTGTCTACCAGACCTTATCCCTTGAATCTAGTCATCATCTTTGCTGTATAATCCTAAGGGATTTGAGTCATACCTGAATGACCTAGTGGTTTTCTGTACTTTCTTCAATTTAAGTCTGAATTTGGCGATAAGGAGTTCATGATCTGAGCCACAGTCAGCTCCAGCTTGTTTTTGCTGACTGTGTAGAACTTCTCCATCTTCGGCTGCAAAGAATATAATCAATCTGACTTCGGTGTTGGCCACCTGGTGATGCCCGTGTGTGGAGTTGCCTGTCTCTTGTTGGATGGCGGTGTTGGCTGTTACCAGTGTGTTCTCCTTGCCCTGCTTCATTTTGTACTCCGAAGCCAAATTTGTCTGTTACTCCAGGCATCCCTTGACTTCCTACTTTTACATTCTAATCCCCTGTGATGAAAAGGACATCTTTTCTTGGTGTTAGTTCTAGAAGGTCTCCTAGGTTTTCATAGAACCGGTCAACTTCAGCTTCTTCAGCTTAGTGATTGGGGCATAGATTTGGATTACTGTGATATTGAGTGGTTTGCCTTGGAAATGAGCAGAGGTCATTCTGTTGGTTTTGAAATTGCAGCCAAGTACTGCATTTCACACTCTTTTGTTGACTATGATGGTTGCTCCATTTCTTCTAAGGGATCTTGCCCACGGTAGTAGATATAAAGGTCATTTGAGTTAAATTCACCCATTCCCATCCATTTAAACTCACTGGTTCCTAAGATGTCAGTGTTCGCTCTTGTCGTCTCCTGCTTGACCGCTTCCAATTTACCTTGATTCATGGACCTAACACTCCAGGTTCCTATGCAATATTGCTCTTTACAGCATTGGGTTTTACTCTGACCACCAGACACATCCGGAACTGAGCATTATTTCTGCTTTGGCCCAGCCTCTCCATTCTTTCTGGAGCTATTTCTACAGTCTTCCTCAGTAGCATACAGGCCCGGGGGGGCGGGAGGGGGGGGCACTCATCTTCCAGTGTTATATCTTTTTGCCTTTTCATACTTTTCATGGCATCCTCGAGGCAGGGATACTGGAGCGGTTTGCCATTCCCTCTAAGAATACTGGGGTTATTCGCCATTCGCTCCTCCAGTGGGCCACGTTTTGTCAGAACTCTCCACTGCTCCGTCCGTCTTGGGTGGTCCTGTGTGGCATGGCTCATAGCTTCATGGAGTTACGCAAGCCCCTTTGCTACAAGGCTATAATCCATGAACTATAACTATAATTATAAGGCTATAATCCACTTAGCTATAAAGCGGGGAGAAAATAGCCAATTCTGGCATGTAGTAGCTACTCAATGAACATGAACTATTACTGGAGGCCTTGCTGGCTCACCCAGGCCCATCGGGACTGTCCTGCCTCCAGCTCATTACCGTCCAGCTTCTACTCTTGCTGATCTCTACCATGTTCTCACCATAGTTTCTATTTTAAATTCCCAAGAATAGGAATTGGATTGGTTTGATTTTGTGTGGGCTGAATGCTTTGGGACCAGCCGCTTCCTACGCTTCTGATTGGCCTGCCTGCTCATTGGCCAACCTTCTTATTGGCCATCTTTGGCTTTATTACCCCTCACTGGCCAATCAGCTACAACCGAGGACAGTAATGTCAGATAGTATGAATACAGCTCTTAAAGAGACCCCGGGAAGGCTTAGAGCCGCTGTTTAGTATGTACATCCCATAAGGGGCCTGGTCACATGTTAGGAGGGCTTAGCTGTGTGGGCAGTTATTTCTTCTAATGGATTGTGAGTTCTTTGAAGATGGGCACCTGTTTCACGGACTCCTGACAGAATGTTAAGACAACAGGCACTTAACAATATTATGGGGGTGAATTTAACAGTGTTATGGAGGTGCCATGGAGGCTGACACGCTCTGAGGAAGGTTTGGAGGAGAAGGCAGGCAGGCAGAGAAAGGATTCAAATGACGACGGGAATTTCAAAAGATGGAGAGAAGCAGAATGCTTCACAGACAGGGGCACTCGCATAAGCAAAATTTGGATGGACGAAAAGACCAACATTTTAGGGAAAGACACAAATACTGTCTTGCCTGGGCAAAGGCTAACCTGAATTTCAGCTACATTTTTTGCTGATACAGTTATGAATTGGCATTTTATTTAGTCTTCCTATGTAAATCCTGGGTCCCTTAATTTTTTACACACACACACACACACACACACTTAAAACATAATAAAAATAAAACATTCCATAAAAACATATTCCACTCATGCATTTACTTTGCTAGCTGCTGAGAGGTAGAAGTAATAAAACATACAAAGAATAATAAAAACACACTCAGAGGCAGCTTGCACAGAGGATGGTTGTTTTGCAAGCGCTCACAGATCTTATTTTAAGGTCGAAGCCCCCAGGTGTCTTTCCTCATTTTTCAACCGACGGTTGTGGTTGTGCAAGAGGCAGGCCGGCCCTGGGGAACTGCCCCCCAGGCTCACACAAACAGCACTTGCAGCCGCGGACTTCCTCTTGGCTCTGCCTGGAGGCAGCGGTTAGTGGTGGGGAGTTTGGGGGCTGCAGGCTGGGGTCAGACTTGGAATGGTGCGAATTCTGACTCCAGTCCCCTCATTTCCATGTCTGTTTGACAATTTTAGTTTCCCACTGGGAGATGAATACTGTCCTGAAAGAATTCTGGAGGGGGCAGCCCTTCCAAATGGGATATTCCCAGACTTTTCGAGGAATAAGACTCCTGATTGGTGGGAATGCTGCTGTTTCAGTCCTTGGGATACGGTGATTTCCTTCTTCACTGTGTGGCGCGCAGCTGTTCAGGCGTGTCCAACTCTCTGCCACCCCGTGGACTGTAGCCCATCAGGCTCCCCTGTCCGTGGGATTCTCCAGGCAAGAATGCTGGCGTGGGTTGCCATGCCCTCCTCCAAGGAATCTTCCCAACCCAGGGATTGAACCCAGGTCTCCCACATTGCGGGTGGATTCTTTACCGTCTGAGCCACCAGGGACACCCTGGTGGAGGTTTCCTCCTCCCCTCAGTTCTGTTCAGTTCAGTCGCTCAGTCGTGCCTGACTTTCTGTGACCTCATGGAAAGAATCTCCCTCCTGCTAATCTTCACCCTAAAATCGTTACTGCATATAACAGCCAGATTGATCCCAATACTTTCAGCTTGTCCTTACCCAACTCTGGTTCTTTTTACCTCTAGGATCAAGTTCTTTCCCTTTTGCTCGAATTCAGTTCTGCCGGCCCCAATCTTGTCCCACACGCTTTCCACCTTTGCACACTATTTTCTGGACACAAAAGCTAAAATCCAGCAGTGAACTCACTGTTCCTCTGTCCTACAGCCCCTCTCTCTAGGTCTTTGCCTACAGAGTTCTGACGTTGGGCATGAATTCTCATTTCCTCTCTCGAAATTCACCAGTTCAGTTCTCCACATCTAGCCCCACCTCTGGCATCCTCCAAAGTGAGCCTGCTTCCAGAGCATCTTCCTGGACCCTTCATCAGTGGATGTTAATCTTGCCTCTATTACTGGTTGTTTTCTGATGCGCCCACGCTTGTTCCCTCAACTGAAACTATACCCTCCTAGAGGGCAGGGTAGTTCACCTCCAACACGAGGCTCTGGAGTTTAATGACTTGCTAGCAACTTGGATACTGTTATTTATAAATCAATTTCATTGCAAGCAGAGCTTGAAGATCAAGCAGTTGAACATTCTGATAATATCAGCGCCGCATGTACTTGAAATGAACAAGCCAGCTTACCAGGAGACATTTCTCCTTGGCGGATTTTTCCTGTGTAGTCAGCACAGTGTAGGGGGAAGGCCTCTCAGGGAGAGCCAAGAGACTGGGTTGCTAATTTCGTTTCTGCTGGAAACTAGCTAAGCTTCCTCTCATGAGTGAGCCTGCTTCCCAGGGACTCAGTTTGGTTAAGACGTGCATTTCGGAGGATAGTATAATCCCAAGGCTGCGGTGGGGGCACGCTTCTGAGACCGTGGTCCACGTTTGCTCATCTGCCCCTGTTCTGTTCTATTTCTCTTCTCTCGTTAGGGTAGCCTCCAGCCTTTCTCTCTCTCTTGCTTTCCCCCCTTCAGTGTTGGTGAATGTGATAACGATCTCACTTTCCTTGTATCCCTTCCTTTGTTCTAACCACACTTTGGCGTGTTCTCCTTAGATAAACATTTCTCATGCCGTGAGTGCTGAGTGCTGTACACGCAAGCTCTGGCTTACTCTGCTCAGAATATTTTGGTGGGGAAAAGAAAAGAAGGAGAAAGAGATGAACTCTCAGCCCTGATACATTTTTCTTGTATTTGAGCGTTGCATTTTCACTCAAGAGTGCCAAGTCTTCAAGAAATATGACCTCATTCCCTCGTGCGCTCCTGGGACTCCTGGAGGTGGGGTACAGAGGCACTGCCCTTGTGCAGCCCCATTTTACAGAGAGAGAAATCAAGACCCAGAGCCCAGGCGGTTTGCCTGAGGGGCTCATCGAGTCCCTGGCCAGCAAGAGAGCACAACGTGCGGTTCCTGGTTTCCAGCCAGTTCTCTAGCCGCGGGCAAGGGGACAAGTTTGAACAGAATCTTTCAGAGGCAAATTGATTGCAAAGCAGCCAAGAAAAGGTGCTGCCCTGGGGTTTCGGGAGGTGATGCGTGAGAGCAAGGACTCTGACTGCAGACAGATGAAGGGAAAGGAATTCACTCAGAAACTGTGCTAGAAAGAAAAGGGGGAACTCCACTGAGGCAAGAACAAGGGGGAGAGGAAACCTTGAGCTGTAGTTATTGGTGTTCAGTCCTACACACCAAGTTGTATTTCCTGCCCTTTCAGATCTCTGCCCTGAGACCTGACCAGGGGATTTACCGTGAAATGAGGAAAGCTCAAGGGCCTTTCACCTGCCTTCCAAGACCCTGGGAGGGTCCTAGTGATGCTTTCTCTTGGCTCTATCTTTTGGTAAAATTTGCAAAAGCAAGATAGTCTCTTTCTGTAATGAGTCCCCCAGGTTGTACAAGCTCTAGGACTCACAAAATCTGAACCTGCTGCTAGGCCCGGCCCCCCCGCCCCCACAGACAAAATATCCATAGCTTTGTGCCCCGAGAAACCACTCCTTCCTAAATGGATTTTAGGCCTTAAACTACCATCTATGGTTGTGCCTGCTCTGTGATTACTGGGCAATTGAAATTCTTGGCCTTAGGGAAGGAAGCTAGCCTTTTTGAGCACTTCTTACGTGAACAGTGTTGTCAAAAACTCCATCAAAGTCCAGGCTCACAACATCTTACTTTTTCAAGGGAGGAAAACAGGTTTGCGGAGGTCTGGTAGCTTGGTGGAAACTGCATGGCTCCAGCATGGCGCAGTCCCACCTGGAGCTTATCATTTTGCATAAGCGGGGGAACTGGGAAGGAAGAGGATCCTGGGGCGGAGGGAAAGGCCTTTCCTTTCTGCATGAGTCACTTTTCCTTGTCTTCCTTTCGCTCTCCTTTTCTCTCCTCTTTCTGTGAAGGTGATCAACGTGTGTTTGTGAGGTCTGTGGTCTCTACAAGGCCTCGGGATAGGCACCCAAAGTGCAAAAGGCAGTTCCTTGCAAGTTAAAAGAGGGAGCAACAATGTTGGGTGGCAGCCTTGATGGGAGGGGGTTTGGGGAAGAATGAACACATGTATATGTATGGCTGAGTCCCATTGCCATTAACCTGAAACTGTCACAACATTGATAACCGGCTGTGTGTGTGTGTGTGTGTGTGTGTGTTAGTCGCTCAGTCGTGTCCGACTTTTTGCCACCCCACGGACTGTAGCCCGCCAGTCTCCTTTGTCCATGGAATTCTCCAGGCAAGAACACTGGAGTCGATTGCCATACCCTTCTCCAGAGGATCTTCCCGACCCAGGGACTAGACCCTAGTCTCCTGCATTGCAGGCAGATTCTTTACCATTTGAGCTAAGGGAAGTCCTCTTAACTGGCTCTACCCAAATACAAAATAAAAACTTTATACTCCAATACAAAATTAAAAGTTTGATAAAAAAAAAATGAAGAAGCAAAATAGCTATGCAAATTAAACCCTGGACAGTAGAGAGATACACAAGGCTTATGGGGTTGGGGCACAGCTGGAGGTGAGATAAAAAAGGTAAGAAAAGCCTCAGGTGAGATTTCAGTAGGATGCAGGCAGCTGGGAAAGATGTACATGGAGCCTGTGGCAAGAGCCCACAGGAGAGTCAGAAGGAAACACTCAGGCAGCATCGTCCTTGCACTGGGCCAGGGCTGAGGTGGTACCCGCCCTGAGCCCTGTGCGTTTTCAGAGCTGTGCGTCTGGACTCGGGCACGAGTTAGAAGCGAGGAGGCTGGTTCCAGCTCGGGGTCCTGGGCTCCACCCTGGGTTCCTGACTCAGTAGTCTGTGATGCGCCTGAGAGTCTGCGTGTTCCCAGTGCCGACCCCCTCACGATGCCAGAGCTCCTGGTCCAGGACCAAACTTTGAGTAGCACTGACTGCTTCAGAAGACCCCACTCCGGGCTGCCTTGGGTCATGCCCCTCACAGTGTCAAGGAAGTATTGCCCACAGGCAACTCCGCTCAGTTTTCTGTGATAACCAATGCGGGGAGAGAATCTGAAAAAGAATAGGTATATGTTCATGTATATGTGTATGCATATGTGTATGTACATGTATATGTGTATGTATATATACATGTGCATGTATATGTACATGTGTGTATGTGTGTATGTATATGTGTATGTACATGTATATGTGTGTATGTACATGTGTATGTATATGTACATGTGTGTATATGTGTGTATGCATATGTGTATGTGTATGTGTATGTATATGTATGTATATGTATATGTGTATGTATGAGGCTTCCCCCATGGCCCAGTGATAAAGAATCCACCTGCAATGCAGGAGACGTGGGCTCGATGCCTGGGTTGGGAAGGTCCCCTGGAGGAGGGCATGGCATCTCACTCCAGTGTTCTTGCCTGGAGAATTCCATGGACGGGGGTGCCTGGCAGGCTGCAGCCTGTAGGATCCCAGTGAGTTGGACTAAAGCTACTGCGCACACACACACGCGTGTGTATAGTTGAGTCACTCTGCTGTCCACTTGAAACTGACAGAACGTTATAGATCAACTGTGCTCCAACATAAAATGAACATTTAAAAGAGGAGATTCTGGTCACTCATACTTTCCAGACCTTTGGATGTTCGGATTTGGGAGTCTTGGCCTTTTCTGCCCATTTCCAGGACTCAGTGGGCGTATTTTCCCAAAGATGGACTGCCTCAGTGACGGATGCACCCTCAGTCTTTGGGGGTGGCCAGGAATGGCTGTTTGCAGTGTGGACAGCACTCGGGCCTACAGACTCCTCTGTCCACACTTGTACGTGTGGGCCTCTCAGGGCTGAGATGAATCTGGAGTGGGGTCAGGTGAGAACAAGCCATGAGTCAGAATTCAAGGCCAGGGTCCCCCCACCTCCAGGGTCCACACTGACCTCGGGGGTCCTGGGGATGTAATCCAAGAGCGGCCTTGAGTTCGTTACAAAAATGATTTGTCCAGGCAAGAAAATAAACATACTTGATGTAATGGTTTGTTCTTTGATTCATGACTTTTAAATATTTGGACATTTGGTCCCTGGGGCTCTATGTGTACTCCTGTTCCAGGTGCTCCAAATGTTAGATGTGGGCCGGCAGATAAGAATAGGCCACACCGCGTTCCTTTTCTAAAAGAAGAAAGGCGCTTGTTCCCCCGCCCTCTCTGCCTTGTTATAAGCATGAGAAGTTTCTCCTGGAGCGGGTGGTTCCCTGAGAGGCAGGGCCGCTTCTGCTCCCGCCAGCCTGCCCGGGGAGCCTGGCTGCGCGCCGGCGGGGAGCCGGCTCCGCCTGCTCTTCGTCTGTGTCTCTCCTCTCCCCGTTCCAGAGCCCGTGACTCTGCGCAAACTGCTGACACCAGCTAAGTGCGGCCACGGCCCCTCGCAGACGCGCTCAGAACGGGCACTGAGGTCTCAAAGCCTGGCCTTCCTCACGCTGAGGGAAGGGGGGTCAGGACAGTGTCAGAAGTCTATTTTAAATGCTGTCTCAAGGGGGCTTCCAACAGGTGCGTGTAGGCTTGACCAACGAAGAGGCTTCAGACGGAAGAAGTTTTATTTTTTATTATCTTATGATTGAAGTGCAGTTGATTCACAATGCGGTTAATCACTGCTGTGCAGCAAACTTGTGTTTGTATATCTGCTGCTGCTGAGTCGCTGCAGGCGTGTCCGACCCTGTGCAGCCCCAGAGACGGCAGCCCCCCGGGCTCCCCCGTCCCTGGGATTCTCCAGGCAAGAACACTGGAGTGGGCTGCCATTTCCTTCTCCAGTGCATGAAAGGGAAAAGTGAAAGTGAGGTCGCTCAGTCGTGTCCGACTCTTAGCGACCCCATGGACTGCAGCCCACCAGGCTCCTCCGTTCATTGGATTTTCCAGTACAAGAGTGCTGCCTTCTCCATATATATATATGTACATATATATATACACACATATATATACATATATATATACATATAGTGGTGGTTGGGAAGATCCCCTGGAGAAGGAAATGGCACCCCACTCCAGTACTCTTGCCTAGAAAATTCCATGGATGGAGGAGCCTGGCGGCCTACGGTCTGTGGGGTTGCAAGAGTCAGACAGGACTAAAACACTACTCTAAAGGGTTGTGGGCAGCAGCTTGCCTTGAAGCTCGTTCATCCCGCAGACCCTTTGGGCCCACCCTGGAGTTCTCAGTGAAGACCTGGAGACGGAACCAATGTTTGACATGTTTAACAGATGCTTCAGATCCTGTTGCGAGTGGTTCATGGACCCGGGGGAGAGCTGGCTACTATGTTCATCGTTGTATTGATCGCTCAGTCCTCTCTGACGCTTTGTGACTGTAGTCTGCTAGGCTCCTCTGTCCTTGGGATTCTCCAGGCAAGAATACTGGAGTGGGCTGCCATTTCCTTCTCCAGGGGGTCTTACCAACCCAGGGACTGATCCCGGGTCTCCCACATTGCAGGCAGATTCTTTACTCTCTGAGCTACAGGGAAGCCATATTTAGGGGGAGGTTGTTACTTTCAGTCACAGAGCAGCTTTCCCCGCAGAGGACAGAGGTGTCTCTTGGAGGCACCAGAGCCCCCTGCGGTTACCAGCATGAACTCCGGACCCTGACCAGTTTCAAATCCCAGTTCCACTCTTTTCTAACTGTGCAATCTTGGATAGATTATCTAGGCCTCATTTTCTCATCTGTCAACTGGGGATGCTACAAGGCTGTTCTAGGATCACGTAATTAACAGTGCCTGGCACTATTTACTATTATTAGTACTCTCTGCTGGTATTATTCCTCAAATAGGAGGAAGTTTGGCAGCAGTGGAGTTTTTGCAGGAATACTGATTTTAGTGGATTTCTGAAGAAAATGGTGCTGGAGGAGTGAGTAAACACAGAAAGTAGAAGCTGCTGGGAACATGGAGTGATTAGCGGTGCTGGACGCTCGGCTCCCCTAGCTGATGTGGGTGAGCACGGAGCAAATCCCACTCAGCCCTGCTCTGCTCCCCTAGCCGATGTGGGTGAGCACGGAGCAAATCCCACTCAGCCCTGCTCTGCTCCCCTAGCCGATGTGGGTGAGCACGGAGCAAATCCCACTCAGCCCTGCTCTGCTCCCCTAGCCGATGTGGGTGAACACGGAGCAAATCCCACTCAGCCCCTGAAAGGGTCCTTCCCAGACCAGGGTTACCTACACTAATTACCCAAACACAATGCTTCCCATCTGTTCCAGGCCGTGAGGTCTTGTTAATGCGATAGAGGGAATCTTCCAGAAAGCGCCACATTCAACTTCAGCACACCTGCTTCATACACCCTGGGCTCCAAATGGAGAAAAGAGGCACACACACACAAAAATTGATTTAAATTATGCAGGTGGAGGGTAATTAAATATTGATATAATAATTATTAAATTATGCAGGTGTCAGGGAGGTTTATGGGAAACTTCTGGAATCACCGCAGGAGAGGTGTAGACAGTGAAAAACTCTGCATGGGGCTCGAAGCTGGAAGACAATGCTGGGAAGTTACGGTTGAACTGGGCAGCTGGTGAAGTTCACGTTCATCGGGAGGTAGACGTCTCTCTGGCTGAGCTCATCCAGACCGAGAGCAAGGCTTCCCCCCAAAGGCGTGACTACACGGAAGAGGGGCCACTTTCCTCAGGCAGGAATCACTTCTTAATTCCCAAAGAAAGTAGTCGAAATGGAAAATGTGGGGAATCTCCCTAAGAATCACCTTTTCATTTAAAACTACAATATTCAGCAACAACGGTGTTTTCATCTCTGAAGTCACATTGATGATTTCCGAGCCAGAAAGAAATAGCCCTGAAACGAACAGATGATTCAGAGAGGAGTGTGGGGCAAGGTCTGAGGGATCATGATGGGGGCCCTCCCAGATCTGGACCAGAAATGCATTCGTGAACCGTGGTGTCTGGGATAGGCAGACTCCACAGCTAGTCTGTTGGAGGAAAATTCTAGTTCCAAGGCAGTGAATTTTTATGTTTGACCATTTTGTCACGTGTGCCACTAAAAAAGAATGGTCCAGATGGTGGTCTCTAGTATGGTTTTCACGGTGTGGCGTCTGCAGAGGGGTTTACCCTCGTTGGCCATTAACAAGCAGTGTGCACAGCTTAAATGGGAGTCCAATGTGGAAAGGCAAGAAAGCCAAATGCTGCAATGTCCTTTAATTTCAAATCTCAGATGAACTTAAATGTTCGGCTTTAAAAGCTGCAGTTGACAGTCAGAGCCAATGGAGAAGATGACAACTTCAAGTATCAGTTCAAACAAGCCACTTTTCCCTCTTTCTTTCTGCAAAATGCAAAAATAGAAAGTTATGGTTAAACCCCAGAGTTCTGATGTGTTGGCATTCAATGTTTTGACTTTGGTTTTGACTTTGATTTCACGGATGTATAGTTGATGTACAATGTTATATTAGTTTCAGGTTTATAACACAGTGACTGGACATTTAAGTACATTGCAAAATGCTCACTCAGATAATTCTGGTAACCATCTGTCACCATATGAAATCGTTTTGATTTTTTAAGGTTAGATAGTTGAGGTTCTTGAAAGAACTTCAGAACCACCTGGGGGCTTGTTAAAGCACGTATTGTTGGGCCCCACCCCCAGGATTTCTGATTTAGTAGAAATTTGCATTTCTAATAGGTTCCCAGGGGGAAGTTCCCAACTTCCCAGCAAGTTCTTTGCTGTGGGTGTGGGGACCACACACAGTCTGAAGATCACTGTTCTAATAATGCCTCCAGTTCAGTTGGGCTCTTGATTAATCTTTAAGTCCTAAATTCTTTTGAGAATCTGATGAAAGCCATAGACTTTTTCCTCAGAAAAAGCACCCAGCTAAGCATAGACACTTACAATTTTAGAGAATTTATTTCTAGGGGATTCCAAGAGTCTTTGCATAAAAGCTCTTGTCCCATCTAGAGCAGAGGTCAACAAACTTTTTCTGTAAATGTCCAGATAGTAAATAGTTTAGGTTTTATGAGCCACATAGACCCTGCGGCAGCTACTCACGTCTGCCCTTGTAGAGGGAAGACAGCCACAGACACTACGTAAATGAATGGCCATGGCTGTGTTCCAAGAAACCTCTTTCTATGGAAACAGGTGATGGGCAGTGTTAGGCACAAGGGCTGTAGTTTGCCAACCCTTAGTCTAGAATATGGATTTTAGAATCAGATATACCTGGATCATTAACTGTGCAACATTTGGGTCAACTCTTAACTTGTGACAGCTTTGTTTTCCTCATCTGTAAAATGGTATGTAGTGACTCTAGCTATAAAGTATTGCACTGAGAATTAACTGAGATAATCCAATCAAAGTTCCAAGCGTTGCCCTTAAATGTAGTCTTTTATTTTCTAAGTTAGCTATCATTTATTTTTATTTTTTATCTGTTGGCCATGCATATGGGAACTAAAAAGCCTCTTGATGAAAGTGAAAGAGGAGAGTGAAAAAGTTGGCTTAAAGCTCAACATTCAGAAAATGATCATGGCATCTGGTCCCATCACTTCATGGGAAATAGATGGGGAAACAGTGTCAGACTTTATTTTTGGGGGGCTCCAAAATCACTGCAGATGGTGACTGCAGCCATGAAATTAAAAGATGCTTACTCCTTGGAAGAAAAGTTATAACCAACCTAGATAGCATATTCAAAAGCAGAGACATTACTTTGCCGACTAAGGTCCGTCTAGTCAAGGCTATGGTTTTTCCTGTGGTCATGTATGGGAGAAGGCTGAGGGCCGAAGAATTGATGCGTTTGAGCTGTGGTGTTGGAGAAGACTCTTGAGAGTCCCTTGGACTGCAAGGAGATCCAACCAGTCCATTCTGAAGGAGATCAGCCCTGGGATTTCTTTGGAGGGAATGATGCTAAAGCTGAAGCTCCAGTACTTTGGCCACCTCATGCGAAGAGATGACTCATTGGAAAAGACTCTGATGCCAGGAGGGATTGGGGGCAGGAGGAAAAAGGGACGACCGAGGATGAGATGGCTGGATGGCATCATGGACTTGATGGACGTGGGTCTGAGTGAACTCCGGGAGATGGTGATGGACTGGGAGGCCTGGCGTGCTGCAATTCATGGGGTTGCAAAGAGTCGGACACGACTGAGCGACTGAACTGAACTGAACTGAACTGATGGGATTTTAGTTCCTTGACCAGGGAATGAACTCACATCCCCCGTGTTGCAAGTGCAGAGTCTTAATCACTGAACAGCCAGGGAAATCCCTTAAATCTTATAATTTTGATATTTAGCAATATCAGTAACAGTAAATGGATAACTGTTAGTCTGAAGGCCTCTATGAGCCACGCAGGCATTGGGCAATATTCAGTTAGTTCGGTTGCTCAGTTGTGTCTGACTCTTTGAGATCCCATAAACCGTAGCACGTCAGGCCTCCCTGTCCATCACCAACTCCCGGAATTCACCCAAACCCACGTCCATCAAGTCAGTGATGCCATCCATCTCATCCTCTGTCATCCCCTTCTCTTCCTGCCCTCAATCTTTCCCAGCATCAGGGTCTTTTCAAATAAGTCAGCTCTTTGCATCAGGTAGCCAAAGTATTGGAGTTTCAGCTCCAGCATCAGTCCTTCCAATGAACACCCAGGACTGATCTCCTTTAGGATGGACTGGTTGGATCTCCTTGCAGTCCAAGGGACTCTCAAGAGTCTTCTCCAATACCACAGTTCAAAAGCATCAGTTCTTTGGTGCTCAGCTTTCTTTATAGTCCAACTCTCATATCCATACATGACTACTGGAAAAACCATAGCTTTGACTAGATGGACCTTTGTTGCCAAAGTAATGTCTCTACTTTTTAATATGCTGTCTAGGTTAGTCATAACTTTCCCTCCAAGGAGTAAGCAACTTTTCATTTCATGGCTGCAATCACCATCCACAGTGATTTTGGAGCCCAGAAAAATAAAGTCAGCCACTGTTTCCACTGTTTCCCTATCTATTTGCCATGAAGTGATGGGACCGGATGCCATGATTTTCGTTTTCTGAATGTTGAGCTTTAAGCCAACTTTTTCACTCTCCTCTTTCACTTTCATCAAGAGCCTCTTTAGTTCTTCACTTTCTTCCATTAAAATGGTGTCATCTGCATATCTGAGGTTACTGATATTTTTCCCAGCAATCTTGATTCCAGCTTGTGCTTCCTCCAGCCCAGCATTTCTCATGATATACTCTGCATAGAAGTTAAATAAGCAGGGTGACAATATACAGCCTTGATGTACTCCTTTTCCTATTTGGAACCAGTCTGTTGTTCCATGTCCAGTTCTAACTGTTGCTTCCTGACCTGCGTACAGGTTTCACAAGAGGCAGATCAGGTGGTCTGGTATTCCCATCTCTTTCAGAATTTTCCACAGTTTATTGTGATCCACACAGTCAAAGGCTTTGGCATAGTCAATAAAGCAGAAATAGATGTTTTTCTGGAACTCTGTTGCTTTCTCCATGATCCAGCAGATGTTGGCAATTTGATCTCTGGTTCCTCTGCCTTTTCTAAAACCAGCTTGAACATCTGGAATTTCACAATTCACGTATTGCTGAAGCCTGGCTTGGGGAATTTTAAGCATCACTTTACTAGTGTTTGAGATGAGTGCAATTGTGCAGTAGTTTGAGCATTCTTTGGCATTGCCTTCCTTTGGGATTGGAGTAAATTAGTTAATGCTATTATTATTCGAGCAGGCACAAGAGAATTACGCAAGTACAGATGAAGAACTGGGAGTGTGGCATTTTGTTCTAGAATTGTGAGATGCGAAGGATGGATGTCTCGAAGGCCTTATGTGTTCTAGCCCCTGCCTTTGTCTCCAGACTCCTCTGGTCACTCTGCTACTGATGCCCTTGTCTCCTATCCAGGTGGTCTTCAGGTAGGCTCCCTTTTCCCTGGAATGTTCTTTTTCCTTCCTACCCATCCTCAGGCTCCTGTTTCTATCGCTTCCTCCAGAGGCCTGGTCCTGCAGGGTTTGTTCCTTTCCCTTGGGACACTCGTTAGACTTTGTACTTCTTTGTTTGTAAGTGTGCCTGATGTTTGAATGTCTTCTGCGTTAGAAGTGTCGGCTTCTTGAGGTCAGGACCGTGTCTGTTTTGGTCATCATCATACAGCTGGAGTGGAGTACCAGGCTCGGCCCTTAGTGGCTGCTCGAGAAATGTTTAAGAAGTGAAGGAGCCAGTTTTACCCAAGGTTATTCTTGGTTCAAAATGAAATAATGCCTCTGTATCTTTGGAGCTCTCTACCACTGTTGTCATCTCTAGGCTGCTGCTGCTAAGTCGCTTCAGTCGTGTCCGACTCTGTGTGACCCCATAGATGGCAGCCCATCTGGCTCCGCCGTCCCTGGGATTCTCCAGGCAAGAACACTGGAGTGGGTTGCCATTTCCTTCTCCAATGCATGCAAGTGAAATGTGAAAGCGAAGTCGCTCAGTTGTGTCTGACTCTTAGCGACCCCATGGACTGCAGCCTACCAGGCTCCTCCATCCATGGGGTTTTCCAGGCAAGAGTACTGGAGTGGGGTGCCGTCACCTTCTCCACATCTCTAGGCAGAGGTGGGAAAAATGAGAGGAGAGCTCGCTTATGCAGCAGTTCTGGGCTTATGTTGCCTTCTGTGGATTAAGTTCCCCCATCCCCACATTGCAGATCTTCAGTGCCCTCTCCAAGTGTCTTAGAAAGCCAGTCACAAATGAATGCTACTCAGTGGTGATAAACCTTTTTTAATTGAAGTTTAGTTGATGTGCAATGTTGTATTAGTTCAGGCGTACAGCAAAGTGATATATATATACACACACACATACATATATATACATATACATACATACACATACATATACATACATACATATACATACATGCACATTTATATTCTTTTTCATACCCTTTTCTGTTATAGGTTATTGGCTATCTTATAAAAGATATTGGCTGTCTTATAAAAACTGCTGTGCAGTAGGACCTTGTTATATATTCATTTTATATGTAAGAGTTTGTATCTGATAATCTCAAATTCCCAGCTTATGCCTTCCCCCCTCCCCTTTGGTCACCATAAGTCTGTTTTCTGAATCTGTGAGTCTGTTTCCATTTTGTCAATAAATGAACTCATACCATATTTTAGATTTCACGTATAAGTGGTATCGTATGTTCTTTGTCTTTCTGTTTGACTAAATACGATAAGCTCTAGGCCCATCCATGTTGCTGTAAACGGCCACCTTTGCTCTTTTTGTGGTTGAGTAATGTTTCATTGTGTGTGTGTATATACACCACATCGTCTTTATTGGTGAGGGGGCGTCTTTCCAGGAGTGGCTGGTTTTAACAGAGAACCCTGGGGGTGCAAACCTTGGCCCCAGAGCGGAGCTTTCCAGTGTGGACCTCCAGGACGAGGAGGGGGGGTGGGTGGGTGTGTGGAAGGGGAGCCATGACTGAACTCCTCCGAAGCCCAGCCGGTGCTGGCTGGATGCTCCGAAGCAACACTGGACTTTGGATCTGAGAGAGGCGTCTGATACCCCTGCAGGAAAACCTCACTGAATCCCCCAGCCACACTGATAAAGAGTATTTGTGAGTGACACTCGCTATCTGTGGCTTCTTCCATCCTTCTCTTTCCCCTTCTCCTTCTGCTTTCCCTTCCTCCTCTTTCTTCCTCTTTCACTGTCTAATGATTTAAGCTCTTATTCCTAGGTATGGTGTGGGAAGAGAAAAGTCCAGAGGGTAACCGTGGTTAGCAATAGCATCGTGTCTATTTGTGAACTCGACTCAATGGATAAGAGTTTGGGTGAACTCCAGGAGTTGGTGATGGACAGGGAGGCCTGGCATGCTGCAGTCCATGGGTGGCAAAGGGTCAGACACGACTGAGCGACTGAGCTCCTCACACTGCCTGATTGACTGTGGCCAAAATTCTTTACAAAGATGTGCATGCGTGCTAAGTCACTTCAGTCATGTCACCCGATGGACTGCAGCCCCCCAGGCTCCTCTGCCCATGGGATTCTCCAGACAAGGATGCTGGAGCGGGTTGCCATGCCCTCCTTCAGGGGACCTTGCCGGCCCAGGAATCAAACCCACGTCTCTTGCATCTTCTACTTTGGCACGTGGGTCCTTTACCAGCAGCAGCACCTGGGGAGCCCTTGACAAAGACACATGAGCTTACGGTGCAGCCCCAGCATTGAAGGCGGAGTGGCGCAGCAGGAGGTCTCGGGGCACCGTGCCCCGTCCCTGGACTCTTCTCTGACACCAGCCGCAGCTTTGGCAGACGGTGCTCCCTTTCCGGACTCTCCTTGCACTCCAGGCGGGCACCCATGCACGTTTCCGCCTGACCTCTTTCCTCAGAACTGCGGGAGCCTATTGAGTCGGTACATAGAGTCAGCCAGGGGCAGAGCCACCAACAGGCGCATCGATAACCCGGCTGTGGGAGCCAGTGCCCCAGCCCCCTGGACTTTGTGCAGAGGACTCGGGGTGGGGGGCTGGATATGTTTCTCCAAGGTTGCCCAGCAGTTGCTTCCTACTGTCCACAGCTCCAGCCTCAATAGCACACCTTTATGGAGCTTTCCTTTCACAGTTTTATCCCTTCACTCTGTCACTCAGGCTGTTGCCTGGTGATATTATCTGTTTTGTCTTGTTTTGACGATAGTAAGGCACCTCCCAAGTAAACCCCCTCCATCCAAGCCTTTTCCAAGCCTCAGCTTTTGGAGGAAACTAAATTAAGACAAGGGATGGTCTAGGGGTCATACAATGATCTTAAAATGGTGACTTTTTTTTTTTGTTTTCAAAGACAAAGGTGAAGAAAATGACCTTGAACGGAAGCATAATGGAAGTGAGCTCTGGACTAGTATTTCTGGTACGGTAGCCACTAGCCGCATGTCACTCTCGAGCCCTTAAATGTGACCGAAGAACTGAACTTTAAATTTAATTTAACTGAAATAACTACGCATGCCTAGTAGCTACTGTACTGGACCACATGGCTTTAGATATTTTATGTTTATGTATAGTCACTCATTCTGGAGGTTTAGGTAAGTTTTTTGGCTTACTCTACTGATTCTTTTCCATATAGTGTATTACAGAATATTGAGTGGAGTTCCCTGTGTTAAACAATAGGTCCTTATTACTTACCCATTTTATGTATAGCAGTGTGTTTATGTTAATCCCAACTCCTAATTTATCCCCCCCACTATCCCCTTTGGTAACCGTAGGTTTGCTTTCTCTGCGAGTCTACTTCTGTTTTGTAAGTAAGCTCATTTGTATGACTCTGCGTTCTTGACCTGGGCCTCGGTCAGGAAATAACCAAGGTGGGGAATCCCACACCTCCTTCACCTCCAACTGTGACAGACCGTTGTGCCGAAAAGTTGCAAAACTCCCCTATAGTGCATTTTTCAAGCCTTTGGTGAATATTTTGGGGTTTCAAGTCTATTTTTCCCTACCATGTAGATCATCAACTCACCACAATACCCACACTTCTGCTGCCGGAAAAGATATTTCACTCTCTCAGGCTTTCATTGAATAAAGAGATTTTTGAACTGAGCTCCTTAAAATATCAATGCTCCATATTACTCCCCAGATACAGATATAAATCTTTATAATGGTACACTTTACAAGCACCACTCTGGAGTCTTTTCTGATTGGTAATCACAGTGTTTCCTTATTAATACTGTAAAAAATGTAAAAGGCATAAACATTTTGCAATCTATCTGTTCTTTCTGTGCGGCATACATCAGGGGCTGCCTTAAGCATTCCTAATGGTTCACCCATCACATTTTTTATGAGTTTATATGGGAAGAAAATTGTACCAGAAAACTGAATTCAATGACTGCCATTCTATGAATAAATTCTGTTATCTTTGATACTCTGGGTATAATAAAAACATACAAAAGTTAAATTTCAGCATCCTTGCAGAGTTATGTCAACTGTTTTTAATGTCAATAAGACACTGCTGTTCACCCAATGTCTTTTCCCTCCAAAAAATACTGCTTGATTTTCAGGTTATGTTTTCATTAAAACAACTTGTTTTTAACAGTGAAATGCTGTGTATGTTTGCTAATTTATGGATGCTACAAAGTCTGATCAAGATGAAGAGTTATAATTTTAAGACATAGAACTCAGTAAAAGTCTATCTGTACTTTGGATGAAAGATTAAAATAAAACTCAGGTATCCATAAAATCTGTTTTATATAAGTTAGATCAGAAAATGTCTTGGTGGAGTAACTTTGATCAAGCAGATTCTTTATATTTTTTTTTGTGTTTACACACAGCCTCCTATGATCAAAGGGCATATTTCACATCCTACATATCCTATAGGTATATTCTGTAAATAAGGTATTGATCATTGTGATCAGCTATGAGATTCCTTTTAAAAAAAAAACCAATGGTCTAAATAAAACCAAGAGCAGATTTCCTGAACTGTCCAACTTCAATATTTGCAAGTTGATTCACTGTGCTTCCTTGACAGGATAAACACTCCAACTACTTCTCTAAGATATGGAAAACCCAAAGCGCAGGCGGTTACCCATAGGATTGCCCCCACGGACACTCAGCTGCCCATCTGAGGGCCCATGATTTTCCTTAGGGGAGGGGGTGGGAGGTTGAAGGTTTTCCTCCAAAAGATCCAAACTTTCTAAGCGGCCGTTTTGAAAATGGCTTAATTGCGAAGGCACAAGAAAACTCAAGTTGAAATCTCCAAGATACTCAGAAATGTCAGAGCCCTGAAATCCCCCTGCTGCCTTCACCCCCACATACCCTAGTGAGTTTGTACATAGACGCTACAGGCCAGAGAAGGCACTGCAGGCCTTTGCCAGTGACAGGGGCCCGCCTTGGGCTTGTGAGGCTCTCCAGACTTAGTTACTGACATTCGGGACCTCTGGGTCCCTACATCTGCACAAGCTTTGCCTCAAAGGAGGTTCTGCCTCATTTTATAGTCTTATGCTAACCCTTAGTCCCCCTGCCTGTGGGAAAGGCAGGGAAGAATTCGGGGTCACAACGAGTCAGACATGGCTGTGCGACTGTGCAACAACATTTTGAGGCATGCAAAGAAAAGTTATTCCCAAGCCTAGTAGAGTTTTTAAAAATTCTCTGATTTGTTGAAATAAGTAGGTGATTGAAATAAAAGTGCCTCCCTGGCCTAAATATATGTCAGATGATGCAAATTCTCTTTTCACTTTAGAGACAGCTTTTGATCTTGACCATAAGCAAGATTTCCTGGATAAATTAAAGTCATGGAGAGAGAAGGCGGACTCAGAACAGGTCCACTAGGTGGGCAATGGAAGTTTCATCGGACCCATCCTGACTTTCCGGGCATCCATCCGGTTTGTTTTCACGACAGGGCAAAAGCATCTTTTCTGGACCAGGTGACTGCATCTGAGCAAACGAGCGTTTTGTTTTCTTTTAAAAGTGTGCACAAAGATGCTTATTTGTGAAGAAGATTCCAGAGCTGGCATCCTTGGGAGTTAATCCTGATTAATAGGTGCTTGGCTGTATAATTTTGGCTCTTGCTTGACACTGAGGTTCTGGCCTCCAGCCACCCTGCAATTACCACCGAGTCTCAGGGCGCACCTTGTAGACACCCTCGTGTGGGGGAGATGGCGCAACTGAATGGCGTAAACAATACCTTACAACCAGGAACCACTTATTAAGCACCTCAGCCCCAGGATGTCACAGTGCTCTCTCATTTTCCCTGTTCATTGGCACCACAAAGAGGTGTTGTGTTTTGCTTTGTTTTGCTCTAATATGACATTTACTAAAGTTTCCCCTTGCTCTGGGTGGTTGTCAGCATTAAGAAGAACGTAGAGTCAACATTGCTTGAGTGTTTTCACTCTGGAGAGGTTAAGCCAACATGTCAGGGTGGGGCTCACACTTAGACACACATTGGATCAACTGAGACTAGGTCATGGATAGCTAATGTTTTCTGAGCTATGTTTTTATTATTTTGCTTTAATAAGCAGGGAAATCTCCATGCCACTTCTCCACCAGCTTCTGGGAAATATCTCTACTGTGCATTCTCCTTAGATGCAATGACGTGAGGGTTTAAGGTTGAAGGACAAGAACTGTGATGAGGGTTTTCAAGACGGCAGTCCCATCAGTTATTTCAAACTTCGCCTGAAACGCCTGGCATGCAGATTTGCACAAATGGCGCTTCTTGTGTAGACTAGAATCAAATAATGCCTGAAAGTTGGGGGATGCAGGGCACCTGGGACTTCACCCAACTCTTCTGATTCACAAAGTGATGTGGGAGCAACTTTGAGGACATGACCATATTTGGAACAAACTAGGGAAGCTAAGTTTTTATCAAGAACTTTCTGTGTGTAAAGCACAGAGCCAGATGTTGTGAGGGGAAAGAACCTTCAAGAGCCAGGTCTTATTGTTACAGACATCCATAATCTATTTGGAGAGTTAGCGTCAGGTCTGTTGTAAATATCTGTGGGCTAGCGTCCAAAGTGTGATTGTGATTTTCAAGACCAGGAAAAGATTCAAAATATTTCACAGCTACCAAGATTAAAGCCAATTTCAACCTCAACTCAACCTGAGCCCTCAAACCTAGCCTTTCTGAAAACAACAATTGGTCTTTTATATTGAGTACCTTGAACATGCTTGGCTTTGTGCTATGTTCTTAACATATGTGATGTTATTTAGTTCTGAACTATATTCAGCTTTGAGCTTGCCTTATCTTTTCTGCCAGTTCATGTGCCAGGAAATCTCTTACACAGGCTTGGGTTGAGCTGGATGACCACTTAAGGCACTAAGCTTCTCCCCAGATTTGGAACTACCTGTTCCCAAAGCCACCCAGAGACCTGTCACCCGAGGTAGTCTACCTGATTTGGAAATTCAAAAGGCTGGGACTGAAAAGAATTGGAAGTAACATCCTAGGATATTAGGGATCCCATTGCTTCAGTCCCCAAATGGCTCTCATTACCCTGATGAACTTCAAAGAGTAGAAAGTTCTCTAAGAATAGTCTCAGCCTGTTTCTTCTACAGATGCAGCTTATTTGCCAGAAGGGCTTCAGGATCCCATTGTCTTTAAGGTCGCATAGATTGTGGGCTCTGTGTGACTGAGAAAGAGATGGAATTAGCTCAAGAATTGAGTTGGATTTTGAATTCTGAAGTTCTATCTGTACAGCTACAAAGAAATACCTGACTAGTCCCAATCTCTAAAGTGTTAGCACAAATTTAGAGAATTAATTCTCCAGACACTGTTAAGTCAAGACTACTGCTATGTTCGTTGAACTTGGCTTTTCCCAAATAACAGATTGTTTCAGGAACAGAATTTGTGAAGTGTGTGCAGAATTATTTTTTATTGGCGGTAGTAAAGCTCCACACATTTGTGGGAAAGTAGATCATACATCTCAGGAAATTCTTTCTTTTGTTCTTGTTCTCACTAAAATATGGGAAGATATTCCAAGTATTCATCTGTGTGATGTGGAAGAAGCATTTACTAAGGTATACTTTTAAAAGTCATAATAGATTCCAAAGATTCGTTGGATGCTATAATTTTCATTGGCTATGCTAAAGCCTTTGACTGTGTGGATCACAACAAACTGTGGAAAATTCTTAAAGAGATGGGAATAGCATAACAGATCACCTTTTCTGCCTCTTGAGAAACCTGTATGCAGGTCAAGAAGCAACAGTTAGAACCAGACATGAAACAACTGACTGGTTCCAAACTGGGAAAGGAGAACATCAAGGCTTATTGTCACCCTGCTTACTTAACTTATATGCGGGGTACACCTTGTAAATTGATGGGCTGGGTGAAGCACAACCTGGAATCAAGATTGCCGGGAGAAATATCAATAACCTCAGACATGCAGATGACACCACCCTTATGACAGAAAGTGAAGAGGAAATAAAAAACCTCTTGATGAAAGTGAAAGAGGAGAGTGAAATAGTTGGCTTAAAGCTCAACATTCAGAAAACTAAGCTCATGGCATCCGGTCCCATCACTTCATGGCAAGTAGATGGGGAAACAATGGAAATAGTGACAGACTTTATTTTCTTGGGCTCCGAAATCACTGCAGATAGTGACTGCTGCCATGAAATTAAAAGACACCTCCTCCTTGGAAGAAAAGCTATGGCAAATCTGGATAGTGTTTTAAAAAGCAGAGACATTACTTTGCTGACAAAGGTCCATCTAGTCAAAGCTTTGGTTTTTCCAGTGGTCATCTATGGATGTGAGAGTTGGACAGTCAAGAAGGCTGAGCATCAAAGAATTGATGCTTTTGAACTGCAGTGCTGGAGAAGACTCCTGAGAGTCCCTTGGACTGCAAGGAGTTCAAACCAGTGAATCCTAAAGTAAATCAACCCTGAATATTCATTGGAAGGATAGTTGCTGAAGCTGAGACTACAATAGTTTTGCCATCTGATGTGAAGAGCTGACTCATTGGAAAAGGCCCTGATGCTGTGAAAGATTGAAGGTAGGAGGAGAAGGGGACGACAGAGGATGAGACGGTTGGACGGCGTCACTGACTCAGTGGACATGAGTTTGAGCAGCTCCGGGAGTTGGTGAAGGCCCGGGAAACCTGGTGTGCTGCAGTCCATGGGGTTGCAAAGAGTCAGACATGCCTGAGGGACTGAACAACAGCAAATACTTACCTTACAGTTCTTTGCTTTCTTAGCCCTGAAAGACCAATGTTAGTAATTCCACTTCCATAGAGTGAGTCTCAGATGAATTGAATAACATGGCCAGCTTTATACATCAGCCTCTCGTGCCCTTTTAAAGTTGTTTTCAAGAAATCTCAGAAATCTTAGACACTGTGAAAATATATGAAAAGAAAAATTATTTTATTTGAGAAAATTTCCAACTTTATTGAGATAAAACTGTGTAAATTTAAGGTGTAAAATGTCTTAATTTGGTGCACATGGATACTGCAATATTATCACCATAACCATACATCTCCATCACTTCACATAACTACCATTTCTCTTTTGCAGTGAGGACATTCAAGACCTGCTGTTTTAGCAGCTTTCAGGCATATAATACAGCAGTGTCTGTTAGCTATCACTGTAGTGCTGTGCATTAGATCCCCAGAACTTTCATCTTTTAACTGGAAGTTTGTTCCCTCTACTGATGTCTCTCCATTTCCCCACCATTCTCCTCTCTGTTTCCGTGAGTTTGGCTTTTTCAGATTCCACAGATAAGGGCTACTTTACAGTATTTGTCTCTGTCTGGTTTATTTCATTTAGCACAATGCCCTTAAGATCCATCCATGTTGTCACAAAAAGCAGGATGTCATTCTTATAGCTGAATAATATTCCATATATATATATGTATATATATATATAACATCTGCTTTATCCATATGAAGCAACTGATGAAGGGTTAATATCCATTCATCTATTGAGGGACACAGGTTGGTTCCTTATCTTGGCCATTATACAGAATGTTGCTGTGAATGTTGGAGTATGCATATTTTTTCAAATTTGCCTGTTTGTTTTCTTTGATAAATACCCAGAAGGGGAATTGCTGGATTGTATGGTAGTTCTAGTTTCAGTTTTTTGATGAACCTACAGTTGGCTGAGCCAATTTACTTTCCTACCAGCAGTGCACAAGGGTCCAAAAGAAAAATCATGATAAAATAGCCTTAAAATAGGTGGGGCTTTTCCTTACGTCCTGTTTCTCATCAACACCACCCAGGGACATGACATGAGAGCCCTGGAAAGACCCTGGATGAGGTGCGCAAGACAGCTGGGGCACACTGCTCCCTACTTGTGTCCACTGTAACGTGTCCGTAGAAACTCAGAAACAACCGCATATGGGTGTTGCTGTGAGCATTGCTGGAAGAAGCCGCTTGGCTCCTTGGTGGAACCACGAGAAGAGTCAAACAGTTGAGCTAAGAATCGGTGCCAGTATCAGTCCCGTCATTTGGCAGAGTCCGTGACTAGAGTTGATCAGTTGCAGCTAGCCAGTGGAATGCGGATAAATTAGGGGTTGAGAGTCTGTGAATTCTGATTTGTGGCATTTGTCAAAAAAAAAAAGTGGAAAAGATCGGGTGTTTGTGCTCACATACATTCTGATTCACTTTGCTGTACAGCAGACACACAGCTTGTGAAACAGCTGTGCTCCAATAAACCCCCCTCCAAAAAAAAAAGAGACCTGCGGTTTGACCACGGGCTCACAAACTCCTGAAAACTTAGCAACTGGCTGTTATAAGCCTGTACGATCTGGCTCCGACACGCTGCCACAGTTCTTCTCTGGGAACTGACAGCTCCAGGCAGCCTCTGGTGAAAGACATGTAAGGTACCCTTGCTTTCGATACCTGCCCAGGACTTCCCAGGTGGACTGTCCTCATGGGAGTGATGTTGGTTCCATTCATCACATTTCCCTCCACAGTGACTGGTGATTAAGGAAATCCCCTTTCACAGTAATCTCTCAAGCAGGTAGAACATTGTTTTGAGGAAAACAAGGTGGTGAAAAGTGTTGGTAAACCCCAAAGATGCCAATTTAGCAGGAAGATCACAGATGAAAAGCAGATTGGAAACATGCTCAAATTCGTGCCACTCAATAGCAAACCGCCGCCCCCCCCAAACCCAACCCAATTATAGACATTTTTCTCAAAAATAAGGGGTACAAAAGACCAATAAGTATTCAATATCGCTAATCAGGGAAATACAAAGCAAAACCACAAGGAGATATCTCCTCACACCTGTTAGGATGGCTGTTATCAAAAAGACAAGAAATATGAAGTATTCACCAAGATGGAGAGAAAAGGGAACGCTTGTGTACTGTTGCTGGGAATATAAATTGGTGCAGCTACTGAGGAGAACAGTCTGGAAGTTCTCACTGCAGAGACCCAGGGCTGCAGCGGAACTCAAGGCAGACAGCTTTCAGGGACTGGATTCCTACTTCAGGAAGAAAGGGATGCCCAGTGTAGCCTGGGCTCAGGACCTGGCTTCCTACCCGCTGTCCCTCAGCAGCTGCTTGAACCTCCAGATAGCTTAGCGACCTCTGTCATCTCTGGTTCTCATCTGGAAAATGTGGGCAACCTTCCCAGCCTCGTGACAATATCATGGGACTTATATGTAAATAGATTTGAAAGTACACGTGTACATATCCAAATATATACTCATCTATAAATAGCTCTAGGTGTCCGGAATGTAGTATGCCCTCTGCAGTGTGGTCCCGGGGCTGTGCTTCCTGGGAGGGTCTCCCCATCTCCCCCAGCCCTCCTGGGCCCCCAGCGCTGCCCCTGAGTAAGAGGAAGGGAGAGTTTCAGCAGAGGGCTCTGCTTGGGCAGAGGTCCAGCAGCCAGCAGGCTGAGCAGAGCCCTCTAGCCAGGTGCGTCCGGCTTGAGTCACCGTGCCGGGCCAGGTGAGGCTCTGAGGTGGCACCTGCCTGGGGTTGGCAAGACTTCTGAGAGTGCTGCGTAATCCCCAGTAATCATAATGACAACAACAGGGGCGTTAATGGAGGGCTTAAAGCCTGCAAAATGTGGTTCAATCCCCAAAGGTCCAGGAACTCTACAAAGGTCCCGATAAGTATTATTATCTCTTGGAAGGCAGCAGGTTTCCCTTGTGGGCAAATTCTGTGTGGGGAGGTAGGGAGCCTGAGACACCTGGAGAGCAGGTAATCAGGATGGTGTGAACGCTTGTCATCAGGAGAAAGGACAGGCAGAGAGCCCCAGAGGAGGACCAGGGATGCTTCAAGGAGAGCGTGCCTTCCCTGTTTCTACTGGGTTGTGAATCAGCGGCAGCAAATGGCAGAACACAAGCTCAGGTTCTAAGGTCAAGAGGGGACCCTGGACAGGGGGCCGCTTGCCCTGCACGTGTGGTCTGCTAACGGCACACTGGAGGGTCTTTGGGGCTGACTGGTACTGGTAGTGAATGAAAGTGGTCCGGTGGGAGGCGAGCACAGTTCAGGTGGCATGAGGTCAAGACAGCCGTGGTCGCTGACCCTTGGCGTCAGTGCTGGGGGTGGTGAGGAGGTTTGGGGGCTCACCTGCCTGGAGGGAAACTGAAGGGGAAACGTATGTGCCCACTGAAACGGGCCCCTCTGTTCAGCTCCAACCTAAGCTGGCCCCGTGTTATCAGACCTTCCAATGTTGGAGAGAAGCTGGAAATCTAATGGTTTTTCTTTTTAAAAATGATTTTATTGATGTATAGTTGATTCACAATGTTGTGTTAATTTCAGTGTATAGCAAAGTTACTCAGTTTATATACATACATGTGTTAGCCATTCAGTCATGCCTGACTCTTTGCGATCCCATGGACCGTAGCTCGCCAGGCTCTTCCGTCCATGGAATTATCCAGGCAAAAATACTGGAGTGGGTTGCCATTTCCTTCTCCATACATGCATACCTACATACATGTGTGTGTGTGTGTGTGTGTGTGTGTGTGTATTCTTTCATATTCTTTTCCATTCTGGTTTCCTGCAGGATACTGAATGTAGTTCCCTGCACTATACACTAGGTCCTTGTTTATTCACGCTGGGTATGACCTTTTGCATCTTCTCATCTCAAACTCGCAATTCCTTCTTCCCTCAGCCCTCCTCCCCCTTGGTAGCCATAAGTCTGTTCTGTACGTCTGTGGGTACTTCTGTTTCATGGATAAGTTGATTTGTGTCATATTTTAGATTCCACATAAAAGTGATACCCTTGGAGAAGGAAATGGCCACCCACGTGATACCCTTTGAACGTCTTTCTCTAATTCAGTTCCCTTCATATGATTTTGCCTCTAGGCCACCGGCACCGTTGCAAGCGGTATCGCCACACTCTTTTTATGGCCAGCAGCATTCCACTCGCACGCGGCGTCCCTGGGGGCTCAGCTGGTAAAGAATCCGCCTGCAGTGCGGGAGACCTGGGCTCCATCCTTGGGTTGGGAAGATCCCCTGGAGAAGGGCAAGGCTGCCCACTCCAGTGTTCTTGGCCTTCCCTTGTGGCTCAGCAAGAATCTGCCTGCAATGCGGGAGACCAGGGTTCCATCCCTGGGTTAGGAAGATCCCCTGGAGAAGGGCAAGGCTGCCCACTCCAGTGTTCTGGCCTGGAGAATATCTATGAAACAGAAGTAGACTCACAAACATAGAGAACAGACTTATGGTTATCAAGGGGGAGGAGGCTTGTAGTATTCCCTTGTGTGTATATACCACACCTCTTTTTTTCTTTTTTAATTAATTTTTTAATTGGAAAATAATTACTTTACAATATTGTGGTGGTTTTGGTCATACATCAACATGAATCAGCCATGGTGTACGTGGGCCCCAAGTCCTGAACCCTCCTCCCACCTCCTTCCCCATCCCATCCCTCTGGGTTACCCCAGGGCACCAGCTTTGAGTACCCTGCTTCACGCATCAAACTTGCACTGGTCATCTATTTTACATACGGCAATATATACGTTTCAGTGCTATTCTCTCAAATCATTCTACCCTCCCCTTCTCCCACAGAGTCCATAAGCCTGCTCTTCACGTCTGTGTCTCTTCTGCTGCCTCGCATATAGGATTGTCAGTAGCATCTTTCTAAATTCCATATATATGCATTAATATATTATATTGATGATTCTCTTTCTGCTTACTTCACTCTTTATAATATGCTTCAGCTTCATCCACCTCAATAGAACTGACTCAAATGGGTTCTTTCTTATGGCTGAGTAATATTCCATTATGGATGTAAGAGTTGGACTGTGAAGAAAGCTGAGTGCTGAAGAATTGATGCTTCTGAACTGAGGTGTTGGAGAAGACTCTTGAGAGTCCCTTGGACTGCAAGGAGATCCAACCAGTCCACTCTGAAGGAGATCAGCCCTGGGATTTCTTTGGAAGGAATGATGCTAAAGCTGAAACTCCAGGACTTTGGCCACCTCATGTGAAGAGTTGACTCATTGGAAAAGACTCTGATGCTGGGAGGGATTGTGGGCAGGAGGAGAAGGGGACGACAGAGGATGAGATGGCTGGATGGCATCACTGACTCCATGGACATGAGTTTGAGTGAACTCCGGGAGTTGGTGATGGACAGGGAGGCCTGGCGTGCTGCGATTTATGGGGTCACAAAGAGTTGGACACGACTGAGCGACTGAACTGAACTGAACTGAATACTCCATTGTGTATATGTACCACAGCTTTCTTATCCGTTCATCTGCTGATGGGCATCTAGGCTGCTTCCATGTCCTGGCTATTGTAAACAGTGCTGCGATGAACACTGGGGTGCACGTGTCTCTTTCATTTCTGGTTTCCCCAGTGTGTATGCCCAGCAGTGGGATTGCTGGGTCGTATAGCAGTTCTAGTCCCAGTTTTTTAGGAAATCACCTTGTTCTCCATCCTGGCTACACCAGTCTGCATTCCCACCAACAGTGTAAGATGTTCCCTTTTCTCCACATGAACTCTGGCACTTATTGTCTGTAGACTTTTGGATCGCAGCCATTCTGACCAATGTGAGATGGTACCTCATTGCGGTTTTGATTTGCATTTCTCTGTTAATGACTGATGCTGAGCACCTTTTCATGTGTTTGTTGGCCATCTGCATGTCTTCTTTGGAGAAAAGTCTGTTTAGCTCTTTGGCCACTTTTTTATTGGGTTGTTTATTTTTCTGGAATTGAGCTGCATGAGCTGCTTATATATTTTGGACATTAATTCTTTGTCAGTTATTTCATTTGCTGTTATTTTCTCAAATTCTGAAGGCCGCCTTTTCACCTTGCTTATAGTTTGCTTCTTCGTACAAAAGCCTTTAAGTTTAATTAGGTCCCATTTGTTTATTTTTGCTTTTATTTCCAATATTCTAGAAGGTGTGTCGTAGATCTTGCTGTGGTTTATGTCAGAGAGTGTTCTGCCTATGTTTTCCTCTAAGCATTTTATAGTTTCTGGTTTTGCATTTGGATCTTTAATCCATTTTGTGTTTATTTTTTGTGTATGGTGTTAGAAAGTATTCTAGTTTTACAAGTGGTTGACCAGTTTTCCCAGCACCACTTGTTCAAGAGATTGACTTTTCTCCATTGTACGTTCTTGCCTCCTTTGTCAAAGATAAGGTATCCATAGGTGTGTGGATTTATCTCTGGGCTTTCTAATTTGTCCCAGTGACCTATATTTCTGTCTTTGTGCCAGCACCATACTGTCTTGATGACTGTGGCTTTGTAGTAGAGCCTGAAGTCAGGCGGTTGATTCCTCCAGTTCCATTCTTCTTTCTCAAGATTGCTTTGGCTATTCCAGGTTACCCCATCTTTATCCATTCATCTGTCGACGGACATTTAGGCTGTGGAAATCTAAATTTTGGTGAAACATATCTTGAATTTGAAATACTGGTAACTGACTGAACATTTTCAAATGCCATTGGGCTAAGGCCTGCCTGACTGGGGAGTCTCTCTTGAAAGATGATTATTCAATCATTTCAAATTTTTAAGAAGTTGAGCCTCATTATACTCATGGAGTTGGATGAGTCAGAGCTGGCCCACTGCACATCCCTCTCCCAGTCTGCATCCCCAAGGTTACAGAGGAAGCCAGTGGAAGGAGTCGGGGGGATTCTACACTTAGTTGAAGTGGGGTTGGATGGGGCTCCCCAACTGGGGTCAGATGAGAACCATCAAAAAACAGATGGTAGGAGGAGGTCAACCGAGGGTGAGATACAGCGACAAGCACACAGTGCTCTGGTTAGCGTCCCCGTCTTTTCCTCTTTAGAGCCCGGCCACCCATTCCCCCTCCCCCCGCCCCCCCACAGCACCCTTTCTACCTTCCTTCCTTCCCTTTTACCAAATTTGGAGTTAGGCCTGACAAGGATGGGCGTTGCACAAGCTGGCTGAATAAACTGCTCCTTGAGGGAATCACCTGAACAAGGCTCAGCTTCTCTGAACTCCAGAGCTGCAGACCCTGAAGCATAAAGAGAGGCCTGATATGGCACAAGACCTGCAGACGCCTGTGATGCTGTGGGCAGAGGCTGCAAACCAGAGATTCGGATCTGAGCCTGGAATTGTAAATCACCAGGGAAACACCTGTTTCCGACAAGGTCAAATTCAGCAGTGCTACTGGGTGAGTATAAACAACAGGTGTGCATTCAATGATGCTGCTGACTTCCAGCAACGTTGCAGAGGCTGTGAGTGGTGGAGGGTCAGCTCTTCGCAGACTCCACTCCAAGTGTGGACCACTGGCCTGCAGTGCCAGCATCACCTGGGAGCCTCTTAGAAACGCAGCCTTTTGACTCTACCATGAATCTACTGCCTTTTATCAATATCTCTGCAGGTGCACATTAGAATTGGAGAAGCATTTGCTAAAGCAGGAGTTCTTAAACCTTGATTCATCAGGGAAGTGAAAGAAAAGTGAAAGCGAAAGTTTCTCAGTCTTGTCTGACTCTTTGCGACTCCCATGGACGAGTTCATGGAATTCTCCAGGCCAGAACACTGGAGTGGGTAGCCTTTCCCTTCTCCAGGGATCTTCCCAACCCAGGGGTCGAACCCAGGTCTCCCGCATTGCAGGCGGATTCTTTACCACCTGAGCCACAAGGGAAGCCCCATCTGGGAAAGTAAATAATAATAATAGTAATAAAAGGAAAGTAATCTGGGAAAGTAAATAATAACAAAAAAACCCCAATATGCTTAGGCCAGCACAACCTCACCTCCCGTCCCCTACCACCAAGAGCCTCTGATTTCAATCAGTCTGGGTGGGTCTGGGCAGTAGGAGATTTTCAGCCTTCTTCCCATGTTTCTGATAATCAGCCATTTTTGAGAACAAGAGCTTGTTAGAAATGCAAATTCTTGGGCCCTACCTCAGATCTAATGAATCAGAATCTGTCTCAGAAACTTGAACTGTTGCACAGTTAGTTTGAGACCCACACTCCATGCTGGAGACAGACAGGAAATCAGACCTGTATGAGTTCATCTAGGCAGAGGCGAGGGCCCAGACAGGGACTCTCCTGGGGGACTTGCAGGCTGGTGCGGAGGGGGACAGAAAGGCCTTCTATAGGGGCACCATTTAGCTGGAGAGACAGACCCAGCCAAGTAAAGAGATGGAAAAGTAAAGCGCCTTCCAGCCAAAGAAACTGTGGGTGCGATGGCCCTGAGGTGAGCCATCTTGAAACGGGTCTGAGCTCTTGAAACGGGTCGGTTGGACTGGAGGAAGGGCCGCTGTGGGGTGAGACTAAGACAGGCAGGAGACAGATAGTGAGGACCTGTGTGCCGTGTGAAGGAAGCTTTTCTCTATGCTCAGGCGGGGCTTTGGCAGAAGGATGTTAGAATGATCACTTTGGTTGCCATGTGGAGACAGGATGTGGGGAGGCAGGGGACACTGGTGGACTCAGGGGACCAGTTGGAAGATGGTCACAGCTGTTCAGACAATGCAGAGGCACCCATCGTCAATCAGCCTGTCTCTAAACTGGTACGTCACTAAGCTAACAATTGTATGGATACAGTAGACGATTTTCCACCTCAAGGGCCTCTGTTAGATTGTCAAGATGAATAGACTATCCTATTCAATCAGTTGATTCAACATAGCTCAAAATATTCACAACCCCACGTTACAGAGTGTCAGTGTTCACAGCGGCACCACTTACAGTAGCTTAAGCCCCGAAGTGGCCTGCGTCCGCCGACAGCTGAATGCATAAACAAGGCGTGACACCTCTGCACAGTGGAATACCACTCAGCCTTAAAAAGAACGACGTGACGCCATTTGCAGCAGCATCGATGGATCTAGAGGTTATCACACGGGGCAAAGGAAGTCAGAGAAAGATGAACATCATATATTACTTGATGTGGAATATTAAAAAAAAAGATACAGATGAACGTATTTACAAAACAGAAGGAGACTCACAGACAAAGAAAACAAAGGTATGGTTTCCAAAGAGGAAAGGGGGGGAAAACTAAGCATTTGGGATTAGCACACACACACTGCTGTATATGAAAGAGATGAGCGGTAAGGACCTGCTGGAATGCACAGGGAACCGTATGCAGTATCTTGTAATAAACTATAATGGGAAAGAATCTGGAAAAAGTATCCATAAATCCTACACTACAGAGAGACAGGATCCCAAGGGACAAGGACATGAGATGATCAGTAAGATACGGTCACTGCCATCAAGGAGCATAGTCTTCTGGGGGAGGCAGGTATGGCCAGACGCTGCACGAGCGGCAGAGTTCAGGCACTGCGGTGGACACGGAGGCCAGGTAGGTTAGCTGGCCTGCGCTGGCCACGCCCTCTCACTGTGACGCTCAGCAGGCCCTTGACGCAGTCAGCCTCAGCTCCCATCGTGGCTCATCGGGGCCAGCTGCAGCCTTGTGGGCAGGACTATCATCATTCCCATTTCATAGATAAGAAAACAGGTGCGAATAGAAGTTAGTGGATTTGCAACGCTGTAAGTCAGGCGTTGTTGTTGTTTAGTCTCTCAGGCATGTCTGACTCTCTGCGACACCGTGGACTGTAGCCTACCAGGCTCCCCAGTCTATGGGGTTTTCTAGGCAAGAATACTGGAGTGGGTTGATATATATATATATGTGTGTGTGTGTATATATGTGTATACACATATGTGTATACGAGAATAGTGGAGTGGGTTGATATATATATATGTGTGTGTATATATGTGTATACACACATGTGTATATATATATATTATCAGATTCTTTTCCATTATAGGTGATGAATCTGACAAAGAATATATATATATAGATTATAGATATAAATTTTTCCATACCATAAGATGTTAACATACAAAGCATATTCTTCAGATGTATCCTATCTGAATCGCTTTGCCATTCACTTGAAATGAATATACCATTGTAACTCAACTCTACTTCAAAAAAGGAGGTCCAGCATTAGTATTTTGAAAAGAGAAAATGTTAAAAAAAAAAAAAAAAGAAAGAAAAATGAGGCATAGAGAGATTACGCCCTCTGCTCTTGATCTCAGGAACAGCACAGGCGCAGAGATGAGACTTGTTACCCCAGGTCCTCTGGCCACATCATCTCATATTCTGACAATTATGATGACGTTTCCCAAGCTTCAATCATCCTTCCTGATTTTTACCACAATTTTGCAACCGTGAACAATTATTTACTTTGTATTTTACATTAAACTTGCTTGTTTTTACATGTTAAATAATTTATTCTAAAAAGAAGGCCATATGAATACAGTGAATAGGAAATTGGCATCACTTGCCACAAATAGGAGATGACGGTAATGTTAAATAAGTCAGACAAACCAATGGTATTTTTTAAAAGGTTTTTTGATGTGCACTATTTTCTTCCTTTTTTAAAAAATTAATATATGTTTTATTGAAAGATAACTGCTTTACAGAATTTTGCTGTTTTCCGTCAAACTTCAACATGAGTCAGCCACAGGTAGACACATATCCCCTCCCTTTTGAATCTCCCTCCCATCTCCCTCCCCATCCCACCCCTCTAGGTTGATACAGAGCCCCTGTTTGAGTTCCCTGAGCCAAACAGCAAATTCCTGTTGACTATCTATATTACATATGGTAATATAAGTTTCCATGTTACTCTTTCCATACATCTCACCCTCTCCTCCCCTCTCCCCATGTCCATAAGACTATTCTCTATGTCTGCTTCTCCATTGCTGCCCTGTAAATAAATTGTTTAGTACCATTTTTCTAGATTCCATATATATGTATTAGAATATGATATTCATCTTTCTCTTTCTGACTTCACTCTGCATAATAGGTTCTAGGTTCATCCACCTCATTAGAACTGACTCAAACGTGTTCTTTTTATGGCTGAGTAATACTCCATTGCGTATATGTACCATAACTTCTTTATCCGTTCATCTGCCAGTGGACATCTAGGCTGCTTCCATGTCCTGGCTATCGTAAATAGTGCTGCACTGAACAGTGGGATACATGTGTCTTTTTCGATTTTGGTTTCCTCAGAGTATATGCCTAGGAGTGGGACTGCTGGGTCGTATGGTGGCTTTATTTCTGTTTTTCTAAGGGATCGCCATACCATCTTCTATAATGGCTGTATCAACTTACATTCCCACCAACAGTGCAAGAGCGGTCATTCCCTTTTCTGCATATCCTCTCCAGCATTTATTGTTTGTAGACTTTTTGATGATGGCCATTCTGACTGGTATGAGGAGGAAAAAAATGGGCTTAGAAGGAACCTACCTCTACATAGTAAAGGCCATATATGACAAGCCTACAGCAAGCATTATTCTCAATGGTGAAAAACTGAAAGCATCCCCCTAAGATCAGGAACAAGGCAAGGGTGTCCACTTTCTCCACTATTATTCAACACAGTTCTGGAAGTCCTAGCTATAGCAATCAGAAGAAAAAGAAATAAAAGGAATCCAGATTGGAAAAGAAAAAGTAAAGCTCTCACTCTTTCAGATGACATGATACGGTACATAGAAAACCCTAAAGATAGTATCAGAAAATTACTAGAGCTTATCAGTGAATTTAGCAAAGTTGCAGGACACAAAATCAATACACACAAGTCACTTGCATTTCTATATACTAACAATGAAAAATCAGAAACATAAATTAAGGAATCAATCCTATTCACCACTGCAACAAAAAGAATTAAATATCTAGGAATAAACTTACCTATGGAGACAAATGAAATCTATACAGAAAATTATGAGACACTGATGAAAGAAATCAAAGATGACATAAACAGATGGAGAGATATTCCATGTTCCTGGGTAGGAAGAATCAATATTGTGAAAATGTCTATACTACCAAATGCAATCTACAGATCCAATATGATCCCTATCAAATTACTAATGCCATTTTTCAGAGAACTAGAACAAAAAATTTCACAACTCATATGGAAGCACAAAAGACCCCGAATAGCCAAAGCAGTCTTGAGAAAGGAGAACGGAGCTGGAGGAATTAACCTTCCTGACTTCAGATTATACTACAAAGCTATAGTTATCAAGACAGTATGGTACTGGCACAAATACAGAAATATAGACCAATGGAGCAAGACAGAAAACCCAGACATAAACCCATGCCCTTATAGGTACCTTATTTTTGACAAAGGAGGCAAGAATATACCATGGGGCAAAATCGCCTCTTCAATAAATGATGCTGGGAAAACTGGACAGCTGCATGTAAAAGAATGAAATTAGAACACTTCCTAACACAATACACAAAGATAAACTCAAAATGGATTAAAGACCTAAATGTAAGACCAGAAACTGTAAAACTCCCAGAGGAAAACATAGGCAGGACACTCGAAGGCATAAATCAAAGCAAGATCCTCTATGAGCCACCTCCTAGTGTAACAGAAATAGAAACAAAAGGAAACAAGTGGGACCCGATTAAACTTGAAAGCTTTTGCACAGCAAAGGCAACTGTAAGCAAGATGTGCACTGTCTCTAAATTCTCTGTTGAATCTGCTGCCATATTGCTTCCTTTTTTAGAATCCGATTGATTTACTGTTGGCTGTGCTGGGTCTTGTTGCTGTGCGGGCTCTCTCTACTTGTGGGGGCATGGGCTATGCTCTAGCTGCAGTGTGTGGCTTCTGTGCAGTGGAGCACAGGCTCCAGGGTGCTCAGTGCAGGGCAGGGACTCTGGTTGAGGCTCCCAGGCTCTAGAACACAGACTGTCGTTGTGGCCTGAGGGCTTAGTGAGCTTCTAAAGATAATCGAGGCTTCTGGGAATAACTTTCTCACTGCTGCTGCTGCTGCTAAGTCGCTTCAGTCGTGTCCGACTCTGTGTGACCCCATAGACGGCAGCCCACCAGGCTCCCCTGTCCCTGGGATTCTCCAGGCAAGAACACTGGAGTGGGTTGCCATTTCCTTCTCCAATGCATGAAAGTGAAAAGTGAAAGGGAAGTCGCTCAGTCGTGTCCGACTCTTAGCGACCCCATGGACTGCAGACCACCAGGCTCCTCTGTCCCTGAGATTTTCTAGGCAAAAGTACTGGAGTGGAAGAATACTGGAGTAGGTTGCTATTTCCTTCTCCAGGAGATCTTCCCAACCCAGGAACTGAACCCAGGTCTTCAACATTGTAGGCAGATGCTTTACTGTCTGAGCCACCAGGACCCCTGGGTTGGAACACATTTAATAGTATCCATGCCCCAAGTCATTGCACATCCTCCTGGGGCAGACACTGTGAAGTGTCCCAGTCTCCCCTTTTTCCTTTTTATAAGACACCTGTCTTCCACTGCCACAAGGCCCCACCCCACGAGATCACCAGGGACAATTCTTCTAGGAGGGAAGAGGGGAGTGAAGGTTTGATATAGTGTCATAAGTTATAGAGGCAGCCGCTGGGGCCTCAGTCTGGGGGAATGTGATTGTGATGCAGTAATAGTCCTCATGTGATAAATGGCAAAGATTATGTCTTGCTTTGCTCTCAGCTCCTGTTTTTCTTCTCTCTTTTTTTTTTTCTCCTTTTTGGGATCACTTTAGCTTTGATCTTACATTTTTGTCTCTCAATGTTCATGAATCTTCCTTTGCTTTGTTAATGTTGTTTAGTGATTTTTTAAAAAATATTATTACTCAATGTGATAACTTTAAGGTTGTAGAGAGAAAGAAAGAGACTTTGGAGATGCTTCAAAATCTGGGAGGCTGGGGGACTGAAAATACAGGGCAGAAGCTGGGTGAGAGGAGAGGTTATCATCAACTTTGTTTGCCTGTCCTCGGGGACATCTGGTTGCTGGAGCACTGGCTAGTCATTGGGGAGGACCCAAGGATGAGGCTGGAGGGTGGTCCCAAAGCAGGACTTAGAGCTGCGTGGAAAGCCTGTGAATAAACTCCCACCCTAAATGAGGGCTTGAGGTGGCGTCCACACTGCATTTAGAGCCCACAAGTGTGTGTGGGGGTGATTCCCAGCCCTTGAGAATGATCCTCCAGTCTGACCATTCTCCCTGACTTGAGGAGGTACAAGAGCAGACACTTGTCTCAAGAAAAATACCTCCCGAGTGATGTATTTGTTGACCCAGCTCTGTGTATACCTAATCTGTACGTCAGCTGGGACATTGCTTTTATTTGAGTTAGACAATTTATATGTTAACAACTCTACTTTAATGATCATGATTCTTATGATTTATCATACACTTTTTAGCATCCCGGTAAAAGAAACCCTTTCAAAATTCAGGAGATCATCACCGGAGTCTGCTTGGCAAATGATTTGTTTCTATCAGTATTCCAGTGAGAGGGGAACATTTTGCTTATGTGACACACACTTGAGATTTACAAAGAGCCAAAAGACCCACCATTAAGCATATCTGAACACATGCAACTCCATATGAAAAATTAGAAGAAGGATTAAAAAAATGGCTGTGAAGACCAAGTCTTCAATTTCTCTTAATTTTAGTATGGTGACTTTCCATGAGGTCTGCTTTTCAGAAGCTGAATTTAGAACAAAATAAAAAGACATCTAGAAACTTTTCAAAAATAGTCTTCAAAATTTCATTTAAAAATAGCCAGAAACCCTGATTTCTTATCTGGAATATCCAGGTACTAAAGACACTGCGTATATAAGATGTAATCCTGACTCTCAGGAATCTTACATTGGCAGCCCACTCCAGTATTCTCACCTGAAGAATGCCGTGGACAGAGGATGCTGGCAGGCTGCAGTCTGTAGGATCGCAGAGAGTCGGACATGACTGCAGGACTGAGCACGTGTGCAAGGGAAAGAGGCTTAAACGATGATAGAAGTTGGACCATAGGGGTTGAAAAGTGGCAAGCGAATCCAGGGCCTGGGTGATTCCTTTTGCATCAGCTGATAGAAGATAGGGCTATGGAGGAGGCGGCATTTGAGTTAGTCATTGATGGGTGCCTAGGATTTTACAGGGAGTGGAGAAGGAGATGAGAGGGAACCGTGGGAACAAAGGGCGTGCAGAACTTGCTTTGTAGAATGGGTGTGATGACGGGTGCATCGTGCCTACTGAGGGAAAGTGACTGAGCAGGGTGGGAAGGTGAAGGTCTTTGAATGGCGCTTGGAGTTTACTGAACTAGTCATGGGTGGCCATTGTGGGTGCTTAAACAGGACAGTAGTGATGATGGGATGTTTTGATTTAGAAAGCTAGGAATGGAGATTAGGCAAGAGGCTTTTTATGCTGGCTCAGTTAAAATGATCCTTCATATGTGTGTGTGCGCTAAGTTGCTTCAGCCATGTCTGATTCCGTGTGACTCTATGGACTGCAGCCGGCCAGGCTCCTCTGTCCATGGGATTCTCCAGGCAACAGTACTGGAGTGGGGTTGCCACGCCCTCCCCTAGGGGGTCTTCCTGACCCAGGGATCAAACCCATGTCTCTTACATCCCTTGCAATGGCAGGTAGGTTCTTTACCGCTAGCATCACCCAGGAAGCCCGTCCTTCATATATCTTACACCAATTGTGTCCTCTCTCTTTTTCTTCTAATAAATATTCTGAAATAAAGGATCTTTGTTTTAGAGAGATCAAATAGATTTGACACGCAAACAACTCAAATTGATCCAATGAGTGAAGTCCTGAAACAGAGCTGAGGGGCTGAGACGGGGCTGCCTTTATTTTGGATTTCTGGTTCGTAATTTGTTTTGTTTTTAGTATATGGGACATACTGCTCAGGAAGATCCCTGGAGGAGGCAATGGAAATTCACTCCATTATTCTTGCCTGAAAAATTCTGTGGCTAGAAGAGCCTGGCGGGCTATAGTCCACGGAGTCACAAAGAGCTGGACACAGTTTAGCGGCTGAGCACATACACGTTACTGAGATGGAGGAGGGGGTACAAGAAAGAGGGAGGAAAAACACGCACCATACGTTGCTACTCCTCCAAGAAGATCTTTTTTCCTTTCTGTGAGGCTCTTCAGATCAAATTAAGCAGTAAAAATACTCCAGTTGAGTTGGGCTGGACTGGAGATGGGGCCTTCTCTTAGTACAATTACATGGTGTAATCTGTGCTTCCAAGTATACCATTCCTCCTTCTGAGAGGGAGACTGAGCCTGTAACAGACTCCCAGGCAGGCTCAGAAAGAAGCACGGCTGCTGTTACTAAAGAGGCGGGAGAGAGGCTCTCATGGATGTGCACCAAAGACGCCCCGCGCCTTCAAAGACGTCTTCGTGCTGCCCTGGGGAGTGGAGAGAAGGCAGAGGGACCAGTGGGGAGACCAACTGAGGGGGGAAATTTTACTGCAAAGCGTAAGACTACCATGACGGCTGCTGTTTGCTGACCTTAGCTTGGGTCACCGGTGGATTGCAGACGTGGCGGGGGGTGGGGGGTGTGACAGCAGTTCTAAGTCATTGAGAATCCTCACAAGAGCCCACTGCCCAGAGCAAACTCAGCTGCCTCTGGAAGTGATCAGAGCAAGGTGTGGAACCTTCTCGTTCAGTTTCCCCGGCACGTCCACCTCCACCACCCACTTAGAATACTTCTTCCCTTTGAATCAGAAATGAGAATCAGGTTGTAGTTTCCAGTCTCAAACTTTTAATTATTTTGGATCTGATTTTGGACCAGTTATCACAAAAATGGAGTTGTACGGCTTTGCCTTCTCTTCATTTTTATTTTTTCTCTTTTCAAATTCTCTGTAGAAGCTTTCTTTTCGTCCAAGCAGCCTGGGGAGAGGTGTTGACACTGGGAAACACTCCGTTTTTCCCTTACGTGTCGGGGTTGGTAGGGGATACCCAATTGTCAGTTAAAAAATAATGATCTGTAGCGGATTAAAGAACTAAGAGAGCCTTACACTTTGAATCCTCTAAGTGGGTAATTCCTCTAACTGGGTAATTCTTCTAAGCGGGTAATTTCTTTAAGCAGGACCCTTCACAGCCCTGTAAAACCGAAGACCATCTAGGAACTCTTGAACTGTTTCAAATTGTTTTCAAATGGGCCTGAATGCTGTTGAGAAATGCATAATTTACGACCTTAACACTTGATTAGGTGGTAAACGACTGTCAGGAGAGATGTCCTTGGTAATCCAGTTATCATCCAGACTCTAATTATCACTTCACGGGGGAAGGAAGGCTGGGTAATTGAGAACCAAAACTCTTAAAGGGCTTGAAGTGGCCATTTTCTTATGCAGTTAAACAAATTATTTCTCTACCTAGAAGGTGTTTAATTGGTGCCAATTGAGGAGAAGGAGGAAATGGTGCTGTGACTTCCCGGAGTGAGAGTCAGGAGGCTTCGGCCAAGGAAGAGGAAAGTTGCATTGACTTCTGAAAGGTCTCTCCCACCTAAAAAATTCACTTTATTTAAAATATGTATTAAGCAAGGGAGAGAAGAGGAAGTGGGAGCCAGCCAGAACGTAATTAACAGGATGTCCCACTCCCCTGCCGGTCATCACTAAGGATTTTTCTCAGATGAGCACCAGTTTCATCTGGTGTTAGTTCCCATTGATCACTATAAATTATTTAAGCCACAAATGCTGGGTCATCCATTAAACCAAGAATGGGGAAAATTGGCCAAAATTTGCCTCTGGGAAGGGTCCTACTCCCCTGAATTCGGTGCAAACAGGAGTGAGAGGTAAGAGGTAAAGAGATTCCCTTCTATATCTTTTTCTCTGGCCATCCTTCTTCATCCTCCCCTCCTCAACCTTCTACGAAGCACTTCTATGCACAGAAGCGTCCACACTAAGTGCTGTGGATACAAAAACGGGAATGTCAGACATGACCCTCACCTTCAGCAGTGTCCACTCTAGAAGGACACTGATGGATAATGTTGGGGTCTAAAAGAGGCTGGGGATCAATGCGTCTTCTTTCAAATGTGGGATGAAGTGGTGGATACATTCTGGAGGGTGGGAGGTCAGTGTGTCTTGATTACTTACAATGCTGAGTGGGGAAAATGTGGGTTAGATCTGTGGCCAAGCGTGTTTGCCTATTGTGGACAAATGGTGTTGCCTGCCATATCAGCAAACAAAGGATGTTGGGGCCATCAAGCCATCAGCCGCTGCAGCCACACACACCCAACCAACTGTGCACCCTGAGGGGATTCAGGATGGAGCGAAACAGGATGCTGGCCCTAAGAGCTGAGGTGTTCATCAGAATTTCAATGATAGCAAGACTTGCATCTTCCCCTACAGAAAGTGTGAAAGTGAAAGCGAAATTCACTCAGTCGTGTCTGACTCTTTGTGACTCCATAGACTATCCAGTCCCTGGAATTCTGCAGGCCAGAATACTGGAGTGGGTAGCATTTCCCTTCTCCAGGGGATCTTCCCAACCCAGGAATCGGACCCAGGTCTCCTGCATTGCAGGTGGATTCTTTACCAGCTGAGCCGCAAAGGGGCTAAATTCATTAACTTGAGTTTTTTTCTCCTTTAATTGACAGTAATCTTTTAATATTCCAACTACCTCGTCTTTGTTGCAAAAACTGGCTCCTCCTTTACCTCTTTGGAGCAGTTGCTCAGAGCTATCTGAAAAGCTGTGTCATGGGCTTAGGTCCTCAGGAAGTCCACCGAATAAAGAATAATTCTCAACTTTTAGGTCATGCTTTTTGTTTTCAGTTGAGTCCATTCACCAGTGAAATCAGTTCTTACCTCTGGTCACTGGCACAGCTGGTCAACTGCCGGCATCCCCCGCAATGAGGATGTTAGTGGGGCAGTCACCATGGCAGAGAGCAGAGCAGAATGCATGTGGCTTTTGGACCGGCTGGCTCCAAAAGAGCCTCTGCCAAATTCTCTGGTCAGATCATCACTGCTGCCATCAGAGAGTACGCTGGAAGCTGAGCCCAGAGTCACTGTGACTCATGCCTTTCTACTTGGAAAAACGAGGTCTTGTAAGAGAGAGGACTTGAAGGGATTCTAAGTGGAGACTAACCTGTACCTGGTAAGTTACATGCTTAATTCACTGCTTTCATGGGTTTGAGGTTAGAAGTGCAATTCTATGCAATGTTCTGAAAACTAAAATTGGCCACATCCTGAAAAAGTCAGAAGGCTGAAAATGCACAGAACCACCATAATCTGGAATGGCTGTCTTATTATGCTGAGGATGCAGATAATGTGTTGTCTGTCCCTAATGGGTAGGTGTCAGTCTGGCACAGAGAACGTCTGGTGAGCAGGAAATGAGGGCTGAATGTAAGCCGATATCTCCCACGTTCTTCTGAACTTACATTTTCTTTAATGCATCTTTTTCATATGGACACAAATGCAATACACATTCATCAAAGAATATTCAGAAAATAGACAAAAATAAAAAGAAAATAAAAGTCAACTTAATTCCACCATTGAAAGACATCATTGCTACTATTCAGGTTTTTTTTTTTTAATTCTATGGATAAGGTGATGGATATTAATGAAACAGATTGTCATAGCCACTGTGTAATATACGCATATATCGAGTCATTATGTTGTATACCTAAAATGTATACAATACCATCTGTCAATTAGATCTCAGTAAAACTGGAAAAAACAAAATTCTGACCAACCTAGACAGTTTATTAAAAAGCAGAGACATACGTTGTCAGCAAAGGTCCATCTAGTCAAAGCTATGGTTTTTCCAGTAGTCATGTGTGGATGTGAGAGTTGGACCATAGCAAAAGCTGAGCACTGAAAAATTGATGCTTTAGAACTGTGGTGTTGGAGAAGCCTCTTGAGAGTCCCTTGGACTGCAAGGAGATCCAACCAGTCCATCCTAAAGGAAATCAGTTCTGAATATTCATTTGAAGGACTGATACTGAAGCTGAAACTCCAATACTTTGGCCACCTCATGCGAAGAGTTGACTCATTGGAAAAGACTGATGCTGGGAGGGATTGGGGGCAGGAGGAGAAGGGGACGACAGAGGATGAGATGGCTGGATGGCATCACCGTCTCAATGGACATGAGTTTGAGTAAGCTCTGGGAGTTGGTGACGGACAGGGAGGCTTGGTGTGCTGCGGTTCATGGGGTCACAAAGAGTCAGACACAACTGAGTGACTGAACTGAACTGGCTGAGAGTTGTTAAGAGAGTTTGAACATCTTAAAGCAGTGCTGTGCTGTTAAATGCTTAATAACCCTCTTGCAAAGGGAAGAAAGGCTTGATCTGTAGTATTTGCTCATTTCTGGGGTATAAATACTTCCAAGCGCGTTGATTTCAAGCTACCAGTGGTTTAAACCCTCCATTAAAATTATTCTGAAAAAGTAGCAATTGATTGTGAGCAAGGTTTTAAATACGTAGTTTACTGTTTCTCTCCAGAGAGTTTATACCCAGGAACATTCCTACCAGGAGCATGAGAGAAGGCCTGTTTAGACCCAGGTGGGCCAGAAGCTGAGGTGGGTGGAAGCTAAGGAAACTCAGAGGGGTCTCATGCCTCTGATGACATGTAGGAAAAATAATGTTTTTCCCTAGACAATGATTCCACATATATAAACGTTGTAAAAGGGGAAAAACTAAACTCTGAATTTGTTTCAGAGTTTTATTTAAAACCAAGTCCAAATATTTACTAACCAAAATAATCTCTCTTTTATTTCTCTATCTCTCATATTGATGCAAGGCTATTAAATAAGACATTTCATCTTGTTGTATATGCAGAGAAATATGGCTTCATGGAATAAAAAGAGACCTTGTAATATTGCTGGAGCATGGTAATTCTCAAAGAGCTGGAGTCCTGGCCCAGATGGCAGCTAACTCTGTGAGCTAAAGTGGAGCCCCTGCATTCTCTGTTGATCCTCTGTATGAGAATCAGAGAGAGCTGTAAAATACAGATGGAGTTCTGCCACCCCTCCGTGCAAAACATTCTTTGATTGAGTTCCCTTTATTAGCATCAGAATAAAGTATTTTATCCTGATAAAATAGGATTTGCAATGTTACCTGGACAGACTTTAAGGTAACCTTCCTTGGGTTAGTCCATGGCTCGCTGTTACCCTGGAGACTACGGCAAAGACGATGGAGCGTCGCTCCAGCATTTGCATGGGTGCGCTCAGTTGCTTCAGTCATGATCGACTCTGTGCAACCCTATGGACTCCAGCCCGCCAGGTTCCCCTGTCCAAGGGATTCTCCACATAAGAACACTGGAGTGGGTAGCCACGCCCTCCTCCAGGGAATCCTCCCAACCCAGGGATCGAACCTGCGTCTCTTACGTTTCCTGCATTGGCAGGCGGGTCCCTCACCACTAGTGCCACGTGGGGAGTCCACTCCAGGGTTTACATCATGCTGTTTAGGACTCCATCTCTTTAGAGTCATTCTTGTTTTCCTGCTGGCCTTGAAGGAATAAGCAGCCACGTTGTGCATGTCAGAAGAAAGAGTCAAATGCCAGGAAAATGCAGGGAACCTGGTGAGACCCTGAAGCAGAGAACCAGCTCAGCAGGCTTTGCCGCCTGATCCACAGAAATGTAAGATGATAAGCGTGTGTTATTTTAAGATGCGAAGTTTGTGGTGCTTCATTGCACAGTGATACGAAACAGGTCGTGGTCTTCCGTGCCCTCTTGACCACCAGCCTCCTCTAGTCCAAGGCTAGTGCCCTCCACCTGCCCCTTCAGATCCGCTCTTCATGCTGGCTCTTCTTTCTCGGGGCTCGGGGACGCTGACATCTAGGGCTGCACCTCCCGAGCTTTCTTGCCCTCTGGGTTTTGACTGGCTCTGAAATGGCTAGGATGCCGGAGAAGGCAGGAGAGGGTGAATCGAGGCTTACTCCCTGCCAGGTGGTAGGCTGGAAATAGTCACGTTTCTCTACGAAGACCTCAGCCCTTGTTAAGAGGTTTTTCCCCTCTGGTTCCAGCGCTGTCTGATCTCTTCCTTCCTTCCTTCCTTCCTTTCCTTCCTGGGAGCACTGCATGGCATGTGGGATCTTAGTTCCCTGCGGACCAGGGACTGAATCCTTGCCCTCTGCTCTGGGAGTGTGGAGTCTTTCCCTTTATGGCTCCATTCCTGTGCCCCTGAGTGATGGGGCCGGTGCAAGCTCCTCCCTGTGGCTAGACCTTCATTTTCAGCATCCTTTCCCTTGTTCACTTCCCTCAGCCCCACCTAAACTTTTGTTAGAGGGCACTTCATTAGAATCCCCTGAGTAACCCTGTTTAACTATATCACTATTTCTGCTGGGACCCTGATTGATACAAAGCATTATTTCAGCTCCCTGTCCTGCTCTTTTATACACAGGGCTTCTTCCCCTACACACTAGAGGATGGTTTCCCCAGCCCCTGGTCCCCATCTTTACCTAGCAAAATGTGGTCCCCAGAAGGGTAGCATCAGCCTCAACCTGGGGAGCACTAGAAATGCACGTTCTCAGGCCCTGTCCCAGATCTACTGAGTCAGAAATGTTGAGGTGGGGCCCAGCGATCTGCATGTTAACAAGCCCTCCAGGTGATTCTGAGGCATGCTGGAGCTCGGGAACCACTGGCCTAGTTTGCTCTGTTCTCTTCTACTTAAAGTTGCAAATTAGACTCTTAAACTTTACTTGTCCCCTCTGTGACATTTTCCACAGCACCCTCTTCTTCTTTTTTTTTTTTGGCCACACTATGTGGCAGGTGGGATTAGCGTGTGGGATCTTTGTTCCCCAATCAGAGTTTGAACTTGCATTTTCTGCATTCGGACTGAGGAGTCTTAACCTGGATGGACCGGGGAAGTCCTAGCACTACCTGTTTGTGTATTTCTAGCATACCTATAGCTTATACATGTTCAACGGTGGTCTTTCCCAGCATCTTATGAGCCCAACATCTATGCTTTGTTCATATTGGAATTATTCTTGTCATATCTGGTGCCTGACCTTTAATGAATGTGCAATAATTATTTCTTAAAAAATTCATTCCTTGAACCATTTGTGCCTCAGTGTACTCATTCACAGAAAGAAGATTGACTGACTCATTCAATCAACAATCAACTTTGCTCAAGTGGCTCGTTTAAGTCATAGAGTTTGGCTCTGGGCAGAAGTTTTCAAACTTCTGGTTTGGAAAGATCTAGATTGTATGGGTTAATTCTTATTCTTCTCAACCATTTCTATCTAAGCTCATATGGTTGCAGATTTGCAAAAATATCTTCTTAACATATTAACATACTTTTTAAACAGCTGAGCTCATAGTTCAGATAAACTGCTTCCCAATCCTATCTGAATAATCTGACCAAAGGACTTGTGTTCTATACTTCAGCTCAAACTACTTCGTCAGCTTTATATTAACCTAATATTTTTTTGATAGATTGAGGATCCATCCACTCAAAATTTACACCTTGCAATAACTGTTTACTCTTCATCAGGACAAGTGTTTTGAACTTGGAATTGGACAGGGAAAAACAGACTGGTTCCAAATAGGAAAAGAAGTGTGTCAAGGCTGTATATTGTCACCTTGCTTATTTAACTTCTATGTAGAGTACATCATGAGAAACGCTGGGCTGGAAGAAACACAAGCTGGAATCAAGATTGCCGGGAGAAATATCAATAACTTCAGATATGCAGATGACACCACCCTTATGGCAGAAAGTGAAGAGGAACTAAAAAGCCTCTTGATGAAAGTGAAAGAGGAGAGTGAAAAAGTTGGCCTAAAGCTCAACATTCAGAAAACGAAGATCATGGCATCCAGTCCCATCACTTCATGGGAAATAGATGGGAAAACAGTGGAAACAGTGTCAGACTTTATTTTTGGGGGGCTCCAAAATCACTGCAGATGGTGACTGCAACCATGAAATTAAAAGACGCTTGCTCCTTGGAAGAAAAGTTATGATCAACCTAGACAGCATATTAAAAAACAGAGACATTACTTTGCTGACTAAGGTCTGTCTAGTCAAGGCTATGCTTTTTCCAGTGGTCATGTATGGATGTGAGGGTTGGACTGTGAAGAAGGCTGAACACCGAAAAACTGATGCTTTTGAACTGTGGTGTTGGAGGAGACTCTTGAGAGTCCCTTGGACTGCAAGGAGATCCAACCAGTCCATTCTGAAGGAGACCAGTCCTGGGTATTCACTGGAGGGAATGATGCTAAAGCTGAAACTCCAGTACTTTGGCCACCTCATGCAAAGAGTTGACTCACTGGAAAAGACTCCGATGCTGGGAGGGATTGGGGGCAGGAGGAGAAGGGGACGACCGAGGATGAGATGGCTGGATGGCATCACTGACTCGATGGACGTGAGTCTCAGTGAACTCTGGGAGTTGGTGATGGACAGGGAGGCCTGGCGTGCTGCGATTCATGGGATTGCAAAGAGTCGGACGTGACTGAGCGACTGAACTGAACTGAACTGAACTGAAGTCTCATACATGTGAACCCTTAAGGTGCGAATTTTCAAAAATGCAAACGTGTTCCCACCCAGACATCACTGGATCGTTTTTCAAGAGGGTAGAGAGAACTGAATCCAACTAGGAACCAAGCCCTGTGCCATCAGCGTCAGGTGTGAGTGACTGCAGCTTGGCCTCTGTCTCCCACTGCCGGAGATCCTTCAGCTCTACTGACTCTGCCTCCTCTCCCATCAGGAACTCTTCTTGCCCGTTCCCTGGATGCCAGCGTCTGTGTGCCAGCTGTTATACTGGAGTCCTGTGCTTTTCAAGGTACTGCGCTGTATAACTAAAAAGGTTTTCTTTATTTTTACGCTTGATTTTTATGTCTTATTTGTATAAAAAGTACTATGAACCTGTGAAGGACAGTACTGTAGAGTCGATTGTGTTCATTGCACATGTAGGCTAACTTTGTTGGACTTAGCAGTGAGCTCTTGAAATGGAACTCCGTATAGGCTGTGGCAAGGAGAGTTGCTTAGAACTACTTTTTTTATTTTTATTTTTCAAGCCACAAGCTGTAGCCTGATCTTATGTTTTTGATGACAGTGGGGTCATAGTCTAAGATGAATTTTCTAGACTCGAAGTGGTCTTGTCCCTGAAGGAGCTTCCTGAACTTATGACAAAGAGGAGGAGATGGGAGCCATCGGAGGTTTGAATGGAGGTAAGACAGGAACAAACTTACATTTTAAAAGGCTCACCCTGGCTACTCCATGGTGTAGCAGAACAAGAGCAGAGGCAAAGGGATGTGTTATGAGGTGGTTGCATTGATCCGGGTAGAGAGGGGGTTGGCTGGGATGACTGGACATCATCGCAAACAGAGGCATATTCGGCGTCTGGGTGTATTGAGAAGGTAGAGCTGTTTGGCTTTGCTGACAGATGTGATCTGGGCGAGACAGACAGAAGTCAAGATTTCTGGCCTGTGTAGCTGTTAGGATGGGGCTGCTCTTTAGTGAGATGGGGAGAACTGCCAGAGATGCAGGCTCTGTGCTGGAAGATCAGGAGTACAGAAGGCGTCTACTGTAAATTATCAAGTTACAATTAAATAAACAGCATTGGGTTTAATAAATATCTTGGGAGTTTTATACACACTGTCTCAAATGTTGGCTTCAATATGACTGTGGATGGAGACAAAGAACATCCCATGATTTCATTCCCCATCGGTCTGCACTAACTAAGGTAGATGTGCTTCAAGAAAGGAGGAGACCATGGCCCCGTGCAGATTCGATGCGGAGCTGGTCCTTGGCTCAGATCTCTTCCTCGCCCTTCTCCTGCTCTGCTCTGCACCACAGAGGGTCTGGATCATTGCTGGCTGTGTTTCCTGGAGTCTGTGGACAGGGGAGTTTGGCTGTGTTGGTACCGGGAGGTCGTCATGAGAGGTGAGTGAGTGGCAGGAGGAAGGAGCAGTGCATTTCTCCTCTTCTCTGTCTGACTCATGCAGCGTCTCTGCCAGCAGCTCAGCATCCTTCATGTACCTGCTCCACCTGGACAGGCCCTCGGGGCCTGATAACACTACTTCTCTGCTCTGGCTCCCAGCCCAGGGGAGCCCCAGCTTCCTGCGCTGGAGTCTCTGGGTTGCCATCCTGTCCCTCTTTGGCTTCTCAGTTTAATGTCTAGACAGTGACATTGCTAAGTTGTGTCCAACTCTTTGCGACCCCATGAACTGTAGCCCACCAGGCTCCTCCATCCGTGGGGTTTTCCAGGCAAGAACTGGAGTGGGCTGCTGTTTCCTTCAGCAGGAGATCTTCCCGACCCAGGGATCTAACCTGGGTTTCCTGCATTTTGGGCAGATGCTTTACCCTCTGAGCCCCCAGGGAAGCCCAATGTCTAGAGGGGTTTCTATTTTCCTGGATGATTCCCTCAGACTAAAATTCCCATAGGGAAAAGGGGAACTTGGGGTAACTACTTGGTACATCACTTATTTCAAGGGTATTTGAGTGTTTGACTTGTGTTTATCTTCTCTGCTTGGTTTCTCCATGACCTGACTATCCATCTGGGTGAGATGGGCTGTGGGTTAACACTGATTTGACCCTCATGGATTTCCATTCACTACTCAGGACTAAAGTGTCAACAGCAATCTTAAGACAAAATCACCCCTCTGATGCCTGAATTTCTTCTCTGGTATCACAATCAAGCTTGGATACTCTTCAGGAGAAACTCATTAATTTTCAAGGTTTGCCATTTTATCTGAAATTTAAATTTTTTTACTACAACAACACCCCCCCCTCAAAAAAGAAAAAAAAACCCAACTCAAACTGGTAAAAGAAAAAATTGAATTTATTCAATTCAGTTCAGTTCAGTTGCTCAGTCATGTCCGACTCTTTGCAACCCCATAAACTGCAGCATGCCAGGCCTCCCTGTCCATCACCAACTCCCAGAGTTCATCCAAACCCATGTCCATCGAGCTGGTGATGCCATCCATCAGGTGGCCAAAGTATTGGAGCTTCAGGTTCAGCATCAGTCCTTCCAATGAATATTCAGGACTGATTTGCTTTAGGATGCACTGGTTGGATCTCCTTGCAGTCCAAGGGACTCTCAAGAGTCTTCTCCAAGACCACAGTTCAAAAGCATCAATTCTTCGGTGCTCAGCTTTCTTTATAGTCCAACTCTCACATCCATACATGGCCACTGAAAAAACCATAGCCTTGACTAGACGGACCTTTGTTGACAAAGTAATATCTCTGCTTTTTAATATGCTATCTAGGTTGGTCATAACTTTTCTTCCAAGGAGTAAGCGACTTTTAATATCATGGCTGCAAACACCATCTACAGTGATTCCGGAGCCCAGAAAAATAAAGTTTGTCACTGTTTCCACTGTTTCCCCATCTATTTGCCATGAAGTGATGGGACCAGATGCCATGATCTTAGTTTTCTGATTGTTGAGCTTTAAGCCAACTTTTTCACTCTCCTCTTTCAACTTTCATCAAGAGGCTCTTTAATTCTTCACTTTCTGCCATAAGGGTGGTGTCATCTGCATATCTGAGGTTACTGATATTTCTCCCGGCAATCTTGATTCCAGCTTGTGCTTCTTCCAGCCCAGCGTTTCTCATGATGTGCTCTGCATAAGTTAAATAAGCAGGGTGACAATATACAGCCCTGACGCACTCCTTTTTTAATTTGGAACCTGTCTGTTGTTCCATGTCCAGTTCTAACTGTTGCTTCCTGACCTGCATACACATTTCTCAAGAGGCAAGTCAGGTGGTCTGGTATGCCCATCTCTTCCAGAATTTTCCACAGTTTATTATGATCCACACAGTCAAAGTCTTTTGCATAGTCAATAAAGCAGAAATAGATGTTTTTCTGGAACTCTCTTGCTTTTTCAATGATCCAGCAGATGTTGACAATTTGATCCCTGGTTCCTCTGCCTTTTCTAAAACTAGCTTGACATCTGGAAGTTCACGGTTCACGTATTGCTGAAGCCTGGCTTGGAGAATTTTGAGCATTACTTTACTCGCGTGTGAGATGAGTGCAATTGTGCGGTAGTTTGAGCATTCTTTGGCATTGCCTTTCTTTGGGATTGGCATGAAAACTGAGCTTTTCCAGTCCTGTGGCCACTGCTGAGTTTTCCAAATTTGCTGGCATATTGAGTGCAGCACTTTCACAGCATCATCTTCCAGGATTTGAAACAGCTCAAGTGGAATTCCATCACCTCCACTAGCTTTGTTCTTAGTGATGCTTCCTATAGGTCCACTTGACTTTACACTCCAGGATGTCTGACTCTAGGTGAGTAATCACACCATCGTGGTTATCTGGGTCATTAAGACTTTATTTCTTCAGTTCGTCTGTGTATTCTTGCCACCTCTTAATATCTTCTGCTTCTGTTAAGTCCATACCATTTCTGTCCTTTATTGAGCCCATCTTTGTATGAAATAAATAGAATTTTTTGGTTCTTCTAATTGATTAATCAAGCGGGAATGTTTCAGATGAGGCTTTATTCTGGGCTCAAAGAATGTCCATGACCCAGTTTTGTTTTCGTTCCTCCCCCCTCCCTTTCTTAACACATCTTCTTTAAGATCATTTCCTCCTGAAACCAGGTCGGCTCCCCTTGTGGTCTGAAGTTGGTTCTTAGGAGGTCACAAAAGCTCAGATACATCCTAGACTCTCCCTGAGCCTGACTGGCTCATATCTTCCAGCACCCATTGGTCTGCTTTAGGTCACATTCCTATCCCTGGTTGGCCTGCCTTTGGTCATATGCTGTCAACCCTGAGCTAATCCTGTGGCTGGGTCAACGGAATGCCATTTTTTAAAGACTATTAATTGTTTATGCATGCGTTTTGGCCGTGCCGGATCTCTGTTGCGGTGTGTCCGTGTTCTCTTGCTGCAGCGAGCAGGGTCCGTTCTTCACTGTGGTGTTGGGCTTCTCGCGGTTGCGGCTTCTCTTATCACAGAGCACAGGGTCTAGCCTCTCAGGCTTCAGGAGCTGTGGTTCCCAGGCTTCCTTGCCTCTCGGCATGTGGAGTCTCCCCAGACTAGGCGTCGAACTCATGTCCCCTGCATTGGCAGACAGATTGCTCTCCCCTGGTCCACCAGGAAATCCCAGCGGGATGCACTCATAGGCCTAGGAAAGTGGGACACGCTGCTCAGCTTAACCGAATGCATGACTGAATGGGACTGGGAGGGGGGTCAACCCCACCCAAACTCCAGATCTCAAAAATCCAGGATGACGTTAATAAGGAAAAGGGAGGAAATGGGTTCTAGAGATGACTGGGGAAAAACCCTCCCCTATAGAAGGCGAGGACAAAGAGCCATTTGAGCGTCTGCTATTGCTTCACCTCTGTAGGTAGAGGATTCTACCTACATTGGACAAATTCAGGTCTCCAAGGTGCATTAACAAATCATAGATGCCACAAGTCCAAAATCTGGTAAATAAAACAAAAGTTTCTCTATTCTATGAGGAGGTAAACTCTGAATTTCCAAAGCTCCTTGAGCAGGGATAAAACTATTCTTTATTTAATTATAAATCCATAAGCAATACATGTATAGACATATGTATTTGGAAGGAGATGACAAAACACAAAAACAAAAAGAAAGATGATTTTTAAAGTCTCAGCTTTTGACACAGTACAAATACATGAGAACGTGAGCTCATGCCTCAAACAACGCACAATTAGAATGGAAACTCCCACAGCCAACATGGAGGGAGGACTGTCAGTATCAAACCAATGTATTGAACCCCCGTGAGAAATGCAGCCAAAATTTCATTGGATAATTCCATCGTTTCATTTTGCAAAATGGTAACTGTGGCAACTGAGGTATGATTTAAAGACCCGCACCTCCATGGACACCTCGATGTGGCAGGCTGTTAGTTAATTCGTTTTTCTTTATCATGTAGGCCAGTGAGTAGTTAGATTGAACAAAGCTTCCCTTCCCCCTGCCCCCTCTCCCGATTTCTTTTCTCTTCTTCTGGTTTGGCAGGTGCCTAGATTCTTACCTCTGCACAGGACAATAAAACAGCAGATGATCTGATAACAGTGACAAGAGCGAAATCCCACCCGCAGCTTAAAAAAAATGAAGTGAATGGTGGTGAGTCACTTATTCCTCTGCTTACCATTAAGCCATATCTAATAATTTATAAATTAAGAAGAGAGTGCGTAAATTTTAGTGAACGTGGTTCAGTGCTAATAGAGGAGCTTAATGGGATCCTCTTTTTATTTACACATTTTTTTTGAGGTAGGGAGGTCATGTATTTTTTTGTCTCTTTTGTCAAAATGAACTCTAACTCCTTAAGCCTCAAACCATTAGGTATTTGAAGGAGCTATTGTTTAACAGAACTTACCTGTTGAGGTTGTTTTTCTGTTGATCACTCATGCTACATAATTCTGAGATGGCTTCTTTTCAAAAATTCTTTTAAATTATGGTTGATTTATAATGCCAGCTTCAGATATACAGCAGTGATTCAGGCTTACACATGTATGTATCTTCTCTTTCAGATTCTTTCCCATTATGTGTATCATGAGGTATTAGACACAGTTCCCTGTGCTATAAGGTAGGAACTCGGATGGCTTTTTTCGGACACCGACTTGAAAAGCATCCCTGTAGCGACAACAATCAGACAGAGCCGTTGTAAGATTCGGGTTCCGCTGGCGGTCCAGCACAATGATTGGGGAAGTTCAGCTAGCTGTGGTAGTGGAATGGCCCCCCTCAAAACTAAGCGGCTAAAAAGAACAACTGTTGACTGTTACTGACAAGACAAAGCATCCGCTGGATGGACCCACTGATCCGGGCTGAGCTCCGCCCACCTCCGCCGGGCTTACTGGCATCCCTTTGGTCAGTGGGAGGGCTGGCTGCTCTAAACGGCCGTGGCTGGGACACATCAGCTTCACTCCACGTGGTCTTTGATCCTTCCCGCAGGTCAGCCTGGACTTATCCCCATGGCAGCGGCAAGGTTCCAACAGAGTGGAAGCATGGAAGATCTCTTAAGCTCTAGAGTCAACTGGATCTTGTCGCACTGACCTCATTACACCGGCAAAATCAAGCCCAGATTCCAGAAGAAGGGAAATAGACAGTGCCTCCTGGTGGGAGGAGCTACCAACTCGTCTCGGATGCAGGAGGGAAAGAATTGAAGCCAGATTTGCACCCATGTACCAAAGGGAACTTGAGTATTCTCAGCTCACATGGTAAACACCTTATTTTTAGGGGGGAGAGTGGGATAAAAATAAACGTTATGTGTGAAAGAAGTTCCCATTCCCAATTTAGAGACAATCTGGTTTATTAAAATAGAAGCATCTCCCCCCAATTTTCTTTTTTAGTTCTCTCATTTCTACCATTTGTTGACTATTCCACCCAATGTAGAGAGAAGCTTTCGTATTTAATTTGTTTTTTGTTTTGTTTTGTTTTTATTATACTTGAATTATTTTTGGCTTTGTTTGTTAATATATTATTGTGGAATTTAGGTTTCTTAAAACCATGAGAATATTTTCTATTCTTCTGAGTTTTATTTTTAGGTATCTTAAAATGAATTGCTATCCATAGTGGAATACTTGAAATCATTGTGTGAAAAGGTGTGATTCAGTTTTCACTTCTTCAAGAAACATTGTTGAGTGAGTGCTTCTTGGGTACTTCAGAAGCTGGGCTAGTTGTTCAAGATACAGTAAAGAGCAAGACACGCAAAATTCCTGGGCTCGGTAAAGTAAGAACTTTACTGGGGTGGGGTCAGGGTGCAGATAGGAAGCCAGCAAGCAAGCAAACAAAAGAGTCAGCAAACCATGACTGATATAGGGAGTGCTGAGAAGGATAAAGCTGGACACTGGGGAACTTCATTTAATCAGAGACCTCCACCTCCACTTACAGGAGACTGGAGGAGGTAAAAGTGACGCAGAGGCTCTCTTTGGGAAAAGAAGACAGCAGTGCAAGGGCCAGGGGCAGAGCGGTCCAGAGTGGGCAGACCTGGATGAAGCCTCAAGACGCCCCCATGGAGAGTTTCAGGGACAGAATGCAGGGTCACGGCGCTGTCGGCACTCTGCTTCTGTCCACTCAGGGTCACCAGTCTTTGGGGTGCTTGCCCTCCCAGGGCCTGCAGTTGCCTTTCTATCAGACGGCTGCCTTCAGACCTCCAGAATTCACTTTTCCTGAAAGTCCCAAGAGCTAGGAGTCCTGGGAGTGGACATTCTGGGGCAGCCCTTTAGCAACGCTGATGAGAGTGGGGGTACCAATTCGCCAACTCCCTTGCCAGTGGGGCACCTCCCAGACCTGCCCTGCAGAAATAAGCCAAAGCTGTGCTGAGTGGGACTTTTCTCGATTTCTTACCCTTGCTGGATTTTCTTTTTCTGTCCCACCTCCATCACTCTTCTACTGGCTTTTCCTGGAACGGTTTTTAATAAGTGACACTCTCAGGAATTCTTGTCCTTGGAGGTGATTCCAAGGTATACCAACCCTGGGCAGCCAGTGGCATTGGAGCAAAGTGAATGAAGAAGGAGGTATGAGATAGGGTTCCAGAGACAGGTCAGGTACTGTGTAGCAAGTACACAGTACTTATACAAGCAAGTACTTGTACCCCTGTACAAGCAAGCAGGAAATGACATTACCTGACATACTTATGCAAAAGCTTCACTCTGCGGGCAATGGCCGGAGAGAGAATTGGTTGGGTGAGGGAAAAAGTAAAACCTCAAACCAAATTCAAGGCCAGTAATCCTCCCTGTGCTGACATCTCTACCAATTTCTTTTTATCTTTTCAATTGGGATAAAATGATCTACCCTTTGGCTATGCCTCAAAGATGGTGTGAGGATGAAAAGATGATTTGCATAAACTTATCGCTCGCTGCAAAAGATTTGCCCAATAAAATCTGCTATTATTATTGATAAAAATAAAAATAGCAATGCAAGCTCATAGCCACTCTCTGGAGAATTTTCATACATTAATGGGAAAATTAAGTGTTATGCTGAAGACGAAAGCAACTGTTGCTGCGTTTCTCTGCTATTTGTACCACTGTTGCTCCTTTGAATGTGTGCAGAAACAAAAGAGCTGATGCAAATATTTATGACCCAACCTGGTTCAGCCTGAATTAGAGATAAGGATCTTTTGAAAAATGGCAGCAATGCAACCAGCATTCCAGGTTTTCCTTTTAGAAGAAAGGGATAGCTTAGTTAAAAATTTTTAAAAAAGAAGTGTAAATGGAGGTTTAAACATATTGGTTTATGTTCTAGGTACAGATACACATAAATAATCTCCATACAAATGAGTTCGTGTGTGTGTGTGTGTGGTGATATGTGATGTGTATACACAAGCATGCTTGGTAGACTCTGCTCATGACAGCTTTTTCCAAACCAATGTACAGAAAGTGACAGATGGGTCGGCAGTGGCTGAGAAGCAGTTGCACATATCCGGCCAGCATGGTTTTGATTGCGTGTTGGGTCGTCAGCCAGCCACACACCAGAACTATTATTTTAGGAGGCTGCAAGAGAATTAGCCAATGTCAAAGGAAAGAGAGACGCAGGGAGCGAAACAGACTCTCAAGTGCGGAGGGGAGGGAGTGATGGAGGCAAAATGGGAAATGCAGTATCAGTTCTCCTAAGAAGTTACCCAGGTCCTGGGACCTCCAGTTCCTCTCCGTAGAAAGCCCATCTTTCTGTCTTCAGTAAAAATGCTTTTGATAAGGCGTCAGTGTAGCTGAGCTGCATCCAGCTGTTGGAATTGACACAAGAGCTCACTGAGAGCCGTTCGTTCTGGTATTCAGGTCCAATCGTTATTGTTCCTAAGTTTTCATAATAAAAATCTCATAGTTGAAATAAACATGTGAAATGCAGGATGCATCAGATAGGATTGGAGGTCCACATCTTCCAACAGGCTTGTAAATGCTTCTTTTTTCTGGGGTTTTCTGAACTACACAGCAGGTGTAAGCTCAAGTGCAGTAGAAAATGACAGGCATACTTCAGTGTCAGAAGAACAAGTATTTGCGCTCAGCATCTGAAAAGGTCACACAGCTCAGTAAGACCAACAACCAGGGAAGTCTGTAGAAAGTCACGGCCATGATTGATTGCTTTTCTATTTCTCGGTCGACACCATTGTGGGGCTTTGCTGCGTATACTTTAAAACACAGTCCACGGCACAAGATGTCAAAATCAGCCCAAACCAGGGAAGTCTGGACTCTATGAAGGCGAGGGATCTCTGTTAAGTCACCCATCGGTTTTCCTTTTTGGGAAGATTCTCACAATGAATAAATAAAACAAAGAAATCTTTCTTTCTCAGAAGAAATTAGCATTACAGGTCTGTGTGTTATTAGGCTAGACTTTGCCATGTCTTACGGTCTCTGCTGCTGCTGCTGCTGCTAAGTCGCTCAGTCATGTCTGACTCTGTGTGACCCCATAGATGGCAGCCCACCAGGCTCCCCCATCCCTGGAATTCTCCAGGCAAAAACACTGGAGTGGGTTGCCATTTCCTTCTCCAATGCATGAATGTGAAAAGTGAAAGTGAAGTCGCTCAGTCATGTCCAACTCTTAGCAACCCCTTGGACTGCAGCCCACCAGGCTCCTCCATCCATGGGATTCTCCGGGCAAGAGTGTTGGAGTGGGTGCCTCTGCCTTCTCTGGGGTCTCATCTACTGCACCATTACTAAGCCTAGGGCATGCTTACAAGGGTCAGTTTTGGAAAATGGTGGAAAGAGTGACAGAGCTCCACACAGCGTTGCTAACAAGTGCTACCCATGTGGCTTCACATACATCAGAGACCCTCGCAGCCTCTGCCTCACTCTGTCTGGCACTCACCCTCCCTGGGGGCTCTTCTGTGACGTGGCTTCCCATGTGGTTCATCCCAACTGCTGTGGGTATTCTTACACTCCATTTTCAGGACCACTGCTTAAAATTTTTTTTCTTAATTACAAAATATAAAATTGCACCTGTAGAAAATCAGGTTTCAGAACCTGATAGTCGTGGGTGCATGATAAGTAGCTTCAGTCACGTCCAACTCTGTGATTCTATGGACCATAGCCCACTAGACTCCTCCGTCCATGGAACTCTCCAGGCAAGAATACTGAAGTGGGTTGCCATTTCTTTCTCCAGAGGATCTGCAGTGCTGAATAAATATGCAATGAATGGGTAAATTAAAAATATTTTATAAATATAACACAGAAGAAAAAAATTAAGAGTCAGTCATAAACCCACCCTCCAGAGATGAACAGTCAACACCACTTCTTGGCTATATGCTCTGAGACATTTTCTGCAAATCTAAAAACAAAAATTATACCGTTTTGTCTTACTGTTTTGCTATGTGCCTGCCTCTGGCCTCAAGCTGAACATCCTCCCATACCAATACAGATCCTTATATGCCACACTTTTAACGGCTACCTAATAATCCACTGTATGGATATTAAATGGATAATGGATTGCTTCAGTAAGTTCTAATTCTTTGACGTTTAGCTTGCCTCTTTTCTTTCTCTTTTGTAAACAATACTGCAATGAACATCTTGATGATGTTCTTTGTGTAATTTTATTTTATGTTTTGGTTTTCTTTTTGTTTATTTGGCTGCATCGGGTCACAGCTGTAGCATGTGGGGTCTTCATTGCACGTGATGCATGCACTCTCTCTTTGTGGCACAAGGGTTCCAGAACGTGTGGGTTCAGTAGTTGCCCTGTGGCATGTGGGATCTCAGTTCCCTGACCGGGGGCAGAACTCGTGTCCCCTGCATTGTAAGGCAGGTTCATAGCCACTGAGCCACCCGGGAAGTGCTTGTTTTATTTTTAAATGTGTGTTTATTTTTGAAGTGCATTGAGCTACAGCACTATGTTAGTTCCTATTATACAACATAGTGATTTTTTTCTGTACATTTCATTTTTTTTCTTTACTTAATTGTAGTTGATTTACAATGTGATGATTTCTGCTATACATCAAAGTGACTCATTTATACACATATACACATGTTTATATGCATGTAATTTTAATTATTTCTTTAGGATAAACTCCCAGAAACGAAGAATGTGGGTTAAAGTATCTGTGTATTGTATTACCTATTGACAAGTCATTCAGAGAAGTACCTCTTTGCCTGTGCCTTGAGGTTGATCCCTGTCAAATTCGAACTCTGAATTATAACCTCCTTTGGAGTCTCCACCCTTCAGGATCTGAGTGGCTTGTACACAGGTAATCAATGTGTATTTATTATGATCAAGTAATTTGAATAGCCCATCCCTTTGGCCTTGATTCTAGCTCTTCTAAGAACTGAATTCACCTGTATAGTGAGATAACAGATACACAGGAAATCACAGAGAAAGACCCCATGTTATCTCTGATACTTTCACTCCAGATCAATTAATTCATCTAGGCCAGAGGTCAATCAACTACAGCCCATGAGTCAAATCCAGCCTGTTTTTTGAATGGCCCATAAACCAAGAATTATTCCTATATTTGTAAATGCTTGGAAAAACATCAAAAGAAGAATATTTCTTGAAGTGAAAAGTATATAAAATTTAATTTGTGCACATAAAAAAAATTTTATTGGAATACAGCTCAATTAATTTATTTTCCACTTGTCTATGGCTGTTTTAGGGCTAAAATGGCAGAACCAAGGAATTTTGACCGAGACCGTTACGTCCGCAAGACCTATTCATTAATTAATTCATTCAAGACCTATATTCATTCTCTGGCCCCTTACAGTGTGCTGAACCCTGATCTAGACGTGAGTCAATCCAAGCAGAGTAATCTAAACCCTCGAAAAGTGAAGTCTGCCAGAGAGCCACAGTTATTAGCACTTCCAACATGTAGAGGTGAGATCTCAACGTCGTCTTCTTATTGTCCAGGCTTTGACCCCAGCATTCCATAGGTGAGAAAGTCTGGCACCTTAAGTCTTGGCTTTGCCAAGTGCTCAGACAAGGGGCTTTGGTTGTGAGTACCGACAGCTTCCCAAGTCCGCAGTTTTAGCATCACTGATACCAGGTCCTGAGGGCATGCTTTGGCTAGCGTGGCTGCCGAGATGAAGCATGGCTCCCTGATTAACTCGTCAAAGTGCGGTGCAGCTGCAACATTTGCTGACCCGTTTGCTCAACTTAAATAAAGGTTGGTGGTTAGGCTTCTGTCGCATTGTGCTCTCCTGCTAATTATCAGTGTATTTGTTTTAGAGACAATTAGCCACCTGGTTCATTCTCCCATTGAAGTCAGGTCATCATGACTTACATCTGCTTCCAGGCCTCCTCAAGTCCAAGACATAATAAAAAGATGATGGCTATGATTATAAAAAGCGTGCGGGATTGGGCATCCATGGTATTGAATTCCCAAGGAGGACTGAGTTGCATCATTGTGCTCACAGAAGCTCCTCTCTGCCAGTCACAAAAGAAGGATGCGAACAGAGAACTCTCGTGCAGGGCCAGAAGTTCCTTGAGCAAGTGGGGAGAGGATTTGCAAAGGTCAACACTAATAACGGCAACACACAACGAGACACGATTCCTCCCTGGGGCAGTATGCTGATACAACAAAAAAGTGACAAGTAGGCACGTCTTAGTGCTTGCAGAATTTGCATAAAACTGGAGTTGTTCAGACCTGTGGGTGTTGCCTTTTTTAAAAATGCGCCTCATAGCGTGACACAATATTATGCAGAATACACATTTGCTTTTATAATCCCGTATGCTCTGGCAAAACTTAACATTTTGGAGCTAAGAGTTTATTATGCTAGGTCCTCGCTGAATCCCATTGATAACAGAGGCCCGGTCTGCAGCTTTCTGAACTAGGGGAGGTGAAGGTCAACGGTCTTGAGGCGGCTTGATCACAGGGTGCACTGTGTTCCAAGGATGTAACTTGACTGTAGCGAGGAAATCAGATCTATGAAGCTTAGTAATGAATCAAGTGTGTGTCTTTGCTGCAGAGGGCCTGGAACTGGATTCAACAGCTTGAGACTGAGTATTAAACAGTTCACTTGGCTGCCTTAATACTAGTCAAGCAGAGACCGAAGTGAGGTTTGGTTCAGTGTTGGGGAAAATGAAGCATTTGTAGAAGTTACAAGAATACATTACAAGGATAAGTTACTCTGCGTCACCAGGATACATTCTGAAGACCTTTCGCCCCGGAGGAAGGTGACAGAGAATGCTTGCTTCAGACCTCACATTAGCAACTTGCTTAAGCCCCGACCGAAATCCCAACTCACATAAAAACTCACACCATCCACAGAACTCCAGAGATGATGGCACTTTCCACAAAGGCACAGGGGATTATTTATAACGTATTGTTCAACTTAAATTAGGAAAAATGTAAGCAGAGAGCCAACTTGGAGTGCTAAATCTGGATTTCCCAAAGTGAATCCTGGCAGAACATTGGTTCCGTGGAGTATTAAGTTGAATATGAGATTCTGTGGCCTCTTGATTTTGGGAAACAGGGGCTCAACCAAGTTAACTCAGCTAAGTTAAAAGTTTATGCAGGACCTCTGGGTGTTTTTAATATGCTAATGAGCTTTGTGAAATGCACATTTCCCAAACTTATTAGACCATAGAACCCCCTTTTCCTGAGCAGCTGGCATAATAGTGTTCTGACAACAGGCTTGTTCAGAAAGGTTGCACCACAGCGCCTGCTCTAACTCAGGGCTTTATGAAAATCCTAACTAAGAGCAAGTGAAAGTAGATGGTTGGGGGCAGCAGGCTTACAAAATTGAAGAGCAGGCTGGTTTCTGGGTCTTAGAAGGGCTTGGACTTTTCTTACTCCAGGTCTGATGTCTGAGCATGAATGGTCCCACGTTTCAGTTTTTTTTTTTTTTTTCAGTTGCTGCCTTGTGGAGCCTTAGACGGTGATTTGAAATGGTAAGAAATAATTTAGCTAATTGAGTCGAGAAGTAAGCCCACAACTTTTGATCACCTGCATAAAATCCATTAGTCTGAAGATGAATTGTATAGTACAAAGGGTGGACAAATGGGGACGGCGGGCTGGGATCACCCTAATTTCCTAAATGCAGCAGAAAGCAATCCAGCCTGACTGTCCATCACTGTTGGTGACATATGAGTCTTCCTGTTTGAAAATGTTTGCCAGTTACATAATAGAGTGTGGGACATAAATAATATGGCTCAAGTGCGAACACGGGACCCGCAAGGTGACTGTTTTACGCGCAGTGATTCATAACACCAGCCTTTTAGAAAAAGGAGCCTTGGAACTGCAGCTACATACAAATGCGCTCCCGTTGTCTGGGTCTATTTTTGTGTTGTGCTTTTTTGTAGACTTTCGCGAGGCTGTTGTAAACTTAATCCTGTTTAGCAATTATGATTTACTTCAATTGGCTCCACTCATTAAGCTGTTTAAACTTAGATTGAAAGAATAATATCCACTTTGTTCCTTTCCACAACTTTGGGGCTGGGGGCGAGGGGGAGTGGGAACTCAAACATTGAAAATGGGCTTCTTGGCAGAGAACAATCAAGGACACCAAAGCTTACTGTGCCTTTAAAATATGTTTTTTCTTTAAAAAAGGTCTTTGAAGGAGAACAACAAAGCCCAGACTTTAAAAAAATTAAGGAGAGGAGTGACTCCTGGTAAAAGCTAGCTTCAAACCACATATACACTATCTATTTAGACGAGAAAATGCATATCGAAAAAAAAATATATGTTTATATAATCACAGATCAGCAGCCTCGGGGTTTTCAACCTACTAAAAACAGCTAAGGAGAGACCAAAAGCCTGTCCTTCACGGAAGCTCGATAGCCATGAATGAGAGAAAGCAGCGGTTTCTCCCATCTCCAGGCGTCCTCTTGATGTGTGTGTTTGGAGAGGCTGGTTCTCAGATTGCTAGCTGGGTGTAGGTTAGGACTCAGAGCTGTGAGAGGACAAGGCTCCCGGGCGAGGCGCCGTCTTTGAACCCCTGCTCTTCAAGGCTATCACCTTACACCCTGCTGGCCTCCGCTCCTCAGGACAGAATGAAATAACTTTGCCCCTGTTGGTAAGGGCCAAGCAAGGCGCTTAGCAAAGACTGGAAGGAAACACAGTCCATTCATTAATTTCTCACTGGTGTGTTCAGTGGAAGTCTGAAAGCCTCAACATGTTGAATTCAGTGGGTATGGAGCTCTATGCTTGGGGGTGATATTTGAGCTTTCCTGTGAAGAAATAAAGGGGAAACCACCGCAGTTTCGAAAACATGTTTGCTCTGGGAAGCCCAGAGCAATGAGGAGATTTTCATGAGAAGCAAAGCAGAAATAACTTTCTTTCTCTGGCAGATGACATCATCCAATTTGGAACTTTCCAACTGATTAAAATTTTCTTTTTGCTTTAGTTGCTGGGAGATTTACACTAAACCTGATGTTCATTTAAATTTTTGATAAGCTGATTGCCATTCTTATATATGATTTTAAGGTTTTTATTTGTATCTCACACTTGTATGATAAGACTTTCCAAACATTTTGCTTGTTTTAATATAGCTGGTACAGACAACTGCCATTTAAAATCCCAAACCAAAAGATACCGGTGCTTTTGCAAATGCTTCTGTATGACCTCCTTTCTTATTCTCTGGGATCTTCTAACAAGGTTTTTAAAACTCTTAAAACACACTGTCTCTTTGGTAAAGACACCTTTGGAGTTGATTATTATTATCACCCTGACCAAACCTCCTCACTCCCAGCCCGATTTTAGTTCTTCTTCTGGTCCAATCAGGGTATAAAAATTAGTGGAAGGGAAGTCGCTCAGTCGTGTCTGACTCTTTGTGACCCCATGGACTGTAGCCTACCAGGCTCCTCTGTCCATGGGATTTTCCAGGCAATAGTACTGGAGTGGGCTGCCATTTCCTTCTCCAGGGGATCTTCCCGACCCAGGGACTGAACCCAGGTCTTCTGCATTGTAGGCAGACGCTTTACCTTCTGAGCCACCAGGGTGTCTTTTCAGGTTGTAAAGGTTCCAGTTAAGGAAACATCTTTCTTCCTCCTTTTAGTCTGCTGAAAACTATGTGTCCCTCACAAACTCACCTAACCCCTTGGGGGGTTAAGATTTAGGGAGGTGGGCTTTAGGGAAGTAATTAGGTCATGAGGGTGGGGTTCTCATAAACAGGATTAGTGCCCTTATAAAGAGGGCTTCCTAGGTAGTGCTCGTGGATGGCAGGCAATGCCAATGGAGGAGATGCGAGTTCAGTCTCTGGATCGACAAGATCCGCTGGAGAAGGAAGTGGCAACTCACTCCAGCATGCATGCCTGGAAAATTCTATGGGCAGAGGAGCCTGGCAGGCTATAATCCATGGGGTCACAAACAGGCAAGACTGAGCAACTGAGCATACCCAACCTTATAAACAGACGTATAAACCTTATAAACAGACTGGTTCCAAATTGGGAAAGGAGTACATCAAGGCTGTATATTGTCACTCTGTTTATTTAACTTATATGCAGAGTACATCATGAGAAATGCTGGACTGGATGAAACATAAGCTGGAATCAAGATTGCCAGTAGAAATAGCAATAACCTCAGATGTGCAGATGACACCACCCTGATGGCAGAAAACAAAGAGGAACCAAAGAACCTCATAATAAAAGTGAAAAAAGGGAGTGAAAAAGTTGGCTTAAAACTCAACATTCCAAAAACTAAGATTATGGCATCTGGTCCCATCACTTCATGGCCAATAATGGGGAAACAATGGAAACAGTGACAGACTTTATTTTGAGGGGGCTCCAGAATCACTGAAGATGGTGACTATAGCCATGAAATTAAAAGATGCTTGTTCCTTGGAAGAAAAGTTATCACCAACCTAGATAGCATATTAAAAAGCAGAGACATTACTTTGCCAACAAACGTCCATCTAGCCAAGACTATGGTTTTTCTAGTAGTCATGTATGGATGTAAGAGTTGGACTATAAAGAAACTGTATGGCACCCCACTCCAGTACTGTTGCCTGGAAAATCCCATGGACGGAGGAGCCTGGTAGGGTGCAGTCCATGGGGTCTCGAAGAGTTGGACACGACTAAGCGACTTCACTTTCACTTTTCACTTGCATGCATTGGAGAAGGAAATGGCAACCCACTCCAGTGTTCTTGCCTGGAGAATCCCAGGGACGGGGGAGCCTGGTGGGCTGCTGTCTGTGGGGTCACCCAGAGTCGGACACGACTGAAGCGACTTAGCAGCAGCAGCAGCCGTGCTGAAGAGCTGATGCTTTTGAACTGTGGTGTTGGAGAAGACTCTTGAGAGTCCCTTGGTCAGCAAGGAGATCAAACCTGTCAATCCTGCTCCATGCTTTCTTTCCTCCCCACCATACCACCACTATGGTGCTTTTTAATGCCCACATGTGCACACAGACATAGTAGGATGTTCAGTTCAGTTCAGTTCATTCAGTTGTGTCTGACTCTTTGCGATCCCATGGACTGCAGCACGCCAGGCTTCCCTGTCCATCACCAACTCCCAGAGCTTGCTAAAACTCAAGTCCATTGAGTCGGTGATGCCATCCAACCATCTCATCCTCTGTCGTCCCCTTCTCCTCCTGCCTTCAATCTTTTCCAGCATCAGGGTCTTTTCCACTGAGTCAGTTCTTCACATCAGGTGGCCAGAAATATTGGAGTTTCAGCTTCAGCATCAGTCCTTCCAATGAATATTCAGGACTGATTTCCTTCAGGATGGACTGGCTGGATCTGAACTGAACTACTTGCAATAACCAAGATGTGGAAGCAACTCAAGTGCCCGTCAGCAGACAATTGGCTTAAGAAGTGGTGCCACACACACCTGTGCACACAGACATAGTAAGATGTTCAGTTCAGTTCAGTTCAGTCCAGGCGCTCAGTCCTGTCCGACTCTTTGCGACCCCATGGACTGCAGCACACCAGGCCTCCCTGTCCATCACCAACTCCCAGAGTCCACCCAAACCCATGCCATCGAGTCGGTGATGCCATCCAGCCATCTCATCCTCTGTCGTACTCAGCTGTAAAAAAAAAGATGTTGCCATTTGTAGCAACGTGGATGGAACTAGAGTATAGTATACTTAGTGAAGTCAGACAAAGCCAAATATTGTAGAATATTACTTATATGTGGAATCTGACAATAATACGAAGAAATCTATATACAAAACAGAAAGAGTCGCAGTCATAGAAAACAAACTTACAGTTACCAAAAGGGAAAGGGAATAGGGAGTGATATATGAGGAGTATGATATCAACAGATACAAACTACTATAAATAAAATAGATGAGCAGCAGGGATTTTCTGTATAGCACAGGAACTGTATTTGATATCCTGTATTTCCCCATAATGGAAAATAATCGCATATATATCTGTACCTATCTATCTATTTATGTATACGAATCACTTTGCTGTACATCTGAAACAAACACAATATTGTGAATCAACTATGCGTGAGTGTGTGCTAAGTCCCTTCAGTTATGTCCAAGTCTTTGTGACCCTGTGGACTGTAGCTCACCAGGCTCCTCTGTCCATGGGATTCTCCAGGCAAGAATACTGGAGTGGATTGCCATGCCCTCCTCCAAGGAACCGTCCCAACCCAGGGATTGAACTCACTTCTCATGTCTTATGCATTGGCAGGCGGGTTCTTTACCACTAACACCACCTGGGAAGCCTGTAAATCAACTGTATTTCAACAAAAACTAAGCTCCACGGCTGCTGCTTGCAAAGTGCCACTTTCTCCAGGTTACGTCACCTCTCTACGTCTTAGTTTCCTGGTCTGCCCAGTGTGGGCAATGGTCAGAAAGCTCTGGGGAGGAGCAATAGATTCAACAGGGTAAACACTTGGCGCCGTGCTTTGCACATGGTAAGTGCTCAGTACATTGTTGTTGCCATTGTGATCGTTGATTAGGCAATAGAGAGGAACAGAGGAATTAGCTGTTGTCCTGAATAAACATACAAACCTCAATCCCACACAAGGTTGTGCAACACACCTTCGTGATGAGAGAGGATTGCCAAGCAAAGGGGCCAAAACAGAAAGCTATGGAAACCAGTGGAAAATAGAAAGTGACAGGAAGAAATAAGAACTAACGAGAAATCGAAAGCTATGGGAACTAATGAGACGTTTAAGCTACGGAAAGCTTTTTACGTTATGGAAACTAATGACATTGTTTAAAAAAGGATGCTAGTTTGAAATGGTATAAATAGTGAAAAGTTCGTTGCCAAACCAGGACTTGAGCCAGTCTCTAAATGACAAGAAAGTTTGGAGCGGTGGACAGAGCCAGAAAGACTGTTCTAGCATCAGGTACAAGGGAATAAGCATAGAAGATATGGGAGACCCAGGACACAGGACCCAAAGAACCACAGATCTAGCGTTGGGGCAACGCGTGGCGGATGCTTCGGATATGCTTGTGGATGAAGGAAAGGGTATGGTTTCAGATGTGTAGGAAGAGCGCAGATGATGGGGAGACCTGGGTGTAAACTGAGGTGTTTGAGTCCAGCATGCATCAAAATGCAAGAAGAAAACATAATAGTTTAGGAATACTGCTTCAAAGAGGTCACCCTGATAAACTGCAGGAAAAAGAAGCCAGAATCAGAGACACTAGTTTTGACATGCTGGTGATGACAAAGTTTCCAAGAGGTGGACCTCTTTCGGGATCTGGCAGTAGCACGTCCATAGGACAGATGCAAGCAGCTCTCTCTCCCCGTCACTTTATTCCCCATCCTGTTTTATTGCCTCCAAACACGTTTCACTATCTGCTGGTCCTTTGTTGATTTACGTGTGTGCTTGCTTATTGTCCCTCTCCTTCTCTCGAAGGTCGGCCCTGGTGAGCAGAGACCTTACCACTTCCATAATATGGTCCGATGTAGAGCTGTTCAAGGGGATAGAGGGCAGGGAGCACACCTTTACACTGTAGATTGTCACAACACTGCCTCAGGGACTAACAGAAGCGAGGAGACAGGATCAGCTGTTGGCTGCCTTCACGCCTCTACCCACCCTTCCAGCTATGATCCTTGTTGAGGGCGTATGGGAAGCTGTGCAGACCTGCCATTAAGACCTAGACTCCGACATTGGATGGCTTGGGTTTGAGCCCCTCTCAGCACCATTTCACCTGTAAGAGGACTTTGGGGAAGTTACTCTCAGAGTCTTAATCTCCTCATCTGTACAATGGGGATAATAATAAAACCCACCTCACAGGATAGATGTGAAAGCTGACCGAGATGGATATGGTGAGCTCCTAGCACCCAGCTCAGCATTACTAAGGACTTGGGAACAGCAGGTCTTGTTACTGCCGTGTGCCAGGCGCTGTGCCACTGTCTGGAGGTGGCAGGGAGACTGAGCAGTGGGAACATTCTAGACGTCATCAGATATACAGGCCTGGTGTCCAAGTGAGACTCGGGGGCACATTTGTTTTGTTCTCATTCACTTGTTGACTTGGGTCCCTACTGCCCTTTTCATGCTGAAAGGAAGCAGTCTCCAAAGCGATTTCGGACATGTTTTCTGCAACGGACTCACAATAACAAAGCAAATTACTGTCAAGAAATGAGACCTGGTGTATAGTTCTTCCAGAAGGAGAAATGAAACAAGTTGAAAGCTGCTTATTTTTGTAGCTCAAAATAATGCTAGAAAATAGATTGCTGGATAATTTCAAAGTCGACTGCTTACTGATGCTATCTTGTTTGTGAAAAATTGGGGTATTTAAATTTCAGGGACTGTTATGAATAGCTATACTAGACAGTCAGTAAACTGCATAATGTAGCTCCCCATATCTGGTAGAATAGTGAGACAAACAGCCTTAATAACAGCCCACATACTTTTATTTTTACTATCAAGAACACCTTTTAAAGTATTTCTGATATTAAAGAACAAAAAGGAGTTTCACTGCCTAAGACATTTCTTGTTCAATGTCTTACTAATGATTTATTTTAAGGGTGCTCTTTAATAAACAGGGGATATAGTAACCAGAACCATATCATAGAATGTTGGGACTGAAAAGGTGCTTGGGGGTGATTTTAATCTTATTATGCTGCAGTTCGTGAAACCCAGAGACTGAAAGGGATTTCCTCAGGGCACAGAGCTCTGGGTGGCAGGACTTGGACAGAACCCAGGTCTCCGGATTTCTAAGGCAGATCCTATTCCACTCACCAGGTTAGTGGTCTATGATAAAGGGGCAAACGTCCAACTAGGGTATACATTAAAATAACAGGGCAAGTGACCATTAGCTCCTGTGATTATTCCTGTAACCTGCATGTATCCAGTCTGGAACTGTTCACCCAAGCCCCAGTGGGGCCTCTGATGTAAGCCTGAGGCTCTACACTCAGTGTGGGCTTTTTATCTCTGCAGATGGCACCACCCTCTTCCTTCCTGGCCAAACAGGGTTCTGAGCGTCATAATGGTTTCTCTCTTTTCTCCCAGAACCAACCGTTCTCCACCATCTTCCCCTTCCACTCTAGCTCTCGAATCCTCCCTTTCTCCATCTCCATCTTTCCACCCCAGAGCAAACCGCCGCCATCTCTTCTCGCTGAGTCACTGCTACAGCCTCCAACACGTCTCCACATTCTTCTCCTTGTCTGCTCCCATTTTCCGGCTCAGTCTGATCTTCACACATTGCAAGAGTGATCATCTGGAATCAAATCTACTTATTTCACAGCTGTGTTCATTATCCATCAATGGTTAACGGTATGATATCCCATCACCCTCAAGAGAAAATCCAAACTCCATTCACTTGGAATACAAAGCATTGCAAATGTAGCTCTTGGCGACCCTCTTAGCCTCGTGTATTCCTCTATTTTCTCACCTGGCCCCTCCTCCCCTTGCTGAGTTGATCCTCCAGCCATATTGAACTTAGATTTTTCCAAAAGCACCAAGCTCTCGTATGTCTGGGGCTTTGTAAGTGCTATTCTGCCTGCCTTGGATGCTCTCCCCTTATACCTTCACCTGGTTAATTTCTAATCATTCTTTAGATTTTGCTCAGATATTACTTCTATATAATCCTCCATGACCACCCAGCCTATCTGGTTAGCCTCTTCCTCCCTGCTTCAAAAGTATGCCTCATGTCCCCAGTATAGCACTTATCACACCTGACTGTGATCATCCATAGTTTATTTTTCCTCATTAGCCTGCTAGCTCTGTGAAGGATGGAAGTCTTGCCCAACTTCTGTGTAGAATCCTCATACCTATTGCACCTCCTGGGGCAGAACCAAAAAATAGCTGGCCAATGAATGACTGAATGAGTAAATGGAACTGCTTTTCATTTTCTAAGATTCCTCATGGGACTAAGAGAACTTAGTCCCATTTAGAACTGGGTTGCATGTAAGGATGAGTGAGGAATGGTTCAAAAAAATAATTATTACAGATTAGAGTTGGGAGGAGGCAGAACATCATTTGTTTTTCTCTTTCTGACTTAACTTTCACTCAGCATGACAATCTCTGGGTTCATCCTCGTCTCTGCAAATGACACTATTTCATTTATGGCTGAGTAATATTCCTTTGTATATATGTATCACTTCTTCTTTATCCATTCCTCTAAGACACAAAGAGAAAAACAAATATCGTATATCGCTTATATGTGGAATCTAGAAAAGATGCGTACAGATGAACGTATTTGCAAAGCAGAGATAGAGACTCGGATGTGGAAAACAAACTTCTAAACACCACGGGGGCAGGAGGGGTAGGATATGTAGTGTATATATGCATATACACACTTCTATGTTAGAAATGGATAACTAGTGAGAACCTGCTATATCTCACAGGGGACCCTATTCAGTGCTCGGCAGTGACCCAAATGGGAAAGTGAAAAGAAAGGGAAGTTGCTCAGTCACGTCTGACTCTTTGTGACCCCGTGGACTGTAGCCCGCCAGGTTCCTCCATCCATGGGATTTTCCAGGCAAGAATACTGGCGTGGGGTGCCATTTCCTTCTCCAGGGCATCTTCCTGATCCAGGGATGGAACCCGGGTCTCCTGCATTGTAGGCAGAGGAAAACCATCTGAGCCACCAGGGAAGTCTTGACCTAAATGGGAAGAAACTCTGAAAAAGGAGGGGTGCATGTATGTGTATAGCTGATTCACTTTGCTGTACAGCAACTACTAAACAGCACTGTGAGGCAACTATTCTCCAGTAAATATTTTGGAAAGGAACATCATTTGTTTCTCTGCCCTGTGGAACTGTAACAAAGAGCAAAGGTGGAGACCAAGGAGTGTGGGGTGCTGGATTAAGGATGGACTGCAGATCTATCACGGGAGACTTTGACAGCAAGGGGAGCCTCCTTATCCTACATGAATGGTTTGTGTGTACTTTCACCTGCACCTAAACTTTTCCATAATAAGAAATCTTAAGAAGTTTTCTTTTGCCTAGAATTCCAGGAAATTGGAGATGCAATAAAGCGGTCATGCAAATGCTTATTTAATCAGTCAGTGGGAACTGTGGGTGTGGGCATCAGGGAAGAAAAACGCATTAATCAGATGATTTTATGTGGGAAATGTGGATCCAAGTGCTTGATGGTTGAGGAGCTCACATTGAAAGGAAGAAATTAACATCAGCTTAATTAGTATTATTGTTTAAATTGAAATGTGGATTTATAACTATGTGTTAATTACTGCTGTACAGCAAAGTGATCCAATTATGTGTGTGTGTGTGTGTGTGTGTGTGTTAGTCACTCAGTTGTGTCCAACTCTTTACGACCCCCATGGATTGTAGCCCACCAGGCTCCTCTGTCCATGGAATTCTCCAGACGAGAATAATGGAGTGGGTTGCGATGCCCTCCTCCAGGGGACCTTCCTGACCCAGGGATTGAACCCAGGTCTCCCACATTTGGCGACCCACTCCAGTAATCTTGCCTGGAAAATTCCATGGACAGAGGAGCCTTGTAGGCTACAGTCCATGGGGTTACAAAGAGTCAGACACGACTGAGTGACTTCATTTCACTTCACTTCACTCCCACATTGCAGGCATATGCTTTACAGTCTGAGCTACTAGGGAAGCCCGTATATATATGTATATTCTTTTTAAAAACATTCTTTTTCACTATGGTTTATCACAGGACATTGAATATAATTCTCTGTGCTATACAGTAGAACCTTATTGCTTATATATTCTATACATTAAAAACTTACTTAACATTATTTTAAATTGTTGTTAAGAAAAGGAATAACAATCTTTGTTAAACAGTTTAAGTGCTTCTCTGTGTGTTTTAACAAAATTTGAACAAACTTAGTGTATGGTGATTACATGGTGACTTTAACCATGTAATATTGTGTTGAAACAATTATTTTTGAACTTCTGAAAGGGAGCCAGAAACACCAGTTAAGGTGGTTATTGCTACATAAGAATCACATCACAGTCCTAGTTCCCTGAAGAATTTTGTGAAGTTATTTCCTGAACTTCTTTGAACTTCTTTGGCACTGCCCTTCTTTGGGATTGGAATGAAAACTGACCTTTTCTGTCCTCTGGCCACCGTTGAGTTTTCCAAATTTGTTGGCATATTGAGTGCAGCACTTTCACAGCATCATCTTTTAGGAGTTGAAATAGTTCGGCTGGAATTCCATCACCTCCACTTACTTTGTTCCTAGTGATGATTCCTAAGGCCCGTGTGATTTCACACTCCAGAATGTCTGATTCTAGGTGAGTGATCACACCACCATGGTTATCTGAGTCATTAAGATCTTTTTGTATACTTTTTCTGTGTATTCTTGCCACCTCTTCTTAATATCTTCTGCTTCTGTTAGGTCCATACCATTTCTGTCCTTTATTGAGCCCGTCTTTGCATGAAATGTTCCCTTGGAGCTCTAATTCTCTTGAAGAGCTCTCTAGTTTTTCCCATTCTATTGTTTCCCTCTATTTCTTTGCATCGGTCACTTAGCAAGGCTTTCTTATCTCTCTTTGCTATTCTTTGAAACTCTGCATTCAGATGGGTATTATCTTTCCTTTTCTCCTTTGCCTTTCACTTCTCTTCTTTTCTCAACTATTTGTAAGTCTTCCTCAGACAACCATTTTGCCTTTTTGCATTTCTTTTTCTTGGGGATGGTTTTGATTACTGCCTCCTGCACAATGTATGAACCTTTGTCCACAGTTCTTCAGGCTCTCTGTCTGTCATATCTAATCACGTGAATCTGTTTGTCACTTCCACTGTATAATCATAAGGGGGTTGATTGAGGTCTTACCTGAATGGCCTAGTGGTTTTCTCTACTTTCTTCGATTTAAGTCTGAATTTGGCAATAAGGAGTTCATGATCTGGGCGACAGTCAGCTCCTGGTCTTGCTTTTGCTGACTGTATAGAGCTTCTCTATCACCTGCAAATATAAACCAATCTGATTTCAGTATTGACCATCTGGTGATGTCCATGTGTAGAGTCGTCTCTTGTGTGGTTGGAAGAGGGTGCTTGCTATGACCAGTACATTCTCTTGGCAAAACTCGGTTGGCCTTTGCCCTGCTTTGCCTCCAAGGCCTAACTTGCCTGTTAATCCAGGAATCTTCTGACTTCCTACCTTTGCATTTGAATGTGTCATTGACATGTCATTCAAATATGGCATGACATTTGAATGTGTCATTACAGAAACAAATTAACCGAATTTATGTATAAGTCTGTCGTCTACATTCTAGATGGCTTCCACGGCATCTTCTAAATGTTCTATCTTTTACAGTTTTTCCTGTGACCACGTGGATACAGTTATTGCAATCAGCAGTTCAGTTTTGTCGAGTCCAGTGTTCAGGCACTCATTCTTCATGCTTCAGCCAAAACACATTTGTGGAAATGGAGATTCTCTCTCAAGACAGGAGATGAGACGCGGTTTCCAGTTTCCAGCAGTTTCCCATCAAGCTAGTACAATTTCTCCTGGCCGGTTTGGTTGGAGCCCAGATGTATTTGACTCACAGTTTGTTATTTCATTCTGGTGGGATTTCCTTCATTTTTCATAATTTGCCTGCTGTTGTCAAGAACAATGATTTCTTCCCCAAGTGACTACTAAATACTTGTTTAAGCCAATGGATTTATAAAAGGTGGAATCCAATGATTCAATTCATTTGGGCAGGTTGATCAAATGCTTTCTAAATACAAGGCATAGTGGAAGATGTTTTCAGAGATGGAAAGAGAACGGTCCTTGATCCTAAGAAAAAAAAAAAAACAAAACCACACAGATAAAATTATTTTCTTCTCTTAAATGGACACATTTAAAGAGACTCTTGAGAGTAACCTATAGACTCTTGAGAGTCCCTTGGACTGCAAGGAGATCCAACCAGTCCATCCTAAAGGAGATCAGTCCTGGGTGTTCATTGGAAGGACTGATGCTGAAGCTGAAACTCCTATACTTTGGCCACCTGATACAAAGAGCTGACTCATTTGAAAAGACCCTGATGCTGGGAAAGATTAAAGGCAGGAGGAGAAGGGGACGACAGAGGATGAGACGGTTGGATGGCATCACCGACTCAATGGACATGGGTTTGGGTGCACTCCGGGAGTTGGTGATGGACAGGGAGGCCTGGCGTGCTGTGGTTCATGGGGTTGCAGAGAGTTGGACACGACTGAGCAACTGAACTGAACTGAAATGGACATAGTCTGTAAGAGACAAAACCTTTCCACTAAATTTCTGTTGAAGGAACATGATTGCACCCAAACCCAACTGTTAGAGAGTTTATTCAGAAGAACTGGAAATGAGTGCTTTTCCATAAATTTTTAAAAATTTGAAGTATAATTGGCTTGCAATGTTGTGTTGATTTCTGCTGCATAGCAAAGTGATTCAGTTAAACGTGTATATCTATCATTCTTTATGCTCCATCAGAGAACAGATACTACCGAAGATAGACTGTTTTTTTTTTTTTTCACTCCAGAGAAAGTAAGGTTGCTGTATCAATCTCGCACATCTTTTTGCTTTAGAAATGAATACATTCTGGACCAAGAAAACTTCTGGCTAGCTAATCAGGCCACTGGAGTTCAGCCCATCCAGGATTCTGGAGGAGGAGTATACAAGTGTTGCACCATTTTTACTTGGGGTTGTCAGATAAAGCCTCAAGAAATGGATGTTTCTCTGTTGTGGGGGACTAAAATGTCATTTCTTATTATTATTTTGGCAATGTTGGAAGAGGGTCATCAAGAAGACGTGACTGCCATTTGACTCGTGAGCTGGCCCTGGACAGTCAGAGGCCCCTCACCTCCTCCCTGTCCTTGGAATATGTGTTTTTCATGCTGCCCTGATTTCAGGGGCACAGCCTTGAGAGAGCAAAGTGGTACCGAGACCACTTGGATATGACTGAACCCTGTTATATAAGCTTTAAGATTTAATGGGTGGGTGTGAAATTTCACTCATCTTTCAATGCCCAAGACAGGCCATTTGTAAGCTCCCTTGAGCGCTTAACCTGCCATCTACCCATATGGAGTGGCCACTTCTTTTTTGGTCTCTGCCTGCCCTCTGTGCATGGAAAACCAGTTTATGAACCAATCGGCAAAATGCAGTTTGAATTTTGGCATTTATTTTAGTCTGCTTTCCACTTTTTTGTTTAAGATTTACGTTCTTTGGAATAATTGGCTACCTGTAAGAACTTCATAAAGTGTGGGCTATAGCCTTGTTGACTTCCAACTAAAAGACTCAGAAAAGAAAGCAAATAGTAAATTAGTTATATTGGTTCAGTTCAGTTGCTCAGTTGTGTCCAACTCTTTGCAACCCCATGGACTGCAGCACGCCAGGCCTCCCTGTCCATCACCAACTACCGGAGTTCACCCAAACCCATGTCTATTGAGTTGGTGATGCCATCCAACCATCTCATCCTCTGTCGTCCCCTTCTCCTCCTGCCCTCAATCTTTCCCAGCATCAGGGTCTTTTCCAATGAGTCAGCTCTTCCCATGAGGTGGCCAAAGTACTGGAGTTTCAGCTTCAACATCAGTCCTTCCAATGAACACCCAGGACTGATCTCCTTTAGGATGGACTGGTTGGATCTCCTTGCAGTCCAAGGGACTCTCAAGAGTCTTCTCCAACACAGTTCAAAAGCATCAATTGTTCTGTGTTATATGTTATAATGGGTTATGTAACTAAGTCTAAATGTAAATCTTTATACATGAGTTATATAGTCATGTATTCATATTAAGTATAAAACTCATAACCATGGCCATTTTAAAACCATTAGAATCACCGTTTATATACAGATTTCTGGTAGAGTCCAAGTTTGTACTGCTTGCTTCAGGACAGGTCAGCAAATTGAAAGAAGAGATGTTAGGGCAAGGAATAGTGACTTTATTTGGAAAGTCAGCAGATCCAGAAGATGGTGGACTTGTGTCCCAAAGAATCATCTCCCTGAAGTTAGAATTCAGGCTTCTTTCTGGACTTCTGGTTGCCAGGGGAAGGAGGGGAAGAAGGGATAGTTAGGGAGTTTGGGATGGGCATGTACACACTGCTGTATTTAAAGTGGATAACAAGGACCTACTATCTAGCACATGGAACTCTGCTTAGTGTTAAGTGGGAGCCTGGATAGGAGGGGCTTTGGGGGAGAATGGACACATGTATATGTATGACTGAGTCCCTTTGCTCTTCATCTGAAACTCTCACAACATTCTCGGTTAATTGGCTATACCCCAATACAAAATAAAAAGTTAAAAAACTCAAGCGTCTTTTATATTATAAGGCAAGGGGCTATGATTGGTTGTGACAAAGTTCTCTGTGTCAGGATTCTTTGTTCTCGCAGCTGTACATGTCAGCCTGGACACAATACTCCCATAAACCTCCGAGAAGACAAATATTCTTCTCTGTTCTGCAACTTTTTATCTCCGTATGAATGGGAAATTGTTATACCTTTAAAGGCCAAAGCCTTGAGAAGGGCTATTCTGTATATTTCAGGCTATTACGCAACATTTGTAATTTACAGCAAAAGCAATAGAATACAAAGACCAAAGTAAAAGAAACAGATCCAGTATGGAGTCAAACTGGTTCTTCCTTATGACATTTCCAATGAAGCACAAAAAATTTTAGAAAAAACATACCCTCTGGATCCTTAATTTTTAATACAGCAATAATGTTATACTCAATATGGAGGAAGGCAAAACTCTCATTAACTGTTTCAGGTCGGCAGTAACACCCAGTAATGAAAGTGTGGAAGGATAATTTATTGACATGACCTCACTGTAGTAAAGTATGAGTCCCTATCTCTGGACGTTGGGATTGATCATGTAAGTTTTTTGGCCAAACGGATGGTGATATACCTGAGACGAGCAGAGGCGTTGTGCGTGCTTGCATAATTGCCTTTGCCTGTTCGCACTTCAGTGAGCCTCAGGGAGGACTACACACCCTGTGTAGCCACTGTTTCTACAGCCCGAGTTCCAGAACGAGAAATGAGGACCGCACGCCCCTGACAATCGCGGATCCCCTTGGAGCTGATCTGAATCCAGCTGCAGCCTGAGGTCTATATTTGTACCCAGCTCTGCCGCTGGGCAGCCACCCTGCTGCTGATGGGCGTGAGAGTCAAGGCTGTGCTGCTTCGAGTCCACGGGCTTAAGATGGCTTGTTCTTTGGCATTATTGTGTGAATAAATGGCAAGTACAGGTGATCTCCAGAGATTCTTTTTCTTACTCCTTATAGATACAATGACTATGAAAATTCCTCAAAGCATTCCTTCTCATAAGTGTCTCCAACAGTATTTTGCAATGTAATGTGGATATTTAGTGCTTTCAACTAAACGACCTTTCTCTGCATTGGAAGAACTGAATTAGCTAAAAAAAAAAAAAAAAAAAAAGAAGCATGTTCAAAGTGAATTCTAGATATTATAGGTATTAGTTTCTGTCCTTTTGATTTAAAGGCTGACAATATATTGTGCATTTGAAATTTGGGAATTTGATATGTAGGGGGATTCTGAGACTTTGTAGGAAGCGAATTTGGTGTGAAGCTCAGTTTCCAGAAATGCTGTGTTTTAAATAATTCTTCTCTGAAGTGCAAGCAAACCTTTTACTCATAAGCTTTCTAATTTTCTAAGTAGAAAAATATTTTTTTTTCATATCACAAAGAATGTAAGTCTGAGGAACAGTTAGTTCCAAACTGCCTGCTGCTTTCCAGCTAGGATTGTGTGCAGTTTATGTCAAAACACTTCAGCAAAGAAATACAAATACAGACTAATGTTTGACTTCTTTTGTTGTGTTGAACTGGAGCCAGCAAAAGTATTTATATATAAATCCACTTGTGAAACACATAACCCTCTCAATGTGACTTATATGTTTAAGGCTTAAAGTGAATTTGGGTTGATTGACAGAAGCTACCACTCTTAAAATGTCGCCATGTCTAACTCTGCTTATGTGGTAATTTTTAAATGCATTCTTTTCACTGAGGGACGTTTACCTTGTGAACACTTATTTGCCCTACTGTGTGGACTGTGAAGTATAATCCTTCAGTACACCCATGCTCACTCTTCTCTTTAGAAACCTGAAGGAAACAAATTCCCCAAACCCCAAGTATATGCCTAAAATATCTCCTTGGAAATAGCCTGAGGGCAAAATAGATGACTTTGCCATTTCAAACACTTGAGCATAATGTAGGTATAAAAGTGAGTCCTGTCATAGGTGTCAGATATTTTCCTTCTCTCTCTAACAGTGATTTGCTACAAAACCCTGTTTTCTGCTTGCTCTTTCTGTGAGGAACTAAGACATGGGTTTTGAGTCTAAGATTTTGAGGAGCTTCTGTGGACGAAGCAATGTAAAAGACCACAGACACCTCAGATGTCAGAGACACCGTGTAGGAATGTTGTGTCTCCATTTTTCAAAAGCTCTGTCCTCCCATTTTGTTGAACTTTAGTACCTTGTTTAAATTTTTATTGCATTCCCACATAGTGTTATGAATAAATATATAAGAAATGCCACAACACATTAGGCCAATGGTCCATCTTGCCTGCCTCTGAGGGACGTTTTGTAGGGAGCTAAAGTTGTCTTTCTTGACGTTACTCTGAAAACATTAGGGATCTGCTGCACACATTCCTCACCCCCCCCCCCCCCTTAATATTCCATTACAGAGCCAGCATCTGAGAATTTTCCTAAACCTTTAAAAACTTATTTATAGTTTTGCCCTTTGTTATTCTTTTGGGGCCATAAGATCACTGCATAATTTGTATTAAAAAATGACCTCCTTTGAGTTTCAAGAGGTGGTTCCTGAAGTCCAGCATTTTAAAATTGGATGAATAAGTTTTTGATTAGAAAAGCCACATCTTCACAATTTCCTAGAATATTGTTATATGGTAGGTTGGTTCTAGGGGCTTCCCAGGTGGTGCAGTGGTAAAGAATCTGCCTGCAATGCAGGAGACACAAGAACTGCGTCAACCCCTGGGTTGGGAAGATCTCCTGCAGAAGGGAGTGGAAGCCCACTTCAGTATTCTTGTCTGGACAATCCCATCGACAGAGGAGCCCAGTGGACTACAGTTCACGGGGCTGCAGAGTCAGGCACAACTGGGCGAGCATGAGCATCCTTCCTCCCTTCCACGCTGCTTCTAAGGGGATTCCCAGTGGCTCCCTCCCCTTATGTCTGAGCTTGCCCTTGTAACTTGCTTCTAACGTATACAATATACCACACGTGAAAGAAAGTGAAAGTGAAGTCGCTCAGTTGTGTCCAACTCTATGACCCCATGGACTGTAGCCTACCAGGCTCCTCTGTCCATGGGATTTTCCAGGCAAGAGTACTGGAGTGGGTTTCCATGTCCTTCTCCAGGGGATCTTCCTGACCCAGGGATCGAAACTGCATCTCCTGCATTGCAGGCAGACACTTCACCATCTGAGATACTAGGAAGCCACCATAAGTGATGACATGTCAATTTTTTAAGATTGGGTTATAAAATCTGTGACTTCCATACTGCTTACACACACTCTCTCCTTCTGGGTGCTTGCTCTAAGGAAGCAAACTGCATGTTGTAAGCTGCCTTGTGATGGGGTCTACATGGCACAGACCTGAGGGCGGCCTCTGGCCAACAATCAGAAAGGAACTGAGGACTACAGTCCAGCAGCCCTTGAGAATCAGATCCTGCCAACAATAATATGGATACCGATTCTTCCCTTGCTATACCTTTGGATGAGGCAACAGACCGAGATGACACCATGACTGCAACCTTGTAGGAAACCTGGGAAGCAAGTTGGGGATCACTGAGGGCCTTTCAGAAGCAGCCTATCAAGTAATTAATGAGACTGTGAAGGTCTTTGTCTCAATTAATTTTGATTATATCTTTGAGATACTCCTATAAGATCCTACTAGTTTGCCATATTGATCCTCCAAAATATTTTTATCTTGGCAATTCTAAGACAAGTTCCCCCTCTCAGGTCATTTGTGTGGCTTAAAAATAATGTAAGTGTGATCCTCACAGACTTTGATGTACGCCTACGTATATTACTTAGCTATTTCTGGGTGACGGACTATCTTAACACTGATGGCTTAAACCATTAACTATTTGTTTTGTTCCTGATTCTGTGTGTTGGCCAGTGGTTGGGCTCCGCTGCGTATTCTGACTTCAGCCCGACTTCCTCTTGATCTGCCATCCTCTGAGGTCACCTGGCTGCTTTTGCTGATCTTGAATATATTCTCTCACTTCTCTGAGGCCTCAGCTGGGATTGACCCATGGACTCAGCTGTGTTCCATGTGATCACGATCCAGCAAGCTATCCAAGGCTTGTTCACACAGCAGTATCAGCACCCCAGGATAATAAACAGGAGCAGGGCTCCTTGAGTCCTAGACTTAGGACTGAAGCATCTGTCCCTCCCACCATGCTCTATTGGCCAGTCCAAACTCACGCGGCGGGGAGGAGACTCTGCCTCTTCTTGGGAGGAAATGCTAAGTCAGTTACAAACAGCAAGGACCTGAGAGAGTGAATAACTGTGGCTCCTTTTGCAGTTAATCCCAGACGACATGGTTTAACATAGAGTCCTCTTCCTCTGCAACACAGAACGCTGCTACACAGAGAGGTGTCTCTTATATCACTGATGCTGGATTCTCACCTCAGCTTTACAGCTCAGCATCTGGGTGGCTCTGTGCTTCAGTTTCTTATCTGTAGAGTGAGGCTAGAAATAGGCCCCACCTCACAGAGTCATTGTGAGCATTTATTGAATTATTATGCATAATGATCTTCGGCCTGAAATGCTCAAAAATTACATACTGTTATTATCAGGATTATGTTGCTTTGTAACCATTATGCTCATGCTTATTTCCCTGTTAGAGCTTAGAACCATTGAGGGAAGGACTTTCTTGCATTTAATCTTTCATCAAAGGTTATTGAACATCATGATATGCCAGGAACCAGGAGCTGGGGAATAACTACCCCCAGTAGGACAGAAACCAGTAACTATTTTTCTTTAGCACTACGTGTTTTCATACTGGTATCCTACTTCCTTAAACTGCTACCTCCATCTTTATTTTTGTTTTTATTTTTTAAATAATTTGCTGTTGTTGTTTAAATCTTTGGAATATTTTCAGACATCTTTGGTGATCCCTTTTACATATATCTACTGGTTATCCTGTGCATGCCTCTTTTCGTTACTCCAACATGATAAGGTATCAACCTTTTTTTAAGCAATTTTATCAGGCTTTGACTTTTTTCCTGTATTTTTCCAGGGATTTTGTTTATTCCCTTCGTTTCTGAATTCGTGGTAGAAATTGAATGTCTTAAAAGAGCACTTATTATGTTCATTTAGACAAGTGGTTACATCATTCATATGTTTCTTCTCCTGGTAAATGGGGGTTGTGAGTACCCAAATCTATTGGGTAGATTGTGTCTGTAATTTCAGCACTTGGCACCTAGAATTCCTCATTTGCCACTTGGGGATAATGCTAATGGCTTTACTTGTCTGCATGGTGGTGAAAGTGAAAGTTGCTCAGTCGTGTCTGACTTTTTGTGACTCCATGGACTATATAGAATTCTCCAGGCCAGAATACTGGAGTGAGTAGCCTTTCCCTTCTCCAGGATATCTTCCCAACCCAGGGATCGAACCCAGGTCTCCTGCACTGCGGACAGATTCTTTTTCAGCTGAGCCACCAGGGAAGCCCAAGAATACTGGAGTGGGTAGTCTATCCCTTCTCCAGCAGATCTTCCCAACCCAGGAATTGAACCAGGACCTCCTGCATTGCAGGCGGATTCTTTATCAACTGAGCTATCAAGTAAGCCAGTATGGTGGTAGTGAAAAGCAAATTAAAGAATAGAAAAATAGATTGGTATTTCTCCCCAAAAGATATGCAGATGGCCAATGTGCATATGAGAAGTTGTTCAAAATTCCTAATTACTTAGAGAAATGCAAATCAAAACTACAATGAGGTACCACTTTATACCAGCCAAAATGACCATCATTTAAAAATCTACATGTAAGACATGCTGAAGAGGGTGTGGAGAAAAGGGAACTCTCCCACACTGTTGGTGGGGATGTAAATTGGTGCAGCGACTATGGAAAATAGTGTAGAGGTTCCTTAAAACACTGAAAGTAAAGTTGCCATGTGACCCACCAATCTCTTTCCTGGGCATATATTCAGACAAAGCTATAACCCAAAAAGATACACACACCCTTATGTTCATAGCAGCACTATTCACAATAGCCAACTCATGGAAGTAACCTAAATGTCCGTCAACAGATAAATGGATAAAGTGCCTGAAGGATAGACAAAGGCTCCTAACATTGTACAGGAGGCAGGGACCAAAATTATACCCAAGAAAAAGAAATGCAAAAAGGCAAAATGGTTGTCTGAGGAGGACTTACAAATAGCTGAGAAGTGAAGTGAAGAGAAGTGAAAGGCAAAGGAGAAAAGGAGAGATATACCCATTTGGATGCAGAATTCCAAAGAATAGCAAGGAGAGATAAGAAATCCTTCTTCAGTGATCAGTGCAAAAAAAATTGAGGAAAACAATAGAATGGGAAAGACTAGAGATCTTGTCAAGAAAATTAGAGCTACCAAGGGAACATTTCATGCAAAGATGGGCTCAATAGAGGAGAGAAATGGTATGGACCTAACAGAAGCAGAAGATATTAAGAAGAGGTGGCAAGAATACACAGAAGAACTGTGCAAAAAAGATCTTCATGACCCAGATAATCACTATGGTGTGATCACTCACCTAGAGCCAGACATCCTGAAATTGTGAGGTCAAGTGGGCCTTAGGAAGCATCACTACGGACAAAGGTAGTGGAGGTGACGGAATTCCAGTTGAGCTGTTTCAAATCCTGAAAGATGATGCAATGAAAGGGCTGCACTCAATATGCCAGCAAATTTGGGAAACTCAGCAGTGGCCACAGGACTGGAAAAGGTCAGTTTTCATTCCAATCCCAAAGAAGGGCAACGCCAAACAATGCTCAAAATACCACACAATTGCACTCATCTCACACACTAGTAAAGTAATGCTCAAAATTCTCCAAGCCAGGCTTCAGCAATACGTGAACCAAGAACTTACAGATGTACAGGCTAGATTTAGAAAAGGCAGAGGAAGCAGAGATCAAATTGCCAACATCCGCGGGATCACAGGGAAAACAAGGGAGTTCTAGAAAAACATCTACTTCCGCTTCATTGACTGTGCCAAAGCCTTTGACTGTGTGGACCACAATGAACTGGAAAATTCTTGAAGAGATGAAAATACCAGACCACCTTGCCTGCCTCCTGAGAAACCTGCATGCAGGTCAAGAAGCAACAGTTAGAATTGGACATGGAACTACGGATTGGTTCAAAACTGGGAAAGGAGTACATCAAGGTTGTATATTGTCAACCTGCTTACTTAGCTTATATGCAGAGTACATCACGCGAAATGCCAGGCTGAATGAACCACAAGCTAAAATCAAGATTGCTGGGAGAAATATCAATAACCTCAGACATGCAGATGACACTACCCTTATGGCAGAAAGTGAAGAAGAACTAAAGAGCCTCTTGATGAAAGTGAAAGAGGAGAGTGAAAAAGCTGGCTTAAAACTCAACATTCAAAAAATGAAGATCATGGCATCCAGCCCCATCACTTCATGGAAAATAGATGGGGAAGCAGTGGAAACAGTGACAGACTTTATTTTTTTGGGCTCCAAAATCACTGTGGACAGTGACCAGAACCATGAAATTAAAAGACGCTTGCTCCTTGCAAAAAAATCTATGACAAACCTAGACAGTGTTATTTAAAAGCAGAGACATCACTTTGCTGACTGATATCTGTCTAGTCAAAGCTACGGATTTTCCAGTAATCATATATGAATGTTAGAGTTGGACCATCAAGAAAGTTGAGCACTGAAGAATTGATGCTTTCAAACTGTGGTGCTGGAGAAAAGTCCTGAGAGTCCCTTGGACAGCATGGAGATCAAACCAGTCAATCCTAAGGGAAATCAGTCCTGAATATTCATTGGAAGGACTGATGCTGAAGCTGAAGCTCCAATACTTTGGCCACCTGATGCAAAGAGCTGACTCGTTGGAAAAGACCCTGATGCTGGAAAAGATTGAAGGCAGGAGGAGAAGGGGACGACAGAGGATGAGATGGTTGGATGGAATCACGGACTCCATGGACATGAGTTTGAGCAAGCTCTGGGAGACAGTGAAGGACAGGGAAGCCTGGCATGCTGCAGTCCATGGGGTGGCAAAGAGTTGGGCACGACTCAGTGACAGAACAGCAGCACACACACATACACACACACACACACACACACACACACACACACACACACACACAGTGGCGTACCACTTAACCATAAAAAAGAGTGAAGTAATGCCATTTGGAACAGCACTGATGACATAGAGATTATCAGACTAAGTGAAGAAAATCAAAGACCATTTGGTATCACTTCCATGTGAAATAATATGATGCCGGCGAACTTCTCTATGAAACCGAAAGAGACCCACTGACGCAGAGAACAAACTTGTGATTGCCATCGGGGAGGGGGCCTGGAGCAGGAAGGACTGGGCGTTCGGAACTGATGGATGCAATCTGTTATATACACGTGGATAAACACGAAGGTTTCACTGTATTAGCAGAGGAACTATATTCTGTATCCTGTGATAAATCACGATGGAAAAGACTATGAGAAAGAATATACTTATGTATAACTGAGTCACTTTGCTGTACAGCAGAAATTAGGATGACATTGTAGAACACCCACATGGACATGCTAAGTCCCTTCAGTCGTGTCAGACTAGCGACCCTACAGTCTACAGCCCACCAGACTCCCCTGCCCGTGGGATTCTCCGGGCAAGAATACTAGAGCAGGTGGCCATGCCCTCCTCCAGGCAATCTTCCCAACCCAGGGACCAAACCCGCATTACTGGGGCTCCTGCATTGCAGGCAGATTCTTTACCGCTGAACCACTGGGGAAGGCCATGTCTGAGTGACTAGCTTTGCTGTACAGTAGAAACAACCATATTTCAATAAAATTTAAAAAAATAAATACATTTAGAAAATGTTTTAACAGTATCTGTAATGGGAATGAGGTCACGTTTAATAAGAAGCAAAGGTAGCCAGACAGCTGGAGGAAAGAAATTGGCTAAGACCCAAGAAATTCTAGGTACCAAGAGGAAGTTGTGTTGGTCTAAAGATTTTTGAAAAGTAAGGGTTCTGTTTAACATTTTGCTTAATATAATGGCTCCCTATCTTTTTCATCTTTCCCAGCTTTTCCCCCCTACTTCTTGAATCTAAATCAAGGTTGAACACAAAAGCTGGTGTGTGTTGCAAAATTGCTGTCGTGGTAACTAACTATAAAGTGTTCCATGCACTTCATTTCTGTAAGAGCAATGCGCTCTGCTTCACTTTTCTTTTACTCTATTAGGTATACAGCCCATTTGCCAGGGTGAGTTATCTCCTCTTAGAGTAGGGTTATATACCTAGTCTATTTTGTAAACAGAATTTCCATTAAAAATGAATTACTTTTCCTTAGAGCTTATTGACGGTGCTGACATATTGCTAAACTTCTTTTCTGAGCCAAGACTTGTCACTTTGATCAAAAGTTGGCAAAATGCAATTTGTGATCATTCGAGAGGTACAAGGGGTGTGTGTCCTTCAAAAGGTTTTCTTTGCAGCACACTTGCCTTGATTTTTGTCTTTAAAGCAATTAACCAGCAGGAACAAAGAAACAGCCACTCTGCACTCTGATTCCTCATATAGTCTTGGCATTCACCAGAAACACTTCTCTTCATTTAGAAAGAGGCGTTCTTCTGACAGACAGTCTGGAACGCAGCGTAGGTGCGCACGTACAATGAGTCTAGAGCTGGATGCGGAAACACGAGAGCCCAGACAGTGAGCTGAAGATGTGATACCCGATGCTTGGCAGCGAGATTGCATCCTAAGCCTTCCAAAATCCAGCCCATGGCACCCACAGGCACGCATCGCTATGAATAGTCACGCCCCAATATTTCCAAAACAGGAGGGAAGAGAGAAGCATTGGTTTGATGAGATCATCTGCTTCTGTCAATTTACCAGTGAAAAGTTGTTAACAAGGTTTTCTTTTTCTGATTATAAAATTGACACATGCTTATTATATGAAGAAAAAAAATCAGAATATATAAAAAATTAGCTGTGAGGATAGAATTGGGAAGAATTTAAGATGCTAGCCCAACCAACTCTGGTTGGTTGTTTTCATTAATGAATTTAGATAGAGACTGTGGGTTCAAAGTGTACTAATTATTTGGGGCATACAGGGGGAGTAAGATCAGGTAATTTCTATAACCCCTGAGGAAACAAAGGGATTTCTTGGTGGAGTATTTGTCCCCTTGTTCTGAGCTAATTAGCATTTTACGATATTTTAAGCTTCATTTTTCGTGAAATTCTCCATACAAACCCACCTCCCCTCAGTTGCTCAAAATGGAACCGACGTGAGGAGAGAGAGGCCCTGTAAGATAAGCACCAAAGAAAGCGCTCCAGGATGCATCTGGAAGGTTTGTTTTCAGAGAAGTGAGCGAGGTCAAGATCCGCCGGGCTTGGGCTGAACGCGGTGATTTGCAGGAGAGAAGAAAACCTTTTTATGTTGAATGTTGAGCATCAGCAAATGATGAGTACTTTTCCGGAACAGTGTCAAGCTGTGTGAAGTGGAGAGCAGGTCTATAAAGAAGAGCCTCGTGGGAAACAGGGAAAGAAAGCCATCTTTGTAAACGTGCTCCTCACAGGAAGAGGACCAGTACACAATAATGACGAATCACCGATGGGCGAGAGGAGCTCCTGGCCCAGCCCTCCGCTGGGGGCTCCCCCCATGCCATCCCGCCTTGCCCGCCTGCCCACCCGCCCCCAGGAGGCGGGAGGGGAGAACAGGGTGGAGAGTCCATGCCCAGCTCGCAGCAGCCCGTCACCCCACACGGTGGGGCTTAAGGAGAGGAGTCCAGAGACGCCACGGCGCGGGCAGAGGGGACAGGGACCACGGAGGCTGGAAGTGTGCGCCGCGTCTGCCTGGGCCCTTTTCAGGGCTTGGGAGAGCGGATTCCTATATTCATCTGCACACGTTTCTCTCTGTGGGTTACTAAGTTCCACAAAGTGTTTTTTGATCCTGGTTGGCTGTGTTACTATCAAAAAAGGGTTTATTCTTATAGCGACAGTGCCAAAGTGATATAATAATAATAATAGCAATAAGAGCAGGTAGTAATATCACTAATATTAGGGTAAGAAAAGTGAAGTTGCTCAGTCGTGTCTGACTCTTTGCGACCCCATGGACTGTAAACTATCAGGCTCTTCTGTCCATGGGATTTTCCAGGCAAGAGTACTGGAGTGGGGTGCCAGGCTCCCCTCCAGGGGATCTTCCCCACCCAGGGATCGAACCCGGGTCTCCCACACTGCAGGCAGATGCTTTTCCGTCTGAGCCACGAGGGAAGCCGCGATATTAGGGAGGGACGTCTCAGACACTGCAGCGCTCTGCAAACGTGGCTTCATCTCATCCTAACCCACCGCTGTGAGGTAGGTGCTCCTGTTACTGACTTTGCTGGTGAGGAGACTGAAGCCTGAAGAGGACGCCTCACCGGCCCGAAGGCCCTGGAAGGATGGGGCAAGTGCCGGGAGCTGAATTCCAGCAGTTTGACTCCAGATCCCGCACCCACTGCCTACCCTGGAAGTCCACACTGCATCCTCACCGTGTGCCTCCGGCGCTCCCTGACGGTTCTAAGGGTTCCGTGTGTGCCCTCGGTTCACTGCTGCAGAGCTGGTGAGGCGACGCCCGCATGACGCCCACCTCCTCGGCGCAGGACTCAGGCTGCTTCAGCTTCGGGGCTCGCCTGTGTCGGGGCAGCGAGTCAGACTCTTCTCCCGCTGCTGCGGAGCCCCAGGAACCCCGGCATCAGCCCCTGAATCCTTGTTCTATGTTGTCATCTTCACAGTCTTTATTTGTGTGTCAGAAAGTCTTCTGGAAAAGATAAACATTTCCTTTGTTTATTTTTCTTCTTCTTCTTTTTTTTCTTTGAAAAACAAAGCCATGACTCTATCATACCACTTATTTTCATTTTCAAAAAAATGTACCTCTTTTGGGTTGCAAGAGGAAAAGGTTTGTTGGGTGACAGGCTTATTAAAAACCCTCACACTTAAAAAAAAATGGGGTTTAGTTGCTTTATAATGTATAATTAGTTCCTGATACACAGTGAAGTGATTCAGCTATATGTATCCATGGAACCCTTCCCTTTTGGACCTCCTCCAGCTGCTCCCCTCACCCCACCCATCTGGGTCATGACGGACCGCGGAGCTGAGCTCCCTGCGATGAACAGCAGCTTCCCACCAGCTGTCTGCTTTGCACAGGCAGTGATTATGCTTCCGTCCAGTCTCTCAGTCCACCCCACTCCCCTTCCCCACCCCCGTGCCCACCATCCGTCCTCTGTGTCTCTTTTCCTGCCCTGCAAGCAGGGTCATCTGACCACTTATGTGGTCCACGTATGCTAGATTCCGCATATGTGTGCTAATTCGTGACATTTGAAGCCCCCCGCTCTTGAGGAGATGGGGGCCCCTGAGCATGCTGCTCCTGCGGGTACAGACTGGGAGCATACTAAATTTCGCTATTTGGTGCTTGACAGTGGCCACCGCTTAATGCTTTCTAGGCGTGTTAGAACACCCGCAGTGCCTCTAAATTGTGTAGGAGCACTCCTTGGGGAGAAATGTCTTTCTGACCCCAGCTTGCAATCAATTAACACCATGAAGCATGGGAATTTATAGCCCTTACTTTTTATTTTCTCAGCGAGGGAGAATCTGGAAGACTCGAATGCTATAATGGAGTCAAGCGATGTGATTTGATCTGTTGGTCCACAGATCTCTCCCTGACCCGCGCTGTAAGGTCAGCACCAAGTGACGCTGTTTCAACCATCCCCCAGCATCCTCTAGGTGTGGGTGGTGAGGCTTTGCTGTTGTTGTTTTTTTGTTTTTCTTTTTTAAACAAACTTCCAGCGTCTAACTTTTTAATTCTTGCCATCACACCAGCTGGCTCGTAATTAACCGCTGGCATCATCAATATCTCGTCAAAGTTAATGAGTTTTTAACATAATTTTTAACTGCTCTGAAGAGGTTACAGAATTAAAAGAACAAGAATAATGTATATATTTATTCACAGGCAAACAGAAGGATGAAAGATACAAATCCAGCTCTCAGGCCGCTGGGCAAGGAACTGGAGACAGCTTCCCACCTTCCTAGTGAAGCCGGTGGTCAAGGGCGAAGGGGTTTACATGCCTGGGTGGCCTCCTCACACTATTTATACTCGCAATGGAACTGACATTTACCTTTATTTGAAATTGCTTAAGCTGAACAGCAATTCAGATGCAGAGATAAATGCTTAGGATTGATTTTCCCCCCTCTGACTTTGGCCCTCAGACTCAGGAGATTTCACTTCGTCAGGGTTCCTTGCTCAGCTCACTGCAGTCAGCCCTGGAGCCAGGGCCGTCCCTTCCCCCCAGCCGCCCATCTCCACTTCCACCCCTCCCCCGCTCCCCCTCCTGCCTTTTCGCTTCCTCCCTCCCTTCTTTCCCTCCTTTTTCCCCCTATTTCCCCCTCCCAAGTTTCTTGCCCACCCGTGATCAACCCTTTTTCAATGAATTGATGTGTCTTTTTATTTGTGTATGTTCTAACACAGTGTGTGTTGATTTTGAGCAAGTGTTTTTAATTTACACAAATAGGACATGGGTTTTAAATTTACACAATAGTGTTGTGTTATAGGGGTTTCCCTGGTGGCTCAGATGGTAAAGAATTCGTCTGCAATGCAGGAGACCTGGGTTTGATCCCTGGTTTGGGAATATTCCTTGGAGGAGGGCATGGCAACCCACTCCAGTATTCTTGCCTGGAGACTTCCCATGGACAGAGGAGCCTGGCGAGCTATAGTCCACGGGGTCGCAAAGAGTCGGACACGACTGAGTGACTAAGCAGTGGCACGTTGTGTTACAGATCTGGGTTTCTTTTTTACTGTTTTTATTCTTTCCATGTGGCTTTGCATATGTCTGCCTGTTCATTCTAACGGCTGCATAATATTCCACGCTGAACAAATGCATCTTCTGGTGTTGGATGTCAAATGGCTTCCAGCTTCTCACCACCACCATAAGCGATGCTGTCATCAGGATTTTCATGCAGACTCCCTTACTGACCTGTGTGGAAAGTTCCCTGGAACATTCCCAGGAACTAGTATGCTGAGTCCTAGGGTATGACTGAACTTCATTTGACTGCACAGCCATGTGGCTCTCTGATGAGCTGCAAACTCTGCCTAGGGATTCCTGTGGCCACACATTACCCAAACTTGTCATTATCCTGGTGTTTATTTACTTAGTTATATGGCACCCCACTCCAGTGCTCTTACTTGGAAAATCCATGGATGGAGGAGCCTGGTGGGCTGCAGTCCATGGGGTCGCTAAGAGTCGGACACTACTGAGCGACTTCACTTTCACTTTTCACTTCCATGCATTGGAGAAGGCAATGGCAACCCACTCCAGTGTTCCTGCCTGGAGAATCCCAGGGACGGGGGACCTGGTGGGCTGCCGTCTCTGGGGTCACACAGAGTTGGACACGACTGAAGCGACTCAGCAGCAGCAGCATAGTTATTTATAGTGTTGTGTTAGTTTCGGTGGACAACACAGTGACTTAGTTTTTTACATATAAGTAATCCAGAAAATATATATGTATATGTATTTTCTTGATTATTCTCCTTTACAGGTTATTACAAGATACTGAATATAGTTACCTGTGCTATACAGTAGGTTCTTGTTGATTATTTTATATTATGTAAAGTGGCATGTGTATATTAATTTTAAAGTCTTAATTTATCCCTCCCCTCCCCCTTTGGTAATCATAAGTTTGCTTTTTATGTCTTTGAGCCTATTTTTGTTTTGTAAATAAGTTCATTTGTATCATTTTTTAAGACTGCACATAATAAATGACATCATGGTATTTCTCTTTGTCTGACTTCGCTTAGTATGATCATCTCCAGTTCCATCCATGTTGCTACAAGTAGCATTCTTTCATTTTTATGGCTGAATAATGTTCCATTGTATATATGCACCACTTTTTTTTTATCCATTCATCCGTCAATGGACCTTTGGTTTGCTTCCCTGTCTTGGCTATTGTAAACAGTGTTCTATGAACATTGGAAAAGTGAAAGTGAAGTCTCTCAGTCGAGACCCCATGGACTGTATAGCCTACCAGGCTCCTCTGTCCATGGGATTTTCCAGGCAAGAGTACTGGAGTGGTCTGCCATTTCCTTCTCCAGGACAGCTTCCAACACAGGGATTGAACCCAGGTCTCCCGCATTGTAGGCAGACTCTTCACCATCTGAGCCACCAGGGAAGGCTGTGAACACTGGGGCTGCATGTATCTTTTCAAATTAGCATTTTCGTATTTTCTGCAAATATGCTCAGGAGTGGGATTGCAGGATCATGTGGTAACTCTGGTTTCAGTTTTTTGAGAAACCTCCGTACTGCTCTCCATGGTTGCTGCACCAATTTATGTTCCCTCCTGGTGTTTATTTAATTTTTACCAATCAAATGGTATCAAGTGACATCATAGTTTACCTTTCTCTTGTTATTAATTAGTTTGAACTCTTTATGTGTTTCTCAGAATTTGTGTTTTCAGTTTTACTGATTGCTTATCTATAGCTTTTGCCCGTGTTCTCTACTGAGGTTCATGAAGTTCTCTTGCTGACTTGCACGAGCATTTGCTTTTCCTCTTTCTCTTCCTCTTTAAAGTGTGTCCTGCACACTAGCTCCTTGACAGTTGGGGCATGGTGCTGTCTTCTCCCAACGTCACACGTCTGTTGACAGTGTCCTCTATCTCCTTCCTTGCACTGATGGCCTTAGTTTTGGCGGAATTTCATTTTGTCTTGATAGTTTGTGCTTTGGGGATTTTGTTTAAGAGTCTTCCTCACCGTTAAATCTTAAAGGTGTTCTCTGACTTTTAAAATCTGCTCCTTATACCATTTATTCAGCTGACATGTGGTGTGAGGTAAGGATCCAGTTTTATTTTTCTGCGCATAGTAAAGCAGTTTCCCAGCTTCATGCACTGCAACGTCTAACTTTCCCCCGTGGATCTGGGTTCTACAAGCGCATGTCCTGTTGTACATGAGCCTCGCTCTGAGCTATCCGTTCTCTCCCATAGGCCTCCTTGTTTGTTCTTGTACCACTTCCATGTTACTTTCCATTACTGTGCTTTTCTTATCTGTCTTAATATTGGGGAGGGTAGCACCATCCTCATGTTTCCTCTTTAATTTCAGGGTTGACTTGGCTATTCATGAATTTCTTCATATAAATTAAAAAATAATAACTGAAAGTGCATTTGGGAAAAGCTGACACCTTTTTGAAGCAGACATCCTGCTCAAGAGGGTGAACGTCCTCTTGCCCCACTCCCACCTCCGGGAGCTTCAGTGTGGTCCATGCTCCCCCGCAGGCGCCTCGTGTTTTCGCTTTCAGTGCAGTTTCTGGCCGTGTCTTCTCATGAGCGTCGCAGGCCTTTCCCTGCAGCACAAGCTGGGCCCGTTGCAATGAGGCCAGGCCGTGTGGTGTTGTTCCAGCCAGTTGTTTCCCAAAGCAGTTTCCAGTCTGATGGTGAACTGGCTGGGAAAACTCATCTGGATGCTTTGTTAAAAATTAAAATGATTGGACTCTAACCCTGCAGAGATTTCGATCTGACTGGTTTGAGTGGACTTGGGAACATGGATTTTTCTAGTTCTCAGATGATTCTGATGGGTGGCCATATCTGGGAACCAATATTCATCGCACTAAAAGATGATTTTAAGTTTCTTTATGATTCTTGTCTCTTCCCTTTCATCTGAGAGAGTATCCTGAGAAAAGATAATCCCGAGATAAGAAGGAATAATGAACCACCACTGGTAATTAGAAATACAGATCATCATAAATTTATTGTTCAATTATACAATTTATTGTTCAATTTTGACTTTAATGTCTTAGGTCAAAGGTATACTCTCTGAATACTTCTAAAAACAAATTAATTCAAATAGTTTAGGATAACTCCACAATACACAATTTTTTTCAAGGTGAATAAACAAAATAGGGCCATTATAACTGCAATGATAACTTCTAGATGGATAGAGAATTGAAGTCTATATCTGTTGTGAGATGAAAATCTTGCTTTCTATGAAAATCCTGCTTTCTACCAGAATAGTACAATGAGTATTTTATGTCCTACTGGATGACGTTTATAGAAATGAATTTCATCAATGACAAATCGACAAGGGTAAGGCTGTTGTATCTTTGAGGAACAAGTGGGCAACAGGGAAGATGGATGGTCAGGTGGCAGTGTATAATTATCTATTCTAGCTATCCTAGAACTTTAATAAACGAGCTCTTAAATGTCATTTAGAAAAAGGTGGGTCAATTGCTCAGCTACTTGTTCACCAGATCTATCATATTTTATAGGAGCATATTAAAGACTTCGTTGATGCAACAGAAGTCTGTTTCATGATGGAATTTAAGGCAGTAAGTCTTCAAGGGCCTGAAACAGTAAACAGAGCCTCTGAAACTCATGTCATAATAGACGGAGATTACACTGAGCTGTGTCCGAGTGGTCCTGAAAGCATTTATGAACTTGCCTTCAGATATCTGGAGGATTGTTTATCTCTTGGAGGATTGTTGAAGCTTGGAAGGTAAAACCAAAATGAAGCCCAAGACTCTATGAGCACCCTTTAATTCAGTGAAAGTCTTCTCATGGTTAAGTCATTGTGCGGGCTTCATGTTCGTGGCTTAGAATGAACCCTTACTTTATAGTTGTTGTATGACCTCCTCAGATTCATGCAGCCAGTCAAATTCACATTTGTGGCTGAAATTCACAGTTTATGGGCTTCCTGAAAATGGAACGCGATCACCTAGGAAAATGTCAAACTCAACTTTTGTTGGGAACTTTTTAAGACAAAAAGTAGTGTACTAATAATTCTAGAGAAGAGGGATTAAGTGTCTTTTGAAGAATCTTATAGGACTTATTGTTCAGCCCCTACCTCCCCAAGAATACCGTGGTGGAAGAGAGATGAATATATCTCAGCAATGTGATATATAAGTGTGTGTGTGTGTGTGTGTGTGTATATGTATCACAATACCTGAGGCTTCTGTAGTGTTTACCATTTCCAAGTTTTGAGCCACTTGTGAGCCATTATCATCAATATCTAACATTTCTTTTCTATTTGTGAACTGCAAAGTGTGTCTTAAAAACAATTTTCATAATTGAGTCTTCTTATTACTCTGTGAAGTATGTATTATTAATCCTATTTTACAGATGGGAGGATTTGGCCAAGGAAGGAACCAATGAATCTATCTTTAACTCAGGTTTCTGACTCTAAATTTCCTCGAAACCCTTAGCCTGACTGATAAAATACTTTCCCTCCCATTGGCATGTCTGTGTTTCACATTTAGGAAGCAGAGAGCAGGGCTCACCAAACTTTCGGGAAAGGGCCAGAGAGCACGCATTTCAGGCTTTGCGGGCCATAAGGATGCAACTCCCTGACCACCCCTTGCTTCTGCCTTTTGCCTTTCACAGTGTGAAAGCAGCTCAGTCAGTTTTTCATGGGTGTGTCTGTTTGTGTTCTGATAAAACTTGATTTTGCAAAGCCAGGCTGGCCAGACTCAGTCCAGGGGCTGGAGTTTGTTGACACTAAGTTCAGAGTAATGAACTTTCAAAAAGAGAAGGGACTCAGCCGTGTTCCCGAATCCTAACTCCGCACACAGCACTCACTGGGGCTGCTGTCCTGATTTCACGGAAGGGCTACCCTCCACACCGAATCATTAAACTCCCCGGCTGTCACATTGAAACTTTCTTCTCTTTTCTCCCAGCAGCTGTTGCCTTCTCCTCAGCTCAGACTTCCATCTCGTCTCTGACTGCAGACTTTTCTTTCTGAAGTCTCTCTTGGCCTCCCCTGCTCTTCCGAGTCCTCCACCTGCTGACGCCTTCCCCCGGGGTCTTCCTGCCTGCTTTCTGGCGGGAGGGCCCAGCTCTCCAGCAGCAGCCTCATTTGCACCCTCACTCACCACCTTCCCTCAGCACTATGAGAAAGTGAAAGTGAAGGCGCTCAGTCCTGTCCCACTCTTTGCCACCCCGTGGACTCTTGCCCACCAGGCTCCTCCATCCATGAGATTCTCCAGGCAAGAATGCTGGGGTGGGTTGCCATTTCCTTCTCCAGGGGATCTTCCAGACTCAGGGATCAAAACCCATGTCTCCTGCATTGCAGGCAGACGCTTTACCCTCTGAGCCACCAGGGAAGCCCAAAGCACTGTGAGGGGATCTGGAAACTGATGTTCCTTTGCAGCTGAAAGAAAGGGTGATTATTAACACGAATCAAGGTTTTCCCTGCTTAACACAGGTAAAGCCCCCCCTAAAGCTTGGCACAGAGCAAATGCCTAGGAAATGACTGTCACTTTTACACTGGGAGCCTGGTAAGGACTATTGGAGGCTGTCAAATGCTCTGCAAACGTAGGCTCTTGTCTAGCCCTGTTGCAGGAAGAGGGTCCCCTTCCGGGGCCTGAGAGCGGGCTCTCGTCCAACACTCAGAAGTGAGTTGTCCGAGGAGACGCGTATGCTCACAAAGCAGGAGCCTTTATTGGAAGGGGCACCCGGGAGAGAACAGCAGGGCGAGGGGACCTGGGAGGACTGCTCTGCAGTGGCTCGTGGCCCCGGGCTTATGGTGACGGGATTCGGTTCTGGGTTGCCTCTGGTCAGTCATTCTGACTCAGGGTCCTTCCTGGTGGCATCACTCAGACAAGCTGGGTTCCAGTGAGGAGGATTCTGGGAGGATGTGTGGACTGGCGTCTTCGCTCTCCTTTTGACCTTTCCTGAGTTCTTCCGGTTGGTGGTGACTCGTTAGTTCCATGCTCCTTACCAGGACCTCCCGCTGTAAAACAGCTTGTGCAGACGGTCACTGTGGCACCTGGCCAGGGTGAGTGGTTTCAGTCGGTGTTTCTCCTGAAAGTATTATGGAGATTAGGACGGCAGAAGCCTTTGTACAGCCCGGAAAGCTCAGAAGCTTTGGGTTTAGGACTTAATGGGGGTGACGCTTTCACAGTTACCCGGGGGTTCTAAGTATAAACTCTACTTTCAGGCTATGCTAGCTTCCCTGGGGAAAACTTTGCTGGTTGCATTAATTCAGATGCATCGGCATTTTTGCTTAAAGACTGTCGCTTGAAGAAAAGGGTCTTCTTCAAGTTGATAGCAGATCTTATTCTATAGGACCTGCTTCCAAGAGCTCCATGCTTGCAATCCCGAGGAATAAACAACCTCAAATATGTTTCCAGCCAGCCAGTCACTTGCAGAGCAAGACTTTGTGAATTGCATTGAAAACCTGATATTAAGATTTTATCCTATTTTTTATAGACTTAAAATAACAATATCACAATATTTTGAAACAAGCTGTCTTGTGCAATGAATACCACAATGTAAGTCACTTTAGCACATTTTTCAACATTTTCAAAGCAGACCCTCATTCTGGCACTCATTCACTCCAGCAAACAGTTTTCAACAGCCTGTTACTTGTGTTGTTGTTCAGGTACCAAGTTGTGTCTGAATCTTTGTGACCCCATGGACTGCAGCACCCCAGGCTTCTCTGTCCTTCACTATCTCCTGGAGTTTGCCTAAGTTCATGTCCATTGCCCTGGTGATGCCATCCAACCCTCTCATCCTCTGTTGCCCTCTTCTCCTTCTGCCTTCTATCTTTCCCAGCATCAGTGTCTTCTCCAATGAGTCAGTTGTTCACATCAAGTGGCCAAAGTGTTGGAGCTTCAGCTTCACCATCAGTCCTTCTGGTGTGTATTCAGGGTTGACTTCCTTTACGATTAACTTGTTTAATCTCCTTGCAGTCCAAGGGACTCTCAAGAGTTTTCTCCAGCATCAAGTTCGAAAGCATTACTTTTTTTGGCATTCTGCCATATTTATGGTCCAACTCACATCTGCACGTCTCCTGGAAAGACCATAGCTTTGACTATGTAGATCTTTGTTGGCAGAGTGATGTCTTTGCTTTTTAACACACTGTCTAGGTTTGTCAGAGCTTTCCTGCCAAGAATCAATCATCTTATACTTTCATGCCTGCAGTCACCACACACAGAGATTTTGGAGCCCAAGAAGAGGGAATCTGTCACCGTTTTCACCTTTTCCCCTTCTATTTGCCATAAAGTGATGGGGCCGAATGCCATGATCTTAGTTATTTTAATATTTAGCTTTAATCTGACTTTTTCAAGTGCCGAATAGTAATTTTACTCTCTTAAGAAGTGCAGCCCACTGACAGAGGCCTCATGCTACAAAGGCCCTCAGCAGAAGTGCTGACAGGATGACCCTACCAGATAGAGTGCTTCTGTGACTGGGAGGGTGCTGAATCTTCACGAAGGCTGTCATTGTTTCCAAACAGTTTTGAGGTGGTTTACAGAGTGTATCTAATAAGCTAGAAACTAAGTAGTGAGGAAATCGGGACTAAGAAAAAAAATAAGAGTAGGAAAAGTCCGTTGAACTGCATGTAAATTTAGTGAACAAAACACATCTCATAAAACATACACATATTGGAAATGAGTTATACATTTGGCTTTAAGCTTCCTACCAGTCAAAGCAAAGAGGAAGCCATGATCCTTTCCATGGTTAGAGGATCTGGAAGACAAAAGAGATGAGCTGCATTTCGAGTGAACATTTCTGAGAGAAACGTATCTTGCGGGTTTTCCCAATTGACACCCAGTCCTCACTGTCTCTATGTAACTCCCCAGATAAGTCTCCTTTAAGGTGTTTCTTTTTTAAAAACAAATCTTAGTTCCCTGACCAGGGATCGAACACAGGCCCTGCTGTGGAAGCTTGGAGTCCCAATCGCTGGATTGTCATTAAAGTCCCTAGGGTGTTTCTTATACCTTGCTTCAAACATCAGAGCAGAGGTCACCTAAGACACTTGAAATCATTCCAGAACTGTGTCTCCTGAGTAATTCTCATCTTCTGCTGACTCCATATATCAGGTGCGTAGCATCTGGAAGAGTGCGCATTCTGAGTAACTTCTAAGACATAGTCCAAGTCTCTTATTTTTCTCAGTTGATCTTTTGTGAGTAAAGTACATCGGAAAATTTGAGTTTATACTGAACAACTCTGAAGGAAACTGCTTTAAACTGGCAGAGGCTGAGTAGTCTTTAGTTGGCAAATCAACTTCTCTTTCACCTGTGCTGTGGACTGAATGTTTGTTCCACCCCGGTTCAGCTCAGTTCAGTCGTTCAGTTGTGTCCGACTCTTTGCGACCCCATGGACTGCAGCACGCCAGGCCTCTCTGACCATCACCAACTCCCGGAGCATGCTCAAACTCATGTCCATCGAGTCGGTGATGCCATCCAACCATCTCATCCTCTGTGGTTTTCCACTCTACCACCCCTTTGATATATAGAAGTCCTAATCCCCAAAGTGTCAGCATTTGGAGGTGATTAGGTTATGAGGGTGGAGGGTGGAGTCAGCTTGGCAGGATTAGTGCCCTTAGAAGGGGAGACTGAGAGGCCTCCTCCTTCCCCCCACCCCGCCTCCTCCCCCCTTCCTCTTCCTTCCTCCCCTCCCTCCTCCTCCCCCCTCTTTCTCCTCCTCCCTCCCCTCCCTTCTCCCCCCTTCCTTTTCCTCCCTCCCCTTCCTCCTCCTCCCCCTCTTCCTCCTCCTCCCTCCCCTCCATTCCTCCTCCTCCCATCTGAAGAGACACCCAGGAGGCAGCTGTCCACAGGCCAGGAGGTGCGTGCTCACTGGACACTGGATCTGCCAGGGTTTCGGTTTTGGATTCCCAGCCTCCAGAAATGTAAGAAGTAAACGTTTATTAAGTCAACCAATCTATGATGTTTGTGATATAGCAACACGAACTAAGACATGCACCTAACACTCGTCCTAATGGAGTGAAGGAGACCGTGGGGAAAGGAAGGTCAGAAACAGAGGACTGGGAAGCAGCAGCTTTAGGACACCTTAGGGTGAGCAATCGCGGCTTTGCTACGTCTGTATCTAAACGTCTGTCTCCCAGGCCCTCAATGATTTGCATTATCGTTGGCTCCCATTTCTTGAGCTGCGACGTAACCCCCTTCAAGGAGCAGAAGAGGATGGGCTGGCATTAGGTAAAGTGGTATGGCAATAACTTCATAGACATATATATTAGTGTTTAATATTATCAGGTAAAATGGGTTGCAGATATAAGTATTATGTAAAACAATAACTTACTTTGCCTACTATTCAGGAATTGAAGAGCACGTTCAATAGTGTTGGGAGAGAGAAAATTAGCCAAGATGGCCTGTTCAAGCTCTCTTGCCCCATGTTCTGTAAATAATGACTCTGTGACAGCTGAGATCATGTCTAGCACCGTTCACGCATGTCACGAGGTGCTCACTTGGTCAAGGTTACTGTGTGCGGCTCGCCTGAATGGGCTCCCCCTAAGACAGTGGTGGCGTTACAGCTGAGTCCCGGCTGTGCCCACTGGGTCAGCCACGAGAGGACAGAATAGAGCGTGTCCACTGGTGCCGCTGCCGTGCCAGCCAGGAGGCAGGCTGTATGCGACTATGTTCTGTGCGCCTGTCAACAATCGGTGTGCTTGACAAGACACCCATCCGGTAGAGAAGCCTGAGGCTCCACCGGATGGAGCCAGCCAGTGGCCACCGCACAGTATGTGGCACTGTGTGGCTGCGGCCCTCTCAGCGTGGGCTCCGGTGGAAGACTGGGAGGTGGTGGATGGTTCACCAAAGAGCATTGGAAAGGCGTTGCAGGCGCGGAGTTCCCTTTTGCTGAAGAAGGCTGCTGGCACAGTGGGCTGGATTTTCCCTCTGCTCTGGAGGCGAAAATGGACAGTGCTCTCTGTGACACTGTGCAATGTGCAGAGACACTGGGAAGAGCCAGACCAACGTATATTGGCGTTAGAGTGAGAACCTCGTGGTCCTGAAGAGCCCAGCATCTCTGACAGCAAGGCAGTAAGGGGCGATGATGACGAATGTTATGAGATTGAGGGTCCCCACTTGGCAGCGAGGCCCTTTGTGCAGCAAAAGTGAAGCCTGAGCAGCTTAGGACCCAAGGAAGTCATCCTCAAAGGGCTCCAGGGGCCCCTGATGCGACTGAGTTCATAACATATCAACCATGTACTTGGGCAGAGTTAGTTGACTTGGGTAAATCGTTTCAGCAAAAGCAACGGAAAACCTTGGCGGTGTGGCTTTCGCATCTCTGGGACACAGGCGTGGGGGTTTCGCGGGTCTTTACTGAGAGAAGTAGAGGGATGGTCATGTGAGACGCCATTTTGAAAGTGTGAAGACCCTGAAGGGGGCCTGAGCTGGCAGGGGTCCCATCCGGGTTACACGGATGCAAATGAAGGCTGATTTCTGTGCAGGCATATGTCTAGCCAAGGCTGTGGTTTTTCAGTGGACATTATGGATGTGAGAGTTTGACCATAAAGAAAGCTGAGCACCGAAGAATTGATGCTTTTGAACTGTGGTGTTGGAGAAGACTCTTGAGAGTCCCTTGGATTGCGAGGAGATCCAAGCAGTCCATCCTAAAGGAAATCAGTCCTGAATGTTCGTGGAAGGACTGATATTAAAGCTGAGACACCAACAATTTGGCTAACTGATGCGAAGGGCTGACTCACTGGAAAAGACCTTAATGGTGGGAGAGATTAGGGGCAGGACGAGAAATGGACGACAGAGGATGAGATGGTTGGATGGCATCACCGACTCAATGGGCATGGGTTTGGTGGACTCCGGGAGTTGGTGATGGACAGGGAGGGCTGGCGTGCTGTGGTCCATTGGGTCACAAAGAGTCAGATACGACTGAGTGACTGAACTGCCCTGATGCTGTGAAGGCTGTGTCCTACGCAGAAAAGTGCACTGTGAAGGCTGTGCCCTCATATTTAGAAAAGGGTAATCATATGGGTGGCCTACGAATGTCACAAGACATCCTCTCTTAGAAGGGGTGGACCTGGACTGTTAGGATTATTGTGGGTCCATAACAATAAAATTCCGCAGGGGTGGAGTTGCTCCTGTGCGGCTTTCCTGCAGTCTCACATGGGCAGTTGGTGGACTGGACTTGGTCACGGGAGATAAAGGCACTCCCCATGCAGCGGGTGTCTCCTCTGGCTCCACGCGGGCGAGGGCTGCAGCGTGAGTCCCAGGTGACGCCTGGCACTGAGTTTTGAAATGTGTTGGGGATGTAACTGTCTGTTGTTGTCACCACTGTTGTTGCAGGATGCGGGTGCAAACAGCGGTATTGTGTGCTCCGGGTGTGCTGCAGAGGGCAGAACCTACGTAATCTGTGGGACAAGAGACCCTGAAGGGGCGGAGAGGGGCAGAGACCAGAGTAGCCCAGATGGTGTGTTCAGGCTCTCACCCCACGCTTTGTAAATAATGACTGTAACAGCTGAGATGGCCCACAACACTGTGCATGCGGGTCGCGAGGGGCGCGCTTGGTCTCAGCTACTGTGTGCGGCAGGCCTGCGTGGGCCCACCTAAGAAAGCGGCGGCATCACTGCCCAGTCAGGGCTGTGCGTCCTGGGTCAGCCACGGAAGGAGAGCATACAGCATGCCCACGGCCACGGCTGCTGCGCCCGCCAGCAGAGAATAAATGTGTCTGAGTCCCTAGGGCTCTTTGCATCTTTGTCCATCCTTTCAGCTCGCACCCTGCCTACCCTGGGTTCAGCGAACAGTGCGGACCGTGTGAATAGCAAGACCACCGATGCGGTGAACAGGGCGGAGAACCATACAAATAGCGTAAGTCCACTTCCTACAAAACTTCCCAGGAAAGTGTCTCTGGGACTCATCAGAAGTGAGAAGTTTTGGGACACCACATATAGGTGTACTTTGTATGTGTATTCCACTTATAGTTTTGAAATTCTGCTTTCTTTATGATATCCATGTTTGGTTACTGGAGGAAGTTGAGTCATAAGAAAATATAAAGAAGATAATAAATGGTACCTATAATACTTCCACCTAAGACTAACCCCGGCTGAAATTTTACTCTATTTCAAACTATTTTTTTCTGTTGTACATATTCATATAACTGTGATTACATCTCCTTCATTTGATATTATATTACAATATTTGCTCTGTATGATTAAAACCTCTTGTAAATATCATTTTTGGTGATTGCACAATATTCTACCAACTAGGAGCCTCGTAACTTGCTTAGCCTTTTCTGTCATGAGTTCCCTGACATCTGGGGACTTGGGGACAAAGTAGCAACTTGCTCTACAATGTGTCCCTTATGTCTGCAATCTTGACACAGTACTTCACTCAGACCCAAGTAAGCTCTGTCCTCACCCCCATGTTTGAGGGAACCCATGCTTCAGAACACCTTCCTCAAATTTCCTAAGTCCTCCTACGATGCCTGGGACCAGCCCAGACCAGCAGTCAGGGCTGACTTCATGCATGTGACCTATGTGGTCCCACGGAGCACCGTGCTCAGATGGGCCCTTTGCTGTCACTGTCTTGAAAGTCTACATAAATTTTAAACAAGGGTTCCCACCTTTTCACTTTGCACTCATCCCTGAAAATTATGTAACCAGTCCTGAGTCTATGCAAATTATGCAACCATAGGAAAAACATTGGTTTTAAATAGAGTGAAATTTCAACTGTGGGTAACCCTGGGTGGAAATATTATGGGTGGCATTTGTTATACTTTTTATATTTTTCTATGACTCAACTTTTTCCTATTATGTAACCATCTCAATGAGATACTCTGCATCCAGAGCAGACCCTTATCCTCAGGGCTCTCTGTGACCCTTAGCGCCAAAGTCAGGCCAACCGGATGTCCTGTACCCTAGGATTTGTGTCTATGGGGTTTCCTAGGGGCTTGGTTCTAGAAGGGCAGTCTGGCAAGAATATCACTCACATTGGAAAGCATAGCATGTCTTTTCTAGGATCAGGTTAGGCCAGGTTACCAGGATGGTGCTGACTCAGTGAATTCTGGGTGACTTAATTCTGGGTGGCTCAATTTGTTTATGCAGTCAAGGGTCCCATGTATGGAGGGCTGGTCCTGCTTTGGCCAAACCACAAGGCCACCTCTGCTTCAGTTTTCTGCTCCACTTCCCACACCCCCACCCCTCTTGTCATTTTCCCAGCTCTTGTCTTGGCACAATCTGGTTTGATTTTTGGCACAAGCATAGAGTCCCAGAGAGTATGAAGTCCAATAGAGAGGTGGCAAGGATGGCAAGGTCACAGAAGGCCAGAGAGGACCTCCTTCTTGGCAGGGACTGTCCCCAAAAGTAAGGGCCTTGGGTGTGGCATCAATTCCCACAGGGCTTGAAGAACATTAGCAAGGGCCTTGCTCTGAGTCAGGACCTATTTATAAACTCTTAGTTTCTCAATGTTATATTAGGAAGCTGAAATTTTCACAATTTCTGGTATGAATGGGAAAGTCTCAGCATATGGCAGGAGTGATGAATCTTAGGAGCTTAAAGTTTTGCTTTTCTCAGAGGCTCCTCAGCTGAGAAATCTCCGGTTCCTTCCTTCCTTCTTGCCAGTTGGGAATCAGCTTGGCTCAACTCGTCTCCTGTGAAGGTTTGGACTGTGGTCTTCGAAGCAGCAGGCGCCCCCAGGGCTCTGAGCTGGGGACTGTGTGTGTTGGTGGGGGCTGGGGTCAGGGAGCAGAGCCACGCTGGAGAGCTTGTTACTGCCTGGAGGTCCAGTTTTCAATCCTGACCTGTGCTTGGCATCTGAGTCCCACTGTACTAATTCGAGGCTCCTGACCCTCGGCTTTTCTCTTATCTGCTGTTCCCGTGACTTTGGCTCCTTGCCGTCCCCAGAGGAGAAATATAGTCCCGGAGGATTTCCACATCAGAAGGTTCAGGGGTGGCCTTGTGGAGATCTGATCGTGTGCCCTGGGGTTAGATGCGGCAGAAAACCTGCAAGGCCATAGCTACTTATGAAGCCATCATTCATTCATTCACTGAACACTTACTAAACCCTAGCTACTTCCTCGGCACTCTTGGAGACAAGAAAAGAATCAAGCTTTTTTTTACCTTCTGTGGAGCTCACAGAATAATAGGAGAGCCAAGTGACAAGGCAGTCTGAGAAGCATGGAGTGGAGAGAGGCGTGTCACGGGCTGTGGGAACGTAAAGGAGGATGAAGCTTTTCGTTCGTCTTACAGGGAGGCTGAATGATCGAGCAGCTCTTCATGGAGGAAGCGTGCTTTGAGTCTTGAAGGGAGAGTCAGAGCCGCCAGCTAGGTTGGTGCCATGTGACTTGTCCTGGCCAATGGGCTGTGAATGGAGCGACGAGCCTCCTGGCAAAGATAGTTAAAAACCAGGGCGTCTCATCCGTTTTTCCCTTTGGTAGGATCGTTGGAAGCCATGTGTTGGAAATTGTGGAGCCTCAAGATGGAATCCTTGGGGGACTGTGTGGGGGAGAGCCACCCAGGAAGATGCCCCACCCACGCTGACCTTTGCGCCGGTCACTGCTTACCTCTACTGCGGTAAGTTATTGACATCTAGGGCTCCCTGGGTGGTGCTAATGGTAAAGAATCCACCTGCCGATGCAGAAGACATGAGTTGCAGGTTTGATCCCTGGGTCAGAAAGATCCCCTGGAGGAGGGCACAGCAACCCACTCCAGTATTCTTGCCTGGAGAATGTCAGGGACAGAGGAGCCTGGTGGGCTACAGTCCACAGGGCCGGCCACTCAGCATGCAAGCATTGAGATTTACGATTACTTGTTGTGACAGCTTAGCCAATCCTACTATGACAAATTTAAGGAGTTTTTGTAGCATGTAAGGTGGCATTTCCAAATGAGAGAATAACACGGAAACTTCATGGAGGTTTCCACCTCTTCACGTCTTTCTTGAAGATGAGGATGCTGCTGTATTTTCCTACTGATTCCTGCCCATGCTTTGCTAAAGGTTGCTCTGGAAGAAAGGACAGCTCTCTGTACTTCCAGGGTACTAAATGCTTCTCAGGGTACCGTATGCTCCTGTGGAGAAGGCTCACAGGCAAAGAGGTGCAGACTCTGGTTATGGAAAGCTGTGTGGAAATGGTGAATACCAGGGTGATGGGGTGGGGTGCAGACATCATTTCACAGATGAGAGTTGGAGGTAGCAAAGACTGTACGCCTGCCTCTGAGTCATTCTCGGATGGGGTGTCTGGCCCCATCAGTTATCTTTATCCTTAGCTTGCGGAGCACTTGACCCTCTCTGTCTCCTGCTTTGTGACTGTCATCAGTGCAGTCGCTCAGTCGTGTCTGACTCTTTGACATCCCATGGACTGCAGCACGCCAGGCCTCCCAGTCCATCACCAGCTCCCAGAGTCTACTCAAACTCATGTCCATCGAGTCGGTGATGCCATCTAACCATCTCGTCCTCTGTCTCCCCTTCTCCTCCTTCCTTCAATCTTTCCCAGCATCAGGGTCTTTTCAAATGAGTCAGCTCTTTGCATGAGCTGGCCAAAGTATTGCCGTTTCAGCTTCAACATCAGTCCTTCCAATGAACACTCAGGACTGATCTCCTTTAAAACGGACTGGTTGGACCTCCTTGCAGTCCAAGGGACTCTCAAGAGTCTTCTCCAACACCACAGTTCAAAAGTATCAATTCTTCGGTGCTCAGCTTTCTTTATAGTCCAACTCTCACATCCATACATGACTACTGGAAGAACCATAGCCTTCACTAGACAAACCTTTGTTGGCAAAGTAATATCTGTGCATTTTAATATGCTATCTAGGTTGGTCATAACTTTCCTTCCAAGGAGTAAGCATCTTTTAATTTTATGGCTGAAGTCACCATCTGTAGTGATTTTGGATCCCCCAAAAATAAAGTCAGCCACTGTTTCCACATCTATTTGCCATGAAGTGATGGGACCGGATGCCATGATCTTTGTCTTTTGAATGTTGAGCTTTAAGCCAACTTTTTACTGTCTTCTTTCACTTTAATAAGAGGCTCTTTAGCTCCTCTTCACTTTCTGCCATAAGGGTGGTATCATCTGCATATCTGAGGTTATCCATATTTCTCCCGGCAATCTTGATTCCAGCTTGTGTTTCTTCCAGTCCAGTGTTTCTCATGATGTACTCTGCATAGAAGTTAAATAAGCAGGGTGACAATATACAGCCTTGGTGTACTCCTTTTCCTATTTGGAACCAGTCTGTTGTTCCATGTCCAGTTCTAACTGTTGCTTCCTGACCTGCATACAGGTTTCTCAGAAGGCAGGTAGGGTGGTCTGGTATTCCCATCTAATTCAGAATTTTCTACAGTTTGTTGTGACACACAGTCAAAGGCTTTGGCATAGTCAATAAAGCAGAAATAGATGTTTTTCTGGAACTCTCTTGCTTTTTCCATGATCCAGTGAATGTTGGCAATTTGATTTCTGGTTCCTCTGCCTTTTCCAAAACCAGCTTGAACATCTGGAAGTTCATAGTTCACATATTGCTGAAGCCTGGCTTGGAGAATTTTGAGCATTACTTTACTAGCATGTGAGATGAGTGCAATCGTGTGGTAGTTTGAGCATTCTTTGGCATTGCCTTTCTTTGGGATTGGAATGAACACTGACCCTTTCCAGTCCTGTGGCCACTGCTGAGTTTTCCAAATTTGCTGGCATATTGAGTGAAGCACTTTCACAGCATCATCTTTCAGGATTTGAAACAGCTCAACTGGAATTCCATCACCTCCACTAGCTTTGTTCGTAGTGATGCTTTCTAGGCCCACTTGACTTCACATTCCAGGATGTCTGGCTCTAGGTGAGTGATCACATCATCGTGATTATCTGGGTCATGAAGATCTTTTTTCTCTAGTCTTTCTGTGTATTCTTCCCACCTCTTCTTAATATCTTCTGCTTCTGTTAGGTCCATACCATTTCTGTCCTTTATTGAGCCCATGTTTGCATGAAATATTTCCTTAGTATCTCTAGTTTTCTTGAAGAGATCTCTAGTCTCTCCCATTCTATTGTTTTCCTCTATTTCTTTGCACTGATCGCTGAGGAAGGCTTTCTTATCTCTCCTTGCTATTCTTTCGAACTCTGCATTCAAATGGGTGTGTCTCTCCTTGTCTCCTTTGCTTTTCACTTCCCTTCTTTTCAGAGCTATTTGTAAGGCCTCCTCAAACAGCCATTTTGCTTTTTTGCATTTCTTTTTCATGGGGATGGTCTTGATCCCTGTCTCCTGTACCATGTCATGAACTTTCGTCCATAGTTCCTCAGGCACTCTGTCTATCAGATCTAGTCCCTTAAACCTATTTCTCACTTCCACTGTATAATCATAAAGGATTTGATTTAGGTCATACCTGAATGGTTTAGTGGTTTTTCCTGCTTTCCTCAACTTAGGTCTGAATTTGGCAATAAAAATTTTATGATCTGAGCCACAGTCCACTCCCGGTCTTTTTTTTTTTTTTTTTTTTTTTTGCTGACTCTATAGAGCTTCTCCATCTTTGGCTGCAAGAATATAATCAATCTGATTTTGGTGTTGACCATCTGGTGATGTCCATGTGTAGAGTCTTCTCTTGTGTTGTTGGAAGAGGGTATTTGCTATGACCAGTGCGTTCTCTTGGCAAAACTCTATTAGCCTTTGCCCTGCTTCATCACGTATTCCAAGACCAATTTGCCTGTTACCCCAGGTGTTTCTTGACTTCCTACTTTTGCATTCCAGTCCCCTATAATGAAAAGGACATCTTTTTGGGGTGTTACTTCTAAAAGGTCTTGTAGGTCTTCATAGAACTGTTCAACTTCAGCTTCTTCAGCGTTACTGGTCAGGGCATAGACTTGGATAACTGTGATATTGGATGGTTTGCCTTGGAGATCATTCTGTCATTTTTGAGGTTGTCGTTTTTGAGATCTGTCATCTGTTCTGGGCAATAGAAAAAGTCTCAATCAACATCCCACAACTCTGTTTGCAAGCTGTTTGTGCAAGGCGTTGGGGCCCAGAAAGTCTGTGCCTCATCTCTCAAATCATTAATGGCAGAGCCAGGCTGAAGTCCAATTCAGTATTTTTTTCTCTCATTGCTTGATATTTCTCTTTTCACGTTTGCTTTTTCTCTGGTGCGTTCTTCCTCACCACACCAGACTCAAGTGGGTCCTTTCCTTTAAACAGGACTCAGGAAACATGGGACAGTGGCTGCATTCTTGAGAAGAGGCCGACTCTCTGGTTAAGTCCTGTGTCCAGCTCTGTCTCCCAGCCCATCGGCTTCTACCTGTGTGGCCTTAGGTGAGTCACTCATGCTTTTTGCAGTCTCAGTTTCCTGATTCAAGAATGGGATAATCAGAAATGAGAGGAGGTGTGTGTTAATAATACACCAAAAACCACATCTGGCTTAGAGTGACTGCCCACCAGGTGTTGGCTACTGGGGTGAATCCAGTTTTCAGGATGCAATCTAAACAGCATTGCAAAGAAGTGTCTTAAGCAGGTTTTGTTTGAATTTGTTGCACCTCCTTGTCCGCCTCCATCCCCTCTTCCCTATGTGCCCACCAGGGATCTCCATCTAGCTTTTGCCCACCGAGTTCCCTCTGCCTCTATTTCTACCAGATCAAACCTTCTGGCATCTAGGTTGTTCTTTCCAACAAAATGTGTTTTTCATCCTCTCAAACCCACAGCAGCAACTCAATGATCTAAAGATGAATTTTTTTGTTCCTAACAAGGAGGGAAAATCAATCCATTTCAGGCAAACTTGCTGCTGCTAAGTCGCTTCAGTCGTGTCTGACTCTCTGCGACCCCATAGATGGCAGCCCACCAGGCTCCGCCATCACTGGCACTTTCCAGGCAAGAACACTGGAGTGGGTTGCCATTTCCTTCTCCAATGCATGAAAGTGAAAAGTGAAAGTGAAGTCGCTCAGTCGTGTCCGACTCTTCGTGACCCCATGGGCTGCAGCCTACCAGGCTCCTCCGTCAATGGGATTTTCCAGGCAAGAGTACTGGAGTGGGGTGCCATTGCCTTCTCCGTCAGGCAAACTTAGGTGCATGCTAAGGGAGGCATTTTGGAGGCAATGCCCTCTTTGCCCATAGCTTTCCCATTTGTGCTGTAAATCATGAAGGGAATCAATTGGTAAGAGTTTATATCAGGGTTAGTCGACTGGTGGCCTCAAGCCTCACGTTGTATTCTGGCTCACTTAGGGGGTCTTACATAAAGACAAGAGCAGAAAAAGACACATGGGTACAGATCGACAGAAGCACTTGGCAGGGCCAGCTTTGCCTGGGACGTTTAAGACAGTGGATCCACTCCAGCCAGATTTGGGTGAGTTAGTATGAAACTCCCTAGATGCTTTAGCAAAGTTGAGGTCACTTTGTTTAGCTTCTGATACACAAATGGTGTAACCCAAGCAGAGATAAATATATGTTGGCAATTATAAAGGCTCTACATCAGGATAGAGATGAAGATGTAACCCTGGTGATTTGTGATTCCATCACCAGCCCCTCAAGCTGTTTCTAACCTCTTATTTATAGCTTTCCCTGGGCTGTATATCTTATAAATACAAAATGAATAAAGTAGTGCAAATGAAAAAGCAGCTTTCCTTATGGTCTATTTACATTGCCTTGCTTGTCACCAGGGTAAATAAAAACACAGACTCCTGATCTTTGGGCAACAGAACTACCCCTGGTGTTTACAACATAGAGAAAAAGATATTGGTGGGCAGAGAAGGCTGGGGATGTTGGGAGAGACAGCTTTGGCTTTTGAGTTATCTTTCATTTCCTAGACCAGGAGGATCTTGACATTCCCTCAGATGCCTTCTGAGGCTTTCATGAGTCTCTCTGGTGAAAGATACCTAAGGGATAGATGGAACTACTTGTCCCAAATCTTCGCCTTCTCTAAGATCCACACCATCTCCGTGGCTCTGTCATGGGTGGGGTGTATTTCCCCTGTCCTTGACTTTGGGCTTGGCCATGTGACTTTGCTTTGGCTAATGGCACCAGGGCAGAAATGACAGTGTATTATTTCTGAGCCTAGGCCTGACAGGGCCATGTACATTTCCATTTGCTTTCATGCTTTTCATTTGCTTTCACTCAGATTTACAAGGGGGGAGGAAGACTTTTAGAGCAGAGAGAGCTTCTTAGATGAAGTTTACTATGTATGGGACAAGAGTCCAGGAACATAAACAGAGCCTGTGCAGTGAGGTTATCCTAGCCCTAAATCTCAGTGATTTGCCACAACAGGGGTTTTCTCACCCAGGCAAGGTCATTTTCGGGGGGGCATGGTACAGAGTGGCTGTCTTCCATGCAGGGACTGAAGGATTCCTTCCTGATGCTATACAGTTTCAACACACAGCTTCCACAGATGCTGCCAAAGGGGAAGGGAGAAAGGGATGAGACACACTAGCTTTTAACTCTCTTTGCCTGGAAGCTTGTCATTTCCATTCAAAGCCCTAGAGTGAATAAATCATCTCTACCATTTTTCCAGATTCCACATATATGAGGTAATATACGATACCTGTCTCCTTCTGACTTACTTCACTCTGTTTGTAGGGCCATCCACGTCGCTGTGAATGACCCAATCCATCCCTTTTTATGGCCGAGTAATATTCCATTGCATATATGTACCACGTCATCTTTATCCAGTCATCTGTTGATGGACTTTTAGATTGCTTCCATGTCCTGGCTCTTGTAAACACTGCTGCAATGAACACTGGGTGCATGTATGTTTTTGAATTGCGTTTTCATCTGGGCATACATATCTAGGAGTGGGATTGCTGGGTCATAAACTAGCACAGCATCGTAAAGCTGCTGCTGCTGCTGCTGCTGCTAAGTCGCTTCAGTTGTGTCTGACTCTTCGCGACCCCATGGACTGCAGCCTACCGGGCTCCTCCACCCATGGGATTTTCCAGGCAAGAGTACTGGAGTGGGTTGCCATTGCCTTCTCTGACATTGTAAAGCAGCTATATTCTAATAAATATTATTTTTAAAATAAGCCCCTGGGTGAGAACTGTCAGGGACCAGGGGCTCATTTTGTGAGAACTGACTGCCTGTCGTACCGTTACACATCCTTCCAGCCTCAGCTCAAAGGGCCTCTCCTCCATGAAGGTTTGACAGCGCCTCCTGCTCCCTTCTAAGGGGAACAAATTGCTTCCTCCCCTTTATGGCTCCGCAGTGCTTTGATATAATAATATACTGCATCTTGACAACAACAGCGCCCATGGGCTTTAAACTTGAGCCTTCTTAAAGCTTAGAAGGGCTGCACTGGCCTCTGCGGCGGACGTCGGTCATCCCTGTGCGTCTAGCACCCATTTGCCTTTTTTGCCTTGGAGAACCCCTCATCTGTCTTCAGTGCATGGGTGTGCAGGGGCTGACCCACCCCTCAGCTCCAGTGGGGCACAGTCCCAGCACCCCGAGTCTGTGCTCACTGCAGGGGTGAGCATGTGACTCCAACTGGTCTGATGGGACTCGAAGCCAGGACTTTCCCCTCGAGTTTTTAATTGAAGTATAGGTGATTTACAAAGCTGAGTGAGTTTCAGGTGTACAGAAAAGTGATTCAGTGATCCATGCGCATACATTCTTTTTTAAATTTTTTCCACTATGCTTTATCCCCCGTCTATACTGTCGTCTTCCTTGTTCCAGGGAAGACTGTCGTCTTCCTTGTTTCATGTTCTTCTGTATTCTTCTCAGTTGTCCTGTCTCAATACTGAATATAGTTCCCTGTGATATACAGGAGGTCCTTGTTGTTCATTTCTTTTATATATTGTAGTGTGTATCTTCTAAACCCAAACTCCCTGCTGCCCCTTTCGGTGTAAGAAATGGCAACCTGCTCCAGTATTCTTGCCTGGAGAATTCCATGGACAGGAGAGCATGGGGGGCTGCAGTCCATGGGTCACCAAGAGTTAGACATGACTGAGCAACTAAGCACGCACTCATCCCTTTTAGTTGAGTGATGAACCTCAGTGATATTTGTCTGTTTCCGACTTCAGATAATCTCGAGCTCCATCCATGTTCGGCAGATGGCATTGTTTCATTCTGTTTTACGGCTGAGTAACATTCCCCTGTGTCTATGTATCGGGTTTTCTTGAGCTGTTCATCTGTCAATAGCCATTTAGGTTGCTTCCATGTCCTGGCTATTACTATGTATTAATAAATAGTGCTACTATGAACATAGGGGTGCATGTATCTTTTCTAACTAGTTTTTGTCAAAACCGGGATTTCTGTTAGCATTTTTGGGAAAGAAAAAGTCTTTTTGAACTTGGGTATACAGCTGTCTAAGTAAAGGGAGCTAGAGGTGTCTGAGGTCCCTAGTGGAGAAGGCCTGCCTGAGAATGCTGTCAACAAAGAGAGGAAGTTGGGACTGAGTGAGAAAGAGATAGAACTGGAAATAGAAATAGAGATGGAGATAAAGGAGGGGGAGGGCGGAAAGAGAGAGAAAAGACTGGTTTGATTTGAGACCCTGGAGGTTAACTGGGCCAGAAACCATTCTTTCTTGAACTTTTCAATGAAGTGACTAAATTTTATTTAGTTTTAATATTATTTTGTTTTTGCTTAAACCAGTTTGAGCAAGATTTTCTCTCACATGGAACATGAAGATTTCTGAATTTTCAAATAGTTAAAGCTAAGTAGAACATTCTAAAATGCCCCAATCCATCAGAATGTGAAGATGGGAGCGTAAGATGTTTTACTCACTGATAGTTGGAGAAGTGGGATCCATTCAGCAGCGACCGTCCCCAGAGATCCCCACGGACAGTCACTACCAAGTGGATCCCACTTCTCCAGCTATCAGTGAGGGCTTCCCAGGTGGTGCTCGTGGTAAAGACCCTGCCTGCCGATGCGGGAGACTTGAGAGCCGTGGATTCAGTCCCTGGGTAGCAAGATCCCCGGAGAAGGAAATGGCAGCATGCTCCAGTATGCTTGCCTGGGAAATCCATGGACAGAGGAGACTGGTGGGCTACATTTCATGAGGTTGCAAAGAGTCAGACACAACCGAGCGTGCACGCACTAGAGATTCAATGAGGCTGCATTGCATGTGGAGAGATCTGACTCTGCAGCCCCCTGCCATCTTTTCTTTTATTGCCCTTCTCTCCACATATCTTCTTGATTACTTTGTTAGTAATGCATGTGTGCTAAATTGCTTCAGTAGAGTCTCTTTGAAACCCCATAGACCGTAGCCCACCAGGCTTTTCTGTCCATGGGATTCTCCAGGCAAGAACACTGGAGTGGGTTGCCATGCCCTCCTCCAGGGGATCTTCCCGACCCAGGGATCAAACCTGGGCCTCTGTTATCTCCTGCCTTGGCAGGTGGATTCTTTACCAGCAGTGCAACCTGGGAAGCCCTTGTTAGTCATGAGTAATTCTTTATTCCTAAGGTCTCCTAGACTCGCCCCCTGACCCTGGATTCCTACAGTTCTGCTCAGTTACTATCAGCCATCCAGTCCTGGGTTTGTTCTCGATTTGCTGTGAGTTCAAGGGTATTCCAGCCTTTCTTCCCTTCCTCTTGCTTGGACTAACTGCAAAAGCAGACTTGATTATGACGCCACAAGAAGGCAAAGAGGATTAGCTCACCATGCAGAGCTTGTGTTCCTTAGGTTGAGTGGTGTTACACCAGTGCACAGCAAAAGCCCTTGCCGGGCAGATTATCAGGGTGCCTTCTCCATAACCTCTGCAATCTTGCTCCTTCCCTAAGTGGACAATGCTTCTCTACATCCCTCCTTATCCAAAGGCACGATGGTTCCTCTTTTTTTTTCTGGTCTTCACACCATTTCTTTCTTGCCCATATTTTTTTCATCTTTCCATAATACTTCACGAGGTAGTGAAAGTTAGCTTACTCTTTTTGAAGTGCTTTCCTCATGTCTCAATAGGGGTAGTAATGTTTGCTTCCTGGAATTGTTATGATGTCTATGAGATCAGCAATATAGAGGAAAGCGCCCGCAGCCTGGTGTACAGTTAAAAGGAATCAATTCTTTGGCACTCAGCCTTCTTTATGGTCCAACTCTCACAACTGTACATGACTACTGGAAAAACCACAGCTTTGACAATATGGACCTTTGTTGGCAAAGTAACGGCTCTGCTTTTTAATACGCTGTCTACATTTGTCATAGTTTTTCTTCCAAGGAGCAAACGTCTTTTAATTTCATGGCTGCAATCACCATCCACAGTGGTTATGCAACCCTTTCTTGGGTTTATTTTCTTATAAAGTCTCACTGTTTCCATTGTTTCCCCATCTGTTTGTCATGAAGTGATGGGACTGGATGCCGTGATCTTTGTTTTTTTTTGAATGCTGAGTTTTAAGCCAGCACTCTCCTCTTTCATCTTCATCAAGAGGCTCTTTAGATCCTCTTAATTTTCTGCCATAAGTGTGGTGTCATCTGCATATCTGAGGTTATTGATATTTCTTCCCTCAGTCTTGCTTCCAGCTTGTGATTCATTCAGCCCAGCATTTCACATGAGGTACTCTGCATGTATGTTAAATAAGCGGGGTGACAATATACAGCCTTGACGTACTTCTTTCCCTGTTTGGAACCAGTCCATTGTCACATGTCTGGTTCTAACTGTTGCTTCTTGACCTACATACAAATTTCTCAGGAGGAGTTAAGGTGGTCTGGTATTTGCATCTCTTTATGAATTTTCCACAGTTTGTTGTGATCCACACAGTCAAAAGTTTTAGACAATGAAGCAGATGCTTTTCCGGAATTCTCTTGCTTTCTCTTGATCCAGTGAATGTTGACAATTTAATCTTTGGTTCATCTGCTTTTTCTAAATTCATCCTGTATGTCTGGAAGTTCTTGGTTCACATACTGCTGAAGCGTAGCTTGAAGGATTTTGAGCATTACCTTGCTAGCATGTGAAATGAGTGCAATTGTGCAATAGTTTGAACATTCTTCGGCATTGCCCTTCTTTGGAATTGGAATGAAAACTGACCTTTTCCAATCCTGTGGCCACTGCTGAATTTTCCAAATTTGTGGCATATTGAGTGCAGCACTTTAACAGCATCCTCTTCCTCTGTTCAGTTCAGTTCAGTTGCTCAGTCGTGTCCGACTCTTTGCGACGCCATGAATCGCAGCACGCCAGGCCTCCCTGTCCATCACTAACTCCCAGAGTTCACTCAGACTCACGTCCATCGAGTCTGTGATGCCATCCAGGCATCTCATCCTCTGTCGTCCCCTTCTCCTCCTGCCCCCAATCCCTCCCAGCATCAGAGTCTTTTCCAATGAGTCAACACTTCTCATGAGGTGACCAAAGTACTGGAGTTTCAGCTTTAGCATCATTCCTTCCAAAGCAATCCCAGGGTTGATCTCCTTCAGAATGGACTGGTTGGGTCTCCTTGCAGCCCAAGGGACTCTCAAGAGTCTTCTCCAACACCACAGTTCAGAAGCATCAATTCTTCAGTGCTCAGCCTTCTTCACAGTCCAACTCTCACATCCATACATGACCACAGGAGACACCATAGCCTAGACTAGACGGTCAGCAAAATAATGTCTCTGCTTTTGAATATGCTATCTAGGTTGGTCATAACTTTTCTTCCAAGGAGTAAGCGTCTTTTAATTTCATGGCTGCAGTCACCATCTGTGGTGATTTTGGAGCCCCCCAAAAATAAAGTCTGACACTGTTTCCACTGCTTCCCTGTCTATTTCCCATGAAGTGATGGGACTGGAGGCCATGATCTTCGTTTTCTGAATGTTGAGCTTTAAGCCAACTTTTTCACTCTCCACTTTCACTTTCATCAAGAGGCTTTTTAGTTCCTCTTCACTTTCTGCCATAAGGGTGGTGTCATCTGCTATCTGAGGTTATTGATATTTCTCCTGGAAATCTTGATTCCAGCTTGTGTTTCTTCCAGTCCAGCGTTTCTCATGATGTACTCTGCATAGAAGTTAAATAAGCAGGGTGACAATATACAGCCTTGACGCACTCCTTTTCCTATTTGGAACCAGTCTGTTGTTCCATGTCCAGTTCTAACTGTTGCTTCCTGACCTGCATATAGGTTTCTCAAGAGGCAGGTCAGGTGGTCTGGTATTCCCATCTCTTTCTGAATTTTCCACAGTTTATTGTGATCCACACAGTCAAAGGCTTTGGCATAGTCAATAAAGGAGAAATAGATGTTTTTCTGAAATTCAAATTGAAAATTCTTGAATTTTCAGTAACTCATTCAATTTACAAGTGGAATTTCATTTGAGAACTTGACCCTGCCTCTTTCCTTCTGTATGCATGACATTGTCTGTCATGGGAATGGAAAGCCACAAGAATCGCTGTTTTCAGCCGGCCTCTGAAGCATCACTCCTGTCCTGGGCTGCCTTCTTCCACTCATCCTCATTCGGCAGCTTTGGCCGCTACTTGTGCTCTACAGAACACTAGCTCCATGGACCGTTTATAGATGCCAGCAGATCTAAGAATTTCCACAACTGAATAATTTTGTGAGCCACTTGGCTTAAAATAAGAACATCAGTCTTCTGCAGGACTTCGTAGAGTGTTTTTATAGTAACATATTTTGTGACTCTCCAAGGGAAGTGGGAGGGACATAGCATGCAAGGTTTCCCCACTGCCCTTGGCTGTGGACCCTGTTCGCGGCTGAGCCTTTCGTGGGACAAGCAGCCGGAGGATACATTTAGGGAAATGCTGACGTGGTGTTTTAACTGGATTTCTCTGATACTGTCCTCTTCTTTGTCTCAGGAAAGTCACGCTTTTTGTCTGTTTGTTTTCTTCTCTGCTCCTCGTCAGGTGTCTTGTCTGTTTCACGCTGGCTCCTCCTTCTTTGTTGCCTTCTTGTTGGGTGAAAACAGTCATAGGATCAATGGTAAAACAGCGATCAGTCGACCAGAGAGAAGAGTGAATAGTCACACTGGTGTGCGGTGATAAGCGTTTGCAACGTGTTGAACTCACGTTTGCTGCTTTTCTTTAACTGATAACGTGAATGGATGAAGGTAGCATCGTCTCCACTCTTCTCTATGACTTGACTTCTGATTGCAACAGGAGAGGCTTCAAGGAGTCTTACACATCAAGAACATTTTTGGGAAAGTGGTCCAATTTTTCTTTGTTAGAGCACACATCAAAATAGATTAGGCTGTAATTTATTTGATTTCTATGGCTTATTTGTTTCTAGTTTGCTTGTGAGAAAAAAAAAAAAAAACCCTGGTGTGTACAATGTAGACCACATCAAAAGCTAGAATTTTCACGTACACAGTTATCAATAAGAATCAAGAAAGAGTTGTTTACTCATTTATACCTTTCCTCTTTCTAAAGTACAGCATATCGTTAATTAATATGAGCAAAGATTCCCCTCCCCTTTTTGATGTCCTTTTCATTGTAATTCAAATAAAACTTTTATGGAACAGAGTTAGCGCACTTCACACCTTGTAGCTAATTTTAAAGATACAGTCCCCTCTGGATTACTATGTATCTGAATTCAATTTGGAGATCAGCATTAATGACCGTGCTTTCATTTTCCTTTCCTTTCCTTGCTCTGAAGGTGCCTCTCTCTAGTGAAGAGTATGATTTTTTTTAGAAGCCTGATCTTAATTTTATTTAGTCTAACAAGAGAGAACACAGCCTATTTATTGTTTTCTTTGTCTTCATTTGTAAAGGTATATCACCTTTGTGACAGGTGTGTATATACCTTAGGCAACAGGTAAATAAGGCACATCCTTCCTGTGATTGCTTTTATTTCTACATAGGATTTAATCCTGGGATTCTCCAGTTATGGTAGCAATTTATTATTAGCCATTTTACGGTTGCAATAAAGTAAAAGACTTTAAAAGTGGACTAGCTCCTTTTTTGACAGAAGTTAAATAAGAAATGTATGGAATTTCTCTTTTATGGCATATATGTGTGTGTGTCCAGTTGCTGAGTCGTGTCTGACCCTTTGTGACCCCGTGGACTGTAGCCCGCCAGGCTCCTCTGTCCACGGGATTCTCCAGGCAAGAATAGTGGAGTGTGTTGCCACTTCATCCTCCAGGGGATCTTCCCGACCCAGGGATCAAACCCTGGTCTCCTGTGTCTCTTGCATTGTAGGCAGATTCTTTTCTGGTGAGCCATCAGGGAAGCCCCCTTTAGAGCATACACAGTTATAACACTTGGTCCTGTTATATTATATTTATAGTGATTTATATTTAAACTGAGAATATATTTATCAGAAATTCCTTTAGAGGTCATGTATGTATGGGTTTACTGTTTTTACTGGGTTTCACTGTTGCACACCCAGACAGGAAGCACTGATACAGAAAGTCCTATTTGGAAATACTTTCTACTGTGAGAAGGCTGCCTCATTCATGGCTGGCAGGACAAAGGCACAGAGGGATGAAAGGATTTCTGTGGACACCACACAGCAAGCCCGTGGGAGTCCCAGCAACCACAGGGATTATTTCCTCTTGGGTGTTCTTTTTCTCAACCCAAGCAAATGACTGCTGGAAGATGTGGGTGGGGTCCTGGTTGCAGAAGAGTGTAACTCACGCTTGGTTCCTCAGTTATGTCATTTCTAGGCTTTTCTAGAAGAAAAGAATTCCACGTTTGCTGGAGCAGAGTATACAAGCAACCTGTGGGAACCTTAGGCCTTTTTTCTCTTTATTGTTTTTCCTATTTTTGTTGGAGCCTAGTTGCTTTACAGTGTTGTTAGTTTCTGACATACAGCGAAGTGAATCAGTTGCAGGTGTACATGTACCGCCTTCCTTTTGCACCCCCTCCCACCCTCTCCCCCAACACTCTCTTCTAGGTCATCACAGAGCGCTGAACTGAGCCCCCTGTACTTTACTGCAGGCTCCTAATACCTAGCTCTTTTCTAATTCAGGATAGTTTTAGATTTGTTTTGGTTTAAATGGGCCAGTCTGCTGAAACAGAATGTTGGGCGTCAGTGATTATAACTTGTCCAAATTTTGGCTCAGACGGTAAGGAATCCACCTGCAATGAGGGACACCTGGGTTTGATCCCTGGCTTGGGAAGATCCCCTGGAGGAGGGCATGGCAACCCACTCCAGTATTCTTGCCTGGAGAATCCCGTGGACAGAGGAGCCTGGCGGGCTGCAGTCCATGGGGTCGCAAAGAGTCGGACATTCCTGAGCGACTAAACACTTCTCCCTTCACCAGCTCATGCGGCCATCTTGCTTGCTAGAATGCAAACACGGTGAAACGGAATGGAGAGCAAGGGCAGTGCGCTTCAAAGGCCTTAGAGCTCTGATTAGGTGAGATCAGGTTCTCACATTCTTTGCCTGCAGATGCAGAAGTCAACACAGGTCTCTGCGTGCAGGTCCTGTTCTCGTGGCACTCACAGAACGTGATCTTGACTGATGGAACTTTACAGTGGAACGTCCAGAGATGGGGGCCGAGGCATCCCTTCTGGTGGTGAAACATTGCTCAATGGACAAAGACAAGCAGTCGGTTCTCCCCAGAACTTCCATCCTTTGTCACACTGAACAATTACTCTTCACCACATGTGGTTAAGAAAAGCAAGCTCCAGTGAGAGTTAAGCGTGAAGTCCCCCTCCACCATTTCGACAAATGAGAAGCAGATGTCCACATTCTGTGGCCAATGTTCAGGCCTTAAAACACTGCCATACACTGGGCCCACTAATTGCTGCTGACAGTGGTAATAAGAGTAGTAATAATCATAGCAAACGTTTACTGCGTGTTTACCATGTGCCAGCCGCTTTCTGTAATCCTCAGTTCCCTATGGAGAAAGGTGGTGAATGATTTTTGTTTCAGGCCACCCAGATTCCCTCTCCCTTGCCATTGATACTAGATTCCCATTTTCCCCCAAGGATATCTCAGATCCTTTTGGGGGGAGAGATCCCATTCAGATCTCCTGATAAGCCCTGTAGACTGAACCCAGTCAGCAAAGCCCAGATGCAGTGACTAGTTAGGGTTGACCATGTGACCTACTTTGGGCCAATCAGATCACAGGAGAAGTTTCCATGGGTTTTCTGGATCTTCTGTGAAAACGCCTGGAGAGTCATTCTCTTTGCGTTAAGAGGAATGTGGAAGCTTGGACGTTGCTGAGGGGAATCAGCCTTGGGTAAAAGGAGCACCAAAGAAGGCAGTGAAGAAAAAGAGAGAATTTTCTTGGTGGTCCAGTGGTTCAGAGTTCACCTACTAATGCAGTGTGCATGGGTTCAAACCTTGGTTGGGGAGGTAAGATACCACATGTGGACAGTGCTGTCAGAAATAAACACACCAAAGCAGGAAGAGATGAAAACTTGGTTGATTTCACTGAATAGCTAGATTAAGCCTCAATTAAAGCCTACTCTACTTCTGATTTTTTTCTTTAACCAAATAACTTGTGTTTACCATTCAAGTTGAATTGGGTCTTCTGAATCTGAACACCAAATGATGCTTAACAGGTTTTGATATTAAAATATGTTTCTTGGATAAGGAAATGGGCTGAGAGAGTTTGAATGCTTTCCCAACATAATTGAAAAAGTAAATGGGAGATTACGGATTTAAATACAGGTGGTTTGATTCCAAAATCCATGAACATACCTGATACCTGGAGAAGGTAAAAGATATTGTTAAGAATAGAGTCCTTGGAAATAATGAATTCCTCCTGTTTCTTACTCCTGATGGAATGTAGATTTAACTTGTGAAGAATGTGTAAGAAATTAATTTGAAATCTCAGGCTGTGTAACCTTGGTTTGGTATAGTTTTCTACGTCTGGACTCTGGAGTGGTTAGAGGAGCCAAAACATCTTACTGGAAAAATCATTGTAAATCACCTTGTTAAGAACTCATCACATGTAATATATAACATTAAATTTTTGGAATAGAGTTGGATTGAAGTACATTGCCAAATATGATTACATTTTTTAATAACTTGGGAAGTTTATAAAAATATACACGCTTGATCTGATGAAGAGTCTGTTTGTGGTGAGATATCAGGCAGTTATGATTCAAAACTGTATTTGACAACAAACTGTATATGGTTGTTCAGGGACCTACTGAACAGACATCATGCAACTGATCAAAAATGAAGTCCAGAGAGGGGCAGACGATTTATGCTCGACAAAACAGAGTCTCCCCGTTCTCCTCCCCCCACCTCCCCTCCTCTCCACTCCTTCCTTCTTCACAGTTAGATTAGGACAGAAAAGAGAAGCATGGAGACATGGAAACTCACACAGCCTCCTTCCTCTAATGACCTGATAAACTTATAGCCATCAGGTAGAAGTTTATCTTGCACACAGAAACAACCTTTGTGACAGATTAATGGATAAAGAAGGTGCAGTATATATAAACAACGGAGTATTACCCAGCCTTAAAAAGAGTGAATGATGCCATCTGCGGCCACATGGATGGACCTAGAGATTCTCAGACTGAATGAAGTAAGCCAGACAGAGAAAGACAAATGTCATATATCATCGCTTATATGTGGGATCTAAAATAAGACACGAAGGAGCTTACCCATGAAACAGAAACAGACTCACACACACAGAGAATAGACTTGTGCCAAAGAGGGTGGGCAGGGAGGGATTGCTTGGGAGTTTGAGATTAGCAGACGCAAAGTATTATATATTAGAATGGATAAACAACTAGGTTCTACTATAGAGCACATGGAAACATTTTCAATATCCTACAATAAGCCATAGTGGAAAAATATGGAAAAGAATGTGTATCTGTGTATGTGAGAAATTTATCTTGTAGAAGAAACCACAGTGTCTGGAAGACTATTGCAAGAGCTCCACCGCCCCCCCCCCCATCTTTTCTTTTGATTTAAGTATAGTTGATTTACAATGTTGTGTTAGTGTCTGGTGAACAGCAAAGTGACTCAGTTGTATATATTATACATATACACTTCAGATTATTTTCCATTATATGTCATTACAAGATAACGGAATATAGTCCCTTATGCTATACAGTAGGGTTCTGGTTGTTTATCTATTTTGTTTATGAAGAACTTTTGATGCAAACCTTCTCTAAAAAGTTGGCACTCACTGGAGCCATTAACAAATCCTAGGCAGTATTTTTCTGATTTTGGTGGATGCTGGAATCACCTGAGAAGGTTGTTAAGATTGAGTATTCCTCCTCATCTCACATCTTCTGAATCAGAATGATTGGAGCAAAGGGAACCCGTGTTTAGTCCCCTCTCCCCTCCACCCCTATCCCATCATGGTGAATCTATGCCTATCATCTAGGTGTCAAGGAGATGACCTAAAAATCACTATTTTCAGTTATTAGTCATTATTTAGCTAATGAATTATGCCTAGAAGTGAAGGTTTCCCTTGTGGCATCCTAAAGGAAATCAGTCCTGAATATTCATTGGAAGGACTGATGCTGAAGCTGAAACTCCAATATTTTGGCCACCTGATGTGAAGAATTGACTCATTTGAAAAGATCCTGATGCTGGGAAAGACTGAAGGCAGGAGGAGAAGAGGACGACAGAGGGTGAGATGGTTGGATGGCATCATCGACTTGATGGACACGAGCTTGAGCAAGCTCCAAGAATTGGTGATGGAGAGGGAGGCCTGGCGTGCTGCAGTCCATGGAGTTACAAAGAGTCGAACACGACTAAGTGACTGAACTGAATTGAACTAGAAGTAATAATCAAACATATTTTAATTTTTTATCATTTCAGTTGTAGCAATCAATGAAAAATAATTATTTGAAATAATTCTTTAATAAATCACTCAATTAAAAATTTGAGAGTAATAGAATGGTTAAGAACAAGACAGAATCTTCAGTGTTTCAGTGAACTGGGGGATGCCTGACTGCTTAAATCACGAGGCTATGACTTGAGGGCTTGGGCCAGTTTATCTAGATTTGAAAGACATCTGTACATCGAGGGAGAAACTTCTTAGAGTGTCAATCATCCCAAATCTTCTCAAGGTGATGGACAACTTTGAGATCTTCACCTAGGTTTTGTATGGTGAAAGATTCTCATTTTCTTTTAACAGAGGAGAGGAACTGTGTTCTTTGTAGCTATGGCATTTTACTCATTTTAGGCTGACTACAATAGATTTCACATAAAATTCTGTGCAGATTGCCAGAATGTTAGTTATTCCGTCAGTAAGAATGAGCATAAGTAATCATACTGGTGTAAATAATCATCCTGTAAACTCTTTATGGCTAAGGAGTTCAACATGAGGTCATGCGTTGTGAACATCTGGTTGAATGACTGAATTGTGAATTATCAAGGTCTTGTGAAGAAGGCGAGAACTGCCTGCTATCTTTAGGATTCCTGCCTCTTTGTGAAAACATCCAAAATTATTGGTTTAGATACAGATGGAACTGACCTTCTGGTGCGAAAGGTGATCCGAAACTATCTTCAGCCCTGTTTACAAGACAATGAAGGGAACAGTCCTCATTGCTGGAGTACTTGGCAGGTCATGTAATTGCAAAATAGACCCCAATTCTTGCCACCCCTGGATGCATATCCTTTTGCAATATAACTGCCCACTTTTCCTATCAAGAGGTGAATCTTATCTTTCCATTCCTGGAATCTGGTCTTGGCGGCATGGCTTGTTTTCAGCAATGGGACGTTGGCGAATGGGATGTAGGGAAAGGCTTGAAAGGTGCTCGCACATTGGACCTGGCCCCGTCTTGCTACCCTTGGGAGCTTTGGTGCCCTCACTGTGTGAAGAAGCCAGGGCCTGCCTTCTGGAGGATGAGGGGCACCTCAGCTGACATCCAGCACCCGCTGACCGCCTTCCCTCCTCCAACCGTGACGACCCTTCCAGCCCTCCATCAACATTCAGACCTGCATGCATCTTAGCCTCTCAGTCATGTCCAGCTCTTTGTGACCCAGTGGACTGTAGGCTGCTGGGCTCCTCCGTCCATGGAGTTCTCCAGGCAAGAATACTGGAGTGGGTAGCCATTCCCTTTTCCAGGGGATCTTCCCTCAGATTTGTGAGCAGAAATGGAATGGTTCTTGCTTTAAGTCCCTGAGCTTCAGAATGACTTGTTACGTGATGAAAGCTGACACACATGTGCTATGGGTTGGATGTGTGTGTCCCCAGAACTTGAATGTTGAAAACCTAACCCCCAAAGATGACAGGAGGTATTAGTATGTGTGACCTTTGGGAGGAGCTTAAGTCAGGAGAGTGTGGCCCTCATGAACGGGATTCATGTCCTTATAAAAGAGCTTCCAGAGAGCTTCCTCACCTTCTCCACCATGTGAGGTCACAAACATGAACCCTGAGACCTGGACGAGGGTCCTCACCCCGTGATGCTGGCACCTTGATTTTGTACTTTCAGCCTCCAGCACTCTGAGAAATACATTATGAACATTTATCAGACACCCAGGCTGCGGTATTTGGTTATAGCAGAACTAACAGTCTAAGGCACAGGGCATTTCTCTTTGAAAGCACTTTATACTTTCATTTTTAGAGGAGAGTCAGTGTATCCCCTCCCGCAAAATTCTTTTGAGGGAACAAAGGGTTTTCGCTCCTTGTATCAGACATGCCATCCATTTCTCATCAGACTCTTGGTGCTAACCTGCCTCCTGGACCCCGACCACTAGCTCTGCTTCCACACCTCCGGATTGCACTGCTGCTGCCTGAGGCCAAGGGTGGAGCCAGACTGTATCACTCCTCAGCACTTCTGGGTGCCAACGAAATGCTGTGTTCAAGGGGCTGGGTGGTGCTCCTAGAAGTTCAGAGGGTTGACTTCCTGTGGCCCCAACTTGAGCAATGGAGGGGGAGGGAGGGGGGAGGTGAATGGATAAATTCCCCTTCTTCCCGCCCTCTGATGTGCGTACTGAGAATCCCTTCACTGCCAAGCCCAAATATGCCCCTTATCATCCAGGCGCCCAGCAGCGTCTCTTTCAAGGCGTGCCGTGAGCTGTGGCCCATGCGGTAATGAGCCTTCTGGGATTGTAGCCACTGATTCCTGCCTCACACCCCTTTTCATCAGTCTTCCCATCCCGGGACTGTACCTTCCAAATAAAGCACCAACACTCAAGCTCAGACTGTCTTTTAGGAGACTCAGAAGGACATCTTCATTTTGTCCTCTGAGTGTTGGGTTTAGGATATCCACACCCAGAATTCACTGTTGGGGTTCCTTGAAGGATTTTTATCAGAAACAAGGCAAAGTGTAATTCAGGTAATTAGACTCACAGAATTAAATTGGGGCTTGTCTAGAGGGGGAAAGCCTTCCTTCTGAAGCAGCTCCCTGCAAGCCATCTTGGTCCATGCGTATACCTTAGTTCTTGATTACTTTATTTGATTTTGGTTCAAAAATTCAAACAGTTAAGATGGCAAAACAGAAGTCTCCCTCCCACTTTTCCTTGCCCCTCAGTTCCATGTCCTAGTGGAGAATCCTTTTATCAATTTTCTTTTGTATCCTTACTGAGATGGTCTATGCATATATGTGTGTAGATACATCTATCTTTTCATAATTATAATTATTATTTCCTTAGTGTTTTGCTCCTTACTTTTTTTCCTTTTACCTGGAGATCATTTTAAATCATTTCATAAGAGCTGCCCAGGCTTTTTAAAGTTCATACACTGCAAGGTTGGAGCAGAGTTCATCTAGAGTGATGAATGTTTCAACTGTTTCCACTTCTGATCCTGCAAACATGCTGGAGTCACACATACATCTCTGAGCAACTGCTGAATTCTTACAAGTGGGCCTGCCGAGGCAGAGGGGCTCGTGTGCCTTTCACATTTTGGAACTGACATCTGCTTTCTTAAGGTCTGTTGAAGTTCTTGATTCCAAATTGCCGTCAGGATCTTGCGCTGAGCGGACTCCACTGCATTTAGGGTGGAGGAGGTTTTACTGGCCTGTGGGGGGAGGTGTGAGCTACCTCGCCAGATAGAAGAGATGGGATGAGGTTTGGAGGGAAAGGGGGGGAACTGATGGAAGCAAGGAGACAATTGGAGGTGTGCCAAAAGCAACACCCTTTCATCATCATGGTGAAGCAAATTCTAGGAGGCATCCTGAGTACCGCAGTGATCAAAACAGCGAAGGAGAAGAGGGACTAATTAGGAGAATAAAGAGACAAAGGCTCCCGCTCGCATATGGAGTCCATCTTTAATTACTTTAAATAGGTTAAAGATTCATTACAAATTATGATTTTTTTTTCTCCCTGGACATCCTCTGATGGCAATACGTGTTTTTTGTTTTTTGTTTTCCCCTTCCCCTCTAAGACGGACGCAATCAGAACAGTCTCAGCGGCACACACATTGCATCTTCCAAACCTGAGCAGACTTCCCTCCTCCAAATGGGGCATCACAGCAGCAGCCCCTTGCCATCCTTTTGGTTCTTCTTGCAGTCAGGGGCACACCGCCTAACACTCAGGCGTGGGGCCCTCTGCTCTCAGAGGGAGGGGAGGAGAGCCACAGGGGGAGATGTCCTGGCACCAGAAATGGCTGGTCTCTGGGGGGACAAGATATAGGGGAACAAAGGCTTGTGTGGGCCCAGAGCTGCTGTAATCTCTTCCCTTCCTGGCTCTGCTTGAGTTCCTTTACACTTGACTCTGGGCTTCAAAGATTTAATTTTCAGCGCTTTTGTCAAATCAACAGAAGTGTTTTTAACAATGGAAGGCAGATTTTTCTTTTCAAATGAGGGCATGGTGATGTCCAGGGACAATAAGAAACACGTTTTTGTGAATGTGAACTTCATGCCATCAGAGCTATCCTTTTGTTGTGTCTCTGCTTTTTTTTTTTTCCTGTCTGGAGGAAAGCAGAGATAAGAGGGACCATTACACCGAAATTACATATTTTAATTGATAAAAAAGGAGTAATGTAATTTAGGACTCCATGATTCAGATGAAGTTGATCAAATGCCCTTTTTAGAAGACAAGACAGCATTTCCACTCATTCAGACACTTTCACGTTTTGCCACAGTATGTCCTTGGATGTTTATCATGGCAAAATTTTCCCTGAAGTTAGGCACAGGAATAGAGCCAAGGAGGCAGGAATCACATACTGGGGTAATTCTGGACCATCCTTGAAGCAAGAACTCTGAGACGTATATTATGGTCACTCCCTATTTGAGCGTCCTGTCCAGACCAGGTGTATCTGCGTGTCGTATGATGACAGCAAGCTGGAAGCACCTTCCATAATTTTATATTCTCTGTCTTCCAAATGGAGTAAAGATAATTCTATCATATTTTGACATAGTCTGGTTAGAACAGTCAGAATATTATGCCAGGTTTTTCCATACCAGAAGTAATTACTGTGCATGGACTTTTCTTCAAACTCTAAGTCATATCAAAGGAGACTAAATGACTCAGAGTTTGGCTCCATCTAAGGATCCACCTAAGAGCAGAGCTGCAGTTCATGGGGTCGCAGAGTCAGTCACAACTGAGGGACCAAACTGAAGAGAAGGAAGCAAAAAAGTGTTTGATCTGTTTCATCACCATTTAAATGAATGGTCAAAATGCTTATGTTGAGGCAATTTCTTCAAAGAAGCTCTTCGATGGAGCCCAGTGTGTACGAGACAGATGAAGACTGGTGGCTGCTCCTCTGCATTGCTCCTCACTTCTACGTGCCCCCCTCTCTCTCCAAACCCGGATGACACAGAACCCACAACAGGACAGAGCTGCAGAGGCCAGGTCTCGAGGGCATCCACACCTGACTCAGCATCTCGCACAAAAGGTGCCCGATAAACGCTTGAGAAAGGACACAGAGCCTAGTGCTCTGGAAGCATGAATCCAAGATGTTTTAGGAAATGTTTAGAGTCCATGTTTCAAAAACTAGTCCATATAAAAGTCATTCAAGTATGAAGGCTTTGGGATGCTTACTTTGGAAAGTCAAAGGGAAAATAACTGTAATGGTTGCGATCTGCGTCAAGGCGAAGGTAGCTTGGGATGACAGGGATCACGGTAGGCTACCTGATAAAGGTGGTATCTTCCCATACAAAGCCGCGTAGGTGTGCGCGCGCGTGTGTGTGTGTGTGTGTGTGTGTGTGTGTTTGCACGCGCATGTGTGTCTGATTCCTTGGTCAAAGCTTATGGTAGAGTTGTGAACTGGCAGATTAAAGGGAAAAAAAATCTAGCTCAAAGACTCTGGCTCGGAGAATGTTTTAAAAATAATTTTAAATTTGCTGCCAGGAATTTTAAAATTGTAAGATTTCACATATAACTCCAGATTTCTGGTTTCTTTTGAAAAAAGGAGATGCTCTAGTAACACAGTGAGCCTACCTTCCTCTTGCCCAGTGGTTCTCAAGGCCCAGTCCGGAGCCAGCAGCATCAGCGCCACGTGCGGACGCTTAGATAGTCCAGGGTGCACCCCACACTATGCGTTCCAACAGGCCCCTCGATGCGGACGCCCGCGACCTTTGAGAATCACTGCTCTTGACTATGATCGGGTGGATTTGGGTGGTGAATGTGCTTAGCACTTGGGCTGTCCCTCTCATTCGTACAGTTTTCAGGCCCTTTGGAGCCTTTGATGGTTTTTACTCTTTAGGAAATGGCACCGCACTCCAGTGCTCTTGACTGGAAGATCCCAGGGATGGAGGAGCCTCGTAAGCTACAGCCCATGAGTGCAAAGAGCCAGACACGACTGAGCGACTTCACTTTCACTTTCCCCTTTCACTCCTTATGCACAATTAAGACAGCTTAGTATGAACACATGAGGTTTTCAAAATTTCAATTATGAATCCGAGGCCCTGAAGTTCTGAGGTCGTGCAAAGACTTTTAGGAACCTAGCACAACCCCACAGCATCTCAGATCTGATCTCCCATATCCTTCGAGCTGCTGCCTGTGAGGCAGTCTGAGAAAACTCAGTTGGTGCAAAGAGATAGGGCCTGTTAAAGTCGTGGGAGTCAGAAAGCCTTGCTCAGGGTCTCTAATGCCCACAAGGAAAATGGTCAGATACAGCTTTATTTAAGTATATTGCAGGCGGGAAGAAGTCACACGGAATCTTGCTGTATTTAAGCGTGTTTTGTGATGAACTCTTCAGAATGTCTGTGTGGTTTCTGCCAGTTTGTCAGATAGCCCTCAATTACTCAGTCTCACTCTAAATAAAAACAAGCCACCAACTCATTATCAGCAAACATCTCCGCAAGCTGACTCTCTCTGTGTGGGTCAGCATCTGAAGTAATTGCCAAGCATGAGCCCCACACGGAGGTGCCCTCAAGTCAGCCTTCTGTTTACCCCCCTGTTAGATGCACGTGGGTTTCACTCTTAGATCTACCTAAAGGTTCTTTTACTTTTATTAAATTCCTTTTAGCTCTTTCAGATCCTAGTGATAAAGTTTAGCTTCCTGTAATAATTAAACATTTGTGAAATAATATTAATTACTGCTCCCCAAACAACCACGTCTTCTTTATTTCCCAGCCTCCGGGCAGATCCGTGATGGCTAATTCTTACCAATGGAATGTAAATAAAAGTGTCAAGTCAGTTCTGGTCCCAGGGCCTGATGAGAAGGCACACGTTCTTTGGGCTTGCTCCTTTCCTGGTTTGGCAGTTTTAGAGAACATGCGTTGGTGTTGATGGACCAGCAGAGGGGAAGCAGCCTGGGTCCTTGATTGGCCATCTGAAAGACCACAGTGCGAAACTCCCTGACCTACTTCTGACTCTGGCACGAGTGAGAGTTAAGCCTTTGTTGTGCTACACTTTGCTCTGGGCTGTTGTGCTACAAATAGTCTGTCCTCGCCTGACTAACGCAGACCGGCATGACTGAGAAGCTGGCTGGGCTGAGGAATGTGCTAGGGCTTTGGTGGAAGCCATAGAAAAGAAGCCGCAGCTTGGAGTTTTCATTTATGTAGAGCTGGCTCTTGAAGGGAGTGGTTGAGAAAGAGGCTTGCTCTAGACTGGAGCTGGCGTTCAAGAAGACTTGATCTCATGAGAAAGACACAGAGCAGAATTCTGTGGGCAGTGGGCAGATTGTACGAGAGGAATCATAGGGATTCAGGGTAATGTTGTGGTTTGGAGCAGGGCTCCAGCTGGTCCCTGAGAAGGCAGGACAAGGAGCCAAGCCCTTGGAGCCTGCAGGCAGGGTGAGAGGCCAGGGCCCCAAGGAGGACTGAGGCTAATCTCAGAGTTCATGACCCAGAATAAAAAGCTGGGGTGGGGGAAGTTATACTCAGTAACGAGAGAAGATTCTCAGTTTGAGATTTGGGTGACCAGTCAGATGGAATTTCCATTCCCTAAGACAGGGGACATGGGGTGAGCATTTAGACTTGTCTCACCAGGCTTTGAATATATGTGATAGCGGTTGGTGGTTTAGGTGCTAAGTCGTGTCTAACTCTCGCTACTCCGTGTACCGTAAGCTACCAGGTTCCTTTCCTTGGGGTTTCCCAGGCAAGAATACTAGAGTAGGTTGCCATTTCCTTCCCTAGGAGATCTTCCTGAGACACATTGGAACTCGGGTCTCCTGCATTGCAGGCAGATTCTTTACCAACTGAGCCACCAGGGAAGCCCTTTGAATATACATGCGTATCTAATATCAGTTGGTGCCCACAGGTAGCTTGGAGTGGCTCATCCGTTCAGGTCAGTCGTTCAGTTGTGTCTGACTCTTTGCCACCCCGTGGACTGCAGCATGTAAGGCTTCCCTGTCCTTCACCAACTCCTGGAGAATACTAAAATTCGTGTCCATTGAGTCAGTGATGCCATCCAACCATCTCATCCTCTGTCGTCCCCTTTTCCTCCTGCCTTCAGTCTTTCCCAGCATCAGGGTCTTTTCCAATGAGTCAGTTCTTCACATCAGGTGGCCAAAGTATTGAGCTTCAGCATCAGTCCTTCCAATGAATATTCAAGACTTATTTCCTTTAGGATTGACTGGCTTTATCTCCTTGTAGTCCAAGGGGCTCTCAAGAGTCTTCTCCAACACCACAGTTCAAAAGCGTCAGTTCTCCGGTGCTCAATCTTCTTTATGGTCCAACTCTCACATCCATACATGACTACTGGAAAAGCCACAGCTTTGACTAGATGGACATTTGTCAGCAAAGTAATGTCTCTGCTTTTAAAAATGCCGTCTAGGTGTGTCATAGCTTTCTTGCAAACAGCAAGTGTCTTTTAATTTCACAGCTGCAGTCACCATCTGCAGTGATTTTGGAGGACAGGAAAATAAAGCCTGTCACTGTTTCCATTGTTTCCCCATCTATTTGCCATTAAGTGATGGGACTGGATGCCATGATCTCAGTTTTTTCAATGTTGAGTTTTAAGCCAACTTTTTCACTCTCCTCTTTCACTTTCATCAAGAGGCTCTTCAGTTCCTCTTCACTTTCTGCCATAAGTGTGGTGTCGTCTGCATACCTGAGGTTATTGATATTTCTCCCTACAATCTTGATTCCAGCTTGTGCTTCATCCAGCCCAGCATTTCTCATGATGTACTCTGCATATGTTAAATAAGCAGGGTGACAATATACAGCCTTAACATCTTTCCCAATTTTGAACCAGTCTGTTTTTCCATGTCCGGCTGTAACTGTTGCTTATTGACCTGCATACAGATTTCTCAGAAGGCAGGTAAGGTGGTCTGATATTCCCATCTCCTGAAGAATTTTCCATAGTTTGTTGTGATCCACATAGTCAAAGGCTTTAGCATAGCCAATGAAGCAGAAATAGATGTTTTTCTGGAATTATCTTGCTTTTTCTATGATCCAATGGCAATTTGACCTCTGGTTCCTCCAATGGCAATTTGATCTCTGGTTCCTCTGCCTTTTCTAAAACCAGCTTGAACATCTGGAAGTTTACAGTTTATGTGCTGTTGAAGCCTTGCTTGCAGAATTTTGAGCATTACTTTGCTAGTGTGTGAGATGAGTGCAATTGTGCGGTAGTTTGAGCATTCTTTGGCATTACTTTTCTTTGGGATTGGAATGAAAACTGACCTTTTCCAGTCCTGTGGCCACTGCTGAGTTTTCCAAATTTGCTGGCTTATTGAGTGCAGCACTTTCACAGCATCATCTTTTAGGATTTGTAACAGCTCAACCGGAAATCCATCACCTCCACTAGCTTTGTTCATAGTGGTGATCCTTCCTAAGACCCACTTGACTTCCATTCCAGGATGTCTGGCTCTAGGTGAGTGATCACACCTTTATGGTTATTTGGGTCATGAAGATGTTTTTGTGTATAGCTCGTCTGTGTATTCTTGCCACCTCTTCTGCTTCTGTGAGGTCCATACCATTTCTGTCCTTTATCGAGCCCATCTTTGCATGAAATGTTCCCTTGGTATCTCTAATTTTCTTAAAGAGATCTCCAGTCTTTCCCATTCTGTTGTTTTCCAATATTTTCCTCAATGTTCCCGTTTGCCTCAATATTCCCCTTTGTATTGATTGCTTAGGAAGGCTTTTTTATCTCTCCTTGCTATTCTCGACAGACAGAGTGCTTGAAGAACTGTGGGTAGAGGTTTGCAACATTGTACACGGGGCAGAGTGGCTCACAGCCTTCTCCTGGTTTTCATTAGCTTTCTGTATGGCTGCCTATACACAGAGTTGTAGTAAAAATAAATAAATAAATAAATAATCCATGCAGTGTAAAGACAGTTTTTATACAATCCAGTCCTTCCCTTCCCCCTGAGTGCTGTTTCCGAACCTTTCCTACAGAGAAACGTGGGGCCCTCCACTGCCAAGTCAGGATGTCCAATAAGCAGTTGTGTATGGGCCTGGATGTCGGGAGGAAGACTGGGGATGGAAGGAACAACTTTGCCGTCATCAACAGAATGATGAAAACGTAGCCCCTGGGAAAGAAAGGAATTGCTCCCTCCCTCGCAAAGGTGTATCCAGTGAGAAGAGGAGCTAATACTGAAACTGCGCAGCACAGATTTCTGAGAGCCGGGTTGAGAAAGAAGGAGATTCAAGCAAAAGAGTTGAGGATGGTGAGGATCAGGGTAGGAGAGAGTCTCGTGGAGGAAAGGTCATCAGTATAGGGAAAGTAAGAGCAAAGAGGTTGGTTAGGGGTTTTCCTACCCAGGGGTCCTTGTCAGAATTGGTACCCACCAGTACAGAAGGCAGGCTAAGGGAGCAATGAGAGAGGAGAAAACGGAGGTCATGAGTGGAAACGTCTCCCAGGAGACTGGCCCTCAGGGGACGGCTGTCCACACGCAGAGGGGAATTGGAGTCAGCCCCAGCGCCTGGAAGAGCCACACAGCCCCTCCTAATGCACAAGTCAGACCACGCTGCTTCTCTTGGGGACCCCGCCGGGACCCTCGCTCCTCAGCGCCAAAGCCAGGTCCTCCGAGCAATCAGCAGAGCCTACGTGGTCTGCTTCCATCAGCTCCAGGCCCACGCCCGTTCCCTACTAACCCATCTGGCCTCATGGACCCTCCTGTCAGTGGGCCAGGCCAGCCTGGCCTCAGCCCTGGCTGTGCGCACGCTCCCACCATCGAGCCCTGCTGGTCTCGCCTCCAGAGTTTTCTCAGTGACAAGAATCCTGACGGATCTTTGAAAGCGGCCACTTGCTCAACCTCTGCACTCATGCTTTTTTTTTTTTTTTTAAAGTAGATTTACAATGTTGTGTTAATTTTGGATGTATAGCAAAGTGATATGTATATATATATATATATTTTTCTTTTTAAGATTCTTTTCCCCTATAGGTTATGATAAGATATGGAATATAGACCCCTGAGCTATATAGTAGGTCTTTGTTTATCTATTTGATATATAATAGCATGTATCTTGGAGAAGGCGATGGCACCCCACTCCAGTACTCTTGCTTGGAAAATCCCATGGACAGAGGAGCCTGGTGGGCTGCAGTCCATGGGGGCTAAGAGTCGGACATGACTGGGCATCTTCACTTTCAATTTTTCACTTTCATGCATTGGAGCAGGAAATGGCAATCCACTCCAGTGTTCTTGCCTGGAGAATCCCAGGGATGGGGGAGCCTGGTGGGCTGCCGTCTATGGGGTTGCACACAGTTGGACACGACTGAAGTGACTTAGCAGCACCACCAGCAGCAGCAGTGTGTATCTGATAATCCCAAATTCCCAATTCATCCCTCCTCCCCCATTTTGCCTTTGATAACCATAAGTCTATTCGCTCTGTCAGGGACTGACGCTGAAGCTGAAGCTCCAGGACTTTGGCCACCTCATGTGAAGAGTTGACTCATTGGAAAGGACTCTGATGCTGGGAGGGATTGGGGGCAGGAGGAGAAGGGGACGACAGAGGATGAGATGGCTGGATGGCATCACTGACTCGATGGACATGGGTTTGGGTAAGCTCCAAGAGTTGGTGATGGACAGGGAGGCCTGGCGTGCTGCGGTTCATGGGGTCACAAAGAGTTGGACACGACTGAGCCACTGAACTGATGCTGATGCTACGCTTCCTATGACAATCTCTAGATCCATCCATGTTGCTGTACACGGCATTATTTCCTTGCATTTTATGGATGAGTGATGTTCCACGGAGCATATACACCACGTCGTCTTTACCTGTTCACCTGTTGACGGGCATTTAGGTTGGTTCCACACATTGTCTATCGTACACAGTGCTGCTCTGAACATGGGAATGCATGTATCTTTTTTTTTTTTACTTTTTATTTTTACTTTATTTTACTTTACGATACTGTATTGGTTTTGCCATACATTGACTTGAATCCACCACGGGTTGAATTAGAATTTTTGTCTTTTCCAGATATATGCCCAGGAGTGGGATTGCCAGAATGTACGGTAATCCTGCTTCCTTCTTATTCTGCGTGACATTTTCTTTTTCCAATGCATTTCTTATTGAATGTGTTGTGTTTATTGTTCATTGTCTGTCTTCTCTTGCTAGACTATAATCTGTTTCAAAGCAGGGATCCCTGACCCTTTTATTCCGCTGACATATCCCATAACACATCCGCTCACACGTCTCTGGAACAGTGCCTGGCACCGAGAAGGCCTGCCCTGAATGGTGTTGAGGAAATGGAGGCGGTTTTTAAAAGCAGAGAGCCTCTGTCCCATATTTGTGACACAGTGTGGAGGGGACGTTTGATGGGAGCAGGTGGCCTTGGGGAGGGAAGCCTGCAGTGGAAGAGAATCAGTGGCCTCCAGGGCTACTGTGGAACCCCTGAAGGGCAGCTCTTTGGGGCAGCACCTTAGGTCAGCATGACCTTCATTGATTAGGACATATTGTCATTGAGGTTACAGGTTCAGTTCTCGTTGGGCCCACTGAACGTTGTTTCCTCCTGACCCTGCTCTGCAGGGTCATCTCACGAGGCATGGAGCTGATCACAAGATGAACATGTCGGGCTGGGTCCTTGCTCATTCGCGAGCCTTTCCAAGAAAGGGGTGGCAGGCAGCCTTGTTTCAGAGGAAAGGCATTTTCTCTGCTTTTTCTTGTCTCAGACTTTTCACTTCAAAGTCTCCTCCCACGAGGTGCCCTGGAGCACAGAAGAGGCGAAGAGAAGGGCTAGCTAAGGGGGGAATGCTTCTGCACCGCCTGCCTCTTCCAGGCTGAGTGACAGGAGGCATGCCCCTGGTCATCCACAAAGCAGGGCGCAGACTCCTTCCTGGGGAACCCCCACCCTCACCACATGCTCTGCTGACACAGGCGGGTGTGGAGCAACCCTGGGGCTCCACCAGGAAAACGCAGTGACAGCGTGGCCAGAGCACCCCATCCTTCTCCAAACCCACAAACAGACTCAGATGTTGAAGCCACCGCTCGCCACCCCAGCAACACTCACTGCCACCCCCCACTCAGAGCCATCGACAGGCTGCCTGCTAGGTTGGTTGATGCGCCTTTTATTTAGCGTTCTGTTAATTTGCTAAACACTGTTTTGGTCTGTGTGACTGAAGGATGTAAAAATGCAGTAGGTGGTTTATAGGAGACGAGTTGCAAGAGAATGCCCAGTGTTCTGAGCGGCATACGCATAATACTTACCCTCTGAAGGGCTGGATTTTCCCTCGGGCGATGGGGAGCAAGCTCAGAGAGGTGCCCCCCACACGCGCCCCCTCCCTGTCCTCTTTATGGCTCTCTTTGACCTGCTCCTCCCCTCCGAGCTGTGTGGTGGGCGTACAACTGTTGCAAGTAGGTGGCACAGCTGTTTGCTTTGACTGCCTCTGTACCTCGGGGATCCCAGCCATGCAGTCATCATTGCAGGATGAGAATGGCATTTATGCTTTAATAAACTCACCCTATTTCTTTGTTAGAGGGAAAAAAAGGGGGGCATCCCACCCACCACGTTGCCAGCTACATGTCACAGCTCAGAGCACACCACAGTGGCTAATGTTTTCCAAATTCTCCCTTGCACTGGAAATGGAAACCATTAGAAAAATATTGGGATGGTGTGAAGATTTCCCAAACACCTGCCTCCCACCTCTTACGCACAATATGCCCGGTTTTTGCAATGCATGTATTTTTTTTTTTGCCGTTTTGTGCATTTTCATTTACAAGCACATGTATATTTTATAAGTGTATGTGTACATACTTCTTGGTGATTTACTTGTAAATTTCCTAAGTGGGGAAGCCACACAAAGGTCGCCAAGCTGTGGATGGAATTAAATAGCATTTCCTAATAGGAAATAATAAAGCATGCATCAGAAACATATCGGCTAGGGGAGAAAATGCATTTTCAACCTGAAAGTTATTGAATGTTTATAATCAACGAGCTGATCCTGTGGAGGAGGGGGTCACTCTTCCTCTTCCCCATCAAATAAATCACTGCAGGCTTACAAAGTCATTGCTCTGAGAGGCTAAATCTTTCAGCTTTTGCTCCTTTTTGTCTTGCAAAAACAACACATATCCCTGCTGGCACACCTGTTTCTCTCTGCTCCTTGCCTGGTGGTATCTAGCAAAACATATTTCATGTGTTACCTCTGAGGGCACATTTTGCTGATTTGACTTGAAGTATCTATAACTATGATGGAATTCTTCGCCTGACTCAGAAATCAGCTGCCTTTCAATCCCCCACCTAGAAGATCCTCTAAATCAAGGAGAATGGCAACATCAACTTGCTTTTGTTGTCATTATATTATTTTTATTAACTAGCCTGTTATTATTTTAACATTGCAAAGCTACAAATAACTCAATCTGGGATAATGAAATCCATAGTGTGAAGGAAGTTTGGAATCAATAGGACCCTTAGATCTTACATCTGTAGATAGTGCAAAGGGGTTATTGGAAACTCATCTTAATGATTGCAATGCACCATGTTTATTTAATACTTTAGTCTTTTGATTTCAAGATGTTTGAAAACAATGACTATAACATTTTGGATGTTTCATATTTTTTGCTCAAAGCTTATGTTAAATATAAGCATGAAATATTTCATTTGTTCATTTATTAAGTATTTTTATTGAATGCCTAGTATAGTCTAGGTACTGTTCTAGGTGCTGAGGATAACAGAGCAAACAAGGATCATAGGATGCTGTCCATCGAGTCAGTGATGCCATCCAACCATCTCATCCTCTGTTGTCCCCTTCTCCTCCCACCTTCAATCTTTCCCAGCATCAGGGTCTTTTCCAAAGAGTCAGTTCATCGCCACAGGTGGCCAAAGTATTGGAGCTTAAGCTTCAGCATCAGTCCTTCCAATGAATATTCAGGACAGATTTCCTTCAATATTGACTGGTTGGATCTCCTTGCAGTCCAAGGGACTCTCAAGAGTCTTCTCCAACACCACAGTTCAAAAGCATCAAGTCTTTGGTGCTCAGCTTTCTTTATAGTCCAACTCTCACATCCATACATGACTATTGGAAAAACCATAGCTTTGACTAGACAGACTTTTGTTGGCAAAGTAATGTCTCTGCTTATTTTTAATATGCTGTCTAGGTTGGTCATAGCTTTTCTTCCAAGGAGCAAGCATCTTTAATTTCATGGGTGCAGTCACCATCTTCAGTGATTTTGGAGCCCCCCAAAATAAAGTCTGTCACTGTTTCTGCTGTTTCCCCACCTATTTGTCATGAAGTGATGGGACCGGATGCCATGATCTTAGTTTTCTGAATGTTGAATTTTAAGCCAGCTTTCTCACTCTCCTCAAGAGTGAGAGGCTCTTTTAGTTCTTCACTTTCTGCCATACGTGTGGTGTCATCTGCATATCTGAGGTTATTGATATTTCACTCTACAATCTTGATTCCAGCTTGTGCTTCATCCAGCAGCGTTTCTCAGGATGAACTCTGCATCGAAGTTAAATAAGCAGGGTGACAATATACAGCACTGATGTACTCCTTTCCCAATTTGGAAGCAGTCTGTTGTTTCATGTCCAATTCTAACGGTTGCTTCTTGACCTGTATACAGATTTCTCAGGAGGACTCTGAAAAAAAATACAGATGAACTTATTTACAAAACAGGAATAGACCCACAAACACAGGAAACAAACTCATGGTTCTCAAAGGGGAAAGTGGGGAGGAGCAAATTAGGGATTTGAGATGAACACGTACACACTACTGGTATAAAATAAATAACAAAGACCTACTGCATAGCACAGGGAACGATGCTGGATAAACTCTGTGGAAAAGAATCTGAACAGTGAATTGGTACATGTGTACAACTAAATCGCTGTGATGCACACCTGAAACCCACTAGGCGTTTTAGACCAAGTCTACTTCAGCGAAAAGCAAATAAAGAAGGGGCAGCAGGAGAATAAAGATTCGGGGCAAGAATTTTGCAGGCACGGTACTAGCGTGAGAGCCTAAGGCGAGTCTGAGAAGAGCCAGGCTGAATCGGGGGGAGAAGGACGTGAGACCGCAGAGGACGTCGTAGACTGAGCGGCTTCCGAACACCAGGAATTCAGCCCCGTGGTTCTGGAGGCTGGGCGGTCTACGAGCAGGTCACCAGCAGGTCACCAGCAGGTTTGGTGCTGGTGAGGACATGCTTCCTGGGTCATGGATGGCCGTCTTCTTAGTGGGACGGAAGGGGTGGGGGAGTTCTGGGGTCACTCGTATGCGGGCACTAATCTCATTCATGGAAGCTCCAACTTCACAGCCTAATTACCTCCCAAAGCCCTCACTTTCTAATGCCATCACACTGGGGGTAAGGTTTCAACATATGGATTTGGGGGGACATTCAAACACTCATCTAGAGCAGTCAGGGAAATAATTCGAGCTACATTTTAAATGTAACAGGAAGCCATGTGTGGGGGAAAGTAGGGTGTAGACAGCTGCACAGTGCTGCAGATGCCCTGCCTCTGGAAGGCTGTGGCTCAGGAGGGTCCATTCTTAGTCCATAGGGACTAAGTGTGGGCAGGAGCGCTTCCTTAAAGGAAATCCACAATGTGATGAACAGAAGGATGGGGGTTGGGCAGCAGGCAGCCAGGGTCACAGTAGACTACGCAGAGTCCGGTTACATGGCTAGAGCCTGCTCTCAACACACGTTCTGCAGGCTTTCATACGTGGGCAAAAATAGTCAAAAAAAATCAGAATATCCGTATCTATCTGTGTGTCTAAGTATCTATATATCGAACTATCCATCATTTCTATATGTAAGGGGCCAGAAAGGGGATGCCCCAGAGGGCATTATTTTCCAGAATTTTGGGAGAATGTGAGGAGAAGGCAATCCAAGCAAGGGTTACACTCAACTTTTAGAGACTTAGTCGGTGAAATGAAATTATGTTTCAACTCTCCACTTGAGCTGGGCTTCACCCGAAGTGGAAGTGGCTGTTGGTGCTGTTGAGTCGCTGAGTCACGTCCAGTTCTTTGTGACCCCATGGACTGCACACCAGGCTTCCGTGTCCTTTGCTGTCTGCTGAGGTTTACTCAAAATCATGTCCATTGAGTTGGTGATGCCATCCAACCATCTCATCCTCTGTCGTCCCCGTCTCCTCCTGCCCTCAATCTTTCCCAGCATCAGGGTCTTTTCCAATAAGTCAGCTCTTTGCATCAGGTGGCCAAAGTATTAGAGCTGCAGTTTCAGCATCCGTCCTTCCAGTGAATATTCAGGACTGATTTCCTTTAGGATGGACTGGTTGGATCTCCTTGCAGAAGAGAAGACTCCTCTCAAGAGTCTTCTCCAGCATCACAATTCAAAAGCATCAGTTCTTCGGCACTCAGCCTTCTTCATGGTCCAACCCTCACATCCATACATGACTAGTGGAGAAACCAGGGAAGCAAATGGTGTATTCCTGAGGGGGTTGCCATTGCAGATAACTGGGGATACTGTGCAGGACCTGCTTTGTAACTGTGTCTCCAAGAGGAAGGTGGCTGGGGTATTTATCCACCAGCTTCCATTCCTCTTTGTTTGAGGGTCTTTTCTGGAGTAGTAGCACACAGGCTTTCCCAGTCTGCTGTTCATTACAGGGTCCAGAGAGCACTTCCAAGTAGAGGCAGGAAACCGTGACATTTTTGGGTACTGCTGTTACTGCGTCTAAACTTGCAGTGCTTACCTCATGACAGACCAGTAATTAAGGGGTAAGTAGTTGGGACAAGGCTTAATGATTTTGTTTGGAAAGTCAGCAAACTGAGTAGCTGGTGGGCTCATTTCCCGAAGAACCACCTCGCCTGAGTTAGAATTTAGGCTCCTCTTATACTGAAAGGGGAGGGGTGAAGTCAAGCACTTCCTGGTTCCCATCAGCCTCCAGAGAGCGTGCATGCTAAGTTGCTTCAGTTGGTCTGACTCTTTGCAACCTTAAGCTGGTCACTTCAGTTGGTCTGACTCCGTAGCCCGCCAGGTTCCTCTGTCCATGGGATTCTCCAGGCAAGAATACTGGTGTGGGTCGCCATGCCCACCTCCAGGGGATCTTCCCAACCCAGGGATCGAACCTGAGTCTTATGTCTCCTGCATTGGCAGACGGGTTTTTTACCGCTAGTGCCACCTAGGAAGCCCCCAGCCTTCAGAGGGGATGTGTTAATTTCTTCCTTCCTGCAGTCATTCACAGGTGGGCCTGGTCAGGATGTTTCTTGTGGGATAAACGAAGGTATTTTAGCTTAATGCTCATTACCTGGGAGGCGGGGCTCCCAGAGATGGGCCGTTGTATATATTTTAAGCTAACAACCAATCTATTATAGCATACAAAATGTTCTTTCCTATTACGCTGGTGGTGACATCAGAGGTGGGCTCCAGGATGTGGACAGGACAGCTATATGCAACCTCAGGTACAAATGATGCTGGTGATATCCCGCTGTTTAATTTCCCATTCATGACTCCGGGGGGCTCCTGCTCGTTTAGGACGCACTCACCACAGACTCTGTGATGGTCCTCCATCTGGGGCGACTTTTAAAACCTTCTGCAGCAGTTCTCATAGTAACTGTACCTGTAGTCGACTGCAGGGTCTCTGCCCTTGAGGATCCCCTTCCCTTGGGGGGTCCCTCTGTGATACCCGCCTTCCTATGCCCCTCCCATGTCTAAAGATGGTGGTCATTTGTTCAGACTGAAACTTTGCATAAGGAGCTGACTTCCCGGGACAGCTGGGAATTCCCGAGGGCAGGAGAGTGGAGGGGATGCTGTCGTGCACTGCCGATGGCCCCTCCAGACCCAGGCACCCACCTCCCTGCTGCTGAGAGCTCTCCGCTAAGAGCTTGTTCTGGGGTTGCCATCATCAGAGGGGGTGCCCTCCCAGCACGTTACACTTCCTCCCTCGCCAGCCGACAGCCAGTGACTGGCTGATGCAAGGCTGCAAAGGCCAGATCCCTGCGCCTCGATTCAGGGAGAGCCCGGGAGAGCCAGCCGGCTCTGGGGCTTGCTGATGAGCAGACTGAGGTGTCTGCTGCAGGCGCATCTGAGTCTGACCGCTCCCTCTTCCGGGTCCTGTTTCCTTTATTCCCCTACAGACGTGGACCCCCGAAACACACCCCAGTGCGTCCGCTGTCCCTAAATCTGTGTCAGAGTCTGTTTCCTGAGGAATCTGACTTCAGGGCCTGACGAGGGACAAGTGTTGACCTCTGCTTATTTGGTCCTCACCTCCTTCTCTAGTAACATCTGACAGAGTCTAAACGGGGCCCCCATTGAGATTCCTGGAAACTGGAAGGTCCTTGAGCGTCTCGTCTGTTTGGAGAGGCCCAAGAGTGAGCGCTTTCACTGCAGAGCCCTTGACATCATCCCTGTCGTGGAGAAGAGCCCTCCGGATACCCACGGAGTCGTAGTAAACAGATGGCGCCCCGTGGCTGCTGGAGCCAGCCAAGTTCAGAATGGTCTGTCACGTGGTGAAATGTTTTCCCTGAGATTTTTATGACTGTAGAGTGTGTGACAAGGCCAACATATATCAAGAAATGTAGACAAGGAAGGACAGCCTCCAAAAGGGGAAAGGAAATAAGAAGCCTTTAAGTCGCGGATTTAATATTCTTGGAAACAGAAATGAATGATTTAAAGCTTATTTGTTTATGTTTGTTTACCGTTCAGTGCCTGGTGTTCCTAGGATAGAATTTGCTTCACAATTTTAGGATTCTATTTTACATACCAAATACCACCTTACACCTTCTGTATAGAGTGCATTTCATCCAGAGACCATAAGGCCATCCATCTACAGAGGCACACTCTCAAACTCTTGCTTGTCTACACCGCAAAGCTAATATCACACATAGGGTGGAAAGGGCATGAAGACACTGACCTTAATAAATTCTTTGTTATTGAAATAATTTGTTGGAGGAAGGTGAACACAGCACAAGAATTTCTATAAGCTTTCAGAGTCTGCTTGCCCAGATGACTGAGCAGAACACGATATGAGTTTTCATTTTTCTCTTGCTTCCTACCAAACTCAACCTTGGGTTGGTGGACATTGAAAATCCAGCAGCAGAAATTACACTCTAGGTTAAGTATTTAAATTTTTTTATCTGCAAAGCATAGATGACTGATTTAACTGTCAAATTATAACGTTAAGAAAACTTATGGGAAAATGATTTTCCCAGTGTTCTAAAACTATAGTACTATAGGTTGATAATAGCATAATAAGTTTAAAGGGGCATCTGTGCAGGCATGGACACCAAATTTTAGGCTCCTGTGATCTGAAAGAGAACATTTTATCATATTCAACCTCAAGACCCCAGATCAGGAGCTAGGTTTTCTGATAACTTCAGCTCATCTCACATTATTTTACTTTATGGAGTTCGGCAATGAGGCGACCATTTTATGAATCGAGTGGATTCTTTCTTTCTCAGATATTGAATTTGGTGAAAAGAGGCTTTGGGCATCAAGACTTCAACATCGCATTAACAAGGAAGCTCATGAAATGTGGCATATGATGTCAAAACAGGCCAGCCTAAACGTGCGTCGGAGGGGGAATGGCTCATCACTTACGGGATATGCTGGCAGAGTGCTTATTTTTGAATACGTGGCGTAAATGTGCATCTATTGGTCATGGGAACATGGCCATATCATATTACTGGCTGATGAAAGCAGACGATAAAGAAGCAAAAATAGTATAATCAATTTCTATGTAATTGTGTATGGTAAGTCAGTAAGTAAGTGTTAGTTGCTCAGGCGTGCCTGACTCTTTGCAACCCCACAGACTGCAGCCTACCAGGCTCCTCTGTCCATGAGATTTTCCAGGCAAGGACACGGGAGTGGGTTGCCATTTCCTTCTCCAGGGGATCTTCCCGACCCAGAGATCGAACCCGGGTCTCCTGAACTTCAGGCAGATGCTTTACCAACTGATTAATTGATAACAATAAGCACAAAAACATTCTATATTTTTTTACATAATAGTGAGGGGTTCATCAAGTGTTAGTTGTGATTATCTCTACTTAAAGAGTAGAATTTCAAATGACATTTATTCTTTGTAATTTTTAAAAACAAATATACATTCATTTTACAAAAAACTAGAACTATATAGCATTCAGCAATCCATATGATCCATCAATCCCGTTCCTGGGCGTATATCCAAAAAGGATGAAAATCCAAAAAGATATGCATCCCAAGGTTTATGGGAGCATTTTTAACAACAGCTGAGGGGAGGGATGAAGTCAGGACTGTGGGGTGAACTCATGCACACTCTCTGTATAAGACAGATAGTCGAGAAGGACCTTCTGCATAACACAGGGAACTCTGCCCAACACACTGTGACAACCCACACGAGAAAACAACCTAAAAAAGGATGCATATACGTATGTGTGTAACTGAGTCACTTTGCTTCCTAGTGGCTCAGAGGTTAAAGCGTCTGCCTCCAATGCGGGAAACCCGGGTTTGAAACCTGGCTTCGATCCCTGGGTCGGGAAGTTCCCCTGGAGAAGGAAATGGCAACCCACTCCAGTATTCTTGCCTAGAGAATCCCATGGACAGAGGAGCTTGGTAGGCTACAGTCCACGGGGTCACAAAGAGTCAGACATGACTGAGTGACTTCACTTTCACTTTCATAACTGAGTCACTTTGCTATACACCTGAAACTAACCCAACACTGTAAATCAACTGTCCTCCAATAAAATTAAAATATTAAAGAAAGCAACAGCCAAGACATGGAAGCCACGTAAACGTCTATCTACAGATGAATGGATAAGGGAGATGGTGTACGTATTATATAATATATACTTAATATATACAATGCACGTAATATATAAAATGGAATGCTACTCAGCCGTAAAAAGAATGGAGTTCTTCCTTTTTGCAACAATGTGGATGGTCCTTGGAGAGTATTATGCTTAGTGAGTTTGAGTCACTCCACATTTTTACTTTTGAGTGGAGAAATAGAAAAGCATGAAATAATTTACCTTAGCGTTGTTATGCAGATTGGGGATTGGTTCTGCTTTTAAGTGCTGCAGCTTTAACAAAGATCACAGCAGCATCAACATCAACATCCAACATTCTCTGAGCACATGCTATGTGCTAAATCCTGTTCAAGATATTTATGTTTAATTTTTATCTAAATGATGCTTGTACATAGCAAAATAAGTTGATGAATGGGGAAAAGAAAAGAAAAACTGTTTTGTTATTATTATAGTACAAGGTTGATAATAAAATACCATTTTCCTGTTCCAACTTCTTCAACTTTGATGCCCAATCCCAGAGATAATCACTTTTAACTATTTCAGTTGTTTATTCTGCTATTTACCTCCATATTTTAAAATGACAAGCTTATATTACTATATCTCTAATTTTTCACTTTAAATATTATTTACTGACTTCCTGCCTTGGAAGATGAGGATTTGGCTTTACAATGGCATCTTCCGCAATTTACCCTCCTTTAATTATAGTTACTTCAAAGCTTTTGGAAAAACTCAATTTCAGCATTTGCTTTATTATGACCTTGTAAATATTACAGATGACACTTTTATGTCTTGTTTGGTTTTTTCTTGGAGTTAATAATTGCATCATTTTTTAAAATTAGCTTGTTATATAACTATCACTAATTCTTCACAGTCTAAAAAGCATAACACGCCTCCAGTTCAATCAAACATGTTAGGTACCAGTTACTCTTATTTTTTTCTCTTCTAAGAGACTCTGAAGAAAGCTGAGTGCTGAAGAATTGATGCTTTTGAACTGTGGCATTGGAGAAGACTCTTCAGAGTCCTTTGGACAGCAAGGAAATCAGTCCTGAATATTCACTGGAAGGACTGATGCCGAATCTGAAGCTCCAATACTTTGGCCACCTCATGAGAAGAGCTGACTCATTAGAAAAGACCCTGATGCTGGGACAGATTTAAGGCAGGAGGAGAAGGGGACGACAGAGGATGGGATGGCTGGATGGCATCACCGACCCAATGGAGGTGAGTTTGAGTAAACTCTGGGAGTTGGTGATGGACAGGGAGGCCTGGCGTGCTGCAGTCCATGGGGTCGCAAAGAGTCGGACACGACTGAGCGGCTGAACTGAGGAGACCGGCACCCTTGACCCTCCTTTTCGTGTACGGGCAAGTCACTGCACAGCTACACTGGAGACCTCGTCACACCACCACCTTCGGAATGCTCCTTTCTTCCTTTCCATGTTTTCTATTTTTTGGTTTCACTTCAATGATTTCTTGGGTGTTATACTAATGTTCTCCCTGAGAAAGAGTGCATGGGAGTAAGTTTTTGAGACCTTGTATATCTTAAAATGTCTTTATTCTATCTCACCCTTGATGGTGGTTTGGCTGCGTATAGAACTCTAATGTGAACCTCATTTCTCTTGAGGTTTTGACATCATTGCTTTATTGTCTTCTGGCTTTCAATGGTGCCATTAAAAAAAAAATCTAATGTCATTATTTTTGTCAACCCCTAGAATACAGTTCAGTTCAGTCGCTCAGTCATGTCCGACTCTTTGCGACCCCACGAATCGCAGCACACCAGGCCTCCCTGTCCATCACCAACTCCTGGAGTTCACTCAAAACTCACGTCCATCGAGTCAGTGATGCCATCCAGCCATCTCATCCTCTGTCGTCCCCTTCTCCTCCTGCCCCCAATCCCTCCCAGCATCAGAGTCTTTTCCAATGAGTCAACTCTTCGCATCAGGTGGCCAAAGTATTGGAGTTTCAGCTTCAGCATCATTCCTTCCAAAGAAATCCCAGGGCTGATCTCCTTCAGAATGGACTGGTTAGATCTCCTTGCCATCCAAGGAACTCTCAAGAGTCTTCTCCAACACCACAGTTCAAAAGCATCAGTTCTTCGGTGCTCAGCCTTCTTCACAGTCCAACTCTCACATCCATACATGACCACAGGAAACTAGACGGACCTTAGTTGGCAAAGTAATGTCTCTGCTTTTCAATATGCTACCTAGGTTGGTCATAACTTTTCTTCCAAGGAGTAAGCGTCTTTTAATTTCATGGCTGCAATCACCATCTGCAGTGATTTTGGAGCCCCCAAAACAATAAAGTCTGACACTGTTTCCCCTGTTTCCCCATCTATTTCCCATGAAGTGATGGGACCGGATGCCATGATCTTCGTTTTCTGAATGTTGAGCTTTAGGCCAACTTTTTCGCTCTCCTCTTTCACTTTCATCAAGAGGCTTTTTAGTTCCTCTTCACTTTCTGCCATAAGGATGGTGTCATCTGCATATCTGAGGTTATTGAGATTTCTCCCGGCAATCTTGATTCCAGCTTGTGCTTCTTCCAGCCCAGCGTTTCTCATGATGTGCTCTGCATAGAAGTTAAATAAGCAGGGTGTCAATATACAGCCTTGACGTACTCCTTTTCCTATTTGGAAACAGTCTGTTGGGCCATGTCCAGTTCTAACTGCTGCTTCCTGACCTGCATACAGATTTCTCAAGAGGCAGTTCAGGTGGTCTGGTATTCCCATCTCTTTCAGAATTTTCCACAGTTTATTGGGATCCACACAGTCAAGGGCTTTGGCATAGTCAATAAAGCAGAAATAGATGTTTTTCTGGAACTCTCTTGCTTTTTCCATGATCCAGCGAATGTTGGCAATTGGATCTCTGGTTCCTCTGCCTTTTCCAAAACCAGCTTGAACATCTGGAAGTTCATGGTTCACATATTGCTGAAGCCTGGCTTGGAGAATTTTGAGCATTACTTTACTAGCATGTAAGATGACTGCAATTGTGTGGTAGTTTGAGCATTCTTTGGCATTGCCTTTCTTGGGATTGGCATGAAAACTGAGCTTTTCCAGTCCTGTGGCCACTGCTGAGTTTTCCAAATTTGCTGGCATATTGAGTGTAGCACTTTCACAGCATCATCTTCCAGGATTTGAAATAGCTCCACTGGAATTCCATCACCTCCACTAGCTTTGTTCGTAGTGATGCTTTCTAAGGCCCACTTGACTTCACATTCCAGGATGTCTGACTCTAGGTGAGTGATCACACCATCATGATTATTTGGGTCGTGAAGATCTTTTTTGTATAGTTCTTCTGTGTATTCTTGCCACCTCTTCTTAGTATCTTCTGCTTCTGTTAGGTCCATGCCATTTCTGTCCTTTATCGAGCCCATCTTTGCATGAAATGTTCCCTTGGTATCTCTAATTTTCTAGAAGAGATCTCTAGTCTTTCCCAATCTGTTGTATTCCTCTATTTCTTTGCATTGATTGCTGAAGAAGGCTTTCTTATCTCTTCTTGCTATTCTTTGGTACTCTGCATTCAGATGCTTATATCTTTCCTCGTCTTCTTTGCTTTTCGCCTCCCTTCTCTTCACAGCTATTTGTAAGGCCTCCCCAGACAGCCATTTTGTGTTTTTGCATTTCTTTTCCATGGGGATGGTCCTGATCCCTGTCTCCTGTACAATGTCACAAACCTCATTCCATAGTTCATCAGGCACTCTATCTATCAGATCTAGACCCTTAAATCTATTTCTCACTTCTACTGTATAATCATAAGGGATTTGATTTAGGTCATACCTGAATGGTCTAGCGGTTTTCCCTACTTTCTTCAATTTCAGTCTGAATTTGGTAATAAGGAGTTCATGATCTGAGCCACAGTCAGCTCCTGGTGTTGTTTTTGTTGACTGTATAGAGCTTCTCCATCTTTGGCTGCAAAGAAGATAATCAATCTGATTTTGGTGTTGACCATCTGGTGATGTCCATGTGTAGAGTCTTCTCTTGTGTTGTTGGAAGAGTGTTTGCTATGACCAGTGCATTTTCTTGGCAAAACTCTATTTGTCTTTGCCCTGCTTCATTCTGCATTCCAAGGCCAAATTTGCCTGTTACTCCAGGTGTTTCTTGACTTCCTACTTTTGCATTCCAGTCCCCTATAATGAAAAGGACATCTTTTTTGGGTGTTAATTCTAAAAGATCTTGTAGGTCTTCATAGAACTATTCAACTTCAGTTTCTTCATTGTTACTGGTTGGGGCATCGACTTGGATTACCATGATACTAAGCTGCTATCGGCACACTAAGCATGGCCGAGAGGAGCTACCCCACATCCGAGGTCAGGAGTAGAAGCTGGGAGGACTCTATGCCCAAAGGGCGGCGGCCAGATGGAGTTACCCCACATCCGAGGTCGGGGCAGCGGCTGAGAGTGCCAGGCTGCAACGGCACAGGAAGGCCAGGAGGAGCCACCCCACCTTGGAAGGCTGGGGCGGCGGCCAGGAGGAGCAACCCCATGTCCAAGGAGCAGTGTCTGCGCAGGCGCAGGAGGGCCTAGAGGAGCTACCCCACGCTGAAGGTCAGGAAGGGCGGCGGTGAGGAGATACCCCTCATCCAAGGTAAGGAGCAGTAGCTGCACTTTGCTGGAGCAGTTGTGAAGAGATATCCCATGCCCAAGGTAAGAGAAACCCAAGTAAGATGGTAGGTGTTGCAAGAGGGCATCAGAGGGCAGACACACTGAAACCACACTCACAGAAAACTAGTCGTTCTAATCACACTAGGACCACAGCCTTGCTTAACTCAATGAAACCAAGCCATGCCTGCAGGGCAACCCAAGACGGGCGGGTCATGGTGGAGAGGTCTGACAGAATGTCGTCCACTGGAGAAGGGAATGGCAAACCACTTCAGTATTCTTGCCTTGAGAACCCCATGAACAATATGAAAAGGCAAAATGATAGGATACTGAAAGAGGAACTCCCCAGGTCAGTAGGTGCCCAATATGCTATTGGAGATCAGAGGAGAAATAACTCCAGAAAGAATGAAAGGATGGAGCCAAAGCAAAAACAATACCCAGTTGTGGATGTGACTGGTGATAGAAGCAAGGTCCGATGCTGTAAAGAGCAATATTGCATAGGAACCTGGAATGTCAGGTCCATGAATCAAGGCAAATTGGAAGTGGTCAAACAAGAGATGGCAAGAGTGAATATCGACATTCTAGAAATCAGCAAACTGAAATGGACTGGAATTGGTGAATTTAACTCAGATAACCATTATATCTACTACTGCGGGCAGGAATCCCTCAGAAGAAATGGAGTAGCCATCATGGTCAACAAAAGAGGCCGAAATGCAGTACCTGGATGCAATCTCAAAAACGACAGAATGATCTCTGTTCGTTGCCAAGGCAATCCCCTTGAATAGAATCATTTTATTTCCCTTTAGAAACTTATTAGGGCCTCTTTATGCATACTATCTTGAAATTTCAGTGTGGTTTGACTTCTGAGTTCATTTGGCCTGCTGTATCAAGATATTTGATAGGGTAGTTTATAAACAGCAGAAATATATCTCTGACAGTTCTGGAAGTTAAGCCCACGATCCCAGCTCTAGCAGATTCTGTGTCTGGTGAGAGCCCACTTCCTGAGTCGTAAACGGCTGCCTTCTCACTGTGTTTGCACAGGTGTGGAAGGCTGAGGAAGCTCTCTGGGGTCCTCTTCATTATGGCACTGACCCCGTTCATGAGGGTTCCACCTTCATGATGTAACCAACTCTCAAAGGCCCTGCATCCACATCCAATGGGGAAATAGGTCTCAACACGTGAACTGTATGAGGACAGTAACAGCCCATGCGTTTGTGCACACTCAGTCACTTCAGTCCCGTCTGACCCCGCAGCCCCATGGACTGTGCCCACCAGGCTCCTCTGTTCACAGGCTCCCCAGGCAAGAACACTGGACCCATGGCCTTCTCCAGGGGATCTTCCCAGCTCAGGGAATGAACCCAAGTCTCCTGCATTGCAGGAGAATTCTTTACTGCTGAGCCACTCTGGAAGCCCAATAATCCATAGCATTTACTAATAATTTTTTAAAATTTATTGTGCAGGGCACTCCATCAGTTCAGTTCAGTTCAGTCACTCAGTCGTCTCCGACTCTCCGCGACCCCATGAATTGCAGCATGCCAGGCCTCCCTGTCCATCACCAACTCCTGGAGTTCACTCAAACTCACGTCCATCGAGTCAGTGATGCCATCCAGCCATCTCATCCTCTGTCGTCCCCTTCTCCTCCTGCCCCCAATCCCTCCCAGCATCAGAGTCTTTTTCAATGAGTCAACTCTTCGAATGAGGTTGGCCAAAGTACTGGAGTTTCAGCTTCAGCATCAGTCCTTCCAATGAACACCCAGAACTGATCTGCTTTAGGATGGCCCGGTTGGATCTCCTTGCAGCCCAAGGGACTCTCAAGAGTCTTGTCCAACACTACAGTTCAAAAGCATCAATTCTTCAGTGCTCAGCTTTCTTCACAGTCCAACTCTCACATCCATACATAGTCCCTTTCAATCTGGAAATTCAAATCCTGATACTCTGAAAAATTTCTCCGATAGTTTCTCCTTTTTTTGGATAATATGTTTATTATTTTAGATAAAAATCTGAAACATTAGCAAGTTAAGTATCAGCTAAGGAAATAACAGTAAGAACTATTATTGTCAGTGAGGTAAGAAACAAGCTTTAGAATACCTTCATGCTGAACATACAGTGATACCAAATTACAAGAGTAAAAATATTCAAATTCTTGCCACAGAGTCTAGTGGTTTTCTTTAAAAATTTCTTCCCATCTCTTTCCTCTGTTCTCATTTTCTGGAAAGATTGGATGCTGAACTTCCTGAGTTTCTTATATCTTTTTTCCATTTTTGACCTCTTTACATATTTTTCTCCATTCTAAAATATTGCCTCAACTATATATTTCAGCCTTTTCAGTATTTTTTCAGTTTCTGCCATTATATCTTTAATTCCCAAATATTCTCTGTGGACTCTGGAACCACATTACCTGTATTCATAACCAAGCTCTGCTCCGTGATCTTGGTCAAATTATTTAACCTCTCTGTGTCCGTTTCCTCATCTATAAAATAAGGATAACAGAACCTAACTCACGGGGTTGTTACAATGATTAAATGGGTTAATATTTGCGGAGCGCTTAGTGTATTGCCTGGCATATATTGAGTTCTTTGCAAATATCAAGATAAACACAATAAATAAATAGCATTCTGTCATTTCATGGATTTCTTTTTTCTGGAAACATTCTGGCCTTTTATTTAATTTTTGGAAGCCTTATGGCCTTCTGCGTTGCTGGTGTTTCTTCTGTTATTTGTGTTCGTCTTTGTCCTTCATATTAGAAGCACTTCTCAAGTGTCTGGTGATTCTCGGGTGAAGATTCATCTTTAAGATGAAACAGTATGAAGCCAGTGAGCAGCGGTGTATGTGTGTATTTGTTTTCCCCTGCTGCCTGAACACACTACCAAAACAACACAAAGATACCACCGTAACAATTCTGCAGGTAGAAGTCCAACACGGGCCTCACTGGGCTAAGTCATGGTGTTGGCAGGGCTGCCTTCTTTTGTGGAAGCTCTAGTGGAGAACCTGCTTCTTTGGCTTTTCCAGTTTCTAGAGATTGCCTTCACCCCCTGGGTCCCCTTTAAAGATGGTTCTCCATCCTTAGAGCCAGCAATCGCAGGTTAAGCTTTCCACAACCCACGCCAGCTTTCCCAGTCACCTTTCCCTCTGACTTCCCTCTTTGCCTCTATCCTTTAAGGATCCTTGTGGTGACATTGGGGCAACACGGATAATCCGGAATGATCTCTCTATTTCAGGGGTGGTGAATTAGGAGCTTGATTCCATCTGTGACTTTAAATCCTCTTTGTCATGTAAAATGACACATCAGGCTCTGAGGACTGAGCTGTGGGCGTCTTTGAAGACACGTCATCCTGCCTACCAGCGTGTGTGTGAGTATCACCAGCTTCTGGGCTCCACTGAGCAGTGCTCTTGCTCTTTCATGCTGTGGCCCCAACTGTCTTCATCTATAGGTCTCTTCTCTAGGATGAGTCAGCTTACCTGGAGAGGATTAACCGAAGCCCTGCCAGTGAGTGGGTCAGGGCACCAAAGTGGCTGTCTGCATCCTGAAGCTTGATGGAGGAGCCCCACCATTTGGCCGGTAGACTTTATCCTCAACTCCAGCCTCCAAAGCCAGGACCCTCCTGCTTTCTCTGTTTTCCTGGTGATCCCCAGTCAGAGCCAGTTAAGGGGGTGAAACTCCAGTTTCTTTCTGAGATCAGAGAGGGACAGTCAATTGTTGGGAGTACAGGAGGAATGCTGGAGAGCTGATTCCTCCTTATGCAAACATGTTTTTTCCTCTTTTTAAAAACTTACTTTGGCCATAACTTCAGCCATATTGTGAGAATTGCATTCAGCAGAAGAGTTTCCTTATACTCTTCACCCAGATTCCCCAGAATCACCCAGAATGGTGAACAGTTGCCTTATCATTCTCGCTCTCACTATAAAAGCGAGCTGGGTCCTGTTTCCTTGACATAATGCATCAGTTTCCTATTGCTGTATTACCGCAAACTTGATGGTTTAAACAACACAAGATTATTTTCTCATAGTTATGAAGGTCAGAGTATTCAAATTGGCTCTCTTGGGCTAAAATGAAGGTGTTGCGGGACGGTCTTCCCACTGGGGGCACTAGAGGAGAATCCACTTCCTTGCCTCGTTCAGCTTCCGGGAGTCACTGCATCCCCTGGCTTGTGCTGGCTTTCTCCACCTCCTCAGCCAGAAGACTAGCATCTCCACGTCTCTGTCTGACTCCGATCCCCGATTTGCCCCCCTCTTCCACTTTTAAGGATGTTTGAGGTAGCATTGGGCCCACCTGAATAATCCAAGATAAACTTCTAAAAATCACGTAACGGTCTTAATTCCATCTACAACCTTAACGCCCTTTGTCACCTATGATAACATACCCAGAAGATTGAAGATTAGAATATAGGCATCTTTGAGGGCCCATGTATCTGTCATTCTTGAAGCAAGTCAATATTTTCAGAACAACAAGATAGTCTAGGCTCATTTTGTACTTCCGCTACCCCTGCCTTGGAATTATCCATCTGTTACCTCATTTAATCTTTATAACAACAAGGATGAAAGATGCTAGCATTCCTCTTGTTGGATAATGAAGTGCTCTGAAATGAAGAGAGGTTAATCACCTGGCCCATGGTCACATAGCTGAAAAGAGGCTGAGATCAAGAAAAAGGATCTGGGATCTAGGTGTATCCAAGTCTGCGTACTTAACCACTAGATCGCTTGGTGTAGGATGGAAAACTTCCCTTCCAAAGGCAAAACCCACTTCAAGCTATTGGTCTAGGGGAATAGAATCTACATGGACTGTCAAATAGCATATATAAATATTTTCTAGTATATGTTTGAGTTTGGGATTTTCAACTTCGAATGGGAAGTCACACACTCATATGGATGACTGAAGCACACACAGTAAGTGCTTAACAATTATTTCTTGACTGATTGAACCATGAATTGTATAATAAAATTCTTGTATTGTCCTTGAGTAAGTGGAAACATATGTGCTGAGTTGCTTGAGATAAGTCGTTTTATCACAATTCAAACATATGTATTTTTACAATGCTGGCTTAATAACTGGGGTTAGGGCTTCCCCAATGGTTCAAGTGACATGGACTCTGCCTGTCAGTGCAGAAGACACAGGTTCAATGCCTGATTCAGGACGATCCCACATGTCCTGCAGCCACTAAGGCCACGTTGTGCAACTGTTGAGCCTGTGATCTAGAGCCCAGAGCCACAACCACTGAGCATGCGTGCTGTAGCCACGGAAGCCAGCACACCGAAAGCCTGTGCCTGCAGCGAGAGAGGCATCGCGATGAGCAGCCTGTGCCCACAGTGAGAGAGGCATCGCGATGAGCAGCCTGTGCCCGCAGCTAGGCAGAGCCTCCGCTCGCCACAACTGGAGAAAACCCCGTGCAGCCACAAAGACCCCGCACAGCCAAAAATAAAAATATCTTTAAAAAATTGGGCTTTTAGAACTGGCTTATGTTCAAAACGTGGGCTTTAAGCAACTTGTTTGTTCACATTGTTGACCTGAAGTTAGTGATTGATTGAAGAATTGGCTTGGATAATATTTCCTCCACAACTTAATTAATGATGTTGATTTTGGCAGAACATTTGTGTGTGTGTGTGTGTGTGCACACAAAGATATCTGTATGAATTAACAATATGAGCCAGACTTGATCGAGCCCAGTATAACAGGAAACTATTGGGATATTAACCACTCACCCCAACCAGTATTTATAATAGAAATAAGCCTTTACCAAAAAGCTTCTCCAACAGGCCTCGTAACTATAACGGCATGAGCAGGTGCTGCCACAATAAAGAAGCCAGACTCCCCATGAACCAATATTAAATTAAAAAAATCAATCAATCTGTGGTCTCCTTTCTGGCCCAGCATCATTTCTTCCAATAATGGCAAACTCAGGGCTTATCAGTGCATCACTAACAGGTTAGAGACCTTTATATTATTATTATTATTATTATTATTATCACTGAAATAGATTGAGCAGCTGGCCCTTTTCCTTTCACAACTGCCACTTTGAAATTGACACGTAAATGTTGATGGGACTCATGGCCTGAGGGCGATGAGTAGAATTGTAATCTCCCTACAGCGACATTTGGGGTTCAGAACCATAGGCAGCTCTTTGGCCCTAAAAGCTGCCAGGAAATGGCAGGATTTTGCAGGGTGGGCTGGTAACTCCTTTGGCAGAGCCAAGAAAGCTGTCTATTCTTGAAAGACCCGATGTCGTCCAGACTTGGGTTGTGGCTGCTTTGTGGTTCAGGTCCCTGAGGAGCATGTCTTTAGCCCCCCTGCTTTTCCTGGCCTCCGCGTCCTTCTGGGCTGTGGTCCATCCTTGGCTGCCCAGCACGCGCGAGCTGCTCTCTCTGTCTCTGTGCCCTTTTGGTTTCTGCCTCTACCCTGAGACCCGCACACCCTTCCTCATACTCCTCCCCACAGAGTTCATAAGGGCCGGGGAACACTCTTCCCTCTGTGGGCTGCCATGCCTGGCAATCCAGCTGGTTATGAGGACTGCCCCTGAAGAATAGTTTGCGAGCCTGCTGCAGAATTTCTGCCATCATGTAGGAAGACATGCTATCCTTAGGATCGCCATGATTCCACTCAGTGTTGGGGTGGGTCACAGATGTTTGTTGTCTGGGTTCTGAAGTTCTTACAGAAGAGCTGCCTATGATTCTGAACCCGAAATGTCGCTGTAGGGAGATTACATTTCTACTCTGTCAGGATTTAGGCACTATACGTGAGGTCTGTCTAGAACAGTGGTTCCCTAACTTTCAAGTCGATAGAGATCCGCTGGGGGCATTTTACAGTGCCGATTTGGAATCAGTAGGTCTCATGGGAACCCACACTTATACCAAGCTTCTGTGTAACTGATGCCACTGGCCAGTGATCACAGTTTGAGTGGCAAGAACTAGAGAGAGATGACTTGGAAATCCTCAGAAGTACCCCAGGGTTTTTGTTTTTTCTTCTTCAGAGCCCTGTGGAAACTGCATGTGGTCTAGAAGGAAACATGACTTTTTTTTTCCACTAGAATTTTTTTTAAAAACTTGTCTCTTCCTTCAAATCTCTGAACACTTAGCTAACTAGCCAAGGAGAAAAGATGTATATTATACGTGGGCCTTTTTTTGGGTTATGATTGTTCTGAAAATAGTGCCAACATGGCACTTTTATAATCATGTGTAAGTTATAAATTAAAAATAGGAAAATGAGAAAATCAAACAACCATAAAAAGATGTAAGGATAAGTTATTTGTTACATCACCTCCACATACAATTTGGAACAAGGGAGAGATTTACAGATAGGTCATATTTTGAAGAAAGTGATGTTTATAAATAAAAACCAAGAGCTGTTTACACAGGATTTAGATTGTATGTGGCCACCTGATGTGAAGAGCCAACTCACTGGAAAAGACCCTGATGCTGGGAAAGATTGAGGGCAGGAGGAGAAGGGGATGACAGAGGATGAGATGGTTGGATGGCATCATCAAATCATTGAGTTTGAGCAAATTCTGGGAGGCAGTGAAGGACAGGGATGCCTGGCGTGCTGCAGTCCATGGGGTCACAGAGTCAGATACAACTTAGCGACTGAACAACAGCAAGATATTACAGATAATCTAGAGATGATTTAAAGTATACAGGAGGATGTGCATTAGATATATGCAAATATTATGTTATATTATAGAAAGGACTTGAGCATCCATATGTTAGTCACTCAGTCATGTCCAGCTCTTGGCAATCCCATGAACTGTAGCCTGCCAGGCTCCTCTGTCCATGAAATTCTCTAGGCAGGAATACTGAAGCCAGTAGCCATTTCCTTCTCCAGGGGATCTTCCCAACCCAGGGACTGAACCTGGGTCTCCTGCATTGCACCCCTATTACCATCTGAGCCACCAGGGCAGCCCTGAGCATCCATTTCCCAGTTTCTCACTTCAGTCGCTCAGTCTGGTCCGACTCTGCAACCACATGAATCGCAGCACGCCAGGCCTCCCTGTCCATCACCAACTCCCAGAGTCCACCCAAACCCATGTCCATTGAGTTGGTGATGCCATACATCCATCTCATCCTCTGTCGTCCCCTTCTCCTCCTGCCCTCAATCTTTCCCAGCATCAGGGTCTTTTCAAATGAGTCAGCTCTTTGCATCAGGTGGCCAAAGTATTGGAGTTTCAGCTTCAACATCAGTCCTTCCAATGAACACCCAGGACTGATCTCCTTCAGGATGGTCTGGTTGGGTTTCCTTACAGTCCAAGGGACTCTCAAGAGTCTTCTCCAACACCACAGTTCAAAAGCATCAGTTCTTTGGCACTCAGCTTTCTTTACAGTCCAACTCTCACATCCATACATGACCACTGGAAAAACCATAGCCTTGACTAGACGGACCTTTGTTGGCAAAGTAACGTCTCTGCTTCTTTTGGTATTTTGGAACTAATACCCTGAGGGATGACTGTGTTTGGAGACAGAGTCTTTAAAGAGGTCATTAAGGTTAAATGTGGTCATTAGGGTGGGCTTTCATCCCTATGACTGGTGTCCTTATAAGAAGAAGTTGGGACACACACACACACACAGACCACTGAAGACACAGAAAGAAGATAGCTATCTTCTTGCCACAGAGAGACGCCACAGAAGAAACCAATCCTGATAGCTTGATCTTGAAATTCCAGCCTTCAGAATTTCTGCTGTTAAGCCACCCCATCTGTTGAGCTTTGTTATGGCAGCCCTGGAAACTAATACATGACAGATAGAAATATAATGTGAGCCGTCTGTTGTTGCATGTGGGCTGTGCTCAGTTGTGTCAGACTCTATGACCCCATAGACTGTAGCTCACTAGGGTCCTCTGCCATGGGATTTTCCCAGCGTGAATACTGGAGTGGTTGCCATTTCCTCCTCCAGGGGATCTCCCCAATCCAGGGATCGAACATCTCTCCTGCATTGCCGGAGGATTCTTTGCCCCTGAGCCACCTCAGAAGCTTAAATCTTCTAGTAGCCACATTAAAAAAAAAATAATAAAACAAAACAAGTAAAATTAATCATAATAGTATATTGTAGTTAGCACAATACATCCCAAATACTATCAAGATGCAACGAATATAAAAATAATAGAGCATTTTACCTTCTTTTTTTAATACTAAGTCTTCAAAACTGGTGTGTATTTCACTTACAGTTCGGTTGCTCCGTTGTGTCTGACTCTTTGCGACCCCATGAACCACAGCACTCCAGGCCTCCCTGTCCATCACCAACTCCTGGAGTTCACCCAAACCCATGTTCATCAAGTCAGTGATGCCATCCCACCATCTCATCCTCTGTCATCCCCTTCTCCTCCTGCCCTCAATCTTTCCCAGCATCAGGGTCTTTTCAAATGAGTCAGCTCTTCACATCAGGTGGCCAAAGTATTGGAGTTTCAGCTTCAACATCAGTCCTTCCAATGAACACCCAGGACTGATCTCCTTCAGAATGGACTGGTTGGATCTCCTTGCAGTCCAAGGGACTCTCAAGAGTCTTCTCCAACACCACAGTTCAAAAGCATCAATTCTTCGGTGCTCAGCTTTCTCTACAGTCCAACTCTCACATCCATACATGACCACTGGAAAAACCATAGCCTTGACTAGACGGACATTTGTTGGCAAAGTAATGTCTTTGCTTTTTCACTTACAGCATACCTGAAATTGGTCCAACCACATTTTGCATGCTCCACAGCCTTATACAACCAGTGCCCACTGTCTTGGACAGCACAGTGTTAGCAGCCCCAAACACTAATGTAAATTTTGAAATTACCACGGCTTGTTTGACATGGGTCTGCTGAAATCTTAGGCATAAATGGGAAGGGACAGTAGAAATCTTTGCCTTCTCCTTAAAGTGAATGACATCAACTTTCCCTGCAAAACTCTAAGAGACCGGAGTCGGTGTTTTTGAACATTCTCCCTCTTCCCTGGTGGTCAGATGGTAAGGTGTCTGCCCGCAATGCGGGAGACCCGGGTTTAATACCTGGGTTGGGAAGATCTCCTGGAGAAGGAAATGGCAACCCACTCCAGTACTCTTGCCTGGAGAATCCCACGGACGGAGGAGCCTGGTAGGCTACATCCCATGGGGTCGCAAAGAGTCGGACACGGCTGAGTGACTTCACTTTCACTCTTCCAGTCACAAAGAGGTTATCATGAGGGAAGTGTGTGAACCGGTTTCCTCTAAGGGAGGCTCTTCATTCACATATTTCCAGTCTGGTCTGCAGCTATTAACTTCTGCCACGAGCTCACCACACAGCAGGTTTGGGGTGACTGCTGCCTCCGCCCTCTCATTGTTCAAGGCTTCCTACGGTCCTCTCTCTAAGACATTCCTGATCACTCTGGGCTTCGCTGTCCCAGAGTCTCCACAACATGTGGCATTTGAGCCGTATCCCCTAGCTTAAATGTATTTTGCATTTTGTATCACTCGCTGTTGTTTTGCAGGCATTTATCTTAGTTTTACAACTAGATTATAGGATGCATCATGGCCCTGAGGGAGGTGCATCGGTCTGGCCTGGAACCCTCTTTCTGCTACTTACAGGCTGTGTGCCCTTATATGATGGACTTAGCATTTTTATGACTTCATAAAATAGGAATTCAACTACCTACTTCACCGGGTCTTCATGGAGATTAAAAGCAAGAAAGCATTCAAACAGCCTAATCCTCTCTAGGTTCTCCATAAACAGTAGCTGACATTGTCCCTTATAAATTTCCAACTTATTGAGCATCTATTAAATATCAAATACAGTGTTCAGTCCTAGGGATTCAGCTGTGAACAAGAAAAACAGTAGTAACTTCTGGGAAACAAGGGCCAAGCCTTATAGTTCTATTTCATGTTTCAAAATCGATGGCACAGAGTATGATAAGCATTTAACAAAGCCTTGTTTATGTTACAGTATGCAACATAGACTGAAAATTTCAGAGTCCGTTGTGAGTTCGGGGGGCGGGGGGGTTGGGTACCGGACGGTCCGTGTGTTAGGAACTTTCAGTGCGTCTTTGGTTTCCTTCTTGGAAGGCATCCTGCAGCGCTCCCTTGGTTTGACTGAGTGTCAGGGTTCCGATTTTTCAAGCGGTGTTTTGACAGCTCACGCTTGGATTTACTTTCCTGTAAGTTTCTCTCGACTACCATCTAGATTGGTTTAGCGTTTAGTCTGAATTGCCGATGGGCATTCAAAACACTGAAAATTACATGAAAGGGCTACGGAACACAGGAGACTGTAGAACAGGAAATCTCTGTAAGTCTAGTTGCATCTGCAGTTGGGTCACCCCATAATTACTCTCCTTTGTAATGCTTATCTCCTTAAAAGACACAGTCTCTGTATAGAGACACATAGGCCTATGTACAGTACACATAGATCACCAATCTGAACCTGCAGAGCAGTTTGTACTGTAAATTTACCCCGTCTTTGTAAAGGAATCCCACTAAAACTTATTTAATACCATATTCTTTCTCGGCTTAGGGACCAGCCTCCTCTTTTTTCTGTTTTTGGCTTTTAGTCCTTGCAAAGCTCCTTCTATCCTGCCACCTTGGAATCCGGGACATTCTTCCTGAATTCCCTATACATTCTCTTCTCTTTTTTTTTTAACAGAGAAAAATAGAACAACTCTGTTTCCAACCTTTGTAAATAATTAAGGTGCTCGAGTCCTTGCATCTTTCTGGTTGCCCTCTGTTGCACCTTCTTGATTTCGATAATATTCTCTTCATATTAATGCGATCCGTCTTGCAGGACCGCTCTCGCTGCATTCCAAATGGAACTCGGCTCCAGCCCCCGCCCGCTCCGATACAGTAACTGCTGGTGACCTGCCTTCTGCCTCCGTGCAGCGCGGGTTCTGTTTCCTGTTCTTCAGCTGCTGGAAGTTTCGCCTACCGCTTTCTCTTCCTTTGCCATCTTTATCATCCAGTGACCCAGAGTCCAGCGCCGTCTTTGCCTCCTTTCTGGCAGCAGCAGTCTCCTGAAAGGGGGAACTGCTCCCACTAAGAGGCCATGGCTGCCGAGGGTGGAAAGAGCTCCGCAGGGATTTGGAGACGCTGAGCGAACCCTATCCCCCTCACGAAAGGAAGAAGGAAGGAGATTGCTAGCGTTTTCTGGACGCAAAGGCAGCACCTGCTGTGTGGAAGGAGGGCCCCCGCCGAGCTGGCGCCGTTGCCAGCACTGAGTGCGGCCCCAGGGCCCGCGCCCCACGAGCTGCTGGGCGCTTTCTGACAGCCCTTTCCTGCCACGCCTGGCGTTTTCCAGTTCTTCCCCGTGACTGTACTCTACTCGGTTCCTGGTCTACTCGGATGACTAGAACATTCTTCTTTCTCAACTCCAACACACTCTATCCACTCCAAATTATTCTGCGTATGACCCCAGATAATTTCTTGTGCCTGGCACTGGGATCAAGGTATTCAGTAGCTTTAAACTCCCAGCGGCTCTTCACGGCTCCAATCAAATCAGTCTTCTTCCGTTGCTGCTGAGAGCCTCCCGCTACTTGACCTGGATTTTCCTGCTTGAAGCGGTTCTGCGCCGTTTCTTCATTCCTCCCCCACCTGCCTCCGCTAGATCCGCCCCTCTGCCACGCCTGCCCCCTGTCCCTGTTCCCCGGCCATCTCAGATTCGTGTTTTAAGATCTTCCCAGCATGAGCCAAGTCTCATTTCTCCATTTCTTTAAAGTATGGACTAAGAGTTCAACTTCTCTTAAAAATATTGCTTAAATCACTTCAGTCATTCACAAACCATTATACCAGTCTGATGCTTCTGTCAAACACACTCATGTAATCCTGGTAAAACAGAAATATTTATTTAAAGCTACACCTCCGTGTTAGAAATAGTTGCGTTCACTGCAGCTGTGCATGTTTATTCCAGAAGAGCCAAAGCCACTGGGAAGTTGGGGAGTTTTATCAACGACAGTCAGCTGATGCCCAAATTTGATCTCAAAAACCAGATAAATTCTAATGATTTGTAATAACTTGGTTACTACATTGTTGACTTTTTTTTAGCAAGTCTGAAATTGCTTAAAATATTTGTTTAGCAACAACTAACTTTTTATCCAGTGCTTCCTAAGAGATGCTGTGGGTGGTGTGTGTGTACTGTTAGAGGGGTTCAGTTCACTTCAGTTCAGTTGCTCAGTCGTGTCAGACTCTTTGTGGCTCCATGGACTGCAGCCCACCAGGCTCCTCCCTCCATGGGATTCTCCAGGCAAGAGTACTGGAGTGGGTTGCCATTTCCTTCTCCAGGGGATCTTCCCGACCCAGGGATCGAACCCCAGTCTCCCGCATCGCAGGCAGATGCTTTACCCTCTGAGCCACCTCAGTCTGTGATAGAGGGGTAGAGGTGTCAAAATGAGCTGGGCAGGATTTTTAGGGCCATGTGTTTGAGACCCCCTATACCATGCAGGGTGTCCTTTGATGACTTTCTCGACTTCGGTGACTGTCTTGTCTCCTTGATGGCAGCCACTGTATGGGATGGCTTTTATGCTATCCCAAGAGGCTGTTCCTCCAACCACCTCCATTATAAGGCCATCACACTCACTCAGCTGCACTTCATGGCTGCTCAGTCATGACTCAGGGTAAAAAAATAAAACAACAGTTTACTCTATTGATCTTCTTTTCCCTCATTTCCTACCTTTGGGAGAAAAAAGTAGAACATTCTTACTGCTGGTGGATTTGGTGAGCAAAGCTCTCATCCCCTAGTAGTGATATTAAAAGTGGTTCCAAACTTTCAGAAGTGCATTTTGCTGATACGTGTGTAGAGCCTGTATTTCACTTCTAGAAACCAATGATCAGGTGACCAGAAACACTATGAAAATGTTCTATGCAGTGATGCTGGACTGCATATAAATGGTTGGACTGTGGCTGTATTGTTTATGGGCTGTTGCTCTTTGGTACCATTATAGAGAACTGTGTTTGGAAAGCGGAAGTTTTTGAAGTGGCAGCCAGCCAGAGGTGGGGCCTACGGCTGTAAGAAATTAGGACAACTGCCATCTAAAACCCCAGACAGTTTCTCCCTAGGAAGATGGAAAATCCAGATCATCTTTGCAGTTTATCCAGTTGTTGACAGAACTAATAGGATGTTGGTGGCCTCCATACCATCCATGGACTCTACACCTATGGATTTAACTTTCATGAGCAAATAATAATCTTCTCTGTTATTCAAGCCTCTATTATATCCAGTTTCTGTTGTTTGCAGCTAAAAATAATTCCTAACCAATGCAAGTAACTTATACGGCAGTTATAAGTTGGCAGAGTTCAAAATATTCAAGTTGTAATTTATAAATATTCCAAACTTACTTTTGATTCTACTTAGGAGACTGCAAGGAGATCCAACCAGTCCATTCTGAAGGAGATCAGCCCTGGGATTTCTTTGGAAGGAATGATGCTTAAGCTGAAACTCCAGGACTTTGGCCACCTCATGCGAAGGGCTGACTCATTGGAAAAGACTCTGATGCTGGGAGGGATTGGGGGCAGGAGGAGAAGGGGACAACCAAGGATGAGATGGCTGGATGGAATCACCCACTCGATGGACGTGAGTCTGAGTGAACTCCGGGAGTTGGTAATGGACAGGGAGGCCTGGCGTGCTGCGATTCATGGGGTCGCAAGGAGTCGGACACGACTGAGCGACTGAACTGAATTGACTGACTGAGGGGTTCTCTATGGCTTTGTGTGTCGTGTTTAAGGTCAAGAGTAACAGTAGCGATCAGTATCAGTATGGAAATGTATTGTTCTATGCTAATATTTATTCACACTGAAATTTAAAGCATGTTCACAGATCTGACTCATTGGCTTATTGCAAGAAGCTTGGGTAAGAGTTTGCTCTGAAGGAAACGGCAGAGTTAACTGGGGTTCTAGTTTTGGATCTGGCAGCGGCCAGCCCTGTGACCGTGGGTGAGCATGGTGGAGACACATAGGCCCATTTCATAGAGTAGAAAAGGGGACTGTGATGGAGTCAGGTGGTTTTTCCAAGACCCTTAGATCTGCTGACCTCACGAATCTATTCCAAGCCTTAGATCTCTGTCTGCTGATGTGTTTTTGACCTTAGCTAAATACTGACCCCTCCTACCTCAGGGGCCCTGACCTGCACCAGAGTTTTCTCTTCTGCAGATGAGAGGCTAAAGCTGCAGGTGGAAGTGTTAGACTGGAGGAGGATGGGGACCCGGACAGCCAGACTGAGACCCAGGATCCAAGGAGGACGCCAGAGTGCTTCTGTTTCTACGGGTTTAACACACAAACGGCACGCTTCTCTCATTTGCCTCGCCGGCATGGCTCACTGGATATTCCGACTTGTAGCTAGACAGAGTAGATGACCCTGAAGTTTCCAGGTAGCTCAACCTGCCATGTGACTCCTTGGAAGAAAAATGATCAAGCCAGCTGTCATGTGACTGTCAACCTGGAAGTAAATGCTGATTGACGTTAGGAAGAGAGTTTCAGAGAACAAACCATCCATCTACTCATGCACCGTGGTTAAAAAGTGGAATATTTTATAGAAAAAGGATGGATCTGATATATAATATTTAAGCAATAGACACATGCATGTGTAGGTGAAATTAGAACAGCCATTTTAGGGTAAGGCTCCAGATCCACGCTACACAATATACTCACTGTTGGGCACACTTATTATTTCCATTTCAGCTTAAATTAATTAAAATAAAAAATAAAATGAAAATTTTTAGTTGAAAATTTAATTTAATTTAAAAGATAATTGAACTAAAATGAAAATTTTAGATAAAAATTTAAAATCCAGTTCCTAGGTCACATTTGAAGGGCTCAGTTTTCACATGTGGCTTACACCAAGCATACCGGACAATACAGATTGCAGAACAATCCCTTCATCATGGGAAGTTCTATTTGACACTGCCGCTGTAGATCAGTTCTCAACTTTTGGATGCCTCCAACACATCTGAGACCCAGAACGTGCTCCCACTGAATACAGGGCCCACGGTGCCCACTGTGGTCACTCCCAGGGGGTGCTTCCTCTTCAGAGGAGAGAGGCTTCACAGGGTCTGGGTGAGGGGTAGCTCCAAAGCATTCCCGGGTTACTCCCACACGTGTTCCCATGCATCAGGGTCTTTCTGAGAGCCACTGTTCCTGAAAGCTTGGGAGGCTGTCCTTCTCAGCCTTGGCTACATGTTGGAGTCCCTGAAAACTCATGAGACTCTCCTTCTCAGCCTTGGCTGCACGTTGAAATTCCCTGAAGATTTTCAGTCTCACTGATACCTGGGTCCCAGTCCCAGAAGTTCTGCCTTAACTGGGCATGGGGATTCTTAAGGACATCCCTAGGGGATTTTAGTGGGCAGACAAGATGAAACAAACAAATCCTGTTTTAGTGATACAGCTCAGCTCAGTTCAGTCGCTCAGTCATGTCTGCCTCTTTGTGACCCCGTGGACTGCAGCACACCAGGCCTCCCTGTCCCTCACTGTCTCCCAGAGCTTTCTCAAACTCAGGTCCATCGAGTGGATGAGGCCATCCAACCATCTCATCCTCTGTTGTCCCCTTCTCCTCCCGCCTTCAATCTTTCCCAGCATCAGAGTCTTTTCCAATGAGTCAGTTCTTCCCATCAGGTGGCCAAAGAATTGGAGCTTAAGATTCAACATCAATCCTTCCAAGGAATATTCAGGACTGATTTCCTTTAGGATGGACTGGTTGGATCTCCTTGCAGTCCAAGAGACTCTCAAGAGTCTTCTCCAACACCACAGTTCAAAAGCATCAATTCTTTGGTGCTCAACCTTCTTTATGGTCCAACTCTCACATCCATATATGACCACTGGATAAGCTGTAGCTTTGACTAGATGGATGTTTGTCAGCAAAGTAATGTCTCTGCTTTTTAATATACTGTCTAGATTGATCATCAGAGAAGGCAGTGGCACCCCACTCCAGTACTCTTGCCTGGAAAATCCCATGGACAGAGGAGCCTTGGAAGGCTGCAGTTCATGGGGTTGCTGAGGGTCGGACACGACTGAGTGACTTTTCACTTTCACTTTTCACTTTCATGCATTGGAGAAGGAAATGGCAACCCACTCCAGTGTTCTTGCCTGGAGAATCCCAGGGATGGAGGAGCCTGGTGGGCTGCTGTCTATGTGGTTGATCATAACTTTTCTTCCAAGGAGGAAGTGTCTTTTAACTCCTTGGCTGAAGTCACCAACTGCAGTGATTTTGGAGCCCACAAATTAGAGTCTGTCACTGTTTCCACTGTTTCCCCATCTATTTGCCATTAAGTGATGGGACCAGATGCCATGATCTTAGTTTTCTGAATGTTGAGCTTTAGGCCAACTTTTTCACTCTCCTCTTTCACTTTCATCAAGAGGCTCTTTCTTTCTTCTTCACTTTCTGCCATAAGGGTGATGTCATCTGCATACCTCAGATTATTGCTATTTCTCCCAGCAATCTTGATTCCAGATTGTGCTTCCTCCAGCCCAGTGTTTCTCGTGATGTGCTCTGCATGCAAGCTGAATAAGCAGGGTGAAAATACACAGCCTTGACGTACTCCTTTTCCTATTTGGGACCAGTCTGTTGTTCCATGTCCGGTTTTAGTGGTTACTACTTAGTAATTAACAGATTATCACTTGGTTAATCCTGTTAGAAAATCACGAATAAGGATTCACATTTTACCTCCAAGGGCACCCTATAACTGCTTCCCTCTAAGTGACTTTTTAAAAATAGACACCATTTACAGTTATTTTAACTAATAAGTTACCAACAAATAAAGTTTGACTTATCTAAACTTTTTATTAAAACAGATGGATTTCAAATTAAAAACACTTCCAATGATTTTGTCTCCCTGAGGGTAAAGCAGCAAATTGCACCCCCTCCTCAGCCTTTGCTCTAATCTCGACCATCTAGCCACTCGGCATTTCACAGCTGCCATGCCCTCCCTTGCCTCCCGGACTGGTTCCCTCTGCTGGGAGCACCTTTTCCTCCAAGCGCCCTCCCCCACGCTGCCACCATCCTTCAGGTCTTAGTGTGAACATTCCTTCTTCAGGAGCGACTCCTCTGGAGTCTCTATGCTAGATGACTGGGCAGAGACCTATGATAAATCTCGCTTCTCTATATGCCCGAGCTCATTAGAGTTAGGCAAAAGGGTCATGTGACTTTTCCTGGCCAATGACTGGAGAGTGGGAAAGGCAGGTGGCAGCCCCATGAGCTGCGTCTCATTCCTGTCTGATTCTCCCTAGCCCTTCTCTTCTGGGGTGAAAAGTAACATCCCAAATGGCGCAGCCTCCATCAGCCTGAGCCGGTGATGACCAGCTGCCTGCAGAAACGTATGCTGAATACAGTGCACAGTCGAGAAAAACATCTTCGTAGTACTGAGTTCTGGTGCTTGCTTTGTGACTATGGGCTTCCCTGGGGGCTCAGTTGATAAAGAATCTGCCTGCAATGCAGGAGACTCTGGTTTGATTCCTAGGTCAGGAAGATCCCCTGGAGAAGGGATAGGCTACCCGCTCCAGTATTCTTGGGCTTCCCTTGTGGCTCAGCTCGTAAAAATCTGCCAGCAATATGGGAGACCTGGGTTCAATCCCTGGGTTGGGAAGATCCCCTGGAGAAGGGATAGGCTACCCACTCCAGTGTTCTGGCCTGGAGAGTCCCATGGACTAAAGCGCTGGACACGACTGAGCGACTTCCGTTTGTGACTACAGCATATCTAGCTTAGCCTTACTAATACAGACATGTCTCTTCTTATGTGTCCTTTGCAACCCGCATTTCCTTTTTGTGTCTAAAATTCTGAATGCAGGTCTTCCCTTTTAACGGTCAGGTCCATGTGAGCAAGACTGTAATTGTTTCATTCACTATTGGACACCTAGCACTTAGTTCACCAATCGGCACATTGACTGAGCAATAGTTAGATGATGAATTGATGAATGGATGAATGAGAGCAAGAAATGAGAGCTAGTATCTCCTCTTATTCACTGCCAGTCTGTACAGAGCGCTCTCTATTTATAGTACACAGACAAGCTCCACTATTGCGGTAATTGCAGAGAATATAAGGTTGAGACATTGCTTATAAGGATAAATGCAAAGAGCTGGAGCTAGAAGGAAAATTAGACATCAAGCAATGCAGGGTGTCTCCGAGTGAGGCCAAAGGAAAGTCTACATCTGAACACGCTGGGGTGTCTTTAGCAATTAGCTGGTTCAGCGGGCATAACTGGCGTGGACGCCACCATTCTGGAATGCCATTCATCACCGCAAAGAAGGACTGCCTAGGAATCAAACACGGGTCTTCACTGGCTGGTGGAATTTCCATTTCCACTTACTGAAGCCAGATAACTCCAGAATTCTGGGCATGGGGCCGGGATATTTGCATTTTTAAGGTGACGCTTGTGTGCTGTAGTCTGAGGACCACTAACCTAGTTTCGCAGATTGGAAAAGGCAGGCGGGTGTGCGTGCGCCGTGACGCTCTCTGCTCGGTGGAGACTGGTGACCAGCAGCGACAGCACTCTCATGAGATCATTTCTGGGGGAAAATCCCACCACGGCTCCCCTTGGAGGCAGACACCCTTCCAGCTGGAGAGCAGAATGGATAAAAGCAGAGTCCGAGCCTCTGGTTTTCAATCCAACCCCACCACTTCCCAGCGACCTACTTCACAGGAGTGTTTTGAGAATTAAATGAGATATTATAAAGCTCTATATGAACTACACACTCAATGTTTATTGGCTATAATTTCATATAGCTATTAAAGCGCTGGCTACTGTGCTTTCCCCAATACTTTGGAATACGTATTGTTTTGGGGAGACATTTATGGAAAAGGTGGGCTTCCCTGGGGGCTCAGCAGTAAAGAACCTGGCTGTAATGCAGGAGCTGCAGGAGATGCGGGTTCGATCCCTGAGTCGGGAAGATCCCCTGGAGGAGGACATGGCAACCCCCTCCAGTGTTCTTGCCTGGAGACTCCCAGGGACAGAGGAGCCTGGAGGGCTACAGTCCATAGGGTTGCAAAGAGTCAGACACGATTGAAGTGACTTAGCACACAGCATGCCTAGAAAAGGTATGGAAAGAGATCAAAGCAGTCCATCCTAAAGGAAATCAACCCTGAACATTCATTGGAAGGGCTGATGTTGAAGCTGAGACTCCAATACTTTGGCTGCCTGATGGGAAGAACTGACTCATTGGAAAAGACCCTGATGCTGGGAAAGATTGAAGGTGGGAGGAGAAGGGGACGACAGAGGGTGAGATGGTTGGATGGCATCACTGACTCAACAGACATGAGTTTGAGCCAAGACTGGGAGACAGTGACGGACATGGAAGTCTGGCGCACTGCAGCCCATGGAATTGAAGAGTCAGACATGACTGAGTGAGTGAACAACAACAGAGGAAAGGCATCTGCTCATGGGAAATATAATTTGACCCTTAACGTAAAGAAGTTCATAACACTGTACTGGCCTTTATCAGATTAACTTCCACGATACATGCAGACCCTATCTAAGTAACCTCCATATGAAAAGTTCATATGTACACAGAAGACAGTAATACGTTGTTATTAACTGGATACATATAATCTTCTCTTTTTAATAAAAAGTTCCTATAAGATCAATTTGAATAAAAATTCCTGTGGTGCCTTTAAATTTCGGTTGGTATACCAAAAAAAAGAATTTATATGAAAAATTTTAGAGACTGGTTCTTTGTACAAATAAAAAAATGTCTTTTTGTTTGTTTCCTTCTCAGGGCTGCTTTTTGAATTAGTGTAACAGAGCTTCCCTTGTGGCTTAGTGATTAAAGAGACCAGCTGCCAAGGCAGGAGACGCAGGTTCGATCTCTGCTTTGGAAAAATCCGCTGGGAGATGAAATGGCAACTCACTCTTGCATTCCTGCCTGGAGAATCCCATGGACAGAGGAGCTCGGTGGGCACAGCGTTTGGGGTTGTAAGAGTCAGACATGGCTTAGAGACTAAACAACGGCAACAACGCAGCTACCGTTGTTCGTCAGCAAAGCAGCAAGACTCAAGTTGGCTGGGTGATGTTTCGCTTGAAGGTATGATCTTAGAAAGGACATCAAGATTTAGAATGAAAGAGTTATTAGCAGTAGGAGGGAGCACAGCTCCAGTGATTCTCAGATGCCTATACACGGATGGGGACCAGCCTGGGACAAAGTTTTCCCCGGTCCATGGTTCAGTGAGAAGATAAGGATACAGTGGCGAAGTTTTCCTGAAACTGAATTTCTTCTGTTCTTTATTTGATGTGATGTCTTCTTATGCAGGGGTTTAACATTTTCTGCCTTTATGGAGTGTTGGCTGTGATGTGACTGGCTTTTATCATCTTTACTAGATAAAACTCAAAGTTCACACTTTGACCTTGGACACAACATCATGTTTTTGACTTAAAAAAAAAATTCCAGGAAAGACTAAACGTCTACTTGATTTTCAAAGGTACCTCAGAATTAGGAGAAGCAAGCGAGGGTGTTAGAATCCACGGCTGGTGCTCCTGCAAACCCCCTCAGGATGCTGTGCCCGCGAGGCGCTTGCCTGTTTCCTCTGAGCTTTCCGTTCTCCCCTCCCACCAGCCTGGCTTCCTTAATCCTCACATTCTGACAAGATCTGTAGCTGTGGCCTACTGCGAGATTTGTTCCCAGGGTATAACAGCATTTTCTTTTACCTAGCTTTACCATTTGCGTCCCCTTTATAAATATGAACTTGGCTGCTTAGTACTTAGTTGGGTTGTTGGGACTAAGTGGTTATTTATTCATTTATTATAATAAAGAGAGCCATTCTCATTTGCTTTTCCTTATGAATAACATGGGAGTTTCCATGGAGTTTGGACTTTTTTTTTTTAAACCATGCCTCACACTGAGATGCTGTGGAGGGGGTCAAGAGTAAACTTTCAGCCCAAAGGAAGTTATACATTATCACAGGAGATGGGCATAGTAAAGTGCTTGACATGGGATCTTTCGTTTCTCAACTTCAGCCCACCTTTCTCCTTTTCCTTTGAGAAGGCGATAGCGGGGTAGGCTAAAAGTCGCGGCAGAACTCTGCATGTCGCTCTTTCAGGAAGGACAGACTCTCACCCACGAATGCCCTGTGGAATTCAGCACAGAGCGTGCCAGCCAACAGCCAGACGCTTGGAAAGGCTGCTCGTTCACTCATTCTTTTAAAAAATAAATAAGGAATTGGAAACGCATCCGAGAATGAACCTTGTAGGCAGAGGTTACCAGGGGGAAGTATTCCTGTGATCATGTTAGGGGAAAAAACCCAGCCCCAGCCTGGTCATGATCAGAAGATGCGGTCTCTCACAGAGCCCCCTTCGTGAGGCCACCGGAAGCTGGACTCCTCTACCCAGTGGGGCAGCCCTGAGGATCCTCTGCCATCCATTCCCCAGGCCCTGAACCACACCAGGCCAGCGGTCCAGCTCAAGTTTCATAAAAGAGCTCTTCCATGGTGTTTTTTCTTTTACATTTTTTTTTTCTAATCATCTTCTCTGGTTTTGATTTCCCTCCATTTTCTTTTTCAGGGTGAAAATAAAATTCTTTTCAAAGGGCTCTCTTCAATTCCTGGTAGTCATTTGTGCCATTATAAAGAATTTTTCACTTGAGATGTTTGTATATGGCCCCCATGCATTCGTTGCTCTCTAGCTGACATGCTCCTGTGTATTAGTAGGCTGTCTGTGAGAATATGTGTGCACAGTGGTCAGTATTGGGTATGCATGTGTTTATGTTTATACACATATCTATTTCTATGCATAGAAATACATAGATTTATCTCCACTTTTTATTATTTCTAATTTTGATCCCCCTGCTTTACGTGTACATAAGATATACATACACATAAAGCATAGAAAGAAAAACTAGAGAGAGAAATAACATGAAATATATCTACTTATATATATGAAATACCATATCCTACTTATAGGAAAAGCCTGGGTAAACACCCTCAAATCAATACCATTTATAAATAGATAAAAACATAAACCTAATTAACAAGCCAAAAGGAGAATAAAATGCTATGTGGAAAATAATATATAATAAACCCAAGCAGCATAACTGCACAGTATATCCAGTGCAGTTACCATCACATCCTAGCTTCCTAGCCAATGTTATTAAAGTCAAGGGCTGAAAGTAACACACCTTTCCTGGATATAGCAAACCGCCCTATTCTGCTGGAGCCAATGAAAAGCAGAGCGGTATAGCCGCTGTAAATTGTAAGCTTCAACATATACTTATATTCAATATCCCATCTATCTATCTGTCTATAAACTTCAACTTCTGGACAGTCTCATTGGAATCTGATTTCCTTTTTCGTCATCTCTTCATTTTTTTTTTTTTTTTTTTCTGATTTGAAAAACGCCTCCGTCGTGACTCACAGTAGGCTCTGAACATTCACCCACTATTTCGGGGCTTGCCCTGCCCTCAGACACTGCATATTTAAATCCTGTTTGCTGTAGCAGCTGCAGGACTGCTTGGAGGGGACAACTCTCTCCGTATCTAATTCCCTGTGATCAGAGGGGTCTGGGTCAAGCTCCAGGACCACTGCATATGGGTAAAACCAGGAAATGAACAACAACCAGAAGCAGAGCAAGATTCTTTCCCCCTTGTTTTTCTTAACAAGAGAGATAGAGGCAATGAGACTAGGCTGATATTTGATGAATTGCTTCTATTCAGAGGAGTGCTATCGTTTTAATGTCCTTTTTCTTTTTTTTTTTTTGCAAATGCACCCACAGTCTCTGAATTCCCATTAATGCAAAGTTCAGATAAAGCTGATGAAAAGCATCTGCCATCTTGATCGTTGCCATGGCAGATGGCGCCAGGCTTTCTGCTTTTATCAGTATTAGTATCAGCACACACTTTGTGTTCCAAGCTGAGATAAAAATCACTGAAGCTGTACCTGGGAGAGGCAGCGCCACACCGCGGGCCCCGGCGCTGCTCCGTGTCTTGACGGAACTGCCTACAGCAAAGCCACGCACGACGTATTCTTGCGGTTCATTAGTTCATCCGTGCGGATGGTGTTTTGCACGCTTGGAGGATGAGGGATTTTTTGCTTTCTGTTTTTCCTGAAATATTGCTTTACTCTTTGCCACTTTTTCTGGACATGTGTCCTCTTGGGATGTGTGGGCCAGCCCATCACCCGTCAGCATTCATGCTAACCCCCCTGGCCTCCTGGGGAAGGCCTGTGGGGACACTCAGTGTCACCCGTGGGCACCTACGAACGGCATGAAACAAGACGCGCTCCGAGCTCTGGAGGACGCCTGCAGCTTCCTTTTGGAGGGTCGTTGTGACGCACACCCCTCTTTCCATCTCGCAGTGTCGTAGCTGCTGCTGCAAAGGGCCCCACGTGGGAGGCCCAGCACGGAAGCCCCGCTCAGCCCCCATTCTGGCCTCTGCTGGAGCTCGGCAGCCTCCTTCAGGACGGTTCAGGGGGCCCTTGTGTCTCCCAAGTATCCCGAAGACGTGACTTCAGAAAGTTGACCCTCACCTCCGGCCAGCTCTATACGGTTTCTATACGGTGCATCGCGCACGAACTGGGAGATTCTCCCCCACCTCTTGTTTCCTCACCTTTAGCTACAGGGCAGTTATTTTTGGTAACACGTTGCCTGCTAAATAGTGGGCTTGTGAGATGCGGGGAGCTCGTGAGCACACACCCCGCCCCCGCCCCGCCGGTACATCACTTGGCTGGTGCATGAGGGAAGAGGAGCAGTAACACGGGAAGGGGCGAGGGAGCGGTTTTAAAGCAAACTCTATAGGCACATCGACATGACATTAATAGTAAGGGTTGGGAGCCATCAGAGCTGGCTGCACTGGCTTCTCAGGCACCTCTGAGAACACTTTAAAATTGTTTACAAAATGAAAAGACAAAAGTGATTTTCTTATTTCTTCTCCCTTGGTTAAGAGGACTGGATTCAGAGCTCAGGTGTCCAAATACCCACTCCACCATATACTAAGCGTGTGACTTGAGGACACCTACTTCACTTCTCGATGATCTGTTTTCCTTATTTATGAGGAGTAGATGATATCACATCCATGTCCTAGATTAACCCTGAGGATGAAATAAACTTATGTCACAAAGCACAGGGATAATAAGTGCTCAATGCTGCTGCTGCTGCTAAGTCACTTCAGTCGTGTCCAACTCTGTGCAGCCCTCCAGGCTCCCCTGTCTCTGGGATACTCCAGGCAAGAATACTGGAGTGGGTTGCCATTTCCTTCTCCAGTGCATGAAAATGAAAGTGAAAGTGAAGTCGCTCAGTTGTGCCCGACTCTTTGCGACCCCATGGACTGCAGCCTACCGGGCTTCTCCGTCCATGGGATTTTCCAGGCAAGAGTACTGGAGTGCGTTGCCATTGCCTTCTCCAGTTCAATAAATGCCAGTAATTATTAATATATGTCATTACTTCCATCACTTCCCTATTTCTCAGCCCTGAAATAGCTTCACAAAGGATATGCGTCATTAAGACCTACCTCACTATGGCAACTACCTGAGTGGGGCACCTGTCTCCTGGAATTCTGGAATACTGGAATATTCTCCTGGAATACTGTCTTCTGGAATTCTAAACAGTCAGTGGTCAGGGTCTCAGCCCACCTCCAAGTTAGGGCATAAGTGTGCTTTCTGAGTTCCTTTCCCGCCTGCTGGACTTCGCATAGCCGGGTTCCTAAATTCTGGATTAGAGGGTGAGGGTCAATAATGAATTCACATCTCCTAATTTATCCCACCAGTCCATCCTAAAGGAGATCTGTCCTGGGTGTTCATTGGAAGGACTGATGTTGAAGCTGAAACTCCAATACTTTGGCCACCTGATGCAAAGAGCTGACTCACTTGAAAAGGCCCTGATGCTGGGAAAGATTGAGGGCAGGAGGAGAAGGGGATGACAGAGGATGAGACGGCTGGATGGCATCACCGACTCGATGGACATGAGTTTGGGTGAACTCTGGGAGTTGGTGATGGACAGGGAGGCCTGACATGCTGCAGCCCACGGGGTCGCAAAGAGTTGGACACGACTGAGCGACTGAACTGAACTGAACTGAATTTATCCCAGAACTGTATGGTCGCAGGAAGGCAGGGAGAGATGTCATTATCAGTGAAACACCAATCCTCCACCCTGTTCAGTGCCCATACCCATTTGTACTAGACTGTGTTATTATCCCAGAAGAAGGTGAAAAAGAAAATGCATACTTTCAGGACCTGTTCAATAATTAATATAATCTTACATTTGAAAATAGAGTGATACATTGTTTTTCTTCATTTTTTGATGAGGTATAATTTATGCTTCTGCAAGATTTGACAAAATATGCAGTTCTATAGGCATCTTTATGATGAAAGTATGGAATATTTTGATCATTCTAAACACATTCTCCATGTGTGGCCTCTTTGGAGACAACCTGTCCCCACGTTTATCCTTTGGAAATCCCTGATCTATGTTCTGTCTCTGCTGTTTAGTCTTTTCAAGAGTGTCATGTAGATGGACTAATGAGTAGGGAGACTTGGGTCTAGATACTGGCCTCCCTCAGTATTAAAGAATCTACCTGCCAGTTGCAAGAGACGAGGGCTCCATTCCATCCCTGGGTCAGAAAGACCCCCTGGGAAGGAAATGGCAGCCCACTCCAGTATTCTTGCCTGGGAAATCCCGGTGACAGAAGAGCCTGGTGGGCTACAGTCCACAGAGTCGCAATAGAGTTGGACATGGTTTAGCAGCTAAACGAAAGCAACAGCTGCCACTTGCCTTAACGCATTTGCGATTCATGCATGGGTGTGTACCCGTAGCTTGCTCTTTGTTGTTAAACAGTATCCCACTGTATTGATCTTTTTTATTCACTACCCAGCTGAGAGACATTTGGGTTGTTTCTAGTCTTGAGCAGTTATATATAAGATGCTCTGATCATTCATAAACACATTTTTGTGTGGACATAATTTTTTATTTCACTTGGGTAAAGGCTTATGAGGGTGATTGCTGGGTCCTATGCTAAGTGTGTGTTTATTTTTATAAGAAATGGCCAAATGCCTGTTCAAGTGGCTGTACCATTTTTTGCATTCCCATCATCAACAATGCAATTTCCACCAATTCCACATCCTTGCCAACACTTGGTATTATCGGATTATGTTTGTGGTTTTTAATTTTAGCCTTTCTTGTCAGTGCACAGTGATTCTCACTATAACTTGTGTTCATCCATTAAATGATGTTAGGTATCTTTTCACGTGTTTATTCACCATTTGTGCATTTTGGGGGGGATGTTTCTGTTCAAGTGTTTTGTCCATTTAAAAATATTGGGTTGTTTTCTTATTATTCAATTTTTAAAGTTTAAAAATACATGTACTGCATATATAATTTTTCTTTTATGAATCATGTTTTTGATGTTATATCTAAGAAATCTCTGTTTTATGGAACACAAATATTTACTCCTGTATTACTTCTAGAGGTTTCATAGTTTAAAATTTTACATTTAGATCTGTGATTCATTTTGAGTCAATTTTTATTTACAGTGCAAGGTACATATCAAGGTTTTGTATTATTCTTCTTTTTTTCCCTATATAGGTCCGGTTGTTCTAGCAGCAACTGTTGACATGTTGTCCTTTTTCCATTAAATCATTCACCTATTTGCTTTTCTTGAAAATCAAGTGACTTAAATATATGGGTCTATTTCTGTACTTTCTGGTCTGTTCCATCGATCTCTATGTTATCCTGTCTTTAATACCACATTCTTTTGATTCAGTTCAGTTCAGTCGCTCAGTCATGTCCGACTCTTTGTGACCCCATAAATGGCAGCGCGCCAGGCCTCCCTGTCCATCACCAACTCCTGGAGTTCACTCAGATTCGCGTCCATCGAGTCAGTGATGCCATCCAGCCATCTCATCCTCAGTCGTCCCCTTCTCCTCCTGCCCCCAATCCCTCCCAGCATCAAAGTCTTTTACTAATGCTTTGTCTTAAAATCATGTTTGAGTCCCTCAAACTTACACTTCTTTATTGAAGCTGAAAACTATATAATGTGAATCATCATGCATTTCTCAGTTACTGTACGCTAAACATACACACTTTAGATGTGACGCTGCTGGATGACACCTTCCTCCGTCTGGGGACTTTAGAGACACTGTAGGGTATTTATATGTGTGTTTAAAAAAGGCAAGAGAAACTAATATGAATGCCCACAGACCAGAAACACCACTTGGATCTCTAATCACATGGAATGTCTTGTCCAGGCCATATGTATAATTAGCCTACATTAAAAAAAAAAAAAGAAAAAAGAAAAAAACCTTTATATTTTTGTAGATACCTGTTCACAAATTCAGTTCAAAAAAATTCTAACCCATTTAAGCTGCTGCATGAAGTTCCAGGTATAAACAAAACGTGGCTATTTCCTATGACTCAGCATTATATAGGACTTACTATCAAAAGCTTTCCTTGCACACAGAGTTCTCTCATGTAAGTAGCTTATAAAGTCCTCACAGTCAGCCTTGGAGCAAGTTTTACTCTCCCCATTCTGCAGATAAAGAGCTTTCAGAGTCCAAATCGCTGACTCATTGTTGCTGGCAGAAAATGTCCAGGTTAAGACTCTACCTAAATCCTTATGCCTAGTCTCCTGAATCTGGGCTGCAGTACATCCTGTCTTTAGGAGGTTCAAATTGCCCTGGGTCCATGGCATCTGGCCCAGGGTATCCTGAAGGGCAATCCGACCTTGTAAAAACCCCATCGCTGTCAAATTCAACCAAAATCAGATCAGTCTGTGGGGAGTGTTGGTTTATTAACTATGCTTCCATGGCCAGGTCCCACCGTGCCAAGTTTAAATTCAATCCTCCAGATTCGGTTGAGTTAGGGAACAGACATGAAGAGTTATTTTTAAAGGGTGTGAAATCTAGGAAGTTTTCCCTGTTACCTCTAAAACTTGCTCCTCCTTTGGGTTGAATACAGACACCACTGATGCAATTTGCTGTTGTGTCAGTAATCAGTGGCCATCAGCCACCCTCAGTGAGAAAGACAAGTTTCAACATTTAATGAAATTTAGTACCAAAGTCAGGCATCAAAAGCAGGGTCGTACTCGGAATCTGTTCCTGTGATCTACAGCTACAGGATAACTCTGATGTGTGTCCAGCCAAGAAATTACATAAAAGAAACTATCTTAACTTGTGGTTCTCAAACTGGGGTTCAGCGCCAACAAATGCCGCATTCCCGTCACCTGGGAATTGGTCAGCAATGGGCATTTTCAGCCCTCCCCTCAATTGCTTTCCTTTAATATTTCTTTTTTCTCCTAAGCAAGTGAACAAATCCTCCAAAGAAGGAGACTCTGAGAAGAGGAAACACGTTAGGTCATCAGAGAACTCATTTGTGGATATCAGGCACCATAAATAGATTAATGTGAAGAAAACACTGACATTATCTACTGTGGTTCAGGAAGAGCTAGAGAGTGGTTCTAAGATCAATTTGGTAAATTAAGCCGCAAAGTTCTGTGCAGGATGGACTCAGATTCCAGATTAATTTACGCTCCTCGGTCTGTGGTATAAGGAGGGCATGTCTTTTAACAGAGATGCTCACAGTTGTCTCAAGGTTGCAAGAGACTCTGAGTGTATTTTCTTCTCAGGAGAAAATAATCCAGACACCTTTCTGATGAGAATCTGTTCTTGGAATGAGAAAATGTGTCTTTGGCTTGTGTTTTCATTTTCGCAAGACTCTAGGTTTATACTTTCAGTTAGAAGATCCAAGAGAAATGAAGAATTATCAGGACTCCTCTTCCTTTGCTGTGTTCTCCAAGACAGCAAGCACATCCTCTATTTTTTTTTTTTTAAGAGACTGAAGCCAATTCTTCAAATTTATATGCTGTTGGAGATGGAAGAAACTTTAGGAAACATCAAGCACTTTTCAAAGGGAATTTCATATGCCTTTGGGGTGGGACAGTATTTCATGGTGAGAGGTCATCTGTGTTAAAGATACTTAACATTTACGGTCTTTGATACAAAATGCTAAAAGCATCCCTCAGTTATTATTTTAACAAAAGCCTCTCTGCGTATTTCCAAACACCCTTTAGGGTGGTGCCTTAGCTTGAGAACTTCCCCCAGCCCCATGGTTTTATCATTGAGGAAACTGAGATCCTGTTGGTCTTTGACTCTGACTTTCTGACCCTCATCTGAAGTAGAAGCGTCATGAGCATGAGAATTTTTATTTTACATAGAGAAGAGACTTGCTGCCCAAGAGGAGAGGGTGGGGGAGGGTTGGTGTGGGATTAGCAGACGCAAACTATTAAATAGATAATGCGGAAACAACAAGGTCCTTCTATGTAGCACAGAGAACTGTATTCAATATCCCATGATAAACCATATTGGAAAAGAATATGAAAAAGAATATATATCTATTCTTTTGTTTATAGTAGAATCATTTTGTTTATAGTAGAAATTAACATTGTAAATAAACTATATTTAAATAAAATAAATTTTAAAAAATCTGATCTGTTTTGTTCACTGCTGAATCCTCAGGCTTTGTACACTTTGGGGCACATAAAGTGAAGTCGCTCAGTCGTGTCCAACCCTTTGCGAGCCCATGGACTGTAGTCTACCAGGCTTCTCTGTCCATGGAATTTTCCAAGCAAGAGTACTGGAGTGGGTTGCCATTTCCTTCTCCAGGGGATCTTCCTGACCCAGGGATTGAACCCAGGTCTCCTACATTGCAGGCAGATACTTTACCCTCTGAGCCACCAGGGAAGCCCACCCCTCCTATGGGGCACGTAGGAGGCACTCAATAAATACTTGTTGAATGAATAAGCAAATGAATGAGTAGATGGGTAGCTATACACTCTAAGATACCATCTTCAAGAGCCACCAAAAACAAAGTGATTGACCATCGAGGATTTCCAAGGCCTGAAACATAACCAGCTCTCAGGTAACCACACAAATAAGGTCCACTGTCACAGGGGAAGGAGGCACAGGGTAAGTGGGATTCTCCAAGGCAGTCCTACATTGTCATAGAAGCTTGACCTCCAAATTACATGCAGTACCTCCACTGACTAAAAACGTACAGTGTTTCCATTAGAACAATAAAACCACCTCTGAGATTTTGAATTTATGTGCATATTTATGGAGTGAGCTGTCTATTGATGGATCATAATGATGATGTCTCTGCTACAAAAGAGTCCAAGCCTGGCGCCACAAAGTAGCCTGTGATACTGGCCCCGCGCCATGCGTGCAGCACCCAACATACTGCTGCCCCTTGGGAATTGCAAATTCCATGGATTGCTCTTTAGAGGGTGTTTTCTGCATTCATTTCCCCAATTAAAACCATATCTAAAGATTATCCCATGCTTTTAAGTTCACATGAGAATATTTTTGTGTTTTTTGAGAGGATATTCGATACCTTCTTTTCACAGAGTATACAGAGCTAGCTAAAGGAGTTAGGATTGGCTCAGGAAAAATGTTTTGGAATGTTCCAGACTATCATCATATGATTTGCTCTACATTCTACTGGTAATTCGTCTCAGCAACGTATCTGTATTGGAATCTCACGTTGCCATTTTGAAGCTAGCTTGAGTGTTTTTACTTAACAATGAGTTTCAGTTCACATTTAATAACTGGGTGAAGCAGGTGAAACAGGAAAACAAAGAGGCATTGGGAAGCTCAAAAGTTTTGGTCCTGGTGGTAGATATCCAGGCTCCAGTGACCAGGACATCAGGGACAGTGGGTTACCCTTTCTTCACTGTGAATGGCTGGAAGCTGATATATTACTAAAGTAGTTGAAAGTATCTGATTGTCACCATGTGTACCATTTTTCTTACAAAACTCTGGTTCTTTTCCTCATCTTTTCAGTCTGAGACACTGAGATAGAGAAATCTTACATATATGTACATATGCATATTATTTAATAAATGTATATAGTATATCAGTCAGAATGGTTTAGATTATGTATTGGTAACAAATACTCTTCCAGTTCTCCCAGTTCACCCTTTTGAACCACAAACGTTCATTTCTCATTTAAGTCACGTGCCCCACACTCAGGGACTGAGGTCTCTCACTACACAGAATTTACAGCCCCACCCTCTGACACATATGTCTTCTCTAGTGGCTGAGATAGAAGAAGAAACACCTGGAAGGCCATCCATCTGTTTTGTCCAGAAGTGACCACATCACACTTTCCACAACCCACTGGCGCCAAATAGTTACACAGTTCCTTCAGTATGATAATGGGATGATCGAATATCATCCTCCAAGGAAGACAGGAGAGAACAGGCTTGGGAAAGCACCAATGTCTCTACCACAGGTAACAAAAGCTAGCTGCCACTTTCTGTCAGGACAATTCCCTGAGACAGATGAATATCACACACACACACACAAAAGCCCAGGCTCCAGTATTGTGTACTCTATAGCAAATAAGAATACGTGACTGAATCATGTTTGAAATTTAGTTTGCGCTTATAAACCATCTGAGTTCAAATAATGTGTTAAAGAGAAGTGCTATCCAATCCTTTATGGACTCAGGTGAAAGGGACTTGTGCCCAGTGTGAATGCATAACTACGCACACACACAGGGAGTGGGTTCGCAGAGTTAACTCCAGACCTACAGCAAAGAAGCATTTCTATACCCTTTTATTGTAATAATTGAGTCCTTCCCATTCCCCAGTCATTGGAAGGTGAAAGACATGTTAACTAAATGCCCAGTTTACCTCAAAACTCAGACTGAATGCAATCATTTTCTCAATCTCTCTAAAATTGCTTTTTTTTTTTTTTCCAATAAGCTTTTATATCCAGCTCAATTAGTGGAGGGCTGTGGGATTTCCACACTTCCTAATGCTCGGGAGGAAAGGGATGGTGCTCCAGGTTGCTCCTCAGGCATGGTGATGTATAGTTCATTGATGGCTAGGTTGTGCCTTGTCTTCATAGAGCACTGGGCGTCCAGTGAGTAGGATGGCCTCTGCTGTTGGGAGTCTGTGACACCTGCGGGTCCCTCTCTGGCTCCTGCTGGTGAGCCATGCCTGACTCGGCCTCCTGCGGGCTCACGGTTGACCTCTCTGAGCGCAGGCTGGCAGCTGCTCTTGAGGGTCCACTGCACAACCGCTGGTTCCACAGCGTCACTAACGACAGTGGCCTCCTTGCGGAAACACCACTTCCAGGGCTGGCGCACACAGCCCGTGTGTGGGGAAGCAAACGTCAGATCATTCCGCCTTGTCCATGCTTTGGGACCAGATTCACTATGATGGGGCTGCATTCCAGGTTAATGAAGATGAGCTGTAAAGTGGCTTGCTCTCAGAAACCTACTTAGTTTGTTGGGCAGGGAGGGGCATCAAAAGAGTTGCTTCAGTCGTGTCTAACTCTTTCGACCCCATGGACTGAAGCCCGCCAGGCTCCTTTGTCTGTGGGATTCTCCAGGCAAGAATACTGGGATGGGTTGCCACGCCCTCCTCCAGGGGATCTTCCCCACCCAGGGATGGAACTCACACCTCCTCCACCTCCTGCACTGCAGATGGATTCTTTACCCACTGAGCCACCTGGGAAGCCCCCTTCCCCTACTTGACTATCAGTCTTCAAACAGCCCTCCCCTTGTCTTGGTGGAGCTGTGGAACCTCAGTCAGGAGTAATCCCCTGATCCCACTCTGAGGCCACGCCCTCCCCACCTACCCACAATCCCCTGGGGCCGGGGAGGAACAGACTTGCTTCCTGCTTCTTCCTGTTTGAACCCCACCTCCAGCTCATCAGGTCTGGCTTCTAAGGTGCTGAATGTGGACAGTGTTTCCTTAATACAAGCTTGCTCAACTTGCAAGATGATTTTCTTGCTGTAAAATCTTATATTTGAATGTCAGAAGCTGAAAATTGCTGATTTTCTCTTTCTATTCCCTATTTAGCAGTCCTCTTTTTTTCTCCCTAGGAAGATACATGCCCTAAGTCAACTCAGGTGAAGGACCCGTGCTTGAAAAGACTAAGGAGAAAAGCACATTAATGATTCTGTACATATGAGCTCTGGAACTCATAATTGCAAATTCGAGGAAATGAAGCTACTTTTGGATGGAAACTAGTGTTTCACCTACTCAGTACTCCCATAGGCTTGAGAATCCATATCAGAATTTGGAACGTGTGTGTGTGTGTGTGTGTGTGTGTTTTACTTCATTTACCCAACAAACATGCCCAAATAATCTATTATATGTCAGGCCTGTCCCATAAATAACACAGCCCATTTCCTCCTTGAATGTCAAAAATCTATTAGTTGAGAAACTCAAACAGATAGTAACTCTCATGCAATCAGTGCACCTGAAGAGGTGTGTGGATGCACTGTGAAAGCAGAGGAAGAATTTTTAATTTCACTTGGTGATGCCAGAGAAGTATCCCCAGAAAATGTGATATTTTAAATCCTCTATTAAAGGATGAAGAAGAAGTTTTCATAGGTTGGTGGTCATGTTAGGCAGAAGGAGAGAAAAAAAGCAGGTTTGAAAGTGCAGAGGTTGCACACGGCACGTCACTCAGGTGCTTCTGCATGGCTGAAACATAGCTTATTTGGCGCACAAACGGGGGTGGGTTCAGTAGGAGATGAGGAAGGGAGTATAAGAGACCAGGGCCAAACTTAACAGGGCTTGTTCAATTCCAAACAAGTTTAGCTTTCTTCTCAGGTGATATACGTGCCATTACACATTTTTCATCAGAGTGGTAATACCTCAGATATCCGAGTTTGAATTTAAGGAAGGTCAGTGGAGAGGATGAATTGGAGGGCGTGAGGCTGGAAGCAGGAAGACAGGTTAGGGAGCGATTCCGTTAAACCGGATGTGGCGGTCCCTGGGGCTTTGCGTCAGCTAGTTCCAGCGTTCTCTCTTCCGAGCATGCGGTATGGTTGCATTTTCCGGCTCCCTGTGAGGTTGGGTGAGGCTGTGCGGCACGTTTTCATTAGTGAAGTGTTAGCTGAGGTGTCATGTGTCATTTGTGAGTGGACGCTTTCAGATCTAGTGGGCGGTTTATCTTGTCTTTTGACCCCTGCCTTGGTGATCAGGGTGCCTCCCACAGCCGGCTCCCTGAGTGAGGATGGGGAGCAGCGACCCAGGTAACGCGGGTTGGCTATGGCATCCAAGAAAGAAGCTTCTGTTGTGTTAAGACCCTGAGACCTTGGGGGTGCTTGCTGTCACGGTGTGCCCTTGACCATCCTCACTACCTGGTCAGTGGCGACAGCAACCTCAACTACGGCAGTGAAAATGGAGAAGAGTGATAGATTCACGAGGTACTAAGGCGGTGTAAATGACAGAGTTTAGGGAGAGAGAAAAGATGGGGAGACTGCAAGGAGATCAAACCGATTGATCCTAAAGGAAATCAACCCTAAATATTCATTGGAAGGACTGATGCTGAAGCTGAAACTTCAATGCTTTGGCCACCTGATGCGAAGAACCGACTCATTGGAAGAGACCCTGATGCTGGGAAAGATTAAGGGTAGGTGGAGAAGCAGGTGACAGAGGATGAGATGGTTGAGTGTCATCATTGACTCAATGGACAAGAGTAAGAAAACTCTGGGAGACAGTGAAGGACAGGGAAGCCTGGCACACTGCAGTCCATGAGGCAGCAAAGAGTCAGCACAACCTGGCGAGTGAACAACGACAACACGGGCGGGGAGGGAGAGAGAAGAGTCTAGGATAACAGCCACACCTATTCACTCATGCACATTAGCTTGCTTCCTTTTCTAATCCAAGTTCTTTGAGAAAACATTGTGCAACTCTTCTGCGTACAATTTCATATACCCATTCTCTGTCCTAATTCTGAGATGGAATCAATACTGCATTTTAATAACAGGTGACTCACAGCTTTGCTGCAGCATATTTGACAAGTCACAGGTATTCACAGAGCATTTCTGGTGATGGTCACTTTCTCCAGGGTCCCTAAGAGAAGTGACCGTCTAGAAAATTGACTAATAGTTTTCTTACTGAATTTTCAACATTTCCCTCCTCACTGTTCTATTTGCCTTGTAGGGAAATCCAAAAGTCAATCTATTATCCTCTCTTTTAATTTTTTATTTTTTTAACACACTTTGGCCATAGGGTTTGTTCAAACTATTGAATAGAAGAGAATGTAGAATTATGTGTAAACTTAATTTACCCATCATATCCCCCTTCCATCCCCAGAGGTCAGGAAGAGTCAGCAGCCTTTTTTCTTTAGTAGAATAGTAAGTTTCAAAGGGAAGAAAGCAATGCTGCCAGATAGGTTGATTTTCAAGTATTTTTAAGTTAAGAAATGCTAACAAAGAAATAGTGTAGGATCCAAGTCACTCTTTTAAATAGCTTGTGGCTCTTTTGGGCAATGCCAGAGCCCCTTCCGAGGGAGGGTTTTAAGAATCACAGAAGAAGAATGTGTGATTCTAAGTCTGGGTTCTGATGACTCCCGGGTCCATGCAGCCGGCAGCTATGATTCAGGCTGGGGTGTGGATGGTCGCGGAGGAGGCGGGTTTGCCCCACCAGCTCCACCTGCTCATCACCAGCGCCCTGGGGGGCTGCTGTCTTTTAGGATCGGGGCTGAGATCAAAAATGGAAATGATTTCTTCCATTTAAGGGCTCAGTTTACCACTGAAATTGCTTTTCATCTAATTCAAGCAGCAACTGATAGCGCAGAACACTTAAACAAAATTAAACAGGAATCTTTCACATTGTGAGAGGCACTTAGGTAAGCTGTATTGTCTTTCCCTCCCCTCCTTCCCTCCCTCCCTCTTTCCTTTCTTTCTTCCTTTTTCTTAAATAAAACCCACCTGCCCCTGATAACATAACACCCTTCAGAGGTTTCAAGCATCTCCTCTGGCACTGTGGATGATGGGAGACAGAGGGCCTGCTATTCCAGGAGGCTGGAGACACCCCCCCTCTGTGTACTGCTCTCCCTCTTGCAACTTGAATTGCCTCCTATGCATTTTAGACATGTCAAGATATTAGCAGATGTGGAGAGTATCCTGGGCAGAAGCAATCACATTTAACCTGCGAGGTGTAGACGT